>NW_028270149.1:13431565-14631565 GCF_037043375.1 Chiloscyllium plagiosum | reverse complement strand
CAGGTAGTAGGTCAGTGGCAGAAGGATTTGTAGAGAATATTTACAGAGGATTCTTTCCCTTATTTGGCGCCATCTTTCCCCTCCTCCCCTCCCGGAGTTTCAAAGGATATCAGGATGGGGAGGAGGGTTCGGTGAATTATCACACCCTCAAGCACTAAATGGATCAGCTTGTTCTTTTCCTGTCCATTCGTCATATGACATGCTGCCTGTATTAAGATACATGCAGGCAGAACAAATTATGTGCATGTTACATATCAAGAAGGCAAGAGACCCCCAGAGGGATGTTTTCTGCATCCTGAGGACTGGAAGAAAATGATAGCTCCACAAGTACCTCTGCTTACTGCAGGTCTTCAACCACCAGAATAAATTGGCCACTACTACAGTGCCCAGATTTGAATACCTTTTAGCTACATTAAATCATTTTGTTCTCGAAACTTCTTTTGTCTTCCCTTACCTCATGATTTCTAATGAACGCGAACCACTTACAGATAGGTGATGCAGATAAAGATTACAATTAAAAAATGAGATTTTTCTGAAATATGAATGCAAAGTAAGCATGATATCATGCCACAGATGATTACAGCACAGGAAAAGGCCCTTCAGCCCATTGTATTCCCAAGGGACAGCAAACACTGATCACCTCGAACCTCATTTCTCAGCACTTGGTCGAGAGCCTTGTACACTATGGTTTTTCATCTCCATACTACCTAAATGTGTGATCATTCCTGCCTGTACCACCCTTTCACACAGTGAATTCCAAATACTCATCAACCTTTTGGGTGAAAAATAATTTTTTTAAATCACTTCTAAACCCCTGTCTTAAATGTATGCCCCCTCATTACTGATCCCTCCATTAGGAAAATGTTGCTTCCTACCTCCCCTATTTGTGACCTTCACCACCTTGTACATCTCAATCTGATCCCCCCCGAGCCTTCTCCGCTCTGAGGAAAAAAACCCAGCTGATTTCGTATCTCTTCATAGACAAAGCACTTCGGCCTTCATAAAGTCTAAAATTGCAAATCAAGAGATGTAGCAAAGGTGAGGCAGAATGCGAAATGACGTGGGTAACAATTCTTCATTCTGTCCTTCTAAGTTCATGTTAAATGTATCAGTTCAATGTTTTAATAACACTGACAGTACAGTTCCATGATTATGATGTGAAAGTTTCCTGGAACAAGAATGGCCATAACAGTGATGGAAGAAGGGAAACATTACAACTACCTCAATGAAAAAGAAAGACTTACATTAATATCGCAACTTTCATGGCCCTGAGTATCTTTGTAGTGTCACTGTTGTGATGGAGAAAATGGATCACAAAGAATTGTCATTTTTTGAAAAACAACTTGTTTGGACACATTACAACACACATCTGAAAAAGTTAAGGGGGATACACGCGGAAAGTAATTTACACAGAGGGCAATAGGTGACTGGAACGCATTGCCAGCAGAGGTAGTAGAGGCAGGCATGGTAGATTCATTTAAGATGCGTCTGGACAGATGCATCAGTGGGTGGGGAGCAGAGGGATATAGATGCTTAGGAATTGGGCGATAGGTTTAGACAGTGGATTTGGATCGGCACAAGCTTGGAGGGCCGAAGGGCCTGTACCTGGGTTGTAAATTTTCTTTGTTCTTTGTTCTATCTGGGACACATTGACTTTTCCGACACTGTGTACGTTAACTTGTACATGAGCAAGTTCCCAGAAAGCAGAATAATCTTTTTAACAGTAACTGACCTATCTTTTTATTGAGTTAACCTTGCTATTACCTTGGTCCCTTGAAATGAGGCTGACTTCAACACATGACTCAGCAGAATAAGGTGGAAGCCACAAATCTTTAGGCAGCGAAGGAAGGAGTTGCCCTTACAGAGGAGGAGAGGGGAAGGAGACAGAGGGCATTCTCGAACCATAGTTCGGCCGACTTCCCACTTTTGTCACCTCTCTGCAGCAGAGTTTAAGTGGTCAGTTTCCCAAAACCTTACAACTTGTTAGATGGGGCAATGCCACCTGGCAAGAATAGTGTCAAGTTTCACCAACAGCAACTATAAAAATTTGCCCCCATGCATGAGGCCCTCAGAGTAACATTAAAATGTCATCTCTGCCTTCTGTGAGATTGGATGCCATCCCTAAGATGTGAAAAGCAATAAATAAAAACAGGAGATGCAGGAAATCTGAAAAAAAGCAGAAAAGGCTGTAGAAACACAATCTGCAGCTACCATGAGTTAACATTGAGTACTTTGGAACCGAGGGATAGTAGGTTCAAGGTGCTGACTCGGTTTCTGTCTCTACAGATGCTACTGGACCTGCTGAGCTTCTCCAGCACCTTCCGTTTTCATTTGTGAAAAGGAGATATGTCAAACAAGCTGATGACTGGCCATGAGAAGAGGAGCCATTTTCATATGATCACCAGAGGGTGGTGAATCTGAGGAACTCATTGCTGCAGAGGGCTGTGAAGGCCAAGTCATTGAGTGTATTTAAGACAGAGATAGATAGTTCTTAATTAGAAAGGGGATCAAGGGTTGTGGGGAGAATGCAGTTCAGAACCACATCAGCCATGATCAAATGGCAGTACAGACGTGAGGGCCGAATGGCCTAATTCTGCTCCTATATCTTATGGCCTTATTATGTTGCTGGGTTGGAGGGATTGGCTTTGGTGAGGATTTGGAATTTGTTCACCTGTGTTCCCATTTGACTTTCAGTATTACATGGTGATGTTACTTGGGGACGGCACGGTGGCTCAGTGGTTAGCACTGCTGCTTAACATCGCCAGGAACCCGGGTTCAATTCCAGCCTCGGGTAACTGTCTGTGTGGAGTTTGCACATTCTCGTCGTGTCTCCATGGGTTTCCTCCGGGTGCTCCGGTTTCCTCTCACAGTCTAAAGATGTGCAGGTCAGGTGAATTGGCTATTCTTAATTGCCCATAGTGTTAGGTGCATTAGTCAGGGGTAAATACAGGGCAGGGGAATGGGTCTGGGTAGGTTACTCTTCGGAGGATCAGTGTGGACTTGTTGGGCTGAAGGGCCTGTTTCCACACCGTAGGGAATCTAATCTAATCTAGCAGACATGCTCTAGCACTCTGTGCTGTCTTTAGGGGGTAACCCAAGTTACATTGCAATATAGGGTAGTGGCAACAACAGCAGTGGGGATAAAGCCTTTGTCTCCCTATGGGGATCTCTGTTGTCAAAGACACCCCTGCTCAATTTTTGCAAAGCTGCGCTACCTCTATGTTGGAACTTCACTTTGATAATTTAAAGGAGAGCTGAGGGAGGGTTTTGGTTGGGCTAATGTTGAGTAAGAGACCAACATTTTTTTATATAGCGTTGAAGAGACAGAAGTCCACTTGCAAAGTGGAGCACAACCATACAATCATCAGGATTTTGTATAGCATGGTTAAGCTGTTGGACGACCTTACTCTTAAATTATTGAATGCATAAAGGAAGCAATGCAGCATTGCAGAAGTAGCTTGTTACTTGAACACTCCTTATACAAAGCCAGGGTACCGACTTCCAGTTTATATTATGTTCACCTTTAAATTATGCGGAGTGATTGCAACTTGTAATCTAGAATTGACCTACACCTAGGCATTAGCAGGAGAATGACATATTATCTTACCGTCATTCACTGTTCCTGTGTTTTTTTTAAATGTTTCTGACTTGATGTTAATCGGCATGCAAGAGACAACAATGAAGTAGCAAAGGACAGCGAGCAAAGTGTCCCATTGGTGAATCTCCATAACCTATTGCATTTCTGGGCCACACATTCCTCAGTTTACAAATGGTGCTGTCCAATATTGTCCCATTTGTCTGTATCTCTGGGTTAAAGCACTGGCTGCCTACCTCTGTACCATTTCTAACTGCTTTCTCTTCATTTCAAATTTCCCTTTTCAAAATGAGTCTTGTCTTCATATGGACTGAAAATATGTATTTATTTTTTATTGTGATGAACCTTTACTTCATTCAACATAGCTCAGGATTGACCACTCCAAATTTGTGGAGGTTTTAGTTTCAATTCTTTAGCTGCAATCTTCAGTATCAAGTGCCCTCTGTTCACTCTGCAGCTCAACTCCTCCCCAGCCCCCTGACATCTGCCTTCTCTCTTGGCATTGTTCCTTGCTTTCTCAGCCGCACTGTACAAGCTGTCACTCAGTACAACGTGCCCTTGCCATCTTGCAATAGATACAAGGCTGTTTGCTTATATGCTTGGCTCCAAAAGGCAAAGACCAGGAGACTCCTCTCGCTGTTCAGAGACAATGTTTTCCAATCCTCGCAAGTCACTGCATCATAATTGGCAGAAACCAGCAAACAATGGACTTTCAATCAAACTGCTGCTGCAAATAATGAACCTTGAAGCAAGGCAAAGTTCACAGAGGGTGCTCACTGGAGTGGGGTGGGAGGGGGAAGAGCTTTTAATTTGCTGACAAAATTAAAATAATCAATTGCTTACACTCCTGGCCATAATTGAGCTTCAGCATAATTCATCGACAGCTACACGCTCTGGGACATTTCTGGGTGGTATGATGGTGGCTTTTAAGTAAGCATTTTTTCTCTTCTGTCCTTTGATGTATTCCTCTGTGAGGATGAAGCAGGACTGGGATACAAAGGTAGGAGGAATTGCAAAGATAAGACCTCGAGAATGCTTCTCAGATTCATGGCACATTGAAAAAACGAGAAAGTCACTCACACTCTAGTCAGTGAAGTAAAACAGGAACTCACTTTGTTCTGACAAATACCTGAAGATATTATTGAATTAAATACAAAGGAAAGTAATCTATACATCTTCAATGCACACAAGAAATGAGTACTTTCCTATACTCACCATGACCTATGGTAGATTAATTTCCAATAAACAACCGCCACTGTGCATTAAGGGAACTGCCTGAGAAAATTCTTCATAGAATCTCTATCACTGTGGAAACAGGTCATTTGGTCCAACAAGTCCACACCAACCCTCCAAAGAGTATCCCATCCAGATCCATTCCCCTACCCTAAACATCCTTGAACACTATGGGCAATTTAGCACAGCCAATTCACCTAACCTACACATTTTTGGAGTGTGGGAGGAAACCCGCGCAGACGCAGGGAGTACGTGCAAACTCTACACAGTCACCCAAGTCTGGAATTTAACCTAGGCCCTTGGCATTGTGAGGCAGCAGTGCTAACCACTGAGCCACCGAGCCACCCTATTCTTAGTTAGTAAAGGGAGGATTCTTTTTCCATCCTAACTCTTTTCTTGACAGGACTCTCACCTTCAGTCATGAGGGTTTTGGTTCAGGTTCCTTTCCCGAGACTTTTACACAAGAGCCAGGCTGGCAAGTCTGCGGGTGTGCTGCACTGCCAGAGCTGCTGTCTGATAAACCAGGAGTTAAACTGAGACCCCATCTGCACTGTCAGAGCACAGGAACTTCTCCTCAATGTAGGTATTCCTCATCCTACACCACAAAAACAGATAACCTGGTCAATGTTGTATTGCTCTTGTAGGATTTGCTGTGCATAAAATGACTCCCTTACAATAGTGACTACATTTTAAAAGTACATCACTTACTGTAAAGCATTTGGAAATGTACGTATCTGCAAATTATTTCATTCCTTCTCAAGCAACATTTTTGCTGTGACTCCCTTGACTGCCTTCTTAATCTTTGTGTTTGTTAATCACAGAATTACAGAATCGTTTTGGCACAGGAGGAGGCCATTTGGCCCATTGGGTACCAATTCTATTCCCTCATGCCACTCCCCTGCCTTTTCCCCATTTTCCAACACACTATTTCTATCCAAATCGTCATCCAATTCCTTATGGACGCCTCAGTTGAACCTGCCTCTGCTACATTTCCAGGCAAAACATTCCAGATCCCCACTACATGCTTGTTTTTCAAAAAAAAACAAATCTTACAGTACCCTTGCTTCATTTGCACATCACTTGAAATCTACATTCTCATTCCCCTTTTTGAGTAGGAACCGCTTTTCCCCACCTATTCTTTTCAGGCTGCTCATGATTTTTGTCTTAATTTGAATTGAATTAGCTTTATTGCCATATATACACAATGAGGCTAGAGAAGAAATTGCATGGGCCCTGGCTGATATTTTTGCTTCAACATTAGCCACGGGTGATGGCCTGGAAGACTGGAGGGTAGCAAATGTTGTGGCCTTCTTCAAGAAGGGCTGCAAAGAAAATATAGAGCAGGAAGCCTAACATCTGTGGTTGGTAAATTACTTGAGAAGATTCTGAGCGATCAGATCTACATGCATTTGGAAAGACAAGGTTTGGTTAGGAATAGTCAGCACTGCTTTGTGCGTGGGAGATCATGCCTCACAAATTTATTAAAGTTCTTTGATGAAGTGACCAGGAAGGTTGATGAAGGTTGATGAGGTTGATGTTTGGATTTCAGTAAGGCTTTTGTGATAAGGCACACATGGTAGGTTGCTCCAGAAGGTTAGATCCGCATGGAATCCGGGGAGCTGGCAAATTGGGATACACAATGGCTTGATGGTGGGAAGCAGAGGGTAATAGTGGAAGGATGCTTGTTGGACTGAAGGCCCGTGTGAGATCTTGTGTTATAGGTTGTCCTTATTAACTCACTCACCAGCTCGCGACATTCATTAATACCAGATTTCTGTTCATTCATTCATTCATAACCCTTTACGAACCCATTATTTACCATAACACGATTTCATTCGTTCATTCATAAAACCGCAGTTCTGCAGTATGTTTTACTATCATAAGATAGACCAAATTAAAACAACCCTTTCTAATTAAAACAACTCTTTCAACCATTACTGCTGTTTTACACTTTCAATTTTTATCAGACTTTGCTACAAGTAATGTTTAGGCCTATTTACCTCTGAATAAATATCAAAGACTACTAACCTATTCAGAACAATAGCACCCCTGCCATCACGTCTCTATTACCTATTCAAACATATGGCAAGATCATATTAATCAGTCCTTACTAACCGTGTCTCAAACCTGATTAGGTTGCAGAATACCAACATTTTCCCCAATTTGCATGTACTTCTTAAATACCCTTTAACTGGGCAGTTACCCCTTTAAGAATCTGTCAAAATAGCGCTTAGTGAAATTGCATGAGTGAATGAAACCCACACTGGCATGTTGTAAACCAGTCACACAACCCAGCTGTGGTAGGCATTTTAATATCCTTTATTCTTTTATTAAGTGCAGTACAATTTCTAACTTATTTAGAGGATATAGGCCTAGTATTTATTTTACTAATATTTACTAATTTAAAAAGACAAAAGGACTAACGCCTCTTAATTATGCAGGCAAGACACTCTTAATCCTCTTAGAGGTAGCAGTTAGCGTTTGGCACATTTTTAACCCACCTCTTTTCTCCCAGGACAGAAGCACCTCAAACCTTTGTGTTCTATAGATAAAACAATGTAACATCATAGTAATGGAATTTTAATATATGTAATAACTATGTATAGACAGGCTATTGTAAGGACTGTATTAAAGGATTCTATTGCTCCCTCAAACTTGTACTACGTGTGATTGCTGAATAAAGAGGCTATTTTCACCAATCACTGATTTCGGTCAGTATTTGAACACAATCCCACACCCCACTAGTGGAGTGCCTCAGGAGTCAGTGCTGGGTCCATTGCTGCTTGTTATCTATATCAATTATGTGGATGAAAATGTATAAAGCATGATTTGTAAGTTTGCAGAGGTCACTAAAATAGGAGGCACTGTGGTCAGAGAGGAAGAATATCAGAAATTTCAGCAGGATCTTGATCAGCTGGGGAAGTGGGTCGAAAAATGGCAAATGGAGTTTAATATGGATAAGTGTGAGGTCTTGCATTTTGGAAAGTCAAATCAAGGTAGGAGTTTCATGGTGAATGGTAGGGCCTTAAGGAGTTTAGTGGAATAGAGGGACCTTGGAATTCAGGTGTACAGTTCTCTGAAAGCGGACTCACAGGTAGACAGGGCAGTAAAAGAGGCATTTGGTACACTGGCCTTCATCAGTCAGGGTACTGAGTAAAAAAGTTGGGAAGTTATGTTGCATTTGTACAGGACGTTGGTGATTGTGTTCAGTTTTGGTCACCTTGCAACAGGTAGGAAGTCACTAAACTGGGAAGAATGCAGAAGAAATTTACAAGGACGTTGCCAGGACTCAATGGTCTGAGTTATGGGGAGAGGTTGGACAAGTTAGGACCTTTTTCTTTAGAGCATAGGAGACTGGGGGGGGGCTCTTATGGAAGCGTGCAAGATCACGAGAGGCATGGATTGGGTGAATGCACTTAGTCTTTTTCCCAAAGTTGTGGAATTGAGGACGAGAGTGCATTAATTTAAAGTTAGATAGGAAAAAAAATAAAAGGGACCTGAGGGGCAACTGTTTTACACGGAGGGTGGTACTGTTTTACACAGAGGGGAGTACTGTTTTACACAGAGGGTGGTACGGTTTTACACAGAGGAAAAGAGCTACCAGCAGAAGGGGTTGAGGTGGGTACATTAACATTTACAAGGTATTTGGTCAAAGACATGGAAAGGAAAGGTTACGAAGGATATGAGCCAAGTGCAGGGAAATGGGGTTAGCCTGGATGGACATTTTGGTCAGCATGGACCAGTTTGGGCTGAAGGGCCTGTCTCTGTGCTGTAGGACTATAACAGTTTATACATCGCCACTTACAGCATCATCTTAGGTACAAAGGTACCTAGGTACAGCTTTTTTCATTAAAAGATCTTAGAAAGTAGAGAAATAAACTTTAAAGACCTCAATCGAATCTCCTCAGGACCTTACCATGAAGTGTATCTGTCCTATCCCGATTTGCCTTTTTCTCCACCAGAATACTCTGATCTCCTTCAATCTATTCTCATAGCTGATGTTCATGTGATCTGTCAGTGTGAGCCAACAGTTCTTCATTCACATAGTTTCCCCCCAACAGTCCCAGTGGATCTCTCATTCACTAGGCGATTCATGTGAAAGTGTCCTGAGGCAGAAATGATATTCTTCTGACTTTAGTGCAGAAAGACAATCTAGCTCTAGGTTTGCAGTATTAAATACCAGCAATGTTATGAAGTTGATCCATTATCCATAAACTGTATAGTCTAAGATTTCAATTGCAGAAGTTGGACAATTCTCCTTACAATTAACCAAAAATAAACACTTGAAGTCTTTGAAAATGATAAAACCAATTTAAAAACACTTAACCACAAAATTAAAGAAAAACTAATTTTTTTGGTGTGTCTCATTTTATCTTGTGGAAGTACAAATTAGATGCTGATTAATCGGGACAACACTGTGTTAAGATCTGCTTTGCAAATAAGAAATTATATGTTTTATGTTGTCCAAAAGTATCATATTTATAAACTTAGACTAGGATGAGTCAAAATTTTCAGGTAAAAGAGACATTGATTAATATAGGTTGCAGAAACATTTCTTGATGGACAAAATTATCCCAAAAGCTAACATCTGTGTTGTTCATTTATTGTGTAATAATCAGTACAAAATCTGCTATCTTCTTTCAATATTGTCGGGCTTAATTAAGCTTGTCTAATCACAGATCTCTGTACAGTATTTGATTTCTATAGGTGGGATTGTGAGTTAAGTGATGAATCCTGCGCCTAATTGGGAAATCTTCAAGATGGAGATCAGGGGATAGGCCTCCTAAGATCCTGAATGATTTGGGTCACAGTGAGAAATTTGGGAGAATCATAAAAGAAATCCGGCAAAGCCTTTTTTGATGTTGGGAGCAACAAGTTGCATTTTCCAAAAAAAAAGGTTCTGAATGTCGAGATGAGATTTTTAGAACATCGAACATTACAGCGCAGTACAGGCGTTCAGCCCTCGATGATGCGCCAACCTGTGAAACCAAATTGAAGCCCATCTAACCTGCACTATTCCATTTTCATCAATTGGTTTGTCCAATGACCCTTTTAAATGCCCTTAAAGTTGGCAAGTCTACTACTGTTGCAGGCATTGCATTCCATGCTCCTACTACTGAGTAAAGAAACTACCTCTGACATCTGACCTATATCTATCACCCCTCAATTTAAAGCTATGTCCCCTCATGCTAGCCATCATCATTTGAGGAAAATGGCTCTCCCTTTCCACCCTATCTAACCCTCTGATTATCTGATATGTCTCAATAAAGTCAACTCTCAACCTTCTTCGAACGAAAACAGCCTCAAGTCGCTCAGCCTTTCCTCGTAAGACCTTTCCTCCATACCCAGGCAACATCCTAGTAAATCTCCTGTGAACCCTTTCCAAAGCTTGCACATCCTTCCTATAATGCGGTGACCAGAACTGTACGCAATACTCCAAGTGCGGCCGCACCAGAGCTTTGTACAGCTGCAGTATGACCGTGTGGCTCTGAAACTCAATCCCTCTACCAATAAAAGCTAACACACTGTATGCCTTCTTTACAACCCTATCAACCTGGGTGGCAACTTTCAGGGATCTATGAAACATGGATGACGAGATCTCTCTGTTCCTCTACACTATCAAGAATTTTACCATCAACCCAGTACTCTGTATTCCTGTTACTACTTCCAAAGTGAATCATCTCACATTTTCTGCACTAAACTCCATTTGCTATCTCTCAGCCCAGCTTTGCATCTTATCTATATCCCTCTGTAACTTACATCTTTCTGCACTTTCCACAACTCTACTGATCTTAGTGTCGTCTGAAAATTTACTGACCCATCCTTCTACACCCTCATCCAGGTCATTTATAAAACTGACAAACAGCAGTTGCCCCAAAACAGACCCTTGCAGTACACCATGAGTAACTAAACTCCAGAGTGAGCATTTCCATCAACCACCACCCTCTGTCTTCTTTCAGCAAGCCAATTTCTGATCAAAACTGCTAAATCATGCTCAATCCCATTTTGTGCAATAGCCTACCGTGGGGAACCTTATCAAACACCTTACTGAAATCTATATACACCAGATCAACCACTTTACCCTCATCCACCTGTTTAGTCACCTTCTCAAAGAACTCAATAATGTTTGTGAGGCACGACCTACCCTTTACTAAACCGTGTTGACTATCCCTAATCAACTTATTCCTGCCTAGATGATTATATATCCTATTTCTTATAACCTTTTCCAACACTTTACCCAAAACCAAAGTAAGGCTCACTGGTCTCTAATTACCAGGGTTGTCTCTACTCCCCTTCTTGAGCAAAGGAACAATGTTTGCTATCCTCCAGTATTTTGACACTCTTTCTGTCGACAATGATGACATAAAGAACAAAGCCAAAGGTTCAGCAATCTCCTCCCTGGCTTCCCAGAGAATCCTAGGCTAAATCCTATCCGGCCCAGGGGACGTATCTATTTTCACACTTTCCAGAATTGCTAACACCTCCTCCTTATACACCTCAATTCCATCTAGTCGTGTAGCCTGTATCTCAGTATTCTTCTTGATCACATTGTCTTTTTCTGGAGTGAATACTGATGAAAATATTCATTTAACGCTTCCCCTATCTCCTTTGACTCCATGCCCAACTTCCGAGCACTATCCTTGATTGGCCCTTATCTTTCTTTAGTCATTCTTTTATTCCTGATAAAGCTATAGAAAGCCTTAGAGTTCTCTTTGATCCTATCAGCCAACAACTTCTCTTGTCCCCTCCTGGCTCTTCTTAACTGTCTCTGCAGGTCTCTCCTGGCTAACTTGTAACTTGTGATGAAGGAGAAGTCTCTTAATGGAGATTATTGCTCATTATTATTTAATCCTGTCTCAATAGATTCATGACATGACATGCATCTGATGACTTCAAGTCACGACTTGCTCCATTGGATCCATCTTGTACACCGATGCTGGGGCAGCACCCATGCAAAACCCCATATTCAGAGATGCTGGCATTCAACATGTACCATCCACTCTGCATCATTATAGGACATCTCGGATTTACCTTCATTGTACATCTGTATGTTAATGGTTGTCATTGGACCGCACTGGCAACTTTCAGTGGAACGTTTTGAAAATGGCACATATTGCTTTTTTGGATCTTCAACACATCCCTGCCTTGCCGGTTCGTGCAGTTCCCAGAGTCATACAGTCGTACAGCATGGAAACAGACGCTTTGGTCCAACCCATCCATGCCGGCGAGATATCCCAACCCAATCTAGTCCCACCTGCCAGCACCCGGCCCATATCCCTCCAACCCCTTCCTATTCATATACCCATCCAAATGCCTCTTAAATGCTGCAATTGTACCTGCCTCCACCACATCCTCTGGCAGCTCATCCCATACACGTACCATCCTCTGTGTGAAAACGTGGTGTCTTTTATCTCACCCTAAATCTATGCCCTCTAGTTCTGGACTCCCCGACCCCAGGGAAAAGACTTTGCCTATTTATCCTATCCATGCTCCTCATAATTTTGTAAACCTCTATAAGGTCACTCCTCAGCATCTGACGCTCCATGGAAAACAGCCCCAGCCTGTTCAGCCATTCCCTATAGCTCAGATCCTCCAACTCTGGCAACATCCTTGTAAACCTTTTCTGAACCTTTTCAAGTTTCACAACATCTTTCAGATAGGAAGGAGACCAGAATTGCACACAATATTCCAACAGTGGCCTAACCAATGTCCTGTACAGCCGCAACATGACTTCCCAACTCCTGTACTCAATACTCTGACCAATAAAGGAAAGCATACAAAATGCCTTCTTCACTATCCTATCTAGCTGAGACTCCACTTTCAAGGAGCTATGAACCTGCACTCCAAGGTCTCTTTGTTCAGCAACATTCCCTATGACCTTACCATTAAGTGTATAAGTCCTGCTAAGATTTGCTTTCCCAAAATGCAGCACCTCGCATTTATCTGAATTAAACTCCTTCTGCCACTTCTCAGCCCATTGGCCCATCTGGTCCAGATCCTGTTGTAATCTGAGATAACCCTCTTCGCTGTCCACTACACCTCCAATTTTGGTGTCATCTGCAAACTTACTCACTGTACCTCTTATGCTTGCATCCAAATCATTTATGTAAATGACAAAAAGTAGAGATAGAAGGGCACTGCCCCTCTATCTTAACTTGTCAGTTCCACAGACACATAGCCAAGGAAACTTGTCATGGCTGTCAGCAGCTATCAGGAAAAGGGGCGGACATGTTTTTCAGTGGCACTCCACTAGCTCAATCTCATACTTGTTACACGTACCACCAAGAGTCTGATGAAGGGTTAAGCCCAAAACGTCAACTCTCTTGCTCCTCAGATGCTGCCTGGCCTGCTGTGCTTTTTCTAGCACCACACGTTATTGACTCTGACTTCTTCAGCATCTGCAGTCCTCACTATCTTCCACATGTACCAGCAACCAAACTGCTTGTGCTTAAAGCCAATGGCCATGTCCTCAGGGTCCAGTGGGGAGGGTGGCGTTTGTGGCGAGGTGTAATCCTTAGTCAAGTCAGATGAGTCACTTTTCTGTCAGGGATCCTGGCACGGTAAGTCAGGTACAGCCGACAATATCCGACCTGATACTTGGGCATGCTCATTTGGCTGCTCTGAACAATCAGAGTCAGCATTATCTTCTTGTAGTGGGTGAGGAACCAAACAGCAGGCACCCCAGCACCCTGTATTGTCTTTTTATACCCCATTGTAAGTTGTTTTCTCATGGAATGAGAGAAAATAAGGAATTAAGTGAGACATAAGTGGGTGGCACATTTGTTAGTGGGGTGTCTCCAGTGAGTCTACAGTACAATGGCTGTGCAAGATTAATGGTGTGGGGGGGAACTGGGACTGAAGGAAGATTTTGCCAGCAATAGTCAGAGCGACGCAGTACTGAGCCTTTGTGGAAAGTGTGTGCAGTAACAGTAATAGAGAGAGTCTAGATCAGAGTGGTGCTGGAAAAGCACAGCAGGTCAGGCAGCATCCGAGAAGCAGAAAAATCGACATTTCGGGCAAAAGCCCTTCATCAGGAATGAAGGCAGGGAGCCTCCGGGGTGGAGAGATAAATGGGAGGCGGGTGGGGTTGGGGAGATGGTAGCCAAGAGTACAATAGGTGGATTGAGGTGGGGATGAAGGTGATACGTCAGAGAGGAGGGTGGAGTGGATAGGTGGGAAGGAAGATTGGCAGGTAGGACAGGTCATGGGACGGTGCTGAGCTGGAAGGTTGGAACTGGGGTAAGATGGGGGATGGAAAATAAAGAAACTGGTGAAGTCCACGTTCGGATCCAAATTGTGCTGGTTTGAATGCAGTCCAGAGATCATCTGGGATCAGTTGGTTGCGGAGGCAAGCACAGTTTGGATCTGTAACAGAGAGAGGGTGAGGTCAAAGAAAAAAAGATGGCGGGTCTTACCCTGGCAGAGCAGAGAATGGTGTTCTTCCTACACTGCTAGAGATTTCTCCTGATGGCTGAAACCACACTGACCTGACTGGAATGGCTTAGTGTCATGGCCACACTCTGATGGTGCTGAGGGAGGAAAGTTTCCCTCTTGTGAACCATTGCGTCAAACAAAACATCCAAATTAGTTGCTGATGTCCCCTCATCTGCCCAGGGCAGCTCGAGACTGCCAGCACTTGACCTGTTGAGGATGGCTCCAGTGCTAGGAATTCCAGCAATAACAAGGATATCCGGCTTTGGCGAATGGGAGAGTGAAGGCTAGTGTCAGACTTGAGAGCACTGTCGGAGTGTCGTAGATAGTTAACGAGGTGGCTGTGGGACAAACAATTTGCTCAGAGTTGAATAAAGGATTGTGGATAGGAACCATTTGTGAAACATGAGGAGAATGATGCTTCGTCAAAATATGAAAAAGGCCTTTTAGTCCATTGTATCCATGCCAGACATGACATGGAAATAACATGACTGAATGCACAGTGATCTGTAAATGAGGGGCGGCAGTATAAAGTAATGCATATGGTCCTAAAGGAGATGCAAACACAGTGGGAGCAGAGGTACATGTATCCAAATCATTGAAGGTGGCAGGTCAGCTTGAGAAAATGGTTGCTAAGGCTTCAGAAACGCTGAGCTTTGCAGAGACAGAGAGTACAAAAGCAAGGAAGTTATGATAAAACTTTATGTCAGCCTCAATAGGATTATAAGAAGGATATTATTAAGCTAGAGAAAGTTCAGATGAGATTCACCAGGACGTGGCCCTGCTGGGACTGTTTTCACTGGAGGATAGACATTTTGCATGTGGAAACAGACAGACAGTTTGCATGTGGAATGAACCTCCTGAGGAAGTGGTGGATGTGGGTACAGTTACGGAGTTTAGAATATACTTAGATAAGTACACAAATAGGAACGATGTAGAGGGATTTGAGTCAGAAGCAGGCAGATTGGATTTGTTTAGTTTAGGATTATGTTTAGCATGGACTGGTCAGACCAAAGGGTCTATGTCCGTGCTGTATGAGTGTGACTATGCCTGCAATGGCCAATGTTGGGTACCACACCTCATGAAGGATGCAAAGGCATTGAAGAGGGTAACAGAAAAGATTTACAATGTATTTCAGGAAAAGGAACTAGGTTTATGGTTAGAGAGGAGACGCTGTGATCGTTCCCTAAGAAAAGGTTAAGAAGAGGTGCGACAGAGGTGCTTATAACATGAGGTCAGAGTGGATAGGAATTATTCCCATTGAAAGGAGGGTCAAGAACCAGGGGGCAAGGATTTAAAATGAATGGCTAAAGTAACATCAGGATATATTTTATTACAGACTCTAGGCTACGATCAGGAATGCAGTTAATGAGTGTGCGGTGGAGACGGATTCAATCTTGGTTTTTAATAGGGAATTGGATAGGTACATGAAGGAAAAAACATTACAAGGCTACAATATGGGAGTGGGATTAGCTGAATTTTTTCTAGCAAAGCTGGCACAGACAGGATGGGCCAAATGGCCGCATTAGTTTCCTGTCCAGTTCTATCTTAGGGTTGGATCATCGTGTCCATGTGTCAGTCCTATACTTGCCATTATATTTCGACTCCCAAAGTTCCTCAGTCATTTTGGGGAATGCTGGAACTGTTGTCAACAGAACTGTGATCTTGGTTCAGAACAAGCAGTATGGAACTAATAAACTTGCAAAGATAATTAAACCTCTTCAAAGGTCTGAGTTACAACATCAAAGTGAAGTGGGAATGGTGTGAATGAAGATGGCAGTCCTTCGTAATCCTCTTAGAGTCAGAAACAGACATAGAAATGGGATCTATTACGAAAGGCCAAAGAAATCCCGTCACTTTGGTAAATAGTAGATGCCAACCATCAATCGCTTCCAGCCACAGAGGCAAATGACCTAGATTTCATGATGTGGTCAAGTCACAAATCCACCATATAATTAGTACTCTGCTATCAGAATCCATTAATATAATCTAATATCATGCTATCATACCCTTCTGTTTGAATCACTAAAATTTTCGTCAATTTTGCTTTGTATCTTTATCTTTATCCCCATTCACGCCTATCTGGAATCTTTCTCTTTCCTTGCAGCTTATATCTCCCTCGAACAGTCTCAGTGCCTGGCATTAACAATTCATTCTAATATCTAGGTCACCAGTGATGGACGGTGGGAATGAATATTAAGTTAGTCTTCTGAAAAAAAAGAGCAGGACAAGCAAGTCAAAATACATTTTTAATCAGCAAGACAGAACAATACTTTAAATTTTCAGCCAGTAAAAGGAAAAGCAGACAGTTCAAACGTAAAACTCAGCACAAAGAAAATGCTGAAGGACTATTTGTATTACAATCATGCTCTCTTATAATCCACCGACAGATTCTTCTACCTTTCTGCTGAGTAACAAACTACTGTAAGTGAAAAGTAAAAATCTGACAGCAGATAACATCACTGCAGACATTTGCAAGAAAGCTTACTTAACAAATTCTTTGAGCCCCATGTAAAAATTTGAAGCGGATTTTTGATTATTCAACCTAAAATATTGTGTTGAGGCATCTGCGACTGACAAGTTTTCAAACTCACCACTCCAAGTGCCAAGTGAATGACAATATTAGAGTCCTCAGAGAAATAAAAATGGGAACCAAGCAATTATTGCGCTACGACTGTGATGGCACTCCAAAATCTTGCAATGTCCATGTATTGACCTATTCACAATTTAAAGACTAACACTGTATGGGTGGCTCAGTGGTTAGCACTGCTACCTCACAGCACCAGGGACCTGGGTTCGATTCCATTGTCAACCGACTGCGTGGAGTTTGCGCATTTTCCCTATGTCTGCATGGGTTTCCTGCGGCTGCTCCAGTTCCTTCTCACAGTCACAAAGATGTGCCGGTTAGGTGGATCGGCTGTGCTAAATCACCCTTAGTGTCCCAGGATGTGCATGCTAGGTGCATTAGAGATGGAAAATAGAGGGTTACAGGGATAGTGTAGGGAGTGGATCTGGGTGGGGTGCTCTTCAGACAGTCAGTGTGACTTGAAGGGCCAAATGGCATTTTCCCACACTGCAGAGATTCTATAATCACAAATAAAGGCACAATATTGCCAATGCAGGAAATGTGTAACATGCAGAGAATGCTGGAGAAACATGGCAGCATCTGTGGAAAGAGAAACCGAGTTAATGTTTCAGATCCCGAATAACACTTCTTCAAAACGGAAAGGTGTTTTTTTTTTACTTTTTGACAGACACTCTCCTCTTCTGGGCAGGTGTTGAAAGCAGGTGATGTGAGTGTGCACCAGAAATATAAAAGTAAGGCAGAGCTCTGGTGGTTCAGTAGCAGTGTCTCTTCCTCTGAGCCAGGAGGTCTAGCTTCAAATCCCATTTACTCCAAAGTGTGTATTAACATCTCTGAACTGGTTGATAAGTAAACATCTGCATGAGAGTCAGATGGGATTTCAGCCACTATGTCAGGCTGATTTGCCTAGAGCGATGACCTTAATGAACTGAACATGACACATGAACATTCGAGTTAAGAGCAGGAGTAGGCCGTTCAGTCCCTTGAGTCTGCTCCACCATTAAATACAATTGTGGCTGATCCAATCTGCTGACATTTTCCCTGACTCACAGCTGGATCTGCACTCAGCAGAAGGAAGAATCCAACTTCAGTTCCATTCCTTCCTGGTTCGTTATTGATTGAGTCGTGACTGCTGACTGAAGTTGCTCAGATAATATGTAGCAAAATGATTCTACGAAGACCTTTGCTCTGACTGAGAGCTCTCTGCTTAGCCCACTTGTTCCAAGTATTGGTTATGTAGTTACCTTGCTCTATCACATGCAGCTTCACAGTGCCTTCGATTGAAGTGACTCAGAAACTGTGCTGTTACAAACTATTAAACATTTATTGACTATATAGACCATTCCCAAGATAGACATTAGCTCCATATGATCCGACAGTAGAACATAGAGCAGTACAGCACAATACAGGCCCTTTGGCCCTCGATGTTGTGCTGACTATTTCTTCGACTCTAAGATCAGACTAATCTACATCCCGTCATTGTACTATCTTCCATGTGCCTATCCAAGAGTCGCTTAAATGTCCCTAATGTATCTGACTCTATTACCACCGCTGGCAGTGCATTCCACGCAACCACCACACTCTGTGTAAAGAACCGACGTCTGACATCTCCCCTACACCTTCCTCTAATCACCTTAAAATTAAAGTCATTTATAAAAATTTGTGTTAAAATTTGCATAATTCGTAGCACTACATTACACATTTATGTGACGGACAGAACACCTCTTGGGTTTGATGCTAACATCCTGTTTGTGGCAAACACCACTCTTGTTACTACTGCACTATAGCAACATGAAAGAATAAGCTTTGCCTTTTTCTCAAACATCTGAGATACATTACCCTTCTGGGGCGATCTGAGGTTATGATCTAAAGTGACCACCTTAGGGCCACTCATGAGTTTGCATGACAGAAAGAAGATGTAGACACATTGTGCTTGTTTCAACTCAACAAAATATGTGACATCCATTCTCTAGTTCATTTCTCAGGACAATTTCTTTACCAGTTAACCTTATTAAGCTATCCCATTTAAAATTTTAACAGAGCTCAGCAGCTAATTGTCAGTTATTGCTAACCTGTGCATTTTTCATGGAAATATCTCATTAGAAACTGCTTGTCAACCAACTGGCATCCTCCTCTCATTCAGAATAAATGTTTGTTTCCTATTATTCTTGTGAACTGTTGAGTGCAAGATGGAAAGCTTAAACAAACTGCATTGTCTTCAGCAATCAACAAGTTCTGACTATCAAACAACAACTAGGATGATGGCTATTAACCTCTTATACTATACCCACAACAATACCATGAGTTAGAAACACTTTTTTCCACCATATGCTTGAATGCAACAAAACAGTGAAATTAAGTTACTCCACATTCATGCACCAGTCATACCTCACAAACATTTCTGCCCGGTTGAAACATTTTGCTATCGGCATTGCAGTTCCACATGAGCAAGTTGATAGTTACATCTCTATTATATGCCTCTCAAATGCGCCTGCTATATTTATCCACAGGAGTTAAAACTCTTCAATGTTTTTCTACAGGCATATCATGTACCCTCAGCTGTTTTAATACAACACTCCAGAATCAAGCAGCTCCACTCGAGCAGAGAGGGAGAGAGAATGACAACTCCTGAGACACATTATCTTGACTCATGCACACAGAAGTTCTCCACAGGGGCTATAAATGTCAGAAACTGCCGCTGCAGTCTCCATTTGTCAGCAGATGTTCTTTCATCATTGTTGGTTCAGTATCCCAGGATTCCTGACTTCATAGCCATGGATTTCAGCATAGAGCACTTTAAGGAGGAGACCCATCACCAACCCTTCTTAGTGCAATTAGCATTAGACAAAAAAAATTAAAAATTACAGATTTATGAAGCAACAGCTTCTTCCAGCTACTGTTAACATCAAACAATTTTTTTATAATTCATCAAGACCCCTTAGACAGCACCTTCCAAACCTCCATCGAGAAGGACAAGGGTAGCAGATACATGAGAACATTATGACCTACAAGTTTCTTACCTAGGCACTTGCGATCCTGATTTGGAACGAGGGAGGAGGGATTTGGCAATTAGGTGGCATTGGAACAAGGAGATCAAAACGTTCATGGGACACATCAGTTGAGACATGATAGTGGTTTGAAAGCGTCCTGGCGTGAGATCAGTATGGGGAAAGGAGGAACCCAAAGGGCTCACAGGAGAGCGGGTTAATGATTAAAAGGCTACTGCGTTTATTATTGAGTAAAGCAAGTGAACTGGATCCTGCAGGCAAGCAAAAAGACACCTTTGATTGAGGGCATCCTCAGCTCCCATTAGCTGCTGGGTTTTCCGTAGCCTGGAAAAGTCAGGCCAAGGTGAAGTTTAAAATAGTGAGCGGCAGTGAGTCATCTGAATTAGTTGATCTGTGTAGCTTCTGCGAGCAGTTTAATTGCCCATTCCCCATCCCACTTAAAAGTCATCAGGTTGGGGGAGTCTTCCTGATTAGCTTCTTAGAATCGCTAAAGTGCGGAAGAAGGTCATTCGGCCCATCGAGTCTGCACCGATCCTCCAAGCGCATCCCACCCAGATCTATCCCCTATTCCTTTAACCACCACAGCCAACCCATCTAACCTGCACATTCCTGGACCAAGGGATAATTTAGAAAGTCCAACCCACCTAACCTGCACATATTTGGACTGCACAGGAAAGTGAAGCATCCTGAGGAAATCCACACAGGCACAGAGAGAATGTGCAATTCCACACAGATGTCTCCTGAAGGTGGAATTGAACCCAGAGTCCTCGGTCCTGTGAGGCAGCAATACTAACCATTGAACCACCGTCCACATTGTCACACACAAAACTGCCTGACATTGCGAGTGAGCATTTCCATTTCCATTTCTGTGACACGATGCTGAGTATTTCCAGCAATTTTCTCTCAATGTTTCAGATTTGCAGCATATGCGATATTTGCATTGACAGTATTTGGCTTTTGAATTATTTTTTACTCTTTTAAACGATATGAAGAAAATGCACTCAAATATTAGTCACCACCTTCATTTCAATTTAAAAGGGGTAAGTTAAAATGTTGTCGCAATGCATTATACTTTCCTGTTAGATGACTGGTCACAGAAACAACCTTCATTTCTTTAAGCTGCATCTGGTGCAAGTCAGCTTTGATTCTCATTTCCCTGCAACAGCTTGACAGCTGGAACCGCAACTCAAGGGATTTGACCTACGCAATCTCCAGTGCTTTCTCCAGTCTCCATCCTACTCAGGAATCTTAATGTCAAGGCAGCAAGAAAAGAGATGACACTGTGATACAGCATGACTGACAAATAACTAGGCCAGCTTGCAATTCATTTAACTCCTGATATTTGCAGTTCACGCCAGACACATACAATCTCATGCCACGCAAAGACCTTATTGCAAATTACTTAACCACAGTGCAAAAGAAACTTGTCAGGACTGTTAAAAGGAAGGTTTATATCGCACTTTTGATGAGATCAATTGAGCTAGATTGATGTACAACTCTGATTGAAACCTAGGAAATATGGTGGGCAAAGTAATGTGCAACTCCCACAAATTGTAAAAGCAATAATAACCAGATGATCTGTTTCATTTTATATGATGAGGGATGAGTATTGGACATAGGAGAACTGTCTACTCTCCTTCAAAATAGTATTGTGAACTATTTCATATTCACCTGAGAGAGCAGAATTAGTGATGTTTATAATCTGCAACATCCTACCACTCTATTTCATCTAATGTTGTGAGTCTGTTCCTTTCTCCTTCATATGTTTATGTATCATCCCTTAAATGGTACTATGTTATTCACCTCAGTCACTTCTTGTAGCAAGTTCCACTCCCTAATCACTCTCAGGGCTAAAGAGTCTCTCTGAGAGAACCTGAGCTTTTTAGTTTCCTGGTGTTGGACTCCCTCACAAGTGGAAAGATCAAGATACAATACATTTTGAAAAACTTCAAATGACATCTGACATACTTGTTCACTAGATTTAAGAAAATAAAATCCCCCAAAGTATCTTAGACCAATGTTGAGATGAGTAGGAGTGACCAGTCTGTATTTATGCTAATATCTGTCATTTCTCAAAACTGGGCAGAGTGGTCTTCCAGCTGTTCCTCTGATCATCTTCAATTGATGCCTTCACAAGTTGCAGTCACCTTTTTATCAACATCAACTCAAAATGTGACAATCTGTTATGAAGATTACCCTATTGGTCCCTCTTGTCTACCTGACTATGACAGCAGTCTGTTGAGTCATTCCTCTCTCTGTTCTCTTTCCATCGTCAGGTTTATTTTCTCATTGCCTTTGTTTTCTGTTTCCAGCTGCTCTGTTGTTTGTCATCTGAACAGTTGGTTATCTGGACGGCTGGTTTGCAATGCAGGGTGAAGCCAACAGTGTAGGTCCAATTCCCACACCAGCAGAGACTCCTGTGAAGGATTCACCTTCTCAACCTCTCCTCTCACTAGAGGCAAGATGACCCTCAGGTTAACCACCACCTTAATCTTACCCTTCTTATCTGTCTCAGAGGAACAAATTTGTGCATCACTCGCAACAATTGCTCCATAAATAGTCTCCACATGTCTGCTGTGCCCTTTCTGTGGAACAATTGCTCCCAGTCTGTACTTGGAGGAGAAAGTGAGGTCTGCAGACGCTGGAGATCAAAGCTGAAACTTTATTGCTGGAACAGCACAGCAGGTCAGGCAGCATCTAGGGAACAGTCTGTACTTCCCAACTCCTGTCTGATAGTGTCATAATTTCCTTTTCCCCAATTAAATATCTTTCCTCAGTAACTGCTCCTTTCTCTTTCTAAGACTATGGTAAATGTGAGGCAGTTGTGATCACTGTCACCAAAGTATTCTCCCACCGCGAGATCTGACATCTGTCCAGGCTCATTGCTGAGCACCAAATCCAAAATGGCCTCTCCCCTCATTGGTCTGCCTACATACGGAGTAAGGAAACCCTCCTGACAACACCTGACACTCTATCCAGGCCTCCCAGTATTCTGTAAATTTCAATCAGATCCCCCCTCATTCCTCTAAACACCACTGAATACAGACCCAGAGTCCTCAATCACTCCTTATATGACAAGCTCTTCATCCCCAGGATCATTCTTGTAAACCACTTCTGGATTGTCTCCAATGCCAGCGCATCTTTACTTCGACAGACGGCCCAAAACTGCTCACAATATTCCAAATACAATCTGACCAGAGCTTTATACAGCCTCAGCAGTACATCTCTGCTCTTGTATTCTGGTCGTCTTGAAATGAATGATAACACTGCATTTGCTTTCCTAAATGCCGACTGAACCTACATGTCAACATTTGAATTTTTAAAAGTTAGTTAAGTTTGGCTGATAATAGGAAGGGGAAATGGAATGTTGGCCTTTATTTCAAAGGGAATGGAGTATGAAAGTTGAGCGATTTTGTTAAAATATAGGAGACATAAGTCAGACTGCAGCTGAAATAATGTGAATAGTTTGGAGCCGTGAATGGAATTGAAGCTCAGATCAACAATGAATTAATGAAGTTGGGAAAGAACATAACCCACTTCCAAATATCAAGAGACTTATGGCTTTTATCTTACCTCAAATGCAATAGTTAAGAATAAACCCAGAAGAAATTCAGCTTGCAGCTAAGTATGGGTATGCACATAAGTGTTATGCTGAAAAAAACTGTTTCCTTTTATACTGGATGAATGTTTGTGATGTTAGAAAAATATGTCAATTGTCAGCGTCTAATGTTCCCAGCTTTGTTGTAGGGGAGTAAGGTACAGAGCAAACCTGGTCAGACTTCAAATCAGTCAGAAAATCAACAGTAATGGGGAAAAGGTAGGAAAGTGGCATTAATGTTTAACAGACCAGACATGGTCACACTGAATGGTAGAACACACTCAATTGGCTGAATGGCCCACTTCTGATAGATCTTTAGGACATAGAGTCGAGAATGTGGTGTTGGAAAAGCACAGCATGACAGGCAGCAACCGAGGAGCAGGAGAATCAATGTTTCAGGCATAAGCTCTTCATCAGGAATCTGAGGTCATAGAGTCATACATCACGGAAACAGACCTTTTGGTCCAACCAGTCGATGCCGACCGTAATCCTAAACTAAATTAGCCTCACCTGTCTGCACTTGGCCCATACCCACCTAACATTTCTTATTCATGCACTTATCTAAATGTCTTTCTAATGTTGCAACTGTACCTACAACCCATCACTTCCTCTGGCAAGTCATTCCACATACAAACCGCTGTCTCTGTAAAAAAGGTTGCTTCTCCTGCCTTCTTTTTAAATCTTTCTCCTCTTGCCTTAAAAATATGCCCACTAGTCTTGAAATCCCTCACGCTCGGGAAAAAAACACCTGCCATTCACCTTATCTATACCCCTCATGATTTTATAAACCTCTATAAGGTCACCCCTCAACCTTCTACACTCCAGTGAAAAAGGTTCCAGACTCTCCAGCCTTTCCTTATAATTCAAACCTTCCATTCCTGACAACATCCTGGTAAATCTCTTCTGAACCCACTCCAGCTTAATAATACCCTTCCTATGAGAGTGACCAGAACTGTATATAATATTCCAGAAGAGGCCTCACTAATGTCCTGTACAACCTCAACATAATGCCCCGATTCCTGTACTCAAAGGTCTGAGCAATGAAACATGTTTTTAACCACTCTATCCAAATGTGATGCAAACTTCAAAGAGTAATGTACCTGAACTACGCCTATCTGTTCTGAAACATTACCTAGTGCCTTACTTATAATTGTAAAGTGCCTTTGTCTGTTTTACCAAAATGCAATACCTTGCATTTATCCAAATTAATTCCATCTATCAATCTTCAGCCTATTGACCCAATTGATCAAGATCTCTGTTTTATGGTAACATTCAGCTTCATTGCTCACAGATGTTTTGAATGGTGTACTAACAGCTGTAGTTAGATTAGATTCCATACAGTATGGAAACAGACCCTTCGGCCACCAAGTCCACACCACCCCTCCAAAGAGTAACCTACCCATATCCAGTCCCCTATCCTATATTTAGCCCTGACTACTATACATAATACTATGGGCAATTTAGCATGGCCAATTCACCTGACCTGCACATCTTTGGATTGTGGAAGGAAACGGGAGCACCCGGAGGAAACCCACGCAGACACTGGGAGAACGTTCCAACTCCACACAGACAGTTGCCTGAGGTGGGAATCAAACCTGGGTCCCTGGTGCTGTGAGGCAACAGTACTAACCACTGAGTCACTGTGCCGCCGCCCCAAAATTAGCAGTTGAATTATCTGTTAGGATATCTAGCACTGTAGATATATTGCCTTCACACAGACAATTTTGACCACGTGTGATCACAAAACAAACTCACTGATATTCAATCTAAAACAAAACATAGGAATTGAGTTCCGATTTTCTGAATCCAAGGGATGTTATTTTTCTTTTATTTGTTCCAATTTATTGTCATGATCGCATAACCCAGTGTTATGTCAAAGTTTACTGATTCAGGAAAACCAGAAAATACTTGAAATACAGACCTGGGGAAAGCCATGGAGAGAGTAACAGAGACAAAATTTCAGGTATCTGACTTTTCATCAGACATGGAAAATGTTAGGGACATAAACAAAATCAGAATGAGGGAGGACTGAAGGGAAGAACACAAAAGAAACTCTATAAGAAGATGGGAAACAGGAAAGATCTAATGGTAAAATGGATGATTGAACCAGGTAAACCTAAATGATACTGTGACAAATTTGGAGACAAAATAGAAGAAACATTGAGAAGCAATACCGGCTCAATGGTACAACTTTGAGGGGAGTACGGGAGCAGAGGGACCTTGGGGTTCGTATGCATAGTTCTCAGGCAAGTTAAAACTGTTGTTAAGAAGGCTTACCGGATCCTTTGTTTCACACAACGAGGCACAGAGTACAAAATCGAGGAAGTGATTTTACACCTCTCCAATTCATCAGCCAATATTTGGTTGTTGTATTCAGTTCTGAGACTTTACTTAAGCCCTCAAGACAATGGAAAGGAGATTTATGAAAATGACACCAGAAATTAGGGATTTTAGATACAAGGAAAGATTGGAGAACTTGGGCTAAGCCTTCTCTGCTCCAAGAAGAATAAGAGGTGGCCTTGAGGTGTTGAAATTATAAACAATTTAGACAGGGTAAAGAAGGATGTTCTGTTTCCATTAGTTGGTATGGCAGTAAATAAGGATGATAGCTTGAAGACTGTCAGTAAGAGAGCTAGGAATGAGATGAGAAGGAACATCTTTATTAAGAGAGTTGTTAGGATTCGGAATGCATTGCCTGGGAGCATGGTGGAGGCAGACACCACAGGAGTGTCTAAAGAGAGTTGGATGTACATACAGGGATAGGGTTGGAGAATGGGATGAACTAGGGAGCTCAGTTGGAAGCCGATACAGACACAATGATCCGAATAGCCTCCTGTTATACTGTAAAATCTATAATTCTAAAATGAGTTTAGAGTAGGTGTAAATAGAGAAAGCAGAATCATGATCAACACTACGTCTCCAAACAACTGACTCATGCAGGAGCCTGGACTATAACACCTTTCTATTTATACCCTTTAAAGACTCGATGACCTTCTAAGAGTTCCTAGGTGTCCACCAAATTTGATCTGAAGCAATATTCCATAATAATGCTTTCAATACAACTTCCTTAGTCCCCAGCTGAATCCTCCCACCATGGTAGACTAGATTCTCAATCATGGCTGCTTCCTTTCTTGCTATTACCCCTTGCCTTCGTTCCTAGAACCCTGGTAGGGCTGCCCTTGTCTTCCTTCAACACCGTCAGCCTTCACTTCCAAGAGAGCATCCTTTTCCATTTTCACCAGCTCCAATCTGATGTCACCACCAAACACTTCTCCCCTTCCTTCCTCCCACAGCACAATAACGAGCCTGTGTACTCTATCATATCCTGCTTCACTACTCAGTCATTGCGAAGACTCCCTTGCCTTCTCAGGAAATGCACTACCCACCCTATTTTCTCACCATCAATGTTCCTGAAACACTTTCCAGGCAAAACATTGAATTACCTGGTCTTTTTTAGTGCATTACATGTGATGCTGACATGTAACTCCCACGCTGAGTAAATTAAACTGGATGATTTTATACAGACCTTCTGTAAGTAATCATTTAGAAATGCATTTGAAGGAATCTGGACATGTGACATTTTTTAAAAAAAATAGATCAATAAAACAATATTTGTTTTCTTTTAAACAAGACAGTTCTTAAAACTGATATGCCTAGTGAAAATAACATGGCTTAGAACTGCGTGTTGAACTTTGAACTTTAAGTAAAAGCTTTTTTTTCAAAAGAAGGAAAGAACAAAGAAACCAACATTTGTTTATGGGAACTGGCCTGGAAAGTTAATTGCAGGTTGATTACCATTCCAAGAATGCTGCAGACATTTCAGTTCCTGAGATGGCTTATGCTCAAGAACTGGCAGCAGTTTGGATGTTAAAAATGGATCAAAGGGAGGCTGGTGCTGACTAGGCAAACAAAAAGAATAGTACAGAGAAAAGAAAAACCAAAGATTGAACCATTTGGACTGGGTATTGGGCAGAAGGCAGTATGGGTGCAAAAGCTGCTGGACAGACGTTTGGTTGCTCTCGACTGATCGTCTAGTTATTGAATGATTGAAAGTTCTGAGAAATGAACCCAGTCTGTAAGACATGGGTAAACATGTCTGGAGGTCTGCCAAAGCTGTGTGCATTGACCGGTTACTTTGCAAAAAGTGAGGACTGCCGATGTTGGAGATCAGAGTCGAGAGAGTGGTGCCGGAAAAACACCAGCCGGTCAGGTAGCGTCCAAGGAGCAGGAGAATCAATGTTTGAGCATAAGCTCTTCATCAGGAATAAAGCTTTTTTGGGTTAGTTTGGAATTCAAGCTAACTTATCTCATCCTCTGTGCCTGTGAACAACTCATTATCTAAGGATTGCATGAAGGTTCCATACCTACCATTCAAAACTGCCAGATACAACTCTTATTTCCTTTCTAATTTATCCCTTAATTGTTGTTTGTTTGTTTGTCTGTGTCTGAGCAGGAGTTATGGTCAAACAAAATTGTATTTAAGTTATATACATTAATTAGATTACCTTCTGAGGAAGGGTCACTCGACCCGAAATGGTAACTCTGATTTCTCTCCATAGATACTTCCCATATTATCACCATATTGCTTTCTCTTCATTTATGGGATGTGGGCATCCATGGAAGCAGACATAGATAATAAGCCAGTCCAAATCTGTCTTGCTAACACAATTAAATTAAAACATCCAATGACCCTCAAAATTTCACAACTGTTCTTAACTGACACCAAGAGCTGAGCTTTTCCAGCAATTTCCATATTTTTCTCTGATTTGCAGCATTTGCAATTCTTTCAATTTTAATTAGATTAATTTGTTGTTTAGCTGTGCTTTCCTAAAGTTACAGTATTAATCGTAAATTGTTTATTTTTATATAATTTACAAACTTAGTCCCAAATCCTGGTTATTCATTAAATCTGTGAGGAACAGTTGTACAATTTTGAGATACATTGGATGTTTTAATTTCATTGTGTTAGCAAAACATATTTGGTCTGGTTTGCTATCTATGTTGTAACACAACAGCTCATATTTCAACTCCACTTACATTCCCTTCTGACTGCATTGTGAAAGCACAAAGCAAAGTCTTTGCCATCTCATATTATCAATTGCGACAGTTTTATTTCCTTTTCCTTTCTTTCCTTTGGATGCTTTGGCCTCTTTAGCCTTTTGAACGTCAACCAATAAACCGTATCGATGTTTGGCCAGATCACACTAAATAAGACCAAGTGTGACTTTAGATTAGATTACTTACAGTGTGGAAACAGGCCCTTTGGCCCAACCAGTCCACACCGACCCTCCAAAGAACAACCCACCCAGACCCGTTCCCTTGCACCTAACACGACTGGCAATTTAGCAACTTAGCCAATTCACCTAACCTGCACATCTTTGGACTGTGGGAGGAAACCAGAGCACACCGACGCAGACACGGGGAGAATGTGCAAACTCCACACAGACAGTTTCCCAAGGCAGGAATTGAACCCGGGTCCCTCGTGCTGTGAGGCAGCAGTGCTAACCACTATGCCAGCGTGCCATTAGACCCAATATAACCTAATGACTCTTGGGGCATTAGTGATGGGAAATAAATGCTGATCTAATTTCGCAATGCCCACATCCCATGAATGAATAGAAAGCAATATGGAAATAATATGTGAATATAACATTGAAGTAAATGGTCAGCCATGAGGCTGAATATTAGCGGAGGGAGAAGGGGGGTTGGGGGGTGCCTTCAATGAGCTGAATGACCTAGTCCTGCTCCAATGTTTCTATGATAACCAGCCTTAGCACGCAAAATTCCTTGAAGCTGCCCACATTCAGAGGATGACCTAATAAAGTGGAAAGCTTTTTTAGATAACTTATCTTGTGAATAGTAGTAAACATGGAGTCATAGAGATATACAGAATGGATACAGACCGTTCAGTCCAACTTGTCCATACTAACCAGATATCCTACATTAATCTAGTCTCATTTGCTAGTATTTGGCCCATATCCCTCTAAACCCTTCTTATTCATATACACATCCAGATACCTTTTAAATGTTGTAATTGTACCAGTTTCCACCACTTCCTCTGGCAGCTTATTCCATACACACACCACCCTCTGTGTGAAAACGTTGCTCCTTTTAAATGTTTCTCCTCTCACCTTAAACCTATGCCCTCTAGTTTCACACTCCCACACCCCAGGTAAAAATCCTTTGTCTATTTATGCTATCCATGCCCCTCATGATTTTATAAATCTCTATAAGATCATCCCTCAGCCTCTGACACTCCAGGGAAAACAGCCCCAGCCTGTTCAGCCTCTCCCTTTGGCTCAAATCCTCCAACCCTGGCAACATCCTTGTAAATCTTTTTAGAACCCTTTCAGGTTTCACAAAATCTTTCCTATGGCAGGGAGGGCAGAGTTGGATGTAATATTCCAAAAGAGGCCTAACCAATGTCCTCTCCAGCTACAACATGACTCCCATTTTGTTCTAATTTTACTTCTCTGCAGATTGTGTCTTTCACACCTGAAGAAACTTTCAAAATTAATAGAAATAATTAATCAAATTAAGCACTTATCACAAAATGACTTATTAACACTCTAGGGGTTGGTTCTTTAAATTGTAAAATCCTTCCATTGCAAACCTTAAGTGCTACTATATGACGTGACTGATGGATAGCACTGACTTGAGGGAGTGGAAAGATTTAAAACTAAAAATACTATGTTTTAATTGCAAAATAATCTCTCGCTGGTTTAAATTATCAGGTTGGCTGAGGGATTCGAAAGTCAGTTGACATCAAAGGGAACATAGAAGTTGCACATTGAGTAAGTAGAAAGAGAGATGAATAGAAACAGGGACATGGGGACTCTGGATGAGGGGGGATCAAGGACTCAATTTCTGGTGAGAGGATCTGCTCTTCTCTGTCTTATATTTGAGAAACCTTTGGCCCATCTATGTCTCTAGTGGCAATAGGGGGTACCTTCTCTTCTGTGTTAGACATCTGTGGGATCCAGAAAAGCAAGTCTTCTTGTAACATTACTCCATTTTACATTGTTTTATTTCAATGCTCTTCAATGAACAGAGTTCCCATTTAGAATTGTAATGGTCAGTTTCAGGTTTATTGCCGCTGATATTCTGTGAGGCTTTGTGATCTGATTGGCACCACTTCGAAGCTGTCTCTGAGGTGTCCTCTTGCTACTGACCTGCCAGTGTACAGCGTTTCACACTCACTAACCTATCCTCTCGATGCCAACCCTCCCATGTCTGTCTGTCTGTCCCATTCCCTGAACCTGCCATTCCGCTCTCTGAATTCTTGATGCCAGTGAGGGAGCTGCTGTGACTATAAGACTCTGGAGATGTGACAACACTGAGGGCATAGATCGTACCAACACCAGCTCAGTCTTTCTTCACCACCAGGACCCAACTTTCACAATCCCAGCATTAGCTTTGGATCTGACCCTCTAATTCAAGGAAGCCTCAGTGTCTGGATTTAAAGCTGGAGCTCCACGATCATGAAAATGCAGGTCTGAACTTGATTTGATTTATTACTGCACCATGTACCAAGAAACAGTAAAAAGTATTGTTTTGCATGCTAACCAGGCTAATCTTACCTTATATAAATTCATCTCTCCATCTCTTTCCTGTATTCTGTCTTGTCATTGTTTAAGATCCAACCCACTATGATGGTGCCATCAGCAAATTTGTAAATGGAGTTACAGCTGAATTTGGCTACACAATGTGAGTGCATAAGGAGGATAGTAAGGGGCTGAGTATGCAGCCTTGTGGGGTACAGGTGCTGAGGATGAGTGCGAAGGAAGTGACTTCGCCTGTTCTTACTGATTCTGTTCTGTGGGTCAGAAAGTCAAGGATCCAGTTTAGGAATGGGGAGCCGAGACCTAGGTCTCAGAGTTTGGTTGGAATTATGGTGTTGAAGGCAGAGCTAAGTCAATAAATAGGAGTCTGTTGTAGGTGTCCTTGTTATGCAGATGCCCCAAGGATGAGTGTCAGGCCAGGGATCTGTCACAGACCACTAAGGAGTCCATCAGCAGCATTCCAGAGCCTCCACAGCTCTCTTAGTCACAGTGAGAGTTCCGAAGAGCGAAGTGGTGAACAACAGTCAGGGAATAGTTCTGAGGAAGGGTTGCTGGACCCAAAATACTAACTCTGATTTCTTTCCATTGATGCTGCCAGAGCTACTTTACTTTATTAGCAATTTCGTTTTTTGTGTCAGAGAACGGGATGTTTGGCCAAAAGGAGGATTATTAGAAATTGCTGTCCAGGAGCAGCAGAGACTGCAGGCTGTAGAAGGTATAGCAAGAGGGTAGATTACTGAGTGGGAGAGGCCACTTTTAGATGGCCAGTGGAAGAAGGATCTACGGTTACCAGGATATCCAGAAAAAGGTAATCAGAATCAGCAGTGGTGGGAGGGAAGTAGAAACTCATAATATTTCTTTTATGGTAGAATGTTAAATTAGTTTTATTTAATAGATTTTCTAGTTATCAATATATAAATTTAGCAATTTAATCACAATACACATTAACAATTTGAACAAAGGAACTGAATGCAATATTTCTAAATTTGCAAATGACACTAAGCTGGGTGGCAGTGTGTGCTGTGAGGAGGATGCTAAGAGGCTGTAGGGCGACTTAGACAGACTGGCTAAATGGGCAAGGACTTGGTAAATGCAATATAGTGTGGATAAATGTGAGGTTATTCACTTTGGTTGCAACACAGAAAGGCAGATTATGATCTGAATGATGACAGTTTAGGAAAATGTGAGGTGCAACAAGATGTGGTTGTCAAGGTGGAACAGTTGCTGAAGGTTGGCATGTAGGTGCAGCAGACAGTGAGGAAAGCAAACGGCATGCTGGCCTTCATAGTCAGATATACAGGGCCTTGGTGAAGCCACACCTTGATTACTGTGTGCAATTTTGGTCTCCTAGTCTGAGGAAGGACATTCTTACTATTGAGGGAGTCCGGCGAAGGCTCACCAGACTGATTCCCAGGATAAAGTGAGGTCTGCAGATGCTGGAGATCAGAGCTGAAAATGTGTTGCTGGAAAAGCGCAGCAGGTCAGGCAGCATCCAGGGAACAGGAGAATCGACGTTTCGGGCATAAGCCCTTCTTCAGGATTCCCAGGATAGCAGGACTGATGTATGAAGAAAGACTGGATCGAATGGGCTTGTACTCGCTGGAATTTAGAAGAACGAGGGGGAGGGAGTTTCATAGAAACATATAAAAGCCTGATGGGACTGGACAGGCTGGATGGGGGAAGAATGTTCCCAATGTTGGGCAAGTCTAGAACTAAGGGTCACAGCCTAAGAGTAAGGGGTAAGCCATTCAGGACTGAGATGAGAAAGAGTTTCTTCACTCAGAGATGAGAACCCGTGGAATTCTCTCCCACAGGAAGCTGTTGGGATCAGTCCAGTCAAGTGGGAGCTGGATGTGGTCCTTGTGGCTAAAGGAATCAATGGGTATAGAGAAAAAGCAAGAGTGGGATACTGAGACTGCATAATCAGCCATGATCATATTGAATGGTGGTACATTCAAAGGGCCCAATGGCCTACTCCTGCACCTATTTTCTATGTTTCTATGTTTCAAATGTAATTCAACTTCCAAGGTGTAACGTGTTAATGTTCATTTTTCTGGAAATGAAGGTCCCACAGAACCTAACTGCAGCTTGTACATTGCTTTTGTTGGCAGGAAACATCATATCATTACCTGTTACAATTTTCAGGATGGAACCATCACTTTAAGAGAGGAATTACTACATCAGTGGTCACCCCAAGAACATTTTGGATAACATAATTATAGAGGCTCCAGAGGGAGGTATTTGTGTTGCAAAAATCCCACATTCCTCACATCCACCGTCCTGCCCTTTCTCCATAAACCCAGATTCCCTGACTGATCAAGAGCCTCTCTATCTTAGCCTTAAACATCCACAAGGACTCTGCCCCCACAGCTCTTTGTGGCCAAGAGTTCCCAATGCTCAGAGTGCAAATTCCTCCCTCACTCAGTCTTTAATTAGTGCCCCTTTATTCTGAGACGAAGCCCTCTCATCCCAAACTCTCCCATCAGGGGAACATCCTCTCAGTATTTACCCTTTCAAGGCCCTTAAGAATGCTTTATATTATAATGTGATCACCTCTCATTCTTCTAAACTGCAGTGAATAGAGTCCTAACCTGTTTAACCTTTGCACATAAGACAATGTCTCCATACTGGGCGTCATCCTGAACTGCCTCCAATGAAATAATATACTTTCTCAAAACTGCTCACAGTACTCCAGGTGTGGTCTCATCAGCACCTTGTACAGTTGCAGCAAGATTTCCCTATCCTTATACTCCAATTCCCTTGAAATAAGGGCCAACTTTCTATTAGTCTTCCGGATGACTTGCTTTACCTGTGTGCTAGTTTTCTCTTTTCTGTGCTCAAGAACCATAAGTCCCATTGTGTTATAGAGTTCTTTAGTTTTACTCCATTTAGGCAATACTTTGTTCTTTTGTTCTCCCTTCCAAAATGAACAACTTCACATTTTCCCACATTATACTCCATTTGCCTACCTTTTGCCCACTTAATTGACCTAGCAAGGAGAAACGAATGACAGAGGGTCAGAGGTGATTGGAGTTGGAAATGGATATATTCTGTGATGGAAACGATACATGGTCTGTGAAGTGATTGTAACAAAGTCAGCCAGTTGGACCTCATAGAATATGAGTTCCCTGATTGGGGCTGTTAATCTAGTCCAATCAGGGAGCCCAGCTGACAGAGAAGAACAGCAGAGTCAGAGGTTCTGTTCACTCTGAGAGCTGGCTCTAAGGGAGCTGGATCAGGGTCAAGGACTCTCTAGGTTTAAATAAAGGTGACGTAATACCAGCCTCTGTGGAGTTATTTCAATCAGAAGCTTAGCCATTATTCGGCTCAAGAATTGTGGCCGTGGAACACCATGAAAGCAGTGGCAAAGGACAGAGCTGCAGCAAGTTTGGGAATCAATGCCTTTGCATTTTCCAATGTGAAACTGAAAGAAAATGCAGCTCATCTAAAACTGGATGCATGCATGTCCAAAAGCACAGAGAGAATGATGTGGGAGAGCAACAAACATATAAAAGCTGACACGATATTTACAGAACATTGTCACCAAAAAGCAATATGTAGATGAAGTGTAGGATGAAGAGGAGAAGTAATTTGTGAGGTTGTTTGACTTTATTTTAAATGAGTTTTTAAAAATCCAACAGTAAATTTTGGTTAATTAAATATATTTAAGATTAAGTGTCCACTGAAAACAAATTGAACTGGAAGAATAAAAATATATGCATATCTTAGTCTCTCCCATTAACAGGTGTCATGGAGAGTGATAGATTTAAAATATGCAAAGCACCTGGATTGCAGATGTTGTCTCGCCAAAATGTTACAAAAGATCTCACTTCTTTGCTTGTCTCATAACTCTATCGCACCATCTGTGAGTCAACACTCTTAAATCCTTCGCAAGTATGAATTCCTTTATTTTAGTATACCCTGTGTCTCTCTGCAGCAACCTGGTGAGAACATTTAACAAGGGCTCCTCATCCAATCCTTAATAATTTGTCTCAACTCCTCATCAAGAAATCACTTAGACCAACCTCCTGGTTTATGCACAGGGGTAAATGGTGCCTAAATCTGACCCAGATATTCATTTTATATTAGCTTTGACTCCAATTCCTCATCTGAATTTGTACTTTTAAGGAGTGAATGAATTAACTCTTTACAATGAACTAACTGGCTTAAATATCAACCTCCTTGATCTGAAAATAATTTATACATTCAATGGCATTATGGACCAGACCAAACCCTCTTACAATATATTAAGAAAATAGCCTATATCCCAACTTTTTTTCTATTTTGTAAGTACATGTAAGGTATTGCGTTCCATTGCAATTTGACTGGTCAAACTGAAGCAAAGGACACTTTATTCATATATTCTATGAAAAAGTAAAGAAAAATGTTAGATTAGCTGTAACTATATAGTGATGCTTTACAAAATAATAGATACAATAAGTATTGCTAATTAATTGTTCCAATTTGGTAATATCCCATAAACACACCCTTGTTAAAAGGCAAATTTAAAAACACAGATGGTCTCTCACAGAACTCTAGCAGCAGCACTGAAAAAAAATCAAGAGAAACCTCTGATAGAGTGTAGCAGGGAGAGATGTACAGACCCAACATCCACTGCTACTACTGAGAAACTAAAAAAAACTAAAAACTCGTCTCTATAAGAGTTTGGCCACACCCATTCAGGCTGCTTTTTATTGTTCCAACTTTAAAATGTACCAAGGCCTGACAAGTTGTTTATTTGCCGATTTTTCAATAGATAGCTTGGTACCTCTGCCTGAAAATCTCTTTTTAAAAAAAAAGGACAAAATACACCTCTTAAAGCCGAAGTATCATCACAATGGCAATTGTAGTGCATTTGGCTGGACAGCTAGCTTGCAGTGCAGACAAATACCAAAAGTGATAGTTAAATTGTCACACCAGCTGAGGTTTCCATAAAGGTATTTCAATCTCCCCATTCATCTGAGATGTGTTGATCCTCAAGTTAAACCATTAAAGTCATCTTTCTCGAATGGGAGAGCAGTTCCCTGGGGCTACAGCAACTTTACCTTTTATACCATTCCTAAAGGAACTTTGATTTCTTTACTCTTCTTTCTCTCAATTGGAGATGCAGTTCCTGACCTTACAGATACAAGATCAACGTCCATGAAACAAGCCACCATGAAACACTTAGGGCTAAACTAGAAATTGTGGTCTGGAATGGAATTGAAACTGAAATCTGAAAGTCAGAAAAATAACCTTGCATCTCTTAAGCTTCAAAGAAATGTCTGTAACTTAGTTGACCAATCTGCCACTGTACAGCCCTCTCAATCATGCACAGATCTGTGACCTTTGATAATCACTCAACCACTGATTCACTGATTTACTCCCTGCTTTCAGAGCTTTGCTCACTAAAGCACTCATGCAGGTCTATAAAAGGCAACAAAAATTGAAATTGTTGGCGAAACTCAACAGACCTGGCAGCATCTGTGGAGAGAAAGCAGTCATTGCTTTGAATCCGTGGCCTTTTCTCGGAATACACAATATCAATGTACTGAAATAGCTACTCTAAAGAAGGGTCCCTGGACCCGAAATGTTAACTCTGCTTTCTCTTCACAGATGCTGCCAGACCTGCTGAGTTTCTTCACCAATTTCTGTTTTTGTTTCAGGTTTTCAGCAGCCGCAGTTCTTTGTTTTATGACAGAAGGCAAGTTGTATTTATATCAACTGAACGAGAGATCTCCTGGCCTGTTGTTTGAAGATTGCTCTTCTTTACCTGGCAAACAGTGTTTGATTTTGTAAATGTTCATGGTCTTCTTTCTCAAGTTTTTCTTTAGGTCAGTCTGTTCCCTATATTTTAAGGGCATGACTGCAATGTTATAATAAATTAATGATGTCGAATCAGACAATCTCTATAGTGCAGAAAGAAGCCATTCAGCTCACTAAACCCATAATGACCCTCCTAACGTTCCCAACACCATCCCCGGAACACCACGTTTAACATTGCTAACCCACCTACCTTGCATATCTTGGAAACCATGGGAATTTTAGAGTGGCCAATCCACCAAACCTGCACTTCTTTGGACTATAGGAGGAAACTGGAGTATCGCGTATGGTGATGTATACCGACATCAGCAGTCACGTTATTGAGAAAAGAAGATGGAACAATACTGGAGACATCTAACACAAAAATCAGTATGCTGTAAAAATAAGTGTAATATGAAGGTAAACATAGGTTCCTTACAAAATGAAAACCAAGAGAACTGCAGATGCTGTAAATCAGAAACAAAAACAATAATTGCTGGAAAAGCTCAGCAGGTCTGGCAGCATCTATGAAGGGAAATCAGAGTTAATGTTTCGGGTCCGGTGACCCTTCCTCAGAACTGAGCCGAAATGTTAGCTCTGATCCCCCTTCATGGATGCTGCTAGACCTGCTGAGCTTTTCCAGCAAATTCTGTATAGGTTTCTTCCAATTCGACAGGGGAGAATTGTTAATGAAGAGCAAGGAAATGGCACAATAATTAAGTAATTACTTTAGTTCAGTCTTCATTGAAGAAGACATGAATAACTCGCCAGATATGAGGGGGAAGAAAGGGTTTTTTTGAGGAGAAATCGAAGGGAATTAGTATTAGTACTAAAAAGGTGTTATAGAAATTAATGGGACTGAAAGCTAATAAGTCCCTCAGAGCCAATTTCCTCCTCCTTGGATACTAATGGAGATAGTTGCTGCATGGTTATCATCTTCCAAAGTTCTATAAATTCTGGAAAAGTCCTGATAACTTAGAGGATGTTAAATGTATCTCAAGGTGAGGGATAGATCAGCGAATTATATTAATAATAGGGAAACGTATCTCGGAGGGATAAATCAGGGAATTATGTTAGTAATAGGGAAATGTATCTCAGAGTGAGGGATAAATCAGGGAATTATGTTAGTAGTAGGGAAGTGCTCGTGTCTGTTATTGAGGATGCAATAACAGGATATGCAGAAAACATCATGGGATTATCAAATTCCCAAGTAATGGAATATTGTCCCGCTTTAGTAGAGATGGAGATGCAGTACATTAAGACGGCAGACAGTACAGTCAAGGGGAACAGTCTCCAAAATGTGCCCCAATGTGGAAAATCTCATGGTAGGCAAAATCAAAGAAAACTCCTCAATTAAGGACTGTATCATGGTGACAGATCAATCCCTGCTCTGCTCAAACCAACAATATGCATCTAGAATGATGCAGCATGAAAGGAAGCTATTCTGCCCATCATATACATGCCAGATCGACTGAAAGAGTGACACAAGCGCTCCCACTCCCCTGCTTTTCCCACTTCACGCACTAAATATTCTCTTTTGAAGTATTAAATCCCATTTGAAAGGTTTCATCCTCTCAGGCAATGCATTCCAAATCCTAATCATTTACTGCATGTTATTTCCCCTTATCTTCTTTTAGCAATGACTGCACCTTAAATCCGACTGCACCTTAAATCCTTCTGCACCCTTATTGCCTCTGGAAATATACCTTTTCTCTTTATTTTCTCTCACTCAGTTGGTACAATTTTCAACACCTCTATTAAATGCCCACTTTATCTTCTGCACTCTATGGAGAACAAAGTTTTTCCTCAGCTGTTACACATCACACATCTTTGTTCCACGGTATCATTCTTGTTAATCTCACTCTATCTTCTCTAACACCAGCTCCAGCTGGGACCTAACCAATGTTTTATGAAGTCTTTGTATAATTTCCTTGCATTTCTACTCTGTGGCTCCACTTGAACATTGTAAAATGTTGAATGTAATTTTAAAGATATTACTGTCTTCTTCTCAACCATCTGAATTTCCAGGATCTTCTGAAGGGAAAAACTGCAGAAGACACAGCAGGGTGCCAGAGTTTCAAAATGCAAAGGACTGAACTCCTTGGCCTAAATAAACATCAACTTTGCCCTTTCAGCATTTTCATGTAACTTTACATTGAGACGACCCTGCTGCATTACTCCATGTTACTGCTGGAAGACACAGCAATATTACATACTCTTGGTCTGCATGAAATCAGCCAGTGTCTTACCCTTGTTTGTGAAAATGTGCACTGACACTGAAGTGCCAAAGGATGAATGAATTATGACAGCTGCCTGCATATACAGTGCATTGAAGTGTGTAAACCGATGCCGGTACTCCCACACTAATTGGACATTAATGGAGTGAATCCTCTTCTGTTTACATAATGGTGTGTTTTGCAACAAAGGGCCTTGTTTAGCCACAAGTACAATCTGCTGCTGCAGGCATTCACGGGAACTCAATGATCTGGCAAAAACGAATGGCTCATTCACTCATTTATCTTCATCCCGCAGAAAACAAAAAGCCAGGGCATCATATTGAATAAGGCAGCAGTGATTTGTCTTCGACAAGGCTGAACAGCAAATTGACGGTCTGGCCCAAGGTTGACTGGGGCCTGTAGAATGATCTAGAGGCTGGGGAATGAAGCTCTGTCTTGACTGTCTGAGCAAGCTGTCCTGGTCCACCAGATATATTTTTTCTGAAAAAAACAGTTCCTGGACGGAACGACAGCCTTACGTTATATAATTCCACGGTAGATTTAATTAAAGGCCTAAACTCCTGAGAAGTACAGAATCCCCAAAGATTACAAGCAGGGTAATCAAGTCCACACCAACCTTCCAAACAGCATCCCACTCAGATCCACCTCCCCACCCTCCCCCCAACCATATCCCTGTAACTCTGCATTTTCCATGACTTATCCAAGTCACCTGCAAATCGCTGGTCACTCTGGGCAATTTAGCATGGGCAATCCATCTAACCTACACATCTTTGGACTGTGGGGGGAAACTGGAGCACCCAGGGAAAATCCACACTGACACGGGGAGAATATGCAAACTCCACACAGACAGCCACCCAAGACTGGAATCGAACCCTGATTTCTGGTGCTGTGAGGCAGTAGTGCTAACCACTGAGCCACTGTGCCACCCTCCATGGTGTTTACAAATGAGCGATCACCGTGTTAAATATCATTGTGGTGAAACCCTCCCTCAGAGGATCATGAATCTATGGAACTCTCTTCCTGAAAAGCTAGTAGAGTCCTTGTATATTTTTAAGGTAGAAGAGGCTCAATTCCTGTAAAACATGATGGTTGAAAATGAGGGGGCAAGTGGGAATATGGATTTGAGGTTACAATCAGATCAGCCGTAATCTTGACATATGGTAAAGTAGTTTTGATGTGCTGAATGTCCTACACTTGTATGTTCACATATCTAAAGGGTATTGTAAAGAGCTGCATAATTGGAGATTCTTTCCTGGTTCTGAGCTGTTCCTCAAGTGTAAGAGGTAACTTCACTGAAACATCTACAACCCTGAAGGGACTTGACTGGCTGGATGTTGAAATGATGTTTCCTCTTGTTGAGGAATCTTGGACTAGACGCCATAGTTTAAAAATATGGGATCGTCTTTTTAAAACAGGGATGAGGAAACTTTTTTTTCTGTCAGAGGTTTGAACGTTCTTGGAATTCTTTCATTCTAAAGGCAGTGGATGCAGAACCTTTAAATGCTTTTAAAGTGGTGGTCAATAGATTCTAGATCACCAAGTGGATGACAGTTTATTGGGGATATGCAGGAAGGTAGAGTTGAGGTTAAAATTAGATCAGCTAAACTGTATGCAGAGCAGGCTTCAAGGGCCAAGTGACCTACTGTTGTTCCTTGTCCACATGAATTAGAGAAGAAATAATCTGTTAGCCTTTATCGCAAGGGGGTGTGCGCATCAATTTGCTGCAATTACATAGAACTATAGTGAGACTGCACTTGGACTGCTGCAGTGTTATTGATAATTTCTTGCCTAGATTAACTTACAGGATGACAGGGGTAAGCAGAGATTCGAAGGGTAGGCATGTATACTCTGGAATTTATTGCAATCTCATTGAAGTAAATACAGTCTTGAGAAGGTGGGTGCTGAGAGAGGGTAGCTTCCTTTGTTGGAGAGTCTACAAATTGGGCTTGTAGTCTCAGCAGAAGGGGTGGGTATTGAAATTAGGGGCCATCTCTTCACTCAGACAATTGTGAATCTTCAGAATTTTCAATCTCAACAGAACTACGAACATGCAATCAAGGAATATCTTCAAGACTGAGATGAATAGTTTTTGTGTCACTAAAAGGGGACCAAGGGATGTAAGGACAAGATGTGGAAAAGGGGTAAAGTCAGAGATTCATCTGTGATCTTATTGAAAGGGACAGCAATCATAAGGGACCAAAAAGTCTCCTTCCAGCACTATTTTGTGTTTTTCCTTTTCTCTAATTGTAGGTCCACTCAGTAGCCTCTTGGTGTTCATCCTGATGGCCCCACCCACACCCGACACACATCCAATACTCAAGGGAGATTTTTACCTGAGCTTAGGAGGCTCAAAAATAAAATGCAAGGGATGTTTTTCCAACAAAACTGACTCAAATTCACAGCTGTGAAATTGCGCACCGGAATACATTTCATCCTTTGGAAACCTAATGTAAGCTTTCCTCAGCAAATGCCCAAATAAAGCTCTAATTTACAATGGCTTATTTCAGAAAAGCAATTCCTGTGATGGAAAAGATAGAATTTTGGGCAGACAACACAATTCAGTCCCAAACCCATCAATTGCTTGAGTGCACTGGATAAACTGGTTACATCTTCCTCAGCTCCCCTTCCCTGTGGGACTTCAATGGAGAGAATTGAAACACAGTCAGCGGCCTACAGATCAACTCAGTATTTCACCCTGAGATTCAAATACGGACAAACACAGAAGTTCTAGTCTAATATGATCACTTTACATTATTATGTGCATTTTACTTGTAATTCAGAACCATCTGAAAAAGATATTTGAAAGCAGAACTTCCATTAGTGGACTGATCTCTTGATAATAATGAAACAGGGACATTTACTTCTAGCCTTATCATTTTATTGCAAATTACAATGCATTTTAATGTCCCATTGGATTGGGGGATCTTAAAATTTGCTGGTTCAATCTATTCTGTCTATTCAGTCTATTTTATCTGATAGCAGTCAGCTGATTGGAAGGAACTTCTGCTCCATTCAAAGATTCCAAGATTTCAAACACACCTGACATTCGACTTTCTCAACATTACTCCAGCATCTTAAGATAATCAATAGCTGTCAGCTTTAGCCCAGTTTTGATTCCCAGTGCCTTCAAAATCCACTAGTAGGTTATTCTGAAAATCTAATCTTGGCTGATGCTAAAACACAAAACAATTTTCCCCAGAAAAATTCAAAGCAGTTTTTACTGATGGTGTTGGAAAAAGAATGATAAATCAGCAGATTAGAAACGGAATGTGGTACAACTTACCCTGCATACAATACTTAATCAATTAGACACTAAACATTGAAGGCTTAAAAGTGAAGACACTGCCAAATCTTTACACAATGTGATGCACAAGCCTGTAAATATACAGACCTGGATTCTGCAGTCAGTGGGGAGGCAATGCAACTCCCAATCACCTTCTCAAGGGCAATTCGGGATGGGCAATAAATGCTGGCCCAAGTAGGGACACCCACATCCCACAAGTGAATAAAAAATATTCAATACTGTCCTCAAAGAAAGCCTCTCTGATTTGCAGTGACATCGCCCAAGCAGAATTCACATTGAAGAATTCTCACCAGGAAATGAAAAGGATGAAAACTAAATAAATTTTTAGACATTTGACATACTGGAAAATAAACATTGGAGCATAAACTTGGGGTGAAGGTAGAATCTGAAATGATATTGAAAAACCTCAAGAGAAATTTTTAAAAACTTTGCTTAGAAGAATTGTAATTAATTAAACTTAACTCATTACTTTGTAATTCCTCAAACTCACCATCATCCTACCAGACCATAGAGCTACTCTCTGATTAGAGAGAAACAACTGGTGCTTTTTTATCCCGAAGCACCTCAGGTGAAGAGAAGGGTCGTCATGGTAACCTCAGACAGTATGGGAATTAGGAACATCAGAACATAGGAACAGGAATAGGCCATTCAGCCCCTCAAGCTTCCTTCACCATTCAATAAGATAATGGTTGCTCTGTGGCTAAAATCCACATGCCCGCATAGAGCCCACTTCCCTTGATAACCTTGTTTAACAAAAATGTCTCAGCTTTAAATTTAATGATTAAATGAGCATCAACTCTGTTGTTTGAGGGAGACAGTTCCAAACACCCATGACTCTTTCTAACATCCCTCCTGAATGATCTGGCCCTAATTCTTACACCATGCCCCTTGGTTCGAGAATCTTCAACCATTGGAAATAGTTTATCTTCATCTGCACGGGTCTATCCCTGTTATACTTATAAAACTTTGCATTAGGTCACCCCTTAACCTTATAAATGTTACAGAATAAAGGCCTAATTTGTCTAATCTCTCCTCAAAATCCCTGAAGTCCAGGTGCCATCTTTGTACATCTGTGCTGTTTGCATCACACAGCATTACAAACTGGCTATCCAGCCAACTGAGCTAACTGAGCATAATAAAACATTTAACAGTATGCCACATGTGTATATATCTGTATATTACCATCAGGGTTGCTTCTGCACATGATTGTCCTTCGGGCTAAAGATATGAGGAGAAAGCGGGAGCAGCTTACTGAGTTGGATGATCTGTCGTGATCATATTGAATGGTGGAGCAGACTCCAGGGGATGAATGGCCTACTCCTGCTCTTATTTCCTGTGTTTCCATGATTCTGTGAAATCCCACTTGTTGCTCAATGTTTGAAATGTTTCACATTTTTAGGATAATTTGAGGTAGTTTTTCCAGCATAAAAGTGATAAATGTACATCTGTTCATGAGATGCTGCAATGTTAAATGAACAGCAGTCAGATTGAGATAGCTGTTAACCCACAGGGTAGCTTTGGTGTCAAACTTGCTGTGTGCAAATGGCCCAGATACTCCTTCAGAGGGTTAAGGTCTCTGGTTACAAGAGAAGGTCACAGTATTTATATGGTAGGTCCAGTTAAGCCTCTAACCAATACACAGATGTTATTTCTAGCTGTATTAGAGGTGATCTAATGAACCAGACAATATCAATGTTTTACACTGTCAACATAAGCTTTGATTTAGAGGTGTTGGACTGGGATGGACAAAGTTAAAAATCGCATAACACTAGGTTATAATCCAACAGGTTTATTTCGGAGCAGTGCTCCAAAAGCTAGTGCTTCCAAATAAACCTGTTGGACTATAACCTGGTGTTGTGTGATTTTTAACAATGTAAGCTTTGATTAAGCTTTATTCATATCTCAAGAAGCCAGTCTCAAATATAAGGTTATAAAAGAATTGGTTATATTATCTAGGTTCAAAATGTATTCAAGGAGGTTATTTAGAAACTTTGCCAATTGCTATCCAATATCTCCTGGAGAAATGTTTTAGTATGTTCTTTAAAAAACAGGACAGAATTGAGCACCGTTGTGGTTCCAGATTAGTTGAAAAGATCAGCTGTCAATGACCTTTGACATTATGGCTGAAAGATGAAGAGCAGCCATTGAGCAAGACCATGAGGTTCCATTATCCAATGTTTATGGTATAATATTTCAACGAGGAGGCAATGAGATCTAATTCCACCTGGATGGGAACACAAACTGTCTGAATCTGGGCTAAGAGCACAACAGGTTGGAAGTTAAAAAATCACACAATACCAGGTTATAGTCCAACAGGTTTATTTGGAAGCACTCGCTTTCAAAGCGCTGCTCCTTCATCAGGTGGTTGATGATGAAGGGGCAGCACTCCAAAAGCAATTGCTTCCAAATAAACCTGTTGGACTATAACCTGGTGTTGTGGGATTTTTAACTTTGTACACCCCAGTCCAACACTGGCACCTCCAAATCATAACAGGTTGGAACTCATCTGTGCAGAAAAAGAGTTGATGTTTCAAGGTTGATGACCTTGAATCAGAACTTGAAGGTCACCGACCTGACATGTGAACTCTGCTTCTTTCCACAGATGCTGCCCAGCTGGCTCAGCATTCTTCTAGCCTCTTGGTTGATCTTATAACACTTTTCTGGCATTTGCAGTGTTGTGCTGTAACTTTAGGAATGATGTTCCATAAAAGCTCAATAAGCCCATCACCTTAATATTGTCACATGACTGTAACAAATTAAGCATGAAAATATTGGAGATGTAGGCTAATTGATTCCTCAGTCCAGCACTGCTGTTTGTTATGATCATGGTTGATTGTCCAACTCAATAACCTGTTCCCACTTTACCACCCAGATCCTATGATTTCTTTAGCACCCAAGTGTTATCTCCAACTCCTTCTTAAAATCATAAAAGGTTTTGACTTCAACTGCTTACTCTGGAAGCGAATTTCCCCAGACTCACCACTCTAGGTGAAGAAATGTTTCATCATCTTAATCTGAATTAGCCTACCTTGTATCCTTAGACAGTGACCCCTGGTTCTGGGCTCCCTTGTGACTAGCAACACCCTTCCTGCATCTATCCTGCCTAGTTCCATTAGAATTTTATTGATTTCTATGAGAGTCTCCTCCCCCACCATTTCTCTGAACTCCAGCATAGATGGAGCCATACAATAAACCCCTTCGATCCAATTCATCCAATGCTCACCATGCTTCCCAAACTAAACTAGTCCCCCTTGTCTGCATTATGTCCATATCCCTCTCAACCCTTCCTATTCACTTATCTGTCCAAAGGTCTTTTAAATGTTTTCACTCTTCATGCATTTACCACTTCAGCTGGCAATTTATTCCACGTACGAACCACGAGGTGAAAAAGTTGTCCCTCAGATAAAAATAACCATAACTGATGCAACCCTCGTCATATAACGATGAGACAAAGGAACACTAGAAGGCCATTTGATCCTTCCACCATTCGATAGGAACATGGCTTTTCCAGTATTCCTCATATCCACACTTTTGCTCTCTCTCCATAAACCTTGATTCCCCTACTCTTCAAGAATCTATCTTAGCCTTAAATATACATAAGAATTCTTCCCCCATGGTTCTCTTTGGCAAAGAGTTTCAAAGACTCAAAGCTTTTGAGAGAAGACCTTCCTCGTCATCTCTGTTTTGAATTGCATTCCTTTATTCTGAGTCTATGCCCTCTGGTCCTAGGCCCTCCCATGAGAGAAAACATTCTCTCCACGTTTATCCTGTTAAACCCTTTAGGAATCCTGTATGTTTCAATGAGATCACCTGTCATTTAAACTCCAGTGAGTAGAGTACCGACCCATTCAGTCTTTGCTTATAAGACAATCCTTCCATACCAAGGATCATCCTACTGAACAGTCCCTGAACTGCCTCCGTTGAAATGCTATCTTTTCTTAAAAGGGGACCAAAACTGTTAACAGTTCTCCAGATATGGTCTCACCAGCACCTTGTACAGTTGCAGGAAGACTTCCCCACTCTTTTACTCCAATTCCCTTGAAATAAAGGCCAACTTTCTATTGGCCTTCCTGATTACCTGCTGCACCTGCGTGCTAGCTTTCTGGGTTTTGTACACAAGTACCCTCATGTCCCTTTGTGTTGCAGTTTTCTGCAGCTTTTCTCCATTTAAATAATGCCAAGTTCTTTTGTTCTTCCTTCTAAAATGAGCAACTTTGTATTTTCCCACATTATAATGTTTGCTGACTTTGCCCACTTGCTTAACTTATCAATATCTCATTGTAAACTGTTTGTATATCCTCATATTTCGGTCTCATGGTTGCAGGAACACTTACTGCATTCCTTCTACAGCAAGAACTTCCTTCCTCATATAGGGAGACCAACAACAAGGGGTGGAGGCTATATCTGAAGTATTTTTCTTATTTTCACCTGGTTACTAGTTGTGTCCCCCATTCAAAGTTCAGTTCTGCAGATTTCAGTGGAATGGGTAAGGCATGTAAACAGTGCGTGAATTAGTTATATCAGTTCCCCACCTCCCAAGCTGTAATACTTGCCCAGAGTTTCAAAACACTACGAGAGAAGACATGAGCAGAAAATAAAACAATAATCAATGTGGTAGGTTTTCACTGAGGACATGTGTTTGGCTGAAAGATGAATACATAGATCAGATCTTCCCAATAAAACACTGCTGTCACTGCAGAGGCTGAAGCAGGGGAGGGGAGTCCCAAAACAGAGACCGATGTGCGGGAGAGGAGTCCTGGACCAGAGACTATAGTGGGGGAGGGGAATCTCAGACCAGAGACCATAGCGGGGAAGGGGAGTCCCAGACAGGAGCCTATTGTGGGGGAGGGGAGTCCCGGACTACAGGTCGATGTGGAGAGGCAAGGCCCTTGCAGACTAGAGGCGGGGCAATGAATCCTGATGTGTCCTGGGGACTTGGCCCAGTGCAGTCTTGAGGCTAGATACTGCCATGGTCTGTGATGAAAGGATAGGAATTGAAGTACTTTTTCTTTCCGTTTTATTCTTATGCTGGACTTTTAGTTGTTATTCTTTCAATTTTGTACCAACTACTTCAGTGTCTGTACCGAGTTACCTTGTACCTAAGATGGCACTATAAGCAGCAACATTGCAAACTTTTCACTGCACTCATTTGCATGCATGAGACAATAAATCTAATTTGTTTAAGACTTTGTAGTTTGAATATTTTCCTGATGTACAAAGGATCTGAGACAGAGGAATCAAATTGTAACCTTTATGTTGTTCACTGTAGAATATTGAAGACACAAGTTAGCAGTAACATAAATGAAATTACTATGTCAGAGTTTTGTCCCTGAACTCATCAAACTGCCACACGCTGCTCCAAGCAGAGCCTCTTCAAATGGTGTATTTGCAACTCAACAAGAACAACGTCAACTGGAGCAAGCTTCCCAGTGGCACTGAAGTACAAAAACCAAAATATCCCCTACTTTGAGGATATCAATTCATAGAAATAGAAAATAATTTGCATAAGTAGGCCATTTCACCCTTTGAACCTGCACTACCATTCAATATGATCATGGCTATAATCTCAGTATCCCATTCCAGCTTTCTCCTCAAACCTCTTGATCCCTTTAGCCACTACGGCCACCTCTAGCTCCCTCTTGATGCACTGGCCCCAACAGCTTCCTGTGGGAGAGAATTCCACAGGTTCACAACTCTCTGGGTGAAGAAATTATTCCTCATCTCAGTCCGGAATGGCTTACCCCTTATTCTTAGACTCTGACCCCTAGTTTTGGGCTTCCCCAACATCGGGAACATTCTTCCCCTATGGAGCCTGTCCAGTCCCATCAGGATATTTCCATGAGATCCTTTCTCATTCCTCTAAATTCCACTGAGTACAAGCCCAGTCGATCCAGTCTTTCTTCATACATCAGTCCTGCTATTCTGGGAATCAGTCTGGTGAACCTTCGCTGGACTCCCTCAATAGTAAGAATGTCCTTCCTCAGACTAGGAGACCAAAACTGACACAATACTCAAGGTGTGGCTTCACCAAGGCTCTGTATATCTGCAGCAAGACATCCTTACTCCGATACACAAATCTTCTCACTATGAAGGAGACCACGCCATTAGCTTTCCTCACTGCCTGCTGCACCTGCATGCCAACCTTCAGCAACTGTTCCACCATGAGACCCAGGTGCTGTTGCACCTCACCTGTTCCTAAACCACCACCATTCAGATAATAAGCTGCCTGCTTGTTGTTGCAACCAAAGTGGATAACCTCACAGTTATTCACATTATAATGCATTTGTCAAGTGTTTGCCCACTCAGCCAATCTGTCCAAGTCACCCTACAGCCTCTTAGCATGCTCCTCACAGCACACATGCCATCCAGCTTAGTGTCATCTGTAAATTTGGAAATACAGCACTCAATTCCTTTGTCCAAATTGTTAATGTATATTGTGAACAGTTGGGGTCCCAGCACTGCACCCTGTGGTGCCCCACTCGTCACTGCCTGCCACTGAAAAGAACCTGTTTATTCCAACTATCTTCTTCCGATCGGCTAGTCAATTCTCTATCCATGTCAATATATAACCTCCGATATCATGAGCTTTAATTTTCCTTGCTAATCTCTTGTGTGGAAACTTGTCAGAAGCTTTTTGAAAGTTCAGGATTCAAAACTATGATTCACCCATTTTGTACACAGCACACATCTATATTAAAATATACAGTTAAAATTATATAGCAACTTCCATAGCTTTTGGACAATCCAAAGCACTTAAAGGCGATTGGTGAGGCCACACCTAGAATATTGTGTGTAGTTTTGGTCTCCTTTTCTGAGGAAGGATGTTCTTGCTCTCTAGGGAGTGCAGCCAAGCTTCATCAGGCTAACACCGGGGATAACGAGACTGACATATGAGGAGAGATTGACTAGGTTAGGATTTGCTAGATTTCGGATAAATGAGGGGGAATTTCAGAGAGACTTATAAAATTCTAACACAACTCGACAAGGTAGGTGCAGTGAGGATGTTCCCAATGGTGGGTATGTCCAGAACAAGGGTCACAGTCTGAGGCTTCGAGGTGGACCATTTAGGACGGAGATGAGGAGACATTTCTTCACCCAAAGAGTGGGTGAGCCTGTGGAATTCATCACCACAGGAACAGTTGAGACCAAAACATTGAATGTATTCAAGAGACGGGTAGATACAGCAATTGGAGCAAATGGAATCAAGGGTTATGGGGAGAAAGCAGAATTAGGCTATTGAGTTGAATGATGAGCCATGATCGTGATGAATGGTGGAGCAGGCACGAAGGGCCAAGTGGCCTCCTCCTGTTCCTATCCATGTGACAGTCAAAGAGTCATTGACTTTCAGTCCAACTCATCTACGCTGACCAGGTATCTTAAATTAATCTAGTCTCAGTTGCCAGCACTTGACCCATATCCCTGTAAACCTTCCTATTTATGTAACCATCCAGATGCTTTTTAAATGTTTAATTCTTCCAGCCTGCACCATTTCATCTGGCAGCTCATTCCACATACACGCCACCCTCTGCTTGAAAAAGTCGCCACTTAGGTCCTCTTTAAATCTTTCCCCTCTAACCTTAAGCTTTGAACTCCCCTACCCTGTGTATATAGAGTGGTTGCTGTTGTAATGCAGAAGGCACAGCAACCAATTTACACACAGCAAGTTCCCACAAGCAATAACTCATGACTGAATAATCTGCTTTTGTGATGCGCATAGAGGAATAAATACTAGATTGGTCGACAAACACAACTCCCCTGCTCTTCTTTAAAGTAGTCCAGAGAGATATTTTACCAGGGCAAAAAGGCCTCATTTTTAAAGTCTCACTTAAAAGATAACACGTCCAACATTGCAGCTTTATTACAACATTGCAAGGTTTGTCAAAAACCACTGTTGAGACTTGAACTCCCAACCTTCTGATTCAGAAGAATGTCATGACTGACATATAAAGGTTCAGTTTTACTGTAACTCTCTTTATGGTCAGTAGCATGGTTCTGATTCAAAAGTAGTCATGTTTTATTTAATGTGTCAAGACGCATAGCAGGTGAATAAATTTTCAATTGTCTGAAAAGGATAGCAATTTCTGGGGTAGTTAAACACTGAAAAGTACTGTCTGTTATTCTAAATTTTTCCAGAGGCTGTGCTGCTAAGGTTCCCTCTCCAGATTGTAATTACAGACTATTGAACTAGCGATAATTTTCACTACTAGGCCCAGAATTACATCCAAAAGGAGAGCTGCGTAAAGCTAGCAAAAATAACAGAAAGGTCTTGTCTCATTTTTCAGCAAAGTGAAAGCAGTTGATTTGGGAATCATGTACATAGTGTAGAGAAATGCTCTTTTTGAATCATCAGCTGACTCCATCCCTATATGACTTTGGTGAATTCAGTTTCAAAAACACTAATGTGTACAGGTTAGAACATTGTGCACTCAGCTGAATAGCTTGTGTAGTCTTTTGGGGAGGTAAGTTATCTTTCTGAATCTGGTTTTGGGAGAACTTTAGGGAGGTAGAGTGCTCTTTGGAAAGATAATGCATTTTTTGGAACAAGAAGGTTTTGTAAAGGTCAGGTATACTTTAGAATTGTTCAAGTAGACATGCATGTACGTAACAAGTAAATATACTCATTGGGAGTGTCAAACTGTGAAAGGACTGTCAAAGTTTGAAAGGACTGTCAAGTGGTAAAAGAAATATTAAAACCGCTGGAGAACTGTTAAGCTGTCAAACTGTTATAACTGTCAATGCATTTAAAAATCAAGACCATTTTATCTTTGAAAGAAGACTAGAGAGTTTAAAAAATATGAATAGCATCCTCATTTCATACTATAAAGCTCCTTGGTGCCATTAAAAAGCATTTTTAAAAATCAATTCATGGAAAGTTGAATTTCTTCACTTTGAAAAAAAAATATTTTTTTTCAAATAACTCATGTTATTTCAGCTACTGCACAAATCTCATGTGTATATTCCAATGTTTCACACTTTGCAAATTGATGTTGAAAAGTGAAAAATAATCAGTATCCTTAATCTACTGATTTTCTCTCTTTGGGATTTCTTCAATAATTACTTATGCTGCTTGATGATATTACGGTTGGTAGACATTTGGAGATCCCCTTGACTTGATATTAAGTTCAAATAAATAACAGGAAAACATATCTTTGTTGCAGGCTTTCTTCAAAGTCAGGGCCAATGAGAATATTTCATCATTGATTCCAAAATCCAAACTATTATTTTCATAATGCAAACAGGAAAATTAATTTCTCCAAATATTTAAATGTCCTTAAATTACGTTTGTAAAATGCAAAGGTCCCTTAAGCAATTTTCTTTCCCCCTTGGTTCAATACTGCACAACCAACATCAGTAATCCTTTAGAAGAGCTAACAGAATAATTCATTCATTTCTATCATGGAATTGCTCAGCAAGTCATCAGAATCTTTTCCTATTTTCGATATGTACAACCTTTCAACCAGTTTCATAGCAGTTGCTTCTTTTCTGCCTTTGCGGCTGTTGTGCATTGCCAAGTAGCCTTGTTAAAGGGAAAGGGAAAGAAAGGAAAGCAAAAAAAATTATTTATATAGCACCTTTCAACGGCTTAAAGGAATACCTGGGCATTTTACAACCGATGTATCTTCAATATGCCTTTTTTTTTCCTTTTTAGATTCTTATTTGGGTCAGTATACAAGTTGATGAGACTTCTACCATAGTATATTTAAAGTGTGGCATCACAGTGAATTGTTGTGTTATTAACTTCTCCCAAATAGTGTCTCACTGCTGCACTTCAAGATCATAAGACATTTGAGTGGAAGTAAGGCCATTCAGCCCATCGAGTCCACTCCGCCATTTAATCATGGCTGATGGGCATTTCAACTCCACTTACCAGCTTTCTCCCCATAGTCCTTAATTCCTTGTGACATCAAGAATTTATCAATCTCGGCCTTGAAGCCATTTAGCATCCCGGCCTCCACTGCACTCTGCGGCAATGAATTCCACAGGCCCACCACTCTCTGGCTGAAGAAATGTCTCCGCATTTCTGTTCTGAATTTACCCCCTCTAATTCTAAGGCTGTGCCCATGGGTCCTAGTCTCCTTGCCTAACGGAAACAATTTCTTAGTGTCCACCCTTTCCAAGCCATGCATTATCTTGTAAGTTTCTATTAGATCTCCCCTTAATCTTCTAAACTCCAATGAATACAATCCCAGGATCTTCAGCCGTTCCTCGTATGTTAGACTTGCCATTCCAGGGATCATCAGGTCAGGATCAATCTCTCCAATGACACTATTACCTTCAAGCAGGCCAGTGATGAGAACATAGCCACAAACGACGTGGATATGCATGGAAATGAAGCCAAAACCATACGACTGAGAGGTGCAGGCCATTCAGCCCATCAAGTCTGCTCTGCCAATCAGTGGTGTCATGGTTGATCTCATAATTTTTTATTCATTTACAAGATGAAGGCATCATTGGCTAGGCCAAGATTTATTGTCCATTCCTAATTGCCCAGAGGGCAGTTAAGAGTCACCCAGATTACTGTGGTATGGAGTTACATATCTGCCAGGTGGTTCCCTTTCTTAAAGGACACTAGTGAACCAGATGGGTTTTCAAGTTCCACCATCTGCCCTGATGGGATTTTAACCCAGGTCCCCAAAACATTGCCTGGGTCTCTGGATTAACAGTCTAGCGCTAACACCGCTAGGTTATCTCTTTCTCTCCAAATCCTCAACTCCACTTTCTGGCATTTTGTCCACAACATTCAATTTCTTCATTGATCAAAAATCCTTAACTACACCTCAGCCTTGAATATACTTAACATCACAGCCTCTCTCGTCCTCATTTGGAGGTGCCGGTGTTGGACTGGGGCATACAAAGTTAAAAATTACACAACACCAGGTTATAGTCCAACAAGTTTATTTGGAAGCACTAGCTTTCGGAGCGCTGCTCCTTCCTGCATCTTTAGACTGAGAGAGGAAATCAGAGCACCCGGAGGAAACCCACGCAGACAGAGAGTTGCTGGAATCAAACCTGGGTCACTGGTTCTAATGTTTGTGGGCGGCACGGTGGCACAGTGGTTAGCACTGCTGCCTCACAGCGCCAGAGACCCGGGTTCAATTCCCGACTCAGGCGACTGACTGTGTGGAGTTTGCACATTCTCCCCTTGTCTGTGTGGGTTTCCTCCGGGTGCTCCGGTTTCCTCCCACAGTCACAAAGATGTGCGGGGCAGGTGAATTGGCCATGCTAAATTGCCCGTAGTGTTAGGTTAAAGGGGTATGGGTGGGTTGCGCTTCGGCGGGTCGGCGTGGACTTGTTGGGCCGAAGGGCCTGTTTCCACACTGTAAGTAATCTAATCTAATCTAATCTTGAATTGCTCTAGTTATTTCAGCTGCAGCCTGAATCCCATGCCCATATCTGAATTTTTAAATGGGGAATCATAGTGAATTGGTGTAGGATAAGATTCCCCCAAATGGTGCTTCAATGCTGCACTTTGAGATCATGTCAGGATTCACCTCCAGAATTACACTGTCACCTTGAGACTAGGGAGAAATGACAATATGGCCGCAACTGTGGTCCAGGCTGATACCTGGTAAGCATGAGGACTACCTGAGGGGGCACCCTGGCCCCATGGGAAGGAGCCTCATACGTTATTTCTCTCATACTGTAAACCTCCCTCTTGGTGCATTACATCCATTCCCTAATTATCCTCTCTCCACCCCAGGCCACTTACTCATCAGTTACCCGAGCTCCTCAATATCATGCCTGTCATTGCGATTGGTCCCAATAATTGCTTTTGGGTCCGCCGTGCATTTTGCCAATCCAATTGACTGGCTGCCCTCCGTACCAGAAGAGGAAGTGAGTCTCACCTTAAAGAAATTAATACTGCTTCCATTGGGATCATGGGCAGGCTGTCCCTGGATATTTTAGCTGCAGAGGCAACTCCAAGATTCACTGCTTACATTCTCTGGTGAGGTCTACTGTCACACGCTTTCAGCAATTAGCGTTCACTGTGTGTTGACAGTTGTAAAGAAAAATAGTTTATTTATTTTGATCAATGTGCTGGAGAGTTGCAAGTTGGGAATCTTAGAAGCTAGTGGTTATTAATCAAATGTGCCTTCAATTTAAGAGCTAAAGGGTTACCAAGATAAAGAAGATGGCTTTGGCTGTTCCTTTTAAACACGAGAGAAGAATGGCTTGCCATCTGCCTGTGATAACTGACTGCTGTCCACCAGAAATGCTTGTGTAAGGAAGTAAGTGACTGGAGAGACATCAAACATGGGTGATGAAAGTATAACTTTAGTGGCGAGTGTAATACAAATAGGCAGAGGGATCCATTAACAGCAGCATAAAAAAGATGACAGTTAATAAAGCCAACTGTTCAAAAAATTTGAGAATCGTTGAGTCAGGAAAACCTGTTTGGGAGAGGTGTCTTCGGAGTAAGCTTCTGCAACTGTTAATGTAAGTAGACTTAAATTGTTCACAAATAGATATGTCATGAAGCTGTTAGAGATCGTTCTCAAGGCTAAAGTGATCAAAGGGAATGGGGAGAAAGCAGGAACAGGACATTGAATTGGATGATCAGCCGTGATCATATTGAATGGTGAAGCAGATTTGAGTGGTCATTTTCCTATTTGCTATATTTCTACATATTTGAGACCTGTCCCTTTGACGTAGAAAGGAAAATGGTTTATGCAGGAGCATGGTTTTCAACAGTTATTTGGAGGACTCATAAAAACATGCGAATTAAGAGTAGAAGTAGGCCATTCAGCCCCTCTAGCATACTTCTTTTCACCATTTAATAAAGTCATGGGGGATTTGATTGTGGTATACCCTTGATATCCTTTGTCTGCCATGTCAATCAAGAATCTCTCTACTTTCACCTTAAAATCATTCAGTGACCTCAGCCCCACCATTCTCTGCAGGAATGAGTTCCAAAGATGGTCAACACTCTGAAAGAAAATGATTTATTCCTAATTTCTGTCTCAAATGGGGGACCTAGAGCCGTGCCCCTCATTCTAGTCCCTCCGACAAAGGGAAACATTCTTTCAGCATCAACCCTACCATAGCACACCAGAGTTGACATGCCTCAACAAAATCACCTCTCATGCTTTTAAACACAGAAAGGAAAAGGTGAGGAGAAGATGACTCCATCATCCCACATACCAGTCAAATGAACACTTAATGGTAAGGTCCTAGGGAGTGTTGCTGAACAAAGAGACCTTGGGGTGCAGGTTCATAGCTCCTTGAAAGTGGAGTCGCAGGTAGATAGGATAGTGAAGGCGGCGTTTGGTATGCTTTCCTTTATTGATCAGAGTATTGAGTACTGGAGTTAGAGGTCATGTTGTGGCTGTACAGGACATTGGTTAGGCCACTGCGTGCAATTCTGCTCTCCTTCCTATCAGAAAGATGTTGTGAAACTTGAAAAGGTTCATAAAAGATTTACAAGGATGTTGCCAGGGTTGGAGGATTTGAGCTATAGGGAGAGGCTGAACAGGCTGGGGCTGTTTTCCATGGAGCATCGGAGGCTGAGGGGTGACGTTATAGAGGTTTATAAAATCATGAGGGGCATGGATAGGATAAATAGACAAAGTCTTTTTACCTGGGGGTGTGGGAGACCAGAACTAGAGGGCATAAGTTTAGGGTGAGAGGGGAAAGATATAAAAGAGACCTAAGAGGCAACCTTTTCACTCAGAGGGTGGCACGTGTATGAAATGAGCTGCCAGAGGAAGTCGTAGAGGCTAGTACAATTGCAGCATTTAAAAAGCATCTGGATGGGTATATGAACAGGAAGGGTTTGGAGGGATATGGGCTGGGTGCTGACAGGTGGGACTAGATTGGGTTGGGATATCTGGTCGGCAGGGATGGGTTGGACCAAAAGGTCTGTTTCCATGCTGTACACCTCTATGACTCTATAACTGTCTATAAACTGCTTCAAATGTATTTACATTATTCCTTAAATAAGGAAACTAAAACTGAACACTCCATAAGTGGCCTAACCAAAACTCCATAGTGCTGCAGCCAAACATTCTCACTTTTATAAAGACAAAAACACTGTGGACGTTGGAAACCTGAATCAAACACAAAATTCTTGAGAAACTAAGCAGATCTAGCAGCATCTGTGGCAACAGAAACAGAGATAACATTGACAACAAAAGCAGAAATTGCTGGAAAAACTAAGCAGGTCTGGCAGCATCCGTGGAGAGATATCAGAGTTAACCTTTCAGGTCGAGTGATCCTTCCACAGAACTTGGACCTGAAACTCTGATCAACTCTGATTTCTCTCCATAGACACTGCCAGACCTGCTGAGCTTTTCCAGCAACTTTTGTTTCGTTTCTGGTTGACAGCATCTGCAGTTCTTTTTTTTTAATTTAGAGATAACATTGAGTCCAATATGACCCTCCTTTAGAATTGGAGAATGGAAAAGATATATCCGACTAATAACATTAACTTTTCCTCTCCACAGATTCTGCCAGACCTGTTGAGCTCCAATAGCATGTTGTGTTTGACCCTCTCTTTTCTATCTCATTCCCCTTGTAATAAATGGCAACATTCCATTTGTTATCCTAATCATTAGCTGTACCTGTGTATTCTGAGCCAGCACACCAAAACCCTCTGCATTTGAGAGTTTTGCAGTCCCTCTCCATTTCCATAATGCGTTGCTTTTTGTATTCTTCCTGAAAAAGAGGATGAGTTCACATTCTCCCACATTATATTCTATTTGATCAATTTTCATCCACTCATTTGACCTATGAATGTTCTTGGCAGACTCTTCACCCAATTGACAATGTATTTTTCTCAAACCTATCTTTGTCTCTTTAGCAAAGTTAGCAACCATGCATTCAGTCCCTTCATCCAAGTTAGATATAAAGCTCATATATAGAAACATAGTAACACAAAAATTAGGAGCAGGCGTAGGCCAGTCGGCCCTTCAAACTTGTTCCACCATTCATTACGAACATGGCTGATCATACAACTCTTCGGCCTCTTGCTGGTTTTCCCCAAATGATTGAGGACTTAACGTGTTGCTTGTGGTATGACTTGTCACATCCTGCCAAACCAAAGAAGACCCATTTATTTCCACTCTCTGCTTCCTATCAGTCAACAAATTCTCCATCCATGAAAATATGTTATGAACTGCATTGTGAGCTTTTATTTTGCACAATGTGGTACTCTGACATATGCTTTCTGGAAATCTAAGTACAGTAGATCCAACAGCTCCCCATTACCTATATTGGTTATGACACTCTCAATTAACTCCAAAAACATGGCTTCCCCTTTTACAAAATCATGTTAACCCTGCCTGATTGCATTGTGATTTTCTAAGTGCTACCAAAACCTCCAAAGTGATATGTTCCAGCATTTTTCCGATGATATATATTAAGCTAACCAGCCCATAATTTCCTGCTTCCCCCTTTCTTGAATAGAGAAGTTGCGTTGGGTGTTTCAAAATCTAATGGGACCTTTCCAAAATCTAGCAATTTTGGACAATTAAAACCTGTGCATCTGCCATCACACTGACCCCTTTTTTCACACCTGGGGTGAAGTCCATCAGGGCCAGGGAGTGGTTGGAAAATGGTAGTTCAATCTTCTTAATGAGATTGTAATTTTTTCCATTTCTTCACTCTTTTATCTTCTGATTGACAATTGTTTCTGGGATATTATTTATGTTCACCATAGTGAATGTTGATGTTAAATACTCTTTCCATTGATCTCATTTTTGCTATTTTTCTTTATTAATTCACCAGACTCTCTCTCTAGAGAACTATCACTCACTTGACATACTCTTTTCCTTTGTAAATATTCATAGAAATTCTTACCAGCTGTATTATTTTTATAGCAAGGTTCCAATTCTACTAACCTTTTAGTTATTCTTCATGTTCAACATATTTCGGCCAATCTTCTGACCTGCATTCATCTTTGTAGAGTTGTATGCTTTATCTTTTAGTTTACATGTTCACTGTGTATATAGCAGGTACTCCTGTGACTCAGCCAATGTTATCTATCTCATATGTACATTGGTGAGACCGAGCAGAGGCTACTGCAAGGAATGAATGGACACCGCACAACAATCAACAGACAGGAATGTTTCCTCCCAGTCAGAGAACATTTCAGCGGTTTGTGTCATTCAACCTTGGACCTTTGGGTGACCGTCCTCCAAGGCAGACTTCAGGACAGGCAACAACGCAAAGTGGACGAGCAGAGGCTGATAGCCAAGTTCAGTACCCATGGGGATGGCCTCAAGTGGGACCTTGAGCTCATGTCACACTACTGCAATATACATATAGTTACAAAAACACAGATGCGCACACACACACACACAGACAGACGCACACACACAAACACAAACACACAGACACTCCTACACACACACAAACACACATTTCTACAGACCCATACACTCATACAAACTCTCTCTCATACACAAGCTCTCTCTCATATGCTCACACATACACATCCTCACTCACATGCACACACGCACCCTCTCACAGACGCATACCCCTTTACACTCACACACACTTCTCATAGACACTCATAATCTCCACCCCACCCCCCCCCCCCACCCTCACACATACCCACATGCACCTGCACAGATATACGTTTGTGGGGTAAATTTATACTTGCAGAATTATATTTTATTTTGCTCAAAAACTGCATGAATCCATGCAAGATTCTGTATATCCCTTTTTTTAGATTGGAATCAGCCTGAACATTGTGGCACAGACAGTCGCACACAGGGCACCTCACACCTTCAATGCATTATCTGGGCCGACATGACACCAATTGTTAAAGTTCACTTCAGAATTTAACTTTAAAAATGTTCTGGGATTTACATCTGAAAGAAATGAAACCAACATGTTCATTCTAAAAGATGAGAGACTTAACAAACAATCCAGATCTTCTTCAAGACATAATTTCAGTTACATCACACAGGAAACTTCTGCTTCAAATTCTGTGTCTTACGATCTTAAACTCGACAACCACCTGATAAAGGAGCAATGCTCTGAAAACTAGTGCTTCCAAATAAACCTGTTGGACTATAACCTGGTGCTTATGTGACTTTCAACCTTGTGCACCCCAGTCCAACACCAGCACCTCCAAATCTTCCAGTTTGATAATCTTTTTAACATCTTTAGTTAACGACAGATGGTGTTTTCTTTCAGTAGTGATTGTAATGAGGTCAGCCAGGTGGACTTCCTAGAATATAAATTCTTGGATTGGGGCTGTTAATCTGGTCCAATCAAGGAGCCCTGGCTGACAGATAAAAACAGGAGTCACCTGTTGTTCAGGGAGAGGTGGGCGCCGCAGGGAGTGGAGTGCATTATTTCCCCCTCCAACTCTATTTTGATTTAGTCCCTACCCTCCCCTTCACTGTTTTGATCACACAGCAATGCCCTTTGACGTGAAGGGCAGTGTTTGTCACTGCCCACCCAGGTGTTTTCCTATCTTCCTGGTGGTGGAAATTGAATAAAGATTCGTGCACTTTGTGTCTTTCACTGTGTCTCACACCTGCACACACACACCATGGGTGCTGGGGAAATAATAAGCACTACCGCACTTAGGCGGTAGTGTGGGGGTTAACAAAAGAAAAAAAAAAACAGGAGTCACCTGTTGTTCAGGGAGAGGTGGGCGCCGCGGGGAACGGAGTGCATTATTTCCCCCTCCAACTCTATTTTGATTTAGTCCCTACCCTCCCCCTGTTTTGATCACACAGCATTGTCCTTTTATGTGAAGGGCAGTGTTTGTCACTGGCCACTCGGGTGTTTTCCTATCTTCCTGGTGGTGGAAATTGAATAAAGATTCGCGCACTTTGTGTCTTTCACTGTGTCTCACACCTGCACACACACACCATGCTGTGCTGGGGAAAAAATAAGCACTACCGCGGTTAGGCGGTAGTGTGGGGGGTGTTAAAGAAAAAAAAATTTAAAAAAAAAATAAACAGGAGTGATGCATTGCCCTTTGATAAAAAAGAAAAAGAGAAAAAAAAAAAAACAGGAGTCATAAATCTAATCAACTGTCTTGTGCTTCAGCTTAACTCTGGATAATCTTGGCTTTGATCCACATGATGATGATCATTTAGTCAGCATAATGGGTGACACGGTGGCTCAGTGGTTAGCACTGCTGCCTCACAGCTCCAGGGTCCTAGGTTCGATTCCCATCTGTCTGTGTGGAGTTTGCACATTTTCCCTGTGTCTGCATGGGCTTCCTCCGGGTGCTCTGGTTTCCTCCCACAATCCAAAGATGTGCAACTCAGGTGAACTGGCCATACAAAATTGCCCCAAAAGAAAACAGGAGTCAGAAGTTCTGTTTGCTCTGACAGCTGGCTCTGAGGGAGATGGATCAGTGTCAAGGATTCTCCATTAGATAAAGAATGATGGGATACCAGCCTCTGTGGAGTTATTTCAGTTTCCTTAGAATATTTTTTTTCCTCATTGAAACTTAGATATTCTGAACATTCTGAAGTATCTCTTCAAATGTCAACCACCGTGTCTCCACTGGCCTATCGCTTAGCCTAGTTTCCTAGTTCATTTGAGACAGCACCGTCTTCATTCCATTATAATTGGCCCTGTTTAAGTTTAACACGCCAGTCTGTTATTTTCTGAGCTGATGGATATACAGAGGAACCTCGATTATCCAAACGTTGATTATCTGAATTTCAGATTATCCGAACAAGATCGCAAGGTCCCGATGCTTGGCTTAACTGTGTTTTCTGGCATTCGATTATCCAAACATTTGATTATCTGAACATTCAATTATCTAACCAAAATACTCTCCCCCGTGTCATTCAGATAGTGAGACCTGCTTATTAAGTTTTACGGTTTTCTTCTTGCTTAATGAGTTGAATGGTCACTGAAAATGTCCACAAGAGTTCAACATTGTGCTTTTAAGAAAAGAACATGGAAATTTTGTAATCACAAAAGAAAAATATGAATGACTTTACACTACACAAGAACTAATTGAATCTCTCTCAATAAAACCAGCAGAAAGAAACATTCATCCCTTTTAATCTCAACAATAACGTGACAGATTCTCGAACCTGACTGGAGGATCACCCCTGCCTCCATACTAAAACTCCTTGTCCAGCTCCTATTATGATAATCATTCTCTCTTTTCAGCACAATTGTGCATTCACCCGATGCTCACTTCTTAAGTTAATGTTTCTTCCTAATGTCCTGAAACAGGCTACGCAGTCAGTACACTTATTATCAGACATGGTTTCCTTAAAATCATCCCTTCACCAGTCTTGTAGGACCTTGCTGATTTTCCCAGCCCTCTGTTTTGAGAGTTTTCTATGAAGCAACTCAGGACCTTCTTATCCTGTTCCTGTCAGCTTGGACTGGTATGAACCTCACTTTTGTTGTTGAGGACCTTTTTACTTTGAGTAAACCAGTTTCTATTGAGAGCCAGTCCCTCTCTTTGGGTGGTAAAGCCTAAGTCATCAAACATTTATTGATGCACTCTTAGATTTGTACACTCTGTCCTTCCTTATCATTCTCTGATCACCATTGTCCTTATTGGTACCTTACACTCTACATTTTCTTGACTATTGAGGGAATCTTCCCAAACTTTGCCCCTCTCCTGCATTATTTAATTTAAAGTCCTCTCCACTAGTTACAAGACTCAGCAGAACCCTTGCCCCAGCATTGTTCAGATGAAGACTGTCCCAAATGGAGAGAATGTATTTTCTGCAGAGCCAGTGTTGGTGCCCTATGAATCAAAACCTATTTCCCCTACATGATCCATCCATTAATTTCAAATCTTATTTACCCTATGTCAATTTACCCATGACCCAGGTAATAAAGAGACAATTACCTTTGAGGTTCCCCTCTCTAATTTAGCCCACAGTTTGTAACACTCCCTCAGCAGAACCTCCTTTCCAGTTTCAACACTGTCTTTGGTACATACGCCAATCACGACACAGGATCCTCTCACTCTCACTGCAAGTTCCTCTCCAGCTTAGGGAAGATTCGATAGAATCCCTACAGTGTGGAAACAGGCCATTTGGCCCGACAAGTTCACACCAACCCTCCAAAGAGTATCCCAGCCAGACCATTCCCCTACCCTATTACTGTACATTTCCCCTGACTAATATACCTAGCCTACACGTCCCTGAATGCTATGAGCAATTTAGCATGGCTAATTCACCTAACCTACACATTCTTGATCTCCCAAACACTGGCACCAGGCAGATAACATCATCATCTGGACTCAGTGGGTGGCACGGTAGCTCAGTGGTTAGCATTGCTGCCTCACAGCACCAGAGACCCGGGTTCAATTCCCACCTCGGGCAACTGTCTGTGTGAAGTTTGCACATTCTCCCCGTGTCTGCGTGGGTTTCCTCTGGGTGCTCTGGTTTCCTCCCACAGTCCAAAGATGTGCAGTTAGGTGAATTGGCAATGCTAAATTGCCCGTAGTGTTAGGTAAAGGGGTAAATGTAGGGGAATGTGTCTGGGTGGGTTGCTGTTTGAGGGCCGAAGGGCCTGTTTCCACACTAAGTAATCTAATCTCACACTCAGCTGCAGAAAACCATATCTATCCACTTGCCTATCCTGTCCCCTACTCTGCTGTTGACTCCTCATACTGGAATAGCTTCCAGTACCATGATCAGATCACTGATTCAATCTGCAGCACCTACTTTCACCTCTATAAAAACCTCATGCCTGTTCGACAAGTGCAAAAGTTGAGGTTACTTCACACACCTTTTTAATCCAGTATCTGTTCCATTCTCAGTTACACCCTCCTACCTTTGACCACTGACCAAATCAGAAGATCCTGTACTAAATAGTCTAACCTCCCCTGGAATAAAGTTGTCAGGAAGCTTTCCCATTCTCTACTGTGCAACAGGATGTGCAGCTTGGCCTTCAGTTGACTGTCTCTGAACCGAATCTCCTTGAGACATAAACACTTACCACAACCATGTTAGCCTTGGATCACAGTGGAGTCCAGAGGCTCCCACATCTTGCAGTTGCTACGCATCACTGACACTTACACCTCTATTGCATGTTAAATAATAATTAACTTTTTACCTAAATTATACATAATAAGCCCCACACCTCCAAAAATCTCTGCTACTGCAGGGCCAATGCATTTTACTAATACGAAATAAACCTTTAATTCCGAATTAATACCAAGGTTATGCTGCTTTTCAATTCTTCCACACTCTCATGCTGCTTTTTAAATCTCCTTTGACTCAAACAATAGAACTTGAAAGCAAGAACTATAAGATAAAACTGATACAAAGACAAATTGCCATGGTGTGCCATTTCACATTGAAATGAAACTCTTACAGCAATAGTTCAAACTCTTTTAGGAGGCTCATTTCCCAGTCTGATTGTCCTACTTTATTCACTTTGATATTAAAAGTCTTGGTAATATTTTACAAAGCACTTGAAAGTAAAAATCGGTACAGTGAAAAATCAGCTGCCAATTTGCTCCAACCCCCTTTTTCACTGCTGACAGAGCCAACCATCTCTGTACAGGTAAATATAGAGTAGGGAATGGGTCTGGGTGGCTTACTCTTCAGACGGTCGGTGTGGACTTGTTGGGCCAAATGATCTGTTTACATGCTGTAGGGAATCTAAACAATCCTGTCACACTCTGTAAGCCGTATAAATTGATCATGTTTGCTACGATATCAAACATCAGTTTCATATAAACATTGGAAACACAGGAATACAGAAACACAGAAGATGGGAGCAGGAGGAGGCCATTTAGCCCTTCAAGCATGACCCATATTCATCGCGTTCATAACTGATCATCTAACTCAATAGCCTAATCCTGTTTTCTCCCCATAACCTCTGACCCCATTCGACTCAACTGCCATCTCTCGAATACATTCAATGTTTTGGCCTCAACTACTTCCTGTGGCAATGAATTCCACAGGTTCATAACTCTTTGGGTGAATAGATGCCTTTTCATCTCCATCCTAAATGGTACACCCTGAATCCTCAGACTGTGACCCCTGAATCTGGACACACCCACCATCGGGAACACTCTCCCTGCATCTACCCTGTCTAGTCCTATTAGAATTTTATAAATCTCTATGAGAACCGCCCCATTGTCAGAACTGCATTGCTCATGTTTATGAAAGGTGTATAGTTCATTAAAGCAGGAAAGTCAGTAACAAGCAGATGATAACATATCTCAACGCAAAGGCCACATGGAAATCTCAGATTTTTGACAGAACGAGAGGAGAGAACAACACAGCAGGAAGTCTATGTCAAGAATTAAGTGAGGGCGAAGACAGAAGGAAGCAATAAAACATGCAGAATCATATGGGGGCCTCAGCAAAGAGAGCCACCACAGGATGTGCAGCAGAAGCAGGTGATAACCTCAGCAAGACCCATCTTTTATGCTTTTTACAAGTGGCATGGCAAGATTTTCACTCAGCAGCAGTGAATTGCCAATATCCGGGATTATTGCTTGTTAAATGCTGTGATAACAACCCAACTCACTTCATTAGCATTTAGCTTCCCATCTAACCCAACTGGTCAAACAAGATCAATGTTGGCAAAACACAAGGAAAGCAGAGGAAGCACCTGGAGGACTCAGCACACTGCTTCCTCTGAACAACTTCTATGGCAGAAATCAGGCACTAACATCTCAGGGCATGCTCCAGGGCACTGGTCATACACATCACCCATCCACAGATATTGGCATCTGACATGTATCAGCATTCAACAAGACCTTGTGGCACGTGTCCAGTCCACTGACAGGATGCTTCTGCAATTCAATGCTGCACCTTAGGTTGTAGCTATACCTCTCATTGTAATGCTGCAGCAAGGATACTGTGTGCTCAGAGACATGCATTCAGCTCACGGAGTTGACCAGGATGCATCTCCAATCTCTTAACTCATTCTCACTAACTCTGAGCCAACCTGGATGATCACAGCATCCTAGTCTTGCATTGCCTTTTTGTGGTATGCCCTTACAGTCAGAGTTACCATGTTCAATTCTTGCTGTGTTGCACACTGTGGAGCACAGATACAAACCTAGGAAACTTGCTGCAGTTGCCAGCGCACTTCAGTCAAGTCAACAGTCAAAACATTTTGCTCAGAGGCTGCCAGCCTCCAAGATCTGTCCAGGACCTACTTAAAGCACATGAAGATCCCCTCCTCATAAGGGGTAAGGAACAGAATGCAGGCAGATATTCAACCATCTTGACCCTATTGTGGGCTGCTTTCCTTCTGGAATGAGAGAGAGGCAAGTGTTGCAGGAGATTGAAGTGAGTGCAACAGCTATTACTGTTTGTGCAGATGGGAATGTGCCTTGGTATAATTCTGATTTTTTTGTGTAACAGACAAATCCACATGGAGCAGAAGGAGGAATACGGGTCATGCAGGACTAGTTCAATGGTCATGTAGAAAAATGTTCTAATCAAATGTTTTGGTTATGGTCAATACTCATTTGATTCTGGAAAAAGTTGATTCATGAAAATATTCACTTCCTCCTTCTCTCTGTATCCTGTTCTTTCATAATTTGACTTAGTTTATATTGATTTTCCATTCTTCCTTTTCATTAAAACAACATAAGTGGTCTTTTCCTTCTTCCATTTGTTGTCAACCATTTCTTTTCCATTCCTTTTATCAATCAAATGATTCTAATAACCAAGCCTTCTCGGTCATATTTATTAAGGAGCATTCAGAGCCTGGTTCATATGCTGTAAATGTCAATGAAAACCAGAATGGGAGATCTTTGATTGTTGTCTCATTATTATGCAGAAAAGGATGGTCTCGACACTGAGTTGGAAGGAACAGTTCACAAGTTCCAAGAAAAATTTAAACTTCAATAAATATTCATGACAGTCAACTAAAGTATGAATTTATCCATTTACGAAGAATGAAATCCAATTTAACATCAATTACACTGCAGGTACCTACATTTCAAGAGTGTCCACACTTCAAAAGTACTTCATTGGTAGTAAAATGATGCAGGTCATCCTGAGGTAATGAGAGGTGTTATATAAATGCTGTTCACTGCTGCTATAAACTATACTCAAAACAGGCCTTAAATCGCCAGCAGGAGACTAAATACAAAATAATTCAACAACTTCTGATAATTTTATTTCATTTATTTTATTTTTTTTATATATATTTTTTTCACTGTTCTGTACCTCTTATTTCTTGATTGTCTCTCTTTCTCTTGCTCCCCACTCTCTCATCACCCTTTTCTCTCCTCTTCCCCCTTTCCTACCCTTCTCCCCTGTTTTCCATTTTGCCTCTGCTTCACCCCTTTCCCACATATTTTGTCACATAGCACTGGCATCAGCCTTGGTCATTCCCAGCTCCTAATCTCCCTATAGTCTCTCAATGCACTGTCATGATCACCTCTTTATTGCTACCTTTGCTTCTGGAGCCATGACTCACCTTCTCTCAGCCTAGTATAAATACCTCCCTATTTCTCCCCTTTTTTTAGCTTTGACAAAGGGTCAGTTAGACTAGAAACGTCAGCTCTTTTCTCTCCTTACAGATGCTGCCAGCCTGCTGAGATTTTCCAGCATTTTCTCTTTTGGTTACAAAATAATTGACTTGTGCTTATAATATTTTATGGAAAATGTCTGCCAAGTTCAGTCTCAATATTATCCTGATAAATATATATACATATATAGAAACATTATGTATTAATATCGATAGTTTATATCTATGATGTAATGTCAGTAACAGGACTACTTTACAATCTCAAATGGGGGAGGAGGACACACTTGGAGCATGTAAGAAAAATGCAATACTTTGACGAAATTCAAAATGATAAAGCTGAATTGAATATCCATTCATGTTTTAATATGAGAATCTATCTTCAGTTTCACTATACTCATCATGACCACTGGAAATGAAATATTAAAACTTTAATATGTTAAAAGTATGACTGCATTCACATCACAACCACAGTCATTCTGTTCAATATTGCAACAAAATGTAACATGGGTAAATTTTACACAGACTCCACTCAAACAGTCATATTGCACAGAAACAGAATCAGTCCATGCTGAACATAATCCCAAACGTAATCCTGCTCCTGGTCCATAGCCCTTCAAATCTTTCCTATTCAAGTACTTATCCAAATGTCTTAGAAATATTGCAACTGTATGTAAATTCACCACTTCCTCAAAAAGTTTATTCTACACTCAAACCACCCTCTGTGGAAAGACTTTGCCCCAATGTCTTTTTAAAATCTCTCTCCTCTCATCTTAAAAATGTCAAAACAATGTATTTCATATTTTAGTCTTGTATGCTGTATTTTCAAATTATTTATGGGATACAGAAGTCACTGGCTAGGCCAGCATGTAAGGCCTTGAGACCTTACATAGGGGCTGATGCAGGAAAAAGAAAATAATTAGCGTAGTTCAAAACTAATTGGGCATCAGAATGTAGGATTTTATTTTGATAGATTCAGAACTTTATAGACATATAGCATTGGATTGATTGTTTGTAACATCATTGGCAGGAAAATTAATCAAAATGATAATTTCACACAAACATAAGTGCAGAGTCTCATCCCTCCTTCACGTACTAAATGGAACTTGGTGATGACAACCTGACTGGGCCATATAAGGGACATTTAAAAAAATTCTCATTAATTTCTTTGTGCTTTTGTACCTTTTATCATACTTCATTTTCTGCTAATCTGTGCTTTTAATCTTTTTTTTAATGAACAACTTGATGCCTGGACTTCAGAGGTTACTTTCTGAGGAGAGATTACACAAGTTAGTCCTGTTCCCTCCAGAATTTTGAAGGTTAAGGAGTGATCTGATCAAAGTCATGAAGATATTAACAGAAAAAGGCAGGTAAATAAAGACAAACTAGTTTCACTAGCTGTGTATACTAGAACCAGGAGGCACGGTCTGAGAATAGGGCCAGGCTATTCAGTAGAGACGTTAGGAAACAGTTCTACACACATCGGGTAATAGATGCTTGGAACCCTCTTCCACAAATGACAGTAGATGCTGCATCAGCAGTTAATTTTAAATCTGAGATTGATTATTTTTTGTTATGGTATCAAGAGAGATGGGTCAAAGGCAGGTATATGTGAATAGGCCACAGATCAGCCATGATCTCATCAAATGGCAGAACGGGTTCGAGGAGGTGAATGGCCTACTCCTGTTCCTCGGTAATAGTTCACTGTTCCCTCACCCCAATTTCTACCTGGACTTGTACTTTATTCCCATCTATGATCCCTAAGCCATTTTGTTACAGAAATTACTTCGTGGATGTATCCAGAGATATTAGTGTCCAATTTACGATGAATTTTGATCTCTCCCAAGGGTAGGTTCACTCTCCAATGTTTAAATAATTGGTTTCAAGAAAATTTTAAAAAGCTTCAATTAAAACCCTTATCCTTGGCTACAATTTAGATTAATAATTGACAATTGAGAAACAATATAAAATGCCAATCTGCATTAACGCAAAGCTCTTAAAGACACCTTGATGCGCTTTCTAGCTAATAACGTACTGCTGACGTGCAGTCACTATTGTTATTAAGGATGAGCAGTAATCAATTTTCATTCTATAAGCCTCCCGAACAGTAAGGTGATAATGACCAGATATAGATTTATTGGCATATTAAAAGTAAAATACTGTGGACACTGGAAATCTGAAGTAATAAAAGATCTTAAGCAGAGTTATACTCAAAGTTTTAACTCAACTTCTCTCTCTCCAGACATGCTGTCAATTCTGCTGAGTACTTCCAGATGTATTCTGTTAATGACAGTTTTACTGCTGTTGGTTAAATAAAAATAATGTGTACAAACAATTGCCAGGACAATACTCTGATCTTAAAATAGCATTTGTGTCATAATATCACATTCATTTAGAGTAACCCCAGGGGCAACATTTTGAATTGGTGGGTCAGCAGACTTGTAAAATTTAAATAAACTTTTGTTTAATGACTTAACTTGCCATGAGCAGCTAGTTCTGCTTCTTTGCGCAATACCTCCCTAATAGTAACTGTCCAAAGTAAGACAGTTAGTTGAAATATTACTTCAGTAACTCTCCTTGACAGCGCAGGTAAGAATGGAAACTTATCACTTAAGCATGACCTTCCAATACATAATGCTACATGAAATGTCAATGCACTGTCAGAACAATCCAAGGAAGAATAAGGACATTTCTCTATGAGCTCCTTGTCATTGTTTCCTTGGCTTTTTTTTTCGCTTTTAATTCTTTCTTTCAGCCTTTTAACTTTGAATAGCTTCCTTCCATTTTCCAACTCTCAGCTTGATCCACAATATTTGCGTCAAGGAATATATTGAGGGAACTATGCAGGAGAAGAGGAGGCCATTCGGCCTTGCACGGAGAACAATTATTTGGAAGAACTTAAAACAGAAACACAGCAGCTCTGGAGAAACACAGCAGCTCTGTCGGCACCAGCAGAGAGAGAGAGAGAAAAAAAAGAGTTTATGTTTTGAGTCCAATATGACTTTTTTTCAGTTCTGAAGTGTACCTGGTGGGAATTTGTGTGACAGCTACAGGAATAACCACAGAAAATGACTGCTTGCTGCCTTAATGATTATCCTGAAAAAGACAATTGGCCTCGGATGAATAATGCAGTATGTACGGTTTTCTAGCATTTTGCAGGTTCTGAACAATTCACCTTCAGGGAGGATGTGTGGTGTTGGAGGACCTCTCCTCAGTAAATCGAAGGGATTGGGTACAGCTTGTGGCAGAGAAGATTTTACACAGGCTGCGGAAAAAAGGAGTTTGCTGACCTAATTGGGTTTGTACTGATACATCTTTAATTTGGTTATGTAATTTCTATGAGCTCAAACCCCCAGTTGTGAAACTTCTTGAAACTTGTGTGACTGTTGAAAGGCTGGAATGTACTTTGAGCTCACTTTAAGCTCTGGCATCATTAAACCAGGTTATGGTTTAACCTGTCAAACAATATCTGCAATCAGAGAAAAACAATTCCAAAGGCTTCTTCTTCAAGCCTTCTGTCCTGCGTAATCCAATTGATTTTTCTTTGAGCAATAGTCAATTGGTGATTCCCTAAATATGATACTCAGTTTACCAAACTGTCCCTTGCTTTTCATGTATCTACAAAATTTGGTTTCTCTCTTCCAAACATCTTTATCACACATGGACTAACAATGCTATACACTCTTTCTCAACAGTAAATCTATACAGCTTAACCACACCAACAAATTTTACTTTGTTGAGAAAATAAATCTCTGCTGAGAAGTGAATGTGAGTCACCATTAAAGGATATTGAAGATTTGACTAATGTCAGAAAGTACCCTCTGCACGTTTGTTCCTCTCATGAAGAGTCCAATCTTGATCAGTTTTGCAATGACTCTTTTGATCTTGGAATAAATCACCAAAAAATATTAGGTGATTTATTCCAAGATTTTCTTTTGAAGCAGCTTATAGTAAAGGCCACTAGGGAGCAGACAATTCTGAATTTGTTGATATGTAATGAAACAGACTTCATGGGGGAGCTTCAGATAGAGTCATAGAGTCATAGAGATGTACAGTATGGAAACAGACCCTTCGGTCCAACCCATCCATGCCAACCAGATATCCCAACCCAATCGAGTCGCACCTGCCAGTACAAGGCCCATATCCCTCCAAACCCTTCCTATTCATATACCCATCCAAATGCCTCTAAATGTCGCAATTGTACCAGCCTCCACCACATCCTCTGGCAGCTCATTCCATACACGTACCATCCTCTGCGTGAAAAAGTTGCCCCTTAGGTCTCTTTTATATCTTTCCCCTCTCACCCTAAACCTATGCCCTCTAGTTCTGGACTCCCCCATCCCAGGGAAAAGACTTTGCCTATTTACCCTATCCATGCCCCTCATAGTTTTGTAAACCTCTAAGTTCACCCCTCAGCCTCAAACGCTCCAGGGAAAACAGCCCCAGCCTGTTCAGCCTCTCCTGGTAGCTCAAATCCTCCAACCCTGGCAACATCCTTGTAAATCTTTTCTGAGCCCTTTCAAGTTTCACAACATCTTTCCAATAGGAAGGAGACCAGAATTGCACACAATATTCCAACAGTGGCTTAACCAATTTGATGAAAGAATCCTTCGGGACAGTGTCCATAACATGATAGAATTCACTCTGCAGTTTGAAAGGGAGAAGGTGGAATCAGATATAACAGCATTATAGTTGAGTACAGGTAACTACCAAGGGATGAGGGAGGAGCTGTCCATAGTTGACTGGAAGGGAAGCCCAACAGGGAAAAGCGTGGGGCAGCAGTAGCAAGAGATTGAGGGCGTTAATTCAGGAGGCACAGCAGAAATTCATCTCAAGGAAGAAGAAACATGATAAGGGTTAGATGAGGCAACCATGACTGATAAGGGAAATCAGGGACAGCATAAGAGCAAAAGAAAAAGCATATAATGTGATGAAGATCAGTGGGAAGCCAAAGGATTGGGAAGCCTTTAAAAACTTGCAGAGGACAACGAAAAAAGCTATTAGGAGGGAGAAGGTGAAATATGTGTTAAGCTAGTAATATAAAAGAAATTTGCAAGAATGTTTTTAGATATGTAACAGGTAAGAGAGAGGGGAGATTGGACATTAGACTGCTGGAAAATGAGGCTGGACAAGTAATAATGGGAACAAAAACTGAATAGTCTTCATGGTGGAAGATATCAGCAGCATACCAGAACTCCGAGAGTCAGAGGGTACAGGCAAGTGCAGTAGCTATCACTAAGGACAAGGTGCTGGGGAGGCCGAAAGCTCTGAAGGTTGATAAATCTCCCAGACCAGAGACAGTTCTGAAGGTGATAGCTGAAGAGATTGTAGAGAGTTGCTGGTGATCTTTCAGGAATCACTGGAATTAGAGAGGGTACAATTTTGATGTCCATTATTAAAGAAGATATTGTAGAGTATTTGGAAGTGTATGCTAAAACAGGTCTGAGTCAGTATGGTTCGTCAAGGAGTGTTATGCTTGACAAACATTAGAATTCTTTGAGGAGGTAATGAGCAATTAGACAATTGAGAGCCAGTGGATGTGATCTATTTGGCCTATAACAAGATGCTGCATAGGAGACTGTTGAATAAAAGAAAATCTCATGTTGTTAGTGGGAAGGTACTGGCGCAGATAGAGGACTGACTGGCAGAAGGCAGAGAGAGGGAACAGAGGGGTCTTTTTAAGGATGGCAGCCAGTGACTAGTGGAGCTCCACAGGGGTCAGTGTTTGGACCACAACTATTCACATTATGCATTAACGATCTGAATGATGGAATGGAGGGCATTGTTGCTAAGTTTGTAGATGACACAAAGATAGGTGGAGAGGTAGTAGTATTGAGGAAGTGGGGAGGCTACAGAGGGACTTGGACAGGCCAGGAGAGGAGGAAAAGAAGTGGCAGATGTAATACAATGTGGGAAAATGTGAGGTCATGTAGTTTGGTAGGAAAAATAGAGGTGTAGACTATTTTCTAAATTGGAAACACTTCCAAACTTTGATGCACAAAGGGACTTTGGAGTCCTAGTTGAAGATTCCCTTAAGGTTAACATGCAGATTCAGTTGGCCGTTAGGAAGGGAAATGCAACGTTAGCATTCATTTCAAAAGGGCTAGAATACAAGAGCAGGGAAGTACTGCTCAGGCTGTAAGAGCAGACTGCATTTGGAATATTTAAGTAGATTTCGGCTCCATTAGGAGAGCTGTGCTGTTGTTGGAGGGGGTCCAGAGAGGGTTTACAAGAATGATCCTGGGGATGAAGGTCTTGTCATATGTGGAGTAGTTGCAGACTGCTGTCGATGGAAGTTTAGAAGGATGAAGAGGGATCTGATTGAAACACTCAAAACACCGAGAGCCTGGATAGAACAGATGTGGAGAGAGTGATTCCAGTCGTCGGAGGGAAGAGGACCCAAGGGCACAATCTCAGAGTGAAAGCATTCTAAGAACTGAGATGAGCCACACATGGGTCAGTGGGTGGTCAATCTGTGGAACCCATTCCTGCAGAAGGTTTTGGAGACCATGCAATTGAATGCACTTAAAACTGAGGTAGATAGGTTCTTGATTATTAAGGGGACCAAAGATCATAGAAACAAAGAAGATAGGAGCAGGAGGAATCCATTTAGTCCTTCGAGCCTGTTCCACCATATATCATGATCACGGCTGATTGCCCAACTCAATACCTAATTCTGTTTTCTCCCAAAAACTTTGATCCCATTCACCCCAAGTGCTATATCTAGCCGCCTCTTTCAATGTTTTGGAGAGCGGGAGAATGGGGTTGAAAGACATATCAACCATGATTGAATGGCAGATTTGATGGACCAAATGGCCTCCTAGATCATATCATTTTCTGAGCCAACCATGCCTGTGGTGGAGAATCGCAAATCAACTTGCTTTAAATAATTGATACTTTTAAATGTTTATTGCTCAGAAAGACTTTTGTGCATTTTATAATCCACACAAAGTTTGCATGAGATGCAGCAAGTAATTAGGAAGGCAAACAACATTTTGTCTTTAATTACAAGGTGCTAGGAGACGAATAAAAAGGAAGTTTTACTGTCATAGCCCAGGGTATTTGAGACCACAGCTGGAATCCTCTGTGCTCTTTTATTCTCCATATTAAAAGACAGATTATATTACATCAGAAATGGTAAACCAAAGGGTCGCTAGAATTGTCACAGGGATGAAAATGTTATCCTACAACAAGACACTTATTAACTGGATATTTTCTGGAAATTGGAAGATGGAGAAGTGATAGCATTGAAATACCCAGGACTATGAAGGGACTTGTCAGGCTGAATAGTGAGAAATTGCTTCTCCTGACTTGGGCACAATCCCAGGATTACACATTGATCATTTCAGTTTATGATGAGGCCAAAACTCATCAGTCAGGGAGTTGTGGACCTTAGGAATTATTGTCTTCAGTGGACTGTGAAATTTTAATCTTAGAGTTTATTCAAGGTGCATTTTTGGTGTCTCGAAGAATCATAAGATATTGGGACTGAATAGGAAAGTAGATTTGCAGCATAAGACCTCCCTTTTATTGAAAGGTGGGGGTACAGTCTTGAGGGGTCACATGGCTTATTCGTGTTCCTATTTCTTATTTTCTTCAATTCAAAAGATGCCTCTGTCTCAGTAAGTACTTTTAAAGTATTGTCACTGTTGTGATTAAGGAAAGCTGGTAGCTATCTGAGCACAGTAATGTAATGAAGAGTAGATAAGCTGTTTTAATGGTATTCATTCAGGGATAAATGATAGCCAGGACACCCGAGAGAACTCCTCTCCTTTTCTTAGAAACGGTGCCAAGTGATCTTTTATGCCCATCTGAGAGGGGAGATGAGGTCTCAGCTTAAAGTGTCACACAAAAGGTAGGCTTTACTACAGGTTAATTTCCTTAGATTAGACTAGATTCCCTACAGTGTGGAAACAGGCCCTTCGGCTCAGCCACTCCACACCGACCCTCCAAAGAGTAACCCACCCAGACCCATTTCCCTCTGACAAATGCACCTAACACTATGGGCAATTTAACATAGCCAATTCACCTGACCTGCACATGTTTGGATCGTGGGAGGAAACCCGAGCACCAATTTCTGAATGCTGTTGTACAGCCATAGAGTCATCCGGCACGGAAACAGACCCTTTGGTCCAACCAGCCCATGCTGACATAATCCTAAATTAAACTAGTCCCACCTGCCCACAATTGGCCTATAACCCTCCAAACATTTCTTGTTAATGTATTTATCTAAATGTCTTTGAAACATTGCAACTGTACCTGCATTCATCACTTTCTATGGAGGTTCATCCAGACACAAACCACTCTATGTAAACAGAACTGCCCCTCATATCTTTTTTTAACATCTTTCACCTCTCACCTTAAAAATATGCCCCTTTGCCTTGAAATCCCCCACTCAAGGGAAAAGACACCTGCCATTCATCTTACCTACACTCCTCATGATTTTATAAACCTCGAGAAGGTCACCTCTCAACCTCCTATGTTCTAGTGATAAAAGTCTCACTCAATCTAGCCTCTCCTTATAACTCAAACCCTCCTTTCCCAGCAACATTCTGGTAAATCTCTTCTGTTGGACATGGTTTTCAAGTGCTTGACATGCCCTGACAGATGACTGAAATCATCCGTGAAAAATACACTGAGAGTCGCATGTGTGTGAGGCAGAGCACTTAGCTTGAAGAGATGCATCAAAATCTTTGGCAGCATCGATAAACTTTAGCAGTCATCTCTCCGTAAAGCCTTAGGCCAAACTACTCCCACGTCAATAATGGATCTTACATTGGCACTATTTAACAGCAGCACTAACCCACTTGGAATAAATGGTTACCACCAGTTAAAACAACAGTGAGCAAAATGTTTTGTTTTCAGTCCTCTTCCATGGGATCTGGTCACAGGTCAATCAATCAGAAAATCACAGAATCCCTACAGTGGGGAAACAGGCCATTATGCCCAACAAGTCCACACCAACCATTCGAAGAATAACCCACTCAGACCCATTCCCTTACCCTATTACTCTGCGTTTATACCTCTAAATAATGCACCTGACCTACACATCCCTAAACACCACGGGCAATTTAGTGTGACCAATTCACCTAACCTACACATACATTGATTGTGGAAGGAAACTGGAGCACCCAAAGTAAACCCACGCAGACATGGGGAGAATGTGCAAACTCCACTCAGACAATCACCTGAGGCTGGAATCGAACCCAGATCCCTGGCGCTGTGAGGCAGCAGTGCTAACCACTGAGGCACCATGCTGCCCTCAGCACCGAGCTTGCTCTTTCCTGCATTTCATGCACCAGTTAACCTGGGAGAATTATGCGTCAGTGCAACATTTAGAGTGTTGGCAATAACATTATGTTTGGTTATGCCTGTTAATTCCAGTCTGTGGTGCAGCTTTAAATGACTAAGTTCTCAATAGCTGGAACGCAGTCCACTTTATTTGGACAGTCTGCAGTAACAACAACTAAACTGGTAGTTTTGCAACAATCAATTTCCAACAATAGAAACTGTTCTTAGAAACTATTAATCTCTGTCCCAACATAAAGATACTGTTCTTTCCAAAATATCAATAGGCTGTTGCCAACAGCTGAGAGGTTGGCACAATGTCCTTGAGTTTTCAAAAATTGTGTCAAATCCAACACTGACTGATGAGGTTTTCTTTAAAGTCTGTGAATACGCTGTGGAATGCGTTGGACCAATTTCACTTCTGACTGAATATGTTGGCATGACACAAATTTGCCTCAGTCCGGCATGAGCTGATAATAGTGCTTATGCTTCTTTGAGTGAAGTTGATTGCTAACAATGAAAAATATACAATGCAAAGTATGGAGTGGTTTTCTGAGCCTGTCGCTAAACCACGTTTGGCAGGACAGAAGGTGATTCACTTTGCACCTGCCCCATGTTCTTATCAAAGAAAGTTCAATCTAGCTGACAGCCACCAAATGTGAAAAGCAAAGATATCACTCGCTCCTGATCTGAATGTCACAAGGTAAAACAGAAAGAGTGTGTGTTTGAAAGTGATAGAATGAATGTCTGCTGGCCTGACGTCACAGCTATTATAGGCAGCTCTTGTGTAAAAAATTGATTTCACAATCCAAATGTTTTTCAGAAGTAACTTTAGTGGGGAATTGAAGTTAAATGTAGATAAAATGAAACACTTGGTTGAGAAACTGGTAAACGGAAAGAGGGTAATTTCAGTTTGAAGGGTTTATCTCTGATTATCAAGGAGGTCATATTGAGAAATGAGAAAACTTAGACAATGGATGACTCATCTCCTTAAATTTGTCAGAAATAGATGGCCTGCAGTGACTTCAGTAAAGGATTTGGATTATTCAAGTAGTTTAGAGATCAAAGAAGCAAAACAAACTTGTAAACAAAGGGATTTCTTCATGGAACACGGCACATATGGAGAGCGGGCTGTGAATTATTTTCTTGTGGGTAACAAAATAAAAGGGCTGTTTTGAAGGTTAAAAAAAAAGTTGATTCACTTTTATATTTGGAAGCATACCAAGTAAATCATATTACTATGCTGACAGGCTATAGGGTAGAGGTGAGGATCCTTTTTTTACTTTGTGGAATAAAAAACTATCAGTTCAGCTTGCAAGCCAGAAACAAGACAGTGAGACCTACCAAGAGCTGTAAAGTAACTGAGAGGTTAGAATAGGAGACAACTGCCTGATTCAAACACAAAGAGAAGTACAATTCAGGAACAGGCCCTTCGGCCCTCCAAGCCTGTGCCAATCATCATACCCTAAATAAACTAAAAAAAAAACTTCTGCCTTTAGTTGGTGTGCATCCCTCTATTCCCTCCCTATTCGTGTCATCATCCAGATGCCTCCAAAATGTCACCAATGTGCCTGTTTCCACCATCTTTTCTGGCAGTGTATTCCAGGTTCCTACCACTCTCTGCTTGAAAAAATTCCCTCAGACATCTCCCTTAATCTTTCCCACCCTCTCAGTTTGAACCTGTGCCCTCTTGTAATTGAACCCTCAACCCTGGGGAAAAGCCTCTGACTATCTAAACTATCCATGCCTCATAATTTTGTACACATAGAACATAGAACATAGAAAAATACAGCGCAGTACAGGCCCTTTGGCCCTCGATGTCGCGCCGATCCAAGCCCACCTAACCTACACTCGACCACTATCCTCCATATGCCTATCTAATGCCCGTTTAAATGCCCATAAAGAGGGAGAGTCTACCACTGCTACTGGCAGGGCATTCCATGAACTCACGACTCGCTGAGTAAAGAATCTACGCCTAACATCTGTGCTATACCTACCACCCCTTAATTTAAAGCTATGCCCCTATCAGGTCCCCTCTCAGCTGTCTTCATTCCAGTGAAAACAATCCTCGTCTTTTTAACCATTCCTCATAGCCAAAGCCCTTCAGACAAGGCGACATCCTTGTGAACTTTCCTCAAATTCCATCCAATGTCAAGCCAAGAAGCATGGACACCATCAGGAATCAGGTGAGATACTGAATTTTGAATGACTAAGCTTGCATGTAGTGAGATGCAAGCTTAAGGCATGTTGCTCAGCCAAAGGAGGGTCTTATACCTCGATGAATAGTTGAAACATCGATGAAATGTTAAAATGAATTCAGGACAGCTATGGCACATATTACTTGATTTCAGAATAAGAATTGAAAGAACTCTCTCAAGATCTGATAATAGAAAAGGAAACTCTGATGTAAAATTAAGAATTAAAAGTGAACCTGTATTTATAATCAAAGTCTACAGGGTTAAGTTCTCTTGTTGCTTTGCTTATATATAAACAGGAAACTTTGCTTCTGGTTTTGACTACTTTATTAATTAGTTGTCCCCACACTGTGGGTTAAGACATTTGTAAAAGCTAAAATGGGATTTGTTTCAACTGATCACTAATATCAAATGGCCATGCTGAGTATGGGATCCCCCTCTGTCATGTACAATCAATCACTTCCCTTACAGCAGATATCAGATCTCATAGAATCCCCACAGTGTGGAAAATGGCTATTTGGCCCAACAAGTCCACACCGACCCTCAGAGTATATCACCCCAAACCATTCCCTATTACTGTACATTTCTCCTGACTAATTCACCTCGCTTACACATCCCTGAACACTGTGGGCAACTTAGCATTGCCAACTCACCTAACTTCCACATCCTTGGACTGTGAGAGGAAACCGGAGCACCCGGAGGAAACCCACGCAGACACGGGGGGAACGTGCAAACTCTACGCAGACAGTCACCCAAGGCTGGAATCAAACCCGGGTCCCTGGCACAGTGAGGCAGCAGTGCTAACCACTGAGCCCACCGTGCCGTCTGTTAGAAATGCTGGAGGGTCCAGTGCATCTGCCATTTTAAAAAATCTGCGGGTCTGGTCAAACCCTGCTAGGATCTAGTCTATCGAATTAGACAGAAATTAGAACATCAAACAGCTTGCTCAGAGTAACCAGCTCATGGTTACATTTACATGAGCACTTTGACAGGTCGCACGAGCCTATCCTGTTCCTAAATCCCTATTTTTTTCAGTTTTTTTTAAAACTATCTTGAAATGTGAACACATTTCCTCCTTCAATCACTATTACTGAAACATAAAGTTTGTCCTTTCGAAGATCTAATTATGTTGGAGAATTTGCTCAGAGGTTCTGTGAACATATTCCCTTTTTGCCACAATAAGTGCAAAAGCTGGCCCTCCATCCACAGATTTCCGAATGCTTGGTCCAAATTATTCAGATGACTTTGATAGAATGGGATGGGTTTACTTCATTCTGTTGAACAGGAAACAACATTAATTCCAAAGATAAAGGTAATTTGTTATCGTCTACGCAGTTAATAGTGAATGCGCTGACATTTGTTGAAGACATTAATAGATTATACATGGTATAGTTCACAGCAGTCACTTGATAACTGGAAGGTGTTAAGAGAATGTCGTCATGAAATTGTTGGGAAATATCAGTGGCTGGATTGTACAGGTTTAAAGGCAGGGCAATGCAAAAACCCCTCATGTCTAACTCACCTGAGGTTTCACAGGGAATGTGGGAAGTGATGGTTTGTCCATTCACTCTTGAGCCTGCTGAGATCCTCAAGAGGCCAATTAATGGCTACATAAGGGATTCTTCGCCCCCACTGGTATCTTACCCACACCGGGTGGACAGTCCGTGCTATGATGGAAAACTGGCAACTTCAGCTGGCATCAAGTAAGAGCTGATCAATGGCAAAGGGGGCGGTGCTCCTTTGAGGGCACCTTGCCCCATCAGAAGCATCCTGCATCACCCAGGCAGATCATCCCCTCTTTGCTCACTTCCTACCATCAGTAGGTCTCTTATGCGTGGGCTCCCTACTCCGAACATACTCACTGCAGAGTAATGGGATTGTCTACAGTCCCAGCAGTGGCTCCCATACACCATTGGCATTGGTCAAACCACAGGCAATTAGATTAACTGAGGTAGAATTTTCTCCGAGAAAGTGGTAGTGGTTTCACCCAAAACCAGATAATGATGATCCCAGTGTTAATTAGCTTTAGGAATCATAACGCACCTCTCTCCTGGACAAATGTGTCATTCCATACAATCCAGGTTGGATGAAGAAAAACTATTTCCACCAGCAGGAGAGTCTGGAACAAAGAGGCCCAGTCTATGAGAGTTAGATGAGCTCTTATGACAGAGTGGTAGCGTCCTAACTCTGGGCCAAGAGGCCTGCGTTCAAGTCTCAAATTCTACTATGGTGTGTCATAACACCTCTTTAGAAAAATCTACAATGCAAGTCAGAGTCCCTCAGGAAGTAAGGACGCATGTTTTACCTAAAAGACGGAGATGTTCATAACTCTCTTCCAGAAATTACAATTGACTCTGAACCAAATGTTCCTCTTACAACCACAACTGGCAGGTGTTTCTGAACCAAAGGTTCCCAGGGTATGAGGTAAAGGTGGGTATGCTGAGGTACACAGCGGATCAGGTGTGACCTTACTGAATAGTGGAATGGGATTAAAGGACAAATTGGCTTAACCCTGCTCTAATGAGACACTCAAGAATGTGTGCCTTAGAACAATTTAGTGACCAAGGACCAACAAATGTCAGTTGAGCGAACAAAAATAAATAGGTAAATATTGTCTTGGAATTTATTAGCAGGTATTAATACAAAAACATACATAAAGGTAGGGACAAAGTAAGTTCCAATGTTTCAAACCTTTTAGGTAAAGTAGCTGGATGTATTTTGTTAAAATTATTTACAGGGGGATGTGGGAATTGTTTGCTCGGTCAATATTTATTGCCCTTTCTGAATTGCATTCAGAGAGGTGCTGGAGCGTTACGGTTTGGAACTCCTGCAATGCCGAGTGGAGGGTTTACCATTTGTTTGGGCCCAGTGATCGAGATGGAGAACCGATACCATTCGTTACCAAGATGGGACATGGTTTGCAGAAGACCAATCATATTTCCATATGTCAGCTGTCCATTTCCTTCTCGATGGTAACAGTCCCAGGATTATAGGGTGCTGCTGAAACAGCCTTGGTGAATTGCTGCAGCGTACCTTGGAGATGGTGCAAACTCATGCCACAGTGTGTCCATGGTTGAGAGAGTGTGTGATTACAATGATGTATTTGGTACCAATCAAGTGAGCTACTGAATAGTGTCAAATATCTTGAGCATTGATGGAATTGCATTTATCCAGGCAGTATTCCACTGTTTGATTTGTGCCTTGTAGGTGGTGGACAGGCTTTGGCAAGTTGCAAAATTCTGAATCCCTGATCAGCTCTTATATTTGTAAGTTTGGTTCAGTTAAACCTCTGACAATGGTCAATCCCAACATGTTGATGATGGAGGATTCCATTAAATGTGAGTGACATTGTTAAATTAACTCATGCTGGAGAGGTCATTACTTGGTTTGCATGGGGTGAATGTTACTTGCCACTAGTCAGCCCAAACATGGACATGATGCATGTCTTGCTGCATGTGGACATTAGAATTAGAACAGGTTTACTGTCACGTGTACTCAAGCACAGGGGTACATGAATACAGTAAAAGTGTACAAAGTCACCATTTCCGATGCCATCTTAGGTACAAAGGTACATAATCTTTGGTATAAATTACAGAAATAAAGAAATAAAGTTAAAAGCTTGGCATTACAGTCTTTCTCCAGCTGGGAGTCCATGCTGGGCTTCCTCAAAGCCAGGAGTCCATCGACTCTGTGTTGGTTCCACTCTCTACCATCAGTGCTATTCAAGGAATGGAGGTTAGCAGAGAGAACAAAATAAAGATAAAAAAAAGAAAAGAAGTAAAAGAAGAAATGAAATGGATGAGCTCTGACTCAGGAGCATGTTCTGCCACCATCTTGGAAATAATGGGCAGGTTTTGCATCTGAAGAAATAAAAACACAAGAAGCTCCTCAAGTCTGGAATTCAAAGAAGTGTCAGATGAGACTCAAATGTTTATTCTGTTTCGCTGTGGCATTTTTGGATTTCCAGGATCAGCAGTTCTTTGTGTATATTGAAGGTGTATTATCATGATATTGCAATAGCACCATCTATATCCAGCCAGAATTCAGCACTTTCATATGGGCCAAAAGTAGTTGCAATTTATTCCATTTCTGTGACCGTTCATCATTGATTTTGAAAACTCTGCTTTTATTTATTTTGTGAAGTCAAAGTTCATTTGAAAGTAATATACTCTGGAGAAATACAACAGAATTCTTTGATAGTTTTAACAATAGAAATGTGTGCATGTGAAGAATGAAACTGCACTTGCACAAACTCTTTGTCTGCATTCTCGAGGTCCTAAAGCACCTCAGAACTGACACATTGTTTTCAAAGTGCAACATTATATGACACTGGATACCAAGTTATCATTCCTGATGAAGGGCTTATACTCAAAACGTCGACTCTCCTGCCCCTCGGATGCTGCCTGACCTGCTGTGCTTTTCCAGCACCACACCTTTCAACTCTGATCTCCAGCATCTGCAGTCCTCATTTTCTCTTGTTTTAGATTACCAGATAAATTATTTAGACAACTTTGTTTAAGGCAGGACAGTAAATAAACTCCGTGACGTCTTTTAATGGGATCTTTTAGGTGCATCAGAAAAAACAAATGGGGCTTTGACTGATGGTCTAATCCAACAGACAGCAAGTCTGTGTAACACTCAGCCCTGTGCAGCAATGTCAGTATGGATTGTTTGCTGCTGCCTGTAATGTAGCTGTGAGTCATTGATTTCTTCCTGTCTCAATATTCCTCCATTCTCTCCTTAGGTGCTCTGACAATTTACATCTTTAGGCAAACCTTTGACCACCTGTCTTAACATCTCCTGAAGCGGTTCAGTTCAAACTTTGTTCGATTACACCCTAGAGACCTTTTAAAATTTCAATACATTATAAAGGCTTCATAAATAAAATTTAATGTTGCTGTTCATGTTCCAAGTCATTCATAATTATGTAGAAAGGTAGCTCAATAAAATAACCTAGGAGGAGACAGAAGGCTAGTGGGATAATTTTTCTTGCAATTGGCCAAATGATACTCTAAATATTTACAGTTAGAAACCCTACAATGTGGAAATAGACCACTCCACCCAGACTCACCCGCTCCCCCCTCCCTTACCCTATCCATCTATTTGATTAGATTAGATTAGATTACTTACAGTGTGGAAACAGGCCCTTCAGCCCAACAAGTCCACACCGACCCTCCGAAGAGCAACCCACCCAGATCCATTCCCCTATATTTACCCCTTCAACTAACACTACGGGCAATTTAGCATGGCCAAATCACCTAACCTGCACATCTTTGGACTGTGGCAGGAAACTGGAGCACCCAAAGGAAACCCACAGACAGTTGCCCAAGGCGGGAATTGAACCCAGGTCTCTGGTGCTGTGAGGCAGCAGTGCTAACCACTGTGCCACCATGCCGCCCAATCCAAAGGCCAATCTACCTAGGCTGCACATTTATAGACTGTGGGAGGAAACCACAGCATTCAAACAAAACCCACGCAGACACAGGGAGAATGTGCAAACTCCACACAGACAGTCTTTCGAGGCTGGAATTGAACCCAGGTGTCTGGTGCTATGAAGCAGCAGTGCTAACCATTGAGTCATCTCATTCTAACAACTTACAGTTTCAACAATCTACCTCATTACATTGGACAGAAGCATATTAACCTCTAAAGGTATGAGAATAAAGATGCAGTAACAAGCTTCCCTCATCTAAAACATCACAAAAAACTGTTACCTTGCCAAATGAAATTCTTCCCTTTTGAAATAACTTATTGTTTACAAGTAATGTTGGGTCTGGCAAGTGTACAACAGGGGCTGAGATGAGGAAATTATGCTGTTTTATATATTAACAAATATTTTTCCCTGTGGATCATCATAAAGAGGCATGAAACTTCATTGGAAAAAGGATCCTGAGGCTATGAATCGGATGTGAATCATTCTCTCTCTTTCTCTCTCTGAAAATTGAATCATGCAGTGGAGACAACAGAAACATCTGAATCGAAGCGTGTCACTGGTGACTGACAGACTGAACACTTTTCTGCTGTGTTTGAATTGAACTGTCCTAGGTGATCTGGGAGATCTGGACATGTTATTAGCAAACCAGAAAGATTGGCATGGTTTGATATGCCTTCTCTGATACAACCCTTAGCTGATCAGTCCCCATGAGTTAGGTGGCTTTGAGGTTTGGTACATAAGGTGCTGTCCTGCATTGTTGAGAGACTGCTCACTTAGACTGCCTCCATTCTCAGTCTGCTGCACCAACGTCAGTGCCCTACCAAAGACAGACAATAGCCTGCGCTTAGGCATTCCAATAAATACAAACAATGCATTATAATGATTTTGGTAGCGTAGCTCTCCACTACTGGTTATTCCATCCCCACCTTTGAGTTTAGATTGCACACAATTAACAAGAAGTTTAAAAATAGTTAAATTGGTAAATATGGTGGACTGGTCTGACTAGTCCTGTATACTTCAAAATGGATGACTCGTAAGACAGGTCTGACTCAGTTACCAGTATTAATGTTCGTTTATCACTTTTTATCCCCCCTTCTTCGATGTCAGGGCTATTGAATTGAAAATCATTATGTCACTAGCATATGCATACTCAATGTACAACACAGGGCGCCGGTGAGAAGTAAGGATTCTGGGAAGGCTTGGCTCAATCATTGTGACTAAGGAGGGGATTGCAAAAGAACAGAGATTTATGAGAATGATATCAGGAATGGAGGATTTTAGTGAAACCTCTTGTTCTTCCAGAACAAGGAGTTGACCCTAACTGAGCGTTGCAGACTGGTACATTCTAAGATCCAGGATTACGTGTGAGGGATGGACTAAAGCTTGGGGCAGCTGCCGCCATGGCACTGTGGGGAAAGACCACGCTCTGAGGTCTTCCTTCTTAAGGTAAATGGGGTCTGTTCAGTTATCAGGCCGTCCTGGTGCCTCAAATATTAGTATTGAATCATTCAGAGTGATCTATGGCTTTTTGGATAGAGTTAAAAGCCCATGGCTTTTTTGTGTATTTGATATTCAACTGTACAGAACCGAACTGCATTTGCGACAAATACCTATAAACAAAGATTTTTTTATGAATAAAACATATTTTTGACATAAAAAAATGATTAGAAAGATGAAATGTATTCTCCTTGGAGCAGAGAAAATTAAGAGAAGACCTTATTGAGGTCTTCAAAATTATGAACAGTTTTGACAGGGTAAAGATGGATATTCTGTTTCCCTAGTTAGTATGTCAGTAATTGGGAATGGATTAAGTTAGGATATCTGGTCAGCATGGATGAGTTGGACCGAAGGGTCTGTTTCCATGCTGTGCATCTCTATGACTCCAAGAGAACTGGGAGTAAGATGAGGATAAACTTAACTTACAGAGTTATTCGGATTTGGAATGCGCTGCCTGGGAGTGTGGTTGAGGTGGATTCCATACGAGGCTACAAAAGAGAGCTGGATGTATATTTGAAAGTGATGAAATTAGAGGGTTACAGAGATACAGCTGGAGAATGGGGCTAGCTGGATAGCTCTTTTGCAAGAGTTTACAGACATGATGGGTCGAATGGTCTCCTTCTGTAGTGTAAAATTCGATGATCCCATTTCATGGGCATTACAGGTCTGTGGAAGGCCATAGTTTTTTTTTCTTTCATGGTATATAGATCTGACTGGCTTATTGCCCATCCTTCACTCCTCTGAAAAAGATGGTGGTGAGCTGCTGTTTTGATTCACGGCAGTCCTTTGGTGACTAAAACGTTAAAACAAGCATTCTGATCAATTTCATCAAAGCCTCAGCTCATTGCAGAGTAGGTAAGTTCTTATTTTTGAAAATTCCTGTTTGCGGCTGCAGAAAATAGACATAGATATTAGGTTTTGAAACAAAAATCTGTAAAACTTATTAACTGAATAGACTTTATTACTGCTTTTGATATTGGACGCAAATGTTTCCTTGTGGAGAATGAGTTCTGTGTAGATTCAAACATCACAGGGTGATTTGAGCAATTATGAAAGCATTAAGGAGAACACAGAGTAGATAAAGAGAAACTATTTCTACTGGTTGCAGAATCAAGGACAAGGGTCATAATCTTAAAAATTAAAATTCGACTTAAATTAACTCGACCAGGCTAGAATTAAAACTAGATTAAAATTAGGATTAGAACTACACTGGACTAGGATGGCATGATGGTTAGTACTACTACCTCACAGCTCCAGGGACCTGGGTTCGATTCCACCCTCAGGCAGCTGTCTGTGCGGAGTTTACATGTTCTCCCTGTGTCTGTGCGGGTTTCCTCTGGGTGTTCCAATTTCCTCCCACAATGCAAAGATGTATTGGTTAGTTGGATTGGTCATGGGAAATTTGTCATAGAGTCCAGGGATGTGCAGGCTGGGTGGATTAGCCATGGAAAATGCAGGATTACAGGGAATAGTTAGGGGGGAAATGGGCCTGGATGGGATGCTCTTCAGAGGGTCAGTGTGGATTCGATGGGCTGAATGCCCTGCTTTTGCACTGAAGGAATTCTATGACTCTGGGGAATGAAATTAGGAAGCACTTGTGTACACACAGGCCAACAGAAGTTTGGATCTTCCTTCTCCAATGGCAATTGATGCTTAACTAACACACAAATTTGGTAGGTCATTGTTAAGATCAAGGAAGAAAAACACCTTTGATGGGAGGCGATGGTGTGATTGTAATATCATTGGACTAATAACGCAGGACCCTAGGTTAACATTCTGGGGTCATGGGTGTGATTCCCACCATGGCAGAGGGTGAGGTTGGAATTCAGTTCAAAAATCTGGAATAAAAAGCCAGCCAAATGATGAACCATTGTTGATTGTCATCAAAAAGCATAGCTTTTAGGGAAGGAACTCTGCCATCTTTGTCCAGTGTGGCCATCATGGTTAGCTCTTAAATGCTCGCGAAACAATTAGGATTGGGCAATAAATGCTGGCCAGGCCAGCAATACCCTTATCTCATGAACATTTTTTTTAAAATTAGGTTGCAACTTAAACATGATAACATTGAATGGGGAAACCTTGTGGTGCAGGGAAGGGGAGTTTCATGTGAGTGTTAAATGCACTTGAGAGGTAATTGGTAAACATATATTGCTGAGGTTTGCTGGAAGAATGCTTACCTTCAAATCAGAAGGTTGAAGGTTCAAGCCTCACCACTAAGACTTCAGCCCTGAAGGAGTGTTACACAGTGGACAAGTTCTATTTTCAGGATTCGCTCAGGTGGATGTAAAAGGTTCCTTAGAATTATAAAATCCCTGCAGTGTGGAAGCAGGCCAATCAGCCCATTGAGTCCATACCACCAGCTGAAGAGCAGCCCACCAAGACCCACTCCCCTACCTTGTCTCTATCCACCTGCACTTTCCATGGCTAATCCACCAAACCTGCACATACATGCTAGCTAAGGCAAATCCACCGAATCTGCACATCCTTGGACTATGGGAGGAAATCTTCTAGGAGAAAGTGAGGACTGCAGATGCTGGAGATCAGACCTGAAAATGTGTTGCTGGAAAAGCACAGCAGGTCAGGCAGCATCCAAGGAGCAGAAGAATCAACGTTTCGGGCATGAGCCCTTCTTCGGGAGGAAACCCATGCAGACAAAGGGACAATATGCAAACTCCACACGGACAGTCTCGCAAGTCTCTGGCTCTCTCCCACTTTCCTGAAACCGAAAGACTGGGGCCATTTCAAATATCTGGACAATTGTGTTGAAATCAAAGATCAGCCATGAAAACAAACAGATATTGCTGGAGAAACTCAGCAGCTCTCTCTCTCAGCATCTGTGGAGAGAAAGCAGAGTTAACATTTCAGGTCCAGTGACCCTTCTTCAGAACTGATTGTACCTCGGCAAAGGTTTTTATATACACTGAAGATGGGCTGGGGAGCGGGGGGAGGAGTAAACGATAGGTGGAGATAGAACCCAGAGAGAGAACAGTGGTTGGATGGACACATAAGGGATTGGGTAAAGGTCAGCTTGAAAGAATCAACCTATTGACAGTTAATTGTCCCCATTCGCACCTAGTCATTCTCCAGATATTTCTGTTTGTGTTCCTGATTTCCAATATCTGGCAGTTCTTTTTTTCAATCAGCTCTGATCCCATTGAATGGCGCAGCAGCCTTGAAGGGCTGAATGGCCTCCACCTGATCTTCTTTCTTACATTTTTAATTTTATAAAACTGTATCTGTGAAGCCATGACCCCAGAACATAAACCTGAGCTTTTGGATTACAAGGCCAGTGACATTAACTTTTTGCCATTGCCCCCCTCTGTTATGACATTCCCTGCCAATGATGGGACTGTGGGAACAACTTCAGTGAATACGCTGTTGGAAAAAAATTGTTTGGATAGATCCACCTGGAGTGGGAAGACAATGAAGCATTTTCCTCAACTGTCTTTGCTTGTCGAGAACAGCTTCTCAGCACCTCCGCTCAGACACTCAATTACTAAGTAGATTCTATGATAGGTTAGAATGTCATTCATTTAAAGGCAGTTTAAAAGTATTTATCAATTGCACAGTGGGAATCACAGTGTCTTCAAAGAATGTCTCAATGTAAATTACATCAGCAGGTCACGTCTGCGCTATTATTGCATGACATTAAATGTTTTACATCGAGCTTTATCAGTCTCGTAAAACTGAATTGTCCTAGTACATGAAAAATTACAACATGAAGTTGCAGTGTAATGTCAATGGATTATTTTAATAATGTTGCTTAAAATAACAAGGTACACGGTGTGAATCAGATTAAAAGGTTATAAGTTATTGCACAGAATTTTGCACTCCCATGCACTTCGACACACGTTTGCTGCCCTTCACAATAAATGGAGAATGAAATAGTGGGCACACCAGTCTGTCTGCTCTGTAATTATTCCAACACTTATTGTACTTTGTAGTAGTCAATGGGTTGAAGTTTACCACGTGCACCATCTTAATTATAGCCCAATTCTCCTCAACTGCACTGATGTTACTTTTCCCAAATGTGCTTTAGAACACAAAAACGTGTTAATTAATTCTTGCTGATTTCCACTGGAGGTATTTGGATGCTTTACTCTGTTGCTTTGAATTCGCATCAAGCTTTATTAAATACCTTGGGTCAATATCAGGTTAACTTCACATTTGAGTTAAAGAGGTGTGTGGAATATCATCAAAGAACTGGTAATGGATATTTGTAATTAACCTATTCAGATGTGTTACACAGCTCTGGAGCAGATGGGACATGAACCACAGCCGCCTGGCTCAGAGGCAAGGACACCACCACTGCAGCACAAGTGTGTTAATAAGTCATAGAGTCATACAGATGAACAGCACAGAAACAGACCCTTCGGTCCAACTCGTTCATGCCGACCACATATCCAAAATAAATCAAGTTCCATTTTCCAGAAGTTGGCCCATTTCTTTTTAAACCCCTACGATTCACATAACCATCCAGATACCTTTGAAATGTGGTCATTGTACCAGCCTCCACCACTTGCTCTGCCAGCTCATTCCATACACACACCACACTCTGTGTGAAAACGTTGTCCTTTAGATGCCTTTTAAATTTTCTTCTCTCACCTCTTGTTTTGCACTCCTCAACCCCTGGGAAAAGACCTTGTCTATTTACCCTATCCATGCCCCTCGTGGTTTTATGAATCACTTTAAGGTCACACCTCAGGGTCTGATGCTTCAAAGCTCAAACCCTCCAACACTGGCAACATCCTTGTAAGTCTTTTCTGAACCTTTTCAAGTTTCACAACATCCTTCCTATGGGAAGGAGACCAGATTTGCACACAGCATTCCAATAATGGCCTAACCAATGTCCTGCACAGCCACAAAATGACCTCCCAACTCCTATACTAAATGGACTGACCAATAAAGACAAGCATAACAAATTCCTTCGTTAGCCTATCGACCTGCGACTCTATTTTCAAGGAACTATGAACCTGCACTCCAAGGTCTCTTTGTTCAGCAACGCTCCCCAGGTCCTTAGCATCAAAAGTATGAGTCCTGCTCTGATTTGCCTTTCCAAAATGTAGCACCTCACATTTATCTAAATTAAACTCCATCTGCCATTCTCGACCCATTGACCCATCTAATCAAAGTCCCATTGTACTCTGAGGTAGCCTTCTTTGCTGTCAACTACATCTCCAATTTTGGTGTCTTCTACGATTTTCCTAACAATACCACCTATGTTGGCATCCAAATCATTGATATAAATGACAAGAAACAGAGGACCCAGCACCGATCCTTGTGGCACACCACTGGTCACAGGCCTCCAGTCTAAAAAGCAACCCTCCACCATCACCCTCTGTCTCCTACTTTTGACCCAGTTCTATATCCAAATAGCTAGTTCTCCCCACATTCCATGGGATGTAACCTTGCTAACCAGTCTACTATGGTCAAATGCCTTACTGAAGTCGATTACATCCACAGATCTGCCCTCATCAAGCCTAATCATTACTGCTTCAAAAAGCTCAATCAAGTTAGTGAGATGAGGTCCTTAACTTTATTTCCTCTATCACAGATTCAGAGGTGCTGGTACTCAAAAATAATTTCCATTAACCAAAAGAGAAAACGCTGGAAAATCACAGCAGGTCTGGCAGCATCTGTAAGGAGAGAAAAGAGCTGATGTTTCGAGTCTAACTGACCCTTTGTCAAAGCTTTGACAAAGGGTCAGCTAGACTCGAAACGTCAGCTCTTTTCTCTCCTTATAGATGCTGCTAGACCTGCTGAGATTTCCAGCATTTTCTCTTTTGGTTTCAGATACAAGCATCTGCAGTAATTTGCTTTTATTTTAATAATTTCCATTAACTCGTCCTTGGATATTTTCATATAAAGCTGTTCAGAGAAGTTATTACACATATCTGGAACAGGTCGGATTTGAACCCAGGTCTCCTGTCTCAGAGTAGGAACTTATCACAAGAGCCCATAAATATTTTGAGTCAAACTGTTCGGATATGTAATAACATACTCCTGGGACAGGAGGGACTTAAACCTAAATCTCCTTGTCCAGAGGCATGGGAACTACTACTGTGTCACAAGAATCCAAATCAGAGCCTTTCCAAGTTTTTGAAACATAGAAAATAACAGCAACAGTAGGCCATTCAGCCCTTTGAGCCTGCTGTATTCAACAAGATCCATGAACTTGGTATCCTGTTCCTGTTCTCTCCCCACATCCTTTGATTCTATACTGGGTGACAGTCTGTACTGTGTGTAGGATGCTGAGAGACTGCAGGGTGACTTGGACAGACTGGCTGAGTGGGCAAAGATTTGGCGAATGCAGTATTTGTGGATAAATGTGAGGTTTTTCCACTTTGATCACAGAGTCTGGACAAGAGGGAAGTAAGTGTTCTCCTTTGCTTTTAAGAATCCTTCTCCCTCAAATAGCTAAAACATCAATTATATGGTCATTAGCATGTGCTACTTCTACATCTTTGCTCTGTACAAATTGGTGACATCACAACAGCTCGCAAAAGGCTCAAAAAAGAACTATTGCATTAGAAGCAATATTTTCAAGTCTCCTTCCAAGTACACAGCACCCAGTCACAGATATAAAGTCTTATTCTTTTAACATCACTGGGTCAAAGATCTGGAACTCTCTTCCTGACTGTATGATCAGTGCAGTGAGTATAGGAGTTGGGAGGTCGTGCTGTTGCTATTCAAGACATTGGTCAGGCCACTTTTGGAATATTGTGTTGAATTCTGGTCTCCCTGCTATCAGAAAGATGTTGTTAAACTTGAAATGGTGCAGAAAAGATTTACAAGGATAGTGTCAGGATTGGAGGATTGGAGCTACAGAGAGAGGCCTAAGAGGTTGGGGCATTTTTCCCTGAAGCATCAGAGGCTGAGGAGTGACCTTACAGAGGTTAATAAAATTATGAGGGGCATGGATAGGGTGAATAGACAAGATCTCTTCCCAGGATGGGGGAATCCAAACTAGGGGGAGGGATTTAAGGTGAGGGGGACAAGATTTAAAAGGAAGCTATGGGGCAATTTCTTGCACTCAGAGGGTGGTGCGTGTTGAATGAGCTGCCAGAGGAAGTGGTGGAGGTGGGTTTATTTAAAACATTTAAAAGGCATCTGGGTAGGTACATGGGTAGGAAGGATTTTGAGGGCTATGGACCAAATGCTAGCAAACGGGATTAGATTAATTTAGGATATCTGGTCAGAATGGATAAGTTGGACAGAAGGGTCTGTTTCCGTCCTTTACACCTCGGTAAGTGTTATAGTGCAGATTGAAGCCCATTGTATTTATACGAGTTCTCCATGACATAGTGCAATTCTCCTGTGCATTCTCAATACAACTATTTAAATAATTATCCAATTTCACGTTGAATGCCTCAATTGAACATATCTCCATGGGTCCAAGCAGTGCATTCCAGATCCAATTCCTTATGATGTGAAAATGTTTTTTTTTCCCCTCACATCACACAGGCAAATTATTTTAAATCTGTGCCCTCTTAATCTTGATACTTTCATTCGAGGCAATTTCTCCCCCATTCGATCAAAATATTCGGTGTAACAGTCAGTGGCCTCATCTGACCTGACCTGATCCAATGATTCAAAAAGGAAGTGCAATGGCATTTGTGTGGAGATTACAGCATTGCTAACCTATTCCCAAGCAATGGCTTCTTAAACTTGGGAGGAGCTGAAAGGCAAATCTTCAGTGTCAAAGAGGGACTTGTTCAGGGACAGATGCTTTAGCCTGATTGATACCAAACACAGAGTTTATGCCCCCAACAGGTTAAAACAAAGCAAGAACAGCTTTTTGTAATACCTGAGGGATCATTGAAAAAAAAAGATCTGTGAGGATAAATTGATTCATTGGAAAAATAAAGAAAGGCAATGGATTGAATTTGGCAGAGTTCACGGTAATTCAAAATAACCCATGGGACTTGCTGTAGACAGCTGTATTGAGTGAGGCATACCTTTGTGGGTGATCAATGTGTTTGCCTGTTCTGAATGCAAATTTGTAGCCCACACAATTACTGAAAACATTAAGATACTCACATGGGTGTAAGAGGATGACTCAACACTATTTACTTTCGCCAAATCCCGCTCTCCATTTTTTAAGAGCTACTCTCAAAATAAATTCTGACTATCTAATTCAGCGAGGTGTTGCGCATTACAGAACTTGACCCTTTGTTAACAGACATGATCAAGTGGCTAACCAAGAAATTAGACTTGCTAAATGTCAACCAAAAACTTACCCATTATACTTCCAGTTTAGATCTCCATCATTTCGTCAAAATAAACATATATGCAGCAGAGTACTGAATCAATGTTAATGTCAAAAATCACACGACACTGGGTTAGAGTCTAACAGGTTTATTTGAAATCGCAAGCTTTCGGAACAGGGGCTCTGAAAGCCTGTAGTTTCAAATAAACCTGTTGGACTATAGCCTCGTATCGTGTGATTTTTGACTTTGTCCATCCCAGTCCAACACTGGCACCTCCACATCAATATTAAAGGGTAGTGTCGGTTGGCTCTGATGCACAATATAGGAAAGGTTCTGTTGAATCCAAAACTAAATTAGTCAATATTTTGTTTGGAGACTCAGAAGTAAGTTACCTAAAGTAGTGTAGCGAAAGAAGTAGGTTATTAAGTGGGAAAATACTACAGTATAACTTAAACTAACAGTATATGGATGTAAATGTAGAATAATGGTGAGTTCCAGATGCAGATGGCCACATATGGCTTGTGGCAATAAAAGACATCCAGCTCAAATGAGGGCAGCACTGGGTAATAAATATTCCTTAATCCAAGGTATTCAGGGAAGATAGCACAGAAAGAGGAGTAGCAATGTTGATTAAGGAGAACATTGCAGTGATGGAGAAAAAGGGTGTCCCAGAGTGGTCAAGGGCAGAATCTATTTGGCTACTGCTAAGGAATTAAAAAGATCAAGTAAATTGTGCAGTGTAGTCTAAAAACCAACAACTAGTGGGAAGGACACGGACGAATGCATATTCAAGGATATTACAGAAAGAGTGCAAAAATCATGGATTAAAAATGCCGATCTCAACCTTGAATATACAAAATGATTGAGCCTCAACAAACTTCACAACCCTCTGAGAGAAAAATTGCCCTTTTCATCTCTGCTTTGAATGTGCAATTCCTTAATCTTAGATTATCTCTACAAGTTTGAGACTCTCTAACAATCTTTCCACATTAAGTTAACTAAGAATCTTATAGGTTTCAATAAGGCAACCTCTGATACTTCTAGATACCAATGAGTACAGGCCTACACACCTCTCCTCCAAGACACTCCCTCCATGCCCCAATCTTTATGTATCTCTGCTGGACACCAAAGTGTGTATAGGAAAAATTAACAAACGGCGAAATTCACAACTGAAGGAACCTGTGTGGGAGAGCGCATAGCATAGGAACAGATAAGTGCATGGCTTTTACATGTAACCTTGCTGTAAGTCTACAGTGGTGAGTAGAGTGGGTTCTTTCTTGATTTAATGTTTTATTGAGATCTGTCTCTTGATTAAATTTAAGAAAAGAAGCCATAAGTACTAAATTAGCCTGAAGCACTGTCTTTTTAGAGCAATAAGATGGAATTTAAGCTGCCAGAGGAAGTGATGGAGACTGATGAAATTAGAACATTTAAAAGACATCTGGATGGGTATATAAATAGGAATGGTTTAAAGGGATATGGGCCAAGTGCTGGCAAATGAGACAAGATGAGGTTAGGATATCTAATTGGCATGGACGAGTTGGACCAAAGGGTCTGTTTCCGTGCTGTACAACACTATGACTCTATGACCAAGCAAACCTTCTTTGGACTGCCACTAATTCCAACTGCCTCCAATTCCAGTTTATCTTTCCTCGAAGAATGGGACCAAAATTATTCACAGTATTTCAGCTGTTGTCTAATTAGTGTCTTCTATAATTTTAGTAAGACCTCCCTACTCTATTCCCTTTGAAAGAAAGCCCAACATTCCACTTGTCTTCTCGATTAGATGTTGATATTGTATATGAGCTTTAAGCACGAGGACTCATATATCCTTCTATGCTGAAGTATTCTGATGTCTTTTGCTATTTAAGTATTATTCAGTTCCACTATTCTGCCTGTCAAATGCATAATCTCACATTTTCCCATATTATTTTCCATCTGCTCAGTTTTTGCCCATTCACTTAATGTGTTCACATTTTCTGTGTGTCATCCCATTTACTTCAATGTCTTTGGTAAACTTCACTTTCCTTATCCAAATCATTATTATATATTGTAAATCATTGGGGCCCTGATCATTGTGCCACTTGATTCATAAATTAGAAATAAAAGATTACAGGCAAAACAGGAACATAACAACTGACTTCCTTCAATGAAGAGATAATTCAACCACAGTTAACTCATATTCTCATGAAGGAGAAAGATAAGGCAAACAAATCCAGAGCTCCCTGGATGACAAAAGAGACCGAGATTAAGCTGAAGCAGAACAGCATGCTTGTAACAGATGTCAGGTAGAAAATATACTTGATAACGGTCAATATTGATGATTCCAAACAGAAATCTGTGTCCAGTGGTTTATCGTTGGTTTGGTGTTGGGTCCTTTTCTGTCTGTAAGATGCGTTAGTGATTTAGGCACAGATGTCGGAAATCTGATCAGTAAATTTGCAAAAGCAGAAAAATTATTGGTGTGGTAAATAGCAAGGAGGAAAGCCTTAGACTAAACAATGATATGGATGGTCTGAACAGTGGCAAATAGAATTTAATCCAGAAAACTGTGAGGTGATGCATTTTGGGAGATCTAACAGGACAAGGGATTACACACTGAATGCTAAGACCCTCGGAAGAACACCAGATCAGATGCAGCTTGGTGTGTATGTTCATAGATCTGGTTGTCCTTTGGAGTGGAGGAAGATTTATAGTGGAGTTCCACAGGGATTGGTGACTGGTCTTCCTGATATATAGCTATATATATGTGCATAGGTCTAGAGCTGTGCATAAGACACAATTCCAAAAATTGCATATGGCACAAAATTTAGAAGGTCATTGGCATTGTGGCATGGTGGCCTCAGAGTACTGGTGACCCACGTTCAATTCTAGCCTTGGGTGACCAACTGTGTGGAACATGTGTCTGCGTGGGTTTCCTCCAGGTGCTCTGGTTTCCTCTCTCAGTCCAAAGATATGCAGGTTAGGTGTATTGGCCAGGCCAATAATTGCCCTGTAGTGTCCAGGGATATATAGGTTTGGTGAGTTAGCCGTGGTAATAAAACTCCAAGTGGGGTGAAGGAGATGGGTGTGCGCAAGGATCTGGGTGGGATGCTCTTTTGAGGGTTGGTGCAGACTGGGTGGCCTGTTTCTGCAGTGTAGGGATTCTGTGATCTTACAATTGTAAACTGTGGGGAGGATATTGCAGAATTTGTAAAGTGCATGGACAAGTTGATGGGTTGGACGGAAAAGTGGCAAAGGTGAAAGTCTTTGCACAGAAGTATGAAGTGATTCAACATGGTAGAATTTTAAAAAGGCTACAAGTCTAAAACAGGTGCAGAAACAAAGGAGCCTGGGCATTTACATGCTCAGTCTTGAAGGTGATAGGGCTGGTTGAGTGTGGTCAATAAGATAGACAGCATTCTGGGCCTTGTCAATAGCAACAGAGAATATAAAAACAAGGAAATTATTTTGACATTGAATCAAAGTCTGGGTTGGACTCAACTGGAGTTTTGTATTCAATTTTAGGGAACACTATTTTGTAAAGTTGAAAAGGCATTGGGGAAGAGTGCAGAAAAGATGCACAAAAATGGTTTCAAAAATGAGGGAGGGCAGTTATGTAGAACAGCTGGAGATATTACAACTTTTCTCATTGGAGGAGAAAACGTTGAGATGAGATTTGATATAGGAGTTCAAAATTTTAAGGCATCTGGATTGAACAGATAAAATAAAACTGCTCCCATTGCTGGCAGTATCAAGAATACAGGGACATAGATTTGAAGTGATGGGGAATCATTATTTCTCATAGTGAATGGATAAGATCTGGAATGAAGTGATTGAGAGTGGAATGGAGGCAGGATCAGTTGAAGTTTTCCAAAGGGACGTTGGATCATTATCTGAAAAAATAAATACAGGGCTACAGATTCATGGCACAAGGTCACTTATTTGTTAGGGGTGGTGTTGTATTTGGCCAGCTCACTTGGCTGGTCAGCTGGGTAGCAACACAGACTAACACCAACATTGAGAGTTTAATTCTCACACTGACTGATGCTACCATGAAGGACTCTCCTCACTTGAGATGTGGTGACCCTCAGGTTAAACCACCACCAGTTTTTTTCTCTCTCTCTCCTTCCTATCGGAAAGATATTGTGAAACTTGAAAGGGTTCAGAACAGGGTTGGAGGATTTGAGCTATAGGGAGAGGCTGAACAGGCTAGGGCTGTTTTCCCTGGAACATCGGAGGCCTTATAGAGGTTTACAAAATTATGAGGGGCATGGATAGGATAAATAGGCAAAGTCTTTTCCCTGGGGTCGGAGAGTGCAGAACTAGAGGGCATAGATTTAGGGTGAGAGGGGAAAGATACAAAAGGGCCCTATGGGGCAATTTTTTTGTGCAGAGGGTGGTACGTGTATGGAATGAACTGCCAAAGGAAGTGGTGGAGGCTGATACAATTGCAACATTTAAGAGGCATTTGGATGGGTAAATGAAAGGAAGGGTTTGGAGGGATATGGGCCAGGTGCTGGCAGGTGGGACTAGATTGGGTTGGGATATCTGGTCGGCATGGATGTTTTGGACAGAAGGGTCTGTTTCCATGCTGTACATCTCAATGAATCTATAACTCTCTCTCTTTCTCTCTCTCTCTCTCTCTCTCTCTAATAAGAGAGCAGCTCTATGGTCCAGCAGGACAATGGTAACTTTACCTTTTCCTTCAGCAAAGTGATAGACCTATGGCCTTCTCCTGTGTCATGAACATTGTATGGCTCTAGCATTCTCTTTATCTTCTACATTAAAGAAGATATAAGCACAGTTTACACAAATGCAGCAGTGAAAGGGTCTACAGTCAGTTGTGGAAGTGCAGGTTTGCTGGGTTTACAATCTGAGGTCCATTCATGCCAAGAAACGCATCAAAGTAGTCTCTATCCCAATACCTGGACATAAAGGTTTCCACTGTAAGATATGTGTTGGCAAACACCCTTTCTATTGAGACCAATTAGAAAAATGTCAGGCAAACAAAGGTTTTGAATGAATGCAGCAATTTGCAGAGGTTGAATCACCCTAAGTTGGAAGAGTATTTTTTCTCTAAGACTGCTGAGCAATAAAAAAAACAATTTAAGTGGTGATACTTGTCACTAAAATCATTATCTCATTAAATAATGTTACAAAAGATTTAATTACTGACTTACTTTTATGATCCAATTGAAGATTCTAATTGTCCCTCATGTCAGAGGAACTTGTTATCAGATAATTAGTGCTACATAATAATTAAACTTGCAGAACATCTTCCGCATTACTCACTTAAACAAATGTACAACGCAGACAACAGTGAAACCGATACCATCTGAACTAAATCGAAACCAACAGACTGCAGATAAACTTTTGACACTTTCTAGGAAGAAACGGCTCGAATCATTAGTGGATAATTCAGCACTTCAATATCACAATCAAGCCAGTTTACTGTTGCTAAGCAGTAAAATATGAGAACTCACAGAGAGGGGTCTACTGGAGCAGTGATAGTGTCACTAATTTTGGGTCTTTATGTGTGAATGTCTGACTTATGAATGCTTGGGCTTACAAAAATGATCCCATGCATGGTTGTCATTTTATAAACCCAACACATGATCATTTCTTGTACATTAAGAACATTTGCTTTCCATTGTCCTGCATTTTGTTCCAAATTGCATACTAATCGACCCAAGAACAGATTCCAGAGTAGAAATCATTTGCAACCCTGCAAACTGCCTGTAGCAACACCTCTGAATGGGCTTGGTTAAAAATACCCTATAAAAACTCAGTGAGAAGAACAGGTTCTCTTACTAGTATCTCAATTCACTTGGTCACTTTAACTCACCTATTAATGAACCTATATTTCCCATCAGCTATAAAACAATATATAAATTGTGCTGGGACAGACTACTCAATTATGGCTTTTGTACTGAACCTTGTATTTTGTTGAAAATTCATGGAAAACATGCAGGATATTAACATGGTGATCTCCACCCAAAACTGCAACAGCTAATTTAATTTATTTGTGGGATGGGGATGTCACTGGCTGACCAGCATTTATTACCCATCCCCAGTTGAGAAGGTGGTGGTGAGCTGCTCTGTTACAACATGCTTTGGTTTAGTATTGTTTAATATGTGATTATATGTTCCAGTTTTATCAAATCTCGATCAGAAGTTTTAGACGAGACAAGAAAGCAGTTCCAGGTCAATGATCTTTCATCCAAAATTCACAGTTAATGGTTTGGATCTTTTGGTCTCTGAATTATCAGAGTCGAAATATCTTTGTTCCGCTCCTGCGTAACTGCAGAAGTGACTCTCCAATTTCTCTCACTGATCTCCCTAACTACTCCACCACTACCAATCGTGATCAAACTAGACTACTCCTTCACACCCAACCACCCCCTTAACACAACTCGACCAGCACCACCTCATCCATCTTCTGTGCATCTGACTCTCTCATCCAGCCTCTAACCCTTCCATCCACCACCTTACTCATGTATCACCCCTGTCCCCCTGCTGACATCCAGGCAAAAATCAAAGTGTATCACCCCACCCTCATTCCCCAAAGGGACAGGAAACCTGGAGGCACTATTTCAATACAGAGACTTTGGTAAAGAGCTCTCAAAGCTCATTTTCACTGCCAACCTGCTAATGGTCCTTCTGTTTGTCCAGAGCTAGTGTTGGGAAAATCCACTCGTTCCCATCTATCTTCAACTCAAAAGAGCAGGTTTCTTCCCATCTCAATTCCCTTTCCTATTCCCTTTCCAATTCTCTTTCTGACCTAACTCCTCCAATGCCTTCCTCACTGTTTCCAGTTGCTTGATTGACTATTTTCACTTCACCATGGACATACAATCTCAGTGTTCTGCAATCATCCACTTGGACTATATTTCTTACTTGATAGAAGGATGAGCCAGTCTCCGATCGACCATCCCCCTCTTTCACCCAGCTACACATGTTTGTATGCTAGACAACTTCTCCTGTGACATCATTCAAAAATTGGTAGAAACTGGCCAGGATAGTTTTTTTCCCTTGTGTCATAAACTGTTGTGATGTTTTGAAGTTTGGCATTCTTGCTTTTAGCTTTGGGAACACATCTATCCATTCAACAAATTCATGACAACCAGGTAACTTTGTATGAATATTGCACTTGAGAGGGGTTTAGAGGGGATGGCAGATAGAGCAGGGTTCAATGTTGATGCACCACTCAAGGTGCCTGTACATACAAGTTACTGCTCCTATATTTTTCCATCCTGACTGCATTTTCGTCGAATTAAAGCAGCACAGATTTCTGTTACCAAAACAATTTAGTCAGGAACATGCATTTGAGTATCTTTTCAAAAAATATTCAAAAAGTGAGACAACTGCAATCAAGAGAATTATACTATTCATCCTCTCCCTACAGCTCAAACCCTCTAACCCCAACAACATCCTTGTAAATCCAAGATGGGGGACAGGAGAAAACTGTGGCAGTAAGAGCTACTGCTTTTTTGAGGGTTTTTTTCAGTGTTGAAACTGATTTTTTTGATTTCTTGGAGCAGTAGTTACTGCTTTATAAGCTGATGTATTGTTTTGGAACTTTGGAAAAAAAGTCTAAACAACGGTACTTTGAAAAAGGAAGGAGAGCAGGTATCAAGTAGGGGTGGGAAAAAGGATCAGTGAACTTTCACGGCTGCCTGCCTGCGCTGTGTAGTTTCAAGCATCTCTGGACATTGGAGTTTGGTCTAAGAAATAAAAACAGTTAAGCCAATTTTTTTTAAAATTTGTTTTGTCTGTAGTTTAACCATAGCATAAAAATAAAGTGTGTTTTGCTTAATGTTGAGTTAATTGACTAATCGAATGCATCTGGAATGCAATACCTTACACTTACCTTTAAAATAAGAAAAAGTTAGGATCTAAGCTATCTTCTTAATATATTTTGAGGGGGCATGGTTTGATCCATAACAATTGGATTATGGATCAACATCTATAATTTTGGATTTATGAATCCAGATTATATATATATATAAATTTAAAAACAAAACCTTTAACAAAAACAATTATTATGGAGGCTAAATAGGCTGGAGCATCAAAGGTTCAGAGGTATCCTTATAGAAGTTTATAAAATCATGAGGGGCATAGATAGGATAAATAGACAAGGTCTTTTCCCCACAGTAGGGAAGTCCAAAACTAAGGTGAAAGGGAAAATTTAAAAGGGACCTAAGGGACAACCTTTTCATGCAGAGGGTGATGTGTGAATGGAATAAGCTGCAAGGGGAAGTGCTGGAGGATGGTACAATTACAACATTCAAAAGGCATCCGGATGGGTATATGAATAGGAAGGGTTTAGAGGGATAAACAGATCCCCCAAAACACATTATTGGAAAAAGGCAAATTTAGAAAATAGATTGTCTCACATGCAATTCTCTTGGCAGGAAGAGAAGCCCCAGCTTTTAGCTGTAACAGAGAGAGAAATAAGAGCATCCAAATCCAGCTTCAAAATCTCAACTGCTACTGAAGAGTAAAATAAAAATCCTAGTTCCGTGGGAGCTTCACCCCACCTATTCAGGCTGCTTCTATTATTCCAACTTCAAAACTAAACAAGGCCTCACAAGCTGTTTACTTCGAGCAGACTACTTTTCACTTCTGTTTCAAACTTTCTTCATTAAAAAAGAACAAAATATACCTCTTAAAGCCATTGTATTATCACACTATATATTTATCAACTGTCTGGCGAACAGTAGCTATCTGATCGATCACTTTCGGGAGGAATATAAATTGACTAAAACAAGCTCTACTTCCCAGAATAAATTATATATTATTTCTCTGCATTAAAATTGATGGATTCAGTCTCAGAGCCAAAGACATTGCCTGCAAATGTAACCCAGATCATTAATCTGTAGAACACTAATAAGCCAAATAACTTAGTCACCTATCTATGTCATCAAACATTTCCATATCAGTTTAAGTGAAGCATTTATCTCGATTTAGAATGGCAAAGCCATCTTCCAGTGTCAGTAATCCCGTACATTTTAAAAATAATAACACCCAGTGATGCACAATTAGAAACTGGACCCTGGTTTACCACAGCCTGAAAAATCTTGCCCGCTATGAAAATAAAGTTGAACACTTGACAACTGTAAAATAGATTAATTCCCAAATCAGGTGCAATGTTGACTTGAATATCTTTCAATTTATTTGTGGGATGTGGGCGTCACTGGCCGTGTCAGCATTTATTGCTCATCCCCAATTGTTGTGGAGAATATGGTGGTGAGCTGCCTTCTTGAACCCCTTCAGTCTTTGCAGTAAAGGGGCACGCACAGTGCTGTTGGGAAGAGAGTTCTATGTTTGGCACCTCGCAACAGTGAAGAATGGCGATATAGCTCCATGTCAGGGATGGTACATGGTTTAGAGGGAAATTAGAGTTGTTGGGGTTCTCACCAATTATTGTACGTCAATTTTTCTATTCATGATAAATCACTGACAATGGGCAAAACAGAAACAGACTCTCTCAGCATTGCCTCTTACTTTATTGATGAGCAAATGTAGTCCAGAGAAACTGGATGTATCACTTTCGCTGCAAAAGGAAACTATTATTCTTGTCACATATTATTATGTCTTTGATTGATTCTCATTCAAAATGTGGCTAATAGTATTTCTAGTCTTTACTCATACAAGCATTTAGTGTGAGAGTTATAAATTCGACTTACCAGTCATAAAGATAATTGTAGAAGACACAATTCTGAACCAACCAGTAATCATTGGGGAATATTTTGCACTCAAAAATAATGAGGCGGAGGATGGATCAAAAGTTGAATGCTACATTTTGTTCATTTCCTCTGCAGTGGGATTTACTGGGCATTGCCAGACAAGTGACACTTGGCCTTTACATAGAGTAGGATGTGGCCTCACATAAACATCCAGATTATATATAAGAAAGAGAAAGCCTACCACTCCTTTTCCTTCACCATTCAATCATTGGTAATCCAAACTGAGTTATTTATGTATTTATTTTTTGTTTGCTTGTGGGAATCTGTTTAGCTCTGGTCCAGCTTTAGTTGTCTCCTGGAAGTAGCTAGGGGTTTGAATGGGTTAGACTGTGATTAGTTATTTGAAAGAATGCACCCCTGTCCCATCCCACCTCCTCCAAGCCTAACCCCAGCTAAGATGTTTCCTCTCCAACTAGGACCTCCGAGGCCTATATCTGTAATGACACAAAACCTTAGATGAAGAAAGAAGCTTGTTCTATGAGATAGATGAACAATGGCCTGAAGACCCACGGCAGAGTGCCAATGTGTGGCATCACTTGAGTACTCTTTGGATTCCTTATTGAACAGAAAATGTAAACTCTGACCAACTGGTTAAATTTTCAGACTCACTTTCCTGCACGACTCAAATACTCATGTAACTGTTCAGTTTACTGATGCTGAATAAACTGGCCAGCGTTTCCGGCAACACAGAAATGTGTCACTTTCGAAATGCTCCTTGGCCAATGAACCTCCAAAACACCAATCGTGCTCTCGATACTAAAACAGCTCAAAATAACAGCTTCACTGATAGATCATTGGATGACTACAATGCATTATTTTAAAGGTTCCCAACATCCTAAGACAGGAGCCTGTAAAAGCCCAAAGCCTGTTTCCTGCTCTCAGCTGAATAAGATGATCTTTTAAGGTGAAGTGAGGGGAACACTATCACACATCCATAATTAGTCACGATCCATGAGAAGACATAAGCATCTCTCTCTGTCCACTACCATTAGTGTTATTAAATAACAAACTGTAAATAACAAGCCTCCATATTTCTGGGTTCAATTTACATAAATCATTTCTACAATTCAACATCGGTAGCTCCTATTAGAGTTTTGTGAGGGAGTAATTGTGGGAATGACAGTGAGACTGAGTGAGTAAGAATGAGGGAGGGATTAATGCAGTGAGTGAGTGAGGTAGTGAGAGAGGGAGTAATGGATTGAGTGAGTGAGGTATTGAGTGAGGGGGTAAGCGAGTGAGTGAGGTGTTTGTGTGTGAGAGAGTGTGTGTATTTGAGTCAGTGCCTGTGTTAGTGTATGGGTAAGTGTGTGTGAGAGAGAGTGAATATGAGTGAGAGTGTGTGCATGACAGTGAGTGTGTATGTGTGAGTGAGTGTGTGTAAATGTGAGACAAATAGAGACAAAGAGATTTGGGGCTCTGTATTTGAATCATATCTCTGAGGCAGCTAGTGTGCAAATGACCTACAGTTAAGTTTATTTTTAGAGGATAGCCAAGTTTCCTGCACATGCCAACCATTTCCTTCTGGCCTTTTTCTGGGCTTCGATGCACCGGGGTCCAGATTTTTGTTTCTAGGTCGGGGACACAGAACAGGGAAAAACAACTCTGCGCCATAGAAACTGAACCCTCTTTATAAATGGCCACCTATCCATCGAGGTTTCCTGTAAACAGGCATGGTCTGAGCCGGTGACATCACCACACTCTCAGCTCAACACTTCAGGATTCCAAATCCAGATTTCAGAGAATGCAGCTGATCACTGAAATGACCAGATCCTGTGTGAGTAACACAAGGTACCCAAGAAAATGAGAGGTTTAGAAACAGCAGTTGGGATTCCCAACTTCTTTCTGCACTCTTGCTATGATACAGAAAGCTTCCATTGTGGCAAAATTCTGGGGCTGGTGTTGCTCACTCGGCCTTGCTGAGATTAGGTTCATTACTGCAAATGGCATCAAAAACCAAATTGCTCCCCATGCAACATTGTTGCCTGATGGGATGGGGTTTCAGAATTCCAAAAAAAAAGCAAAATGTGGAGGTGCTGGTGTTGGACTGGGGTGGACGAAGTCAGAAGTCACTTGATATCGGGTCATAGCTGAACAGGTTTATTTGAAATCAAAGGCTTTCCAAGTGCTGTTCCTTCATAACTGAATTCAGCTGACAAAGGAGCAATACTCCAAAAGCCTGTGATTTTAAGCCTGTTGGAATATAACCTGGTGTCATGTGACATTTGACTTTATTAAAAGCACAGCAGATTTGAGGATCCATGAAGAAAATGGAGTGTCTGCTAAGAGGTGTGGGACACTGAAAGCTAAATGCAAAGTATTTTCACATCTCTCAACAGGATTTATAAGTGGTATATTCTAATGCAATTGTGTTTTTAATGCAATTAATCATTATAAGGATCTTTCCTTTAAAAGGCAAGCTGAAGACTTGCACAAATCAATCCAGTGTATCAACATGCATTGTAGTACTTTACCTAATGGAGAAACACTGAAGGGCAGTGAAAAGTATATCAAAATCTTGTCTGTCTGTGTTATCATCTTTTCTACTGGGAGTTATACTCATCTGGTTAAGAAAAATGCCTGGTTTTGCCATTGAAAGAAAATGAACCATTTGTTTCTAAACTGGATTCACAGAAACTCTGCTTTGAAATTGAACAAAGCACCAGTTGTCTCCTTTCCAGAGAGAAGTCTCCAGTTAGGACAGCTGCAGTGATTGTCAATGCTATACTGAGTTTCAAATGTTAACTGGTTTCAACATTCAGAAGTGTTCAATTCATCTGATAACAAGTGGCAGTTTTTAAAGTTGTAATATAGTTATATACCAGACCAAACCCCCTCAAAGTATATTCAGAAGACAGTCTGGATTCCAACTTTTTTTTTATTTTAAAGATGTTGTCTTTCAGATGCAATTTAATTGGTCAAACTACCAGATTTGAAGCAAAACATATTTTATTCATACTCTATAGTTAAAATACAACAAATAAAAAAATTGGCTTAACTGTAACTCTATTGAAATGCTTACCAAAATAACAGATACTGTAACTATTACTAATTAACTGTTCCAATATAGTAACATCTCAGAAACCCACCTTTGGCAAAATTCTGTAAAACAGATTGACTCACATGCAACTCGAGCATAGGAAGAGAACTCCCAGCTTTTAGCTGTAACCAAGAGACTCCAGTAGCAACTGCTGAAAGCTGAAACTAAAGATCCTGACTGTGTGTGAGCCTGACCATACCCATTCAGGCTGCTTCTATTGTTCTAACATTATAAAGAAAGGTCCTAAAGCCTTACAAGCTGTTTATGAGGTTTCAGTGGACAGCTCGGTACCTCTGCTTTAAAACCTGTCTTCAAAAAGAGAAACCAGGACAATATATAAAGCTATATATCACAAATATCAAACTGTGCCATTCATGTAGTTCCTGGCTTGTTGTCACAAGCTAATAAGATTTCAGGATATTTTTTTTTTAACATGGCAACATGGACTCCATTTATACTTCTCATTGCTGCAGAAAGGCTGCTAACTTCATTAAAGCCCCTTCCCACCCTGGCGATATTCTCCTGCAACCTCTTCCATCAGGCAGAGAATACAGAAGCCTGAACACACCCACCAACAGGTTCAAGAACAGCTTCTTCCCTGCTGTTGTTAGGCTATTGAACAGACTTCTCTAATTTCAGATCTGAAATCGACCTTGCCTTTGTGTTCCTCGTGTGCAGTCATAACTTCGTATGCTTCATTCTGGCTAAGCACCCTATGCCCTTGTTAGCTGTGAGCTGCCTGTACTACTCGCAAAACAAGCCTTTTCATTTGACAATGATAAATCAAAGTAAAATCAAATCATATGTACTTTTCTCTTAGTTTTCATGATATAAAGATTCTCTTAAATGTTAAGTGGTTCATGCCCCACCCACTCCAGGAATATGAAACATTTTTCATTAATATCTTACAGAATCGAATGAGGGTCCATAGGCACTCACTTGGAACGCCCAATGGAGGCTGAATTGGTGGAATATAAGTGGCATGGATGATCAGAGGGCATGCAGAATACATGCAGGCACTGGGTGGCTTAAGCAATCCGAGGTCAGGTGGGTTAGCATGGAAGAAGAAAAAGTGAGGGAAAGGAGCAAAGAGATTTAAGGAGCCTTTTAAGATTGGGGATCGGAATAGAGTTGGAGGACTGAACTAATCAACTCACTTCCACAACCACATGCATTAGGCTGCTTCAAAACCCCTATCTGACTCCCACATTGGTCTGAAAAGACAAAAGAAAATGCATGTGAAAGTGTAAAAGAGTCAAGTGTGCAATTTGTCAGCCATAAAGTAGATTGAGACCCTTCGGAACACTTTGCTTCAGAAGAAATTGGACGTGGAATACTGAATTTTTTTTATGGCAGGAGGCTGGGAGATTCTTGTTCAACAGGGAATCAAATCCACCTCCTGTGTCGGTGAGTCGGTGCCTAATAAGAATGTAAGGTTATGCGGTAGATGGGAATATGGAATTTAACAAGCAAACAGATCAGCCATGGAGTGGCTTGAAGGGCTGAATGGCAGACATGCAAAATCTGTGCATGTTCGTATCGATGTCAATAGATGAAAGTGTGTAAGTCAGCTTCTTTCAAGGCCTGAGGAATGCTCAGTCCATCGAGTGAGGATGGTATTAAGTTGACCTGTGATGCTTTCTCTGGTTAAATATACTCCTTGTCTTTCCTGACCAGACACACAAGACACTGATGGGCATAGTCCCCCATGAAGCACTGCCTCAGCCTGTGAATTAATTTGTTTGTTATTAATCCATTCATGCCACGTGGAAGTCACTGGAGCTGTATTTATTACCAATACCAATTGCCCTTTTCACCCGAGAGCTAGTTAGGATCATTTCAGAGGGAAGTTATGAGTCAAGTACATTGCTTTGGGTCACATGTCAGTCAGCCCTTCCCAAAAGTCCTCTTATTTTATAAAAATCACACAGATGATAAATTTATAATTCTAGATTTTGTTCAAACTGAATTCAACTTTCACCATCTACCACAGTGAGATTTGAACCTGCGTTCCCTCAGCATTCGCCAGGAGCTCTGGACTTTTAATCCAGTGACATTAGCATAATGTCAGTGACTCCCCACAGATGAGATGCAGTGATGAATATGAAAGCTATTCAGAGATCTGACCTCGCTGAAAGTTGTGTCTGTCTGACAAACACATCAAGTCGTTTGTCGAATGATATCTGCTGTAGAACACCTGTTTTATGATTCTCCCATTAGTTTTTCATGCGCTGAGCAAATAATTTCAATTTCAAAAGCTTGATCAATTCATGATTGGAGATGCTTTCAATGAAGCATGATTTCATCCATTCATTCATTAATTATTTGAATAACTTTTACAATCCATTTCCTTTAAAATTTGTTTAGCTCTTTATACAAACTATCTGTGCTGTTTCCATGCAGTGTAATAACACAGCGGGATATTGCAAGTCTTCAGAATATGTTTTCTGGTTCAGCATGACTTTTCTAAGTTAAGAGGTAATATCACTTATAGTTGCTGGAGTGTACTTTTCCTCCGTGTGCATGCTATTCAAAGTAATCTTAAAGCATAGCTTTACATAAGGTTGGTATGGTAATGACACACAACTACAGCACCAGAGAAGCCAGGAGGTTCTTTTTTTCTCCTTTATGCCTCAAATTATTACAATCTGGAATGCAGTGATGCAAAGGATGATGAAAACAAGTTGCATTCAAAATGGGGTCCGATATGAGGAGAATTTTCATTCTCTTGACAGTCATGAAGTCTCTGCCATCGAAAATGGCTGAGACGATAATATTTTCAAGAAGGAGACAGAGTCACAGAGATGTACAGCACAGACACAAACTCTTTGGCCCAACTCATCCATGCTGACCAGATATCCTAAATTTATCTCGATCCACGTGCCAGCATTTGGCCCAACTCGTCCATGCTGACCAGATATCCTAAATTTATCTCGTCCCATATGCCAGCATTTGGCCCATATCCCTCTAAACCCTTCCTATTCATATACCCATCCAGATGCCTTTTAAATGTTGTAATTGTACCAGCTCCACCACTTCCTCTGACAGCTCATTTCAAACACGCACCACCTTCTGCATGAAAACGTTGCCCCTTAGGTCCCTTTGAAATCTTTCACTCTCAACTTAAACCTATGCTCTCTAGGTTTGGACTCCCTCACCTTGGGGAAGAAGACCTCGGCTATTCACCCTATTCATGCCCCTCACGATTTTGTAAACCTTTACAATATCACCCTTCAGCCTCCAATGTTCCAGAGGAAAATAGCCCCAGCCTATTCGGACCATCCGTGTAATTCTGTTCTGAACCCTAACAATTCTTGAAGCTAAAAGGATCAAAGGGGAGAAAGTTGGATAATCAATCATGAACATACTGAATGTCAGTGTAGAATTGAAGGGCTGAATGGCCTACTTCGCTATGCTTCTATGTGTTTATGATATATGTATGTGTACAGGAAAGATTTGCAGAGTTAAGAGGATTGAAAAGGGAAGTGGAATTAATTGAATAGTTCTTTCTGAAAGAATTGATGGACTGTGTGCAACTCTCTAGCTGTACAATTCCATATTTAACTTGTTGCTTTTTGTAAGCGTATGAACAGTCTGATAGGGCTGGTACTGTTGGAGGACAGTGCTGAAGGTCAAGGTTGTTTTATTTTTCTGTATTTTTGATTCTGGACTGAAATGGGAAAATGACATTTAATACAAATAATGTGATTGCTGCTTTTAAAGAGAGAATCTGCCAGCACTTACTGCACTTACTCTGGGAGGGATGAAATGAGAGATAGGTGAGGAAGAATGAAGACAGAAAGGTGAAGGAGGAAGAGAACAGGAAAGGAGGTAAAAACATGAAGAGGGAAAGCCATTGGAGGAAGTGAGAGTAGGATAGGAGGAAGAGAAAGGAGTAGAAAGACAAAGAGAGAGAGGCGGAGAGAGACAGGACAGTGGAGAAGAAAGAGAGTCATAGACTCCTACAGTGTAGAAGCAGGCCATTGTGCCCATTGAGTACACACCAACCTTCTGAATAGCATCCCATCCAGATCCAGCCCCTTCCCCATAACCCTGCATTACCCATGGCTAACCCGCACATTCCTAGGCACAATGGGCTATTTAGATGGCCAATCTACCCAATCTGCATAGCTTTGGACTGTGGGTGGAAACTGGAACACACAGAGGAAACCCATGCAGATGCAGGGAGCGTGTGCAAACCGCACACAAACAGTCATCTGAGGCTGGGATCGAACCCGGGTCCCTGGCACTGTGACGCAACAGTTCTAACCATTGAGTCACCGTGCTGCCCAGAGGGGAAGAGGATGAGAACAAGGGGGAAGGGAAAGAGGAAGAAGAGTGAGAGAGTGTGAAGGAGGAAGAGCAGGGAGAATGACGAGAGAGAGAGAGAGAGGAAGAAGGGAAAGGAGGGAATGGGAAAGGACAAGTGAGGAGGAGGGGAGGAGAGGCGGGAAGGAGGAAACAAGAGGAGAGGCAGCATCTTGCGTGAGAAACAGAGTTAACATTTTGAGTCTGGTATGAGTCTTGTTCAGAACAGTTCTGAAGAAGAGTCATATCAGACTTGAAATGTTGACTCCTCTCTCTCACTCATGATGGTGCCAGACCTGCTGAATGTGGTCAGCATTGTTTGTGCTTGCTTAAGATTGCCAGAATCTGCATTATTCAAGGCAAGAGGGAAGGGAGGAACAGGATAGGACATAGAAATGTGGAAGAATGAAGAGGTTGGGTAAAGGGAGATGTACAAAAGGAAGGGAAAGATCTGAGTGGGGAGAAAAAATATGGGACGGGGAAAGCAATTTCAATTTTACACTGACTTGCAATTTAAATCAAAAATTCAACTGTGATGGAGGTCAGGGAGAAATTTCAGGAACTCAAAATAAAGAAAAAAACTAATTATTTCTAAAAATTTGGAGACAAAATATTTGTCATATGAAAGTTATGTGATAACTCCAATAAATGAATCATACATGAACTTAATTTCAACATTGTTTTTGACTCTTGACCTTTCCATAAATGTTTCAACACTGGTTTCAGTCTTCACTGGGAATGTGGAGATTGACTCAAACTGTACATTCCTGAATGTCCTGTGAGGATGCACAGCCTCTGAAATAAACTCAGGTGTCAAATCTCAACCCATAGAAGCATCTGGGAGGTGAGACAGCTAACAGCCACTCACACAACAGAGCGAGCTCAAACAGTGGGACACAGAGAGAGAGAGAGATGCTATAATGACAGGAATCAGAGATCAGAAAGCATGCAGCACGACCCATTGAGTCTGAAACCACCAATCTCTGACAACTGCATTTCTTCAAGCACTTCTCCAAGTCAGTTGAGAAGCTTGAAGTGGAGAGAGACCTGTGGGCCTCCTCATCAGTAATCCCAGCAGATTGTCTTAACAAACTCAGGCTTGAAACACTAGAATGAGATGTACAACTTGGACTTCCATACTGCATGGAACCACAGGCGAGACCATACACAATTTCACAATGAGTGTCAGGCTCTCGCTGATGGAGGAGGTGATAGATTAAGAATGGACAAGCTCAGGGCATACAACTTGGCTTGCCGAAGTCTCATAGAAATAGTCGTGCATTCCATGTCTATGTTGGTAGCCCCTTTGCCTCAGAGTCAAAACGTTACAGACTCTTCTAGACAAACAATTAGGATTGGCAAACCAATACAGATCTTGGGCAGCAATCTTTCAGATGTGTCATTAAACCGAAGTCTCGTTCATCTCCCCAGACACATATACATAATCACATTCCATTATGAAGAGAACGGGAAAGGGGTTATTTGATATAGGGGGTTTGCCCTTGATGGTCTGGTTAATATTTTGCTCTAAACGAACAGATAAAGCAATGAAGAGACATCATTCCCTGCATCACTTCAAAAGTTTTCTTTGCTGCCTTGATACATTTTGGGGCACTAAAGGGGCACACAGTATGATTGCACGACTTTCTTTTTTGTGACATGATTAAATGGAGCCTGAATGCATTCAAATCAATTCTCTTTTTTTTATTTTCATTTCATTTACTTGTGGTTCTGTTCGCCGAGCTGGAAGTTTTTGTTGCAAACGTTTCGTCCCCTGTCTAGGTGACATCCTCAGTGCTTGGGAGCCTCCTGTGAAGCGCTTCTGTGGTGTTTCCTCCGGCATTTATAGTGGCCTGTCCCTGCCGCTTCCGGTTGTCAGTTTCAGCTGTCCGCTGTACTGGCCGGTATATTGGGTCCAGGTCTATGTGTTTGTTGATGGAGTTTGTGGATAAGTGCCATGCTTCTAGGAATTCCCTAGCTGTTCTTTGTTTGGCTTGCCCTATAATGGTAGTGTTGTCCCAGTCGAATTCATGTTGCTTGTCGTCTGCGTGTGTGGCTTCTAGGCCACTACAGCGGACAGCTGAAACTAACAACTGGAAGCGGCAGGGACAGGCCACTATAAACACCGGAGGAAACATCAAAGAAGCGCTTCACAGGAGGCTCCCAAGCACTGATGATGTCACCTAGACAGGGGACGAAACGTTTGCAACAAAAACCTCCAACTCGGCGAACAGAACCACAGCAACAAGCACCCGAGCTACAAATCTTCTCACAAACTTTGAATTTCATTTACTTATTCATTTTTTTTTAGTAAATATTTTTATTGAAAAGAAAGTAAGTTTTTAGTCTTTTTACAAAATTACAAAACAGATACAAGGTAGTGTAATCTCTTTACAGTATAATAACAATATCAGTATATAAAAAAGCTAACTACTAATCTACTCTACAGACTACCAAAATACAAGATATTTTAACATGTATCTATTCATTTCAATATGAACATGATTTGACTGATTTATTGTCAGATGCATTTTGTTACAAATTACAGTGAAAAATATTGTGTAGTGTCGCACCATCTTAAAACTTAAGAAAAATAAACCAAAACATAGAATATAAAGGCAGAAAAATGAAGAAATAAAGAAAAAGTCTCCAACGTTACAGTCCTTTGTGTTAAGTGCTTCACCAAGAGCCATGGGCCAGATGACCAGACACCAGTCTCTTTGCTGTTGTCGCTGGAATGAAAATCAGCCAGTCTTCGGTGCCATCGCCAATGTCCTCGCCACTCTGAGCCCTTGATGGATCATGTCAATGCAGACACCATCGCAGCTACCACATACCATACCAGCCCAAATTCAACTCCACCGCTGTTATGAGTTTGGTATATCTAAGCAGGTGTACATTAGAATCACGAGAGGACTGATTCAGAAAGAAACTGATGACCATTCAGATTTAATTAAACAGGACCAAAGCACTTTGGTTAAATCTACTGGTGTGATAAAAATGCAAGTTCCTTTATTCTGATTACTTTCATCACTCTATCTTACCTGAAAAAAAATGTTTGTGTACAATTCCAGTGTACAACGCCTTCAGATATTATGAACAATGTGGCCAGGTCATTCTCTTGTGATGTTGCCAAAATGAATGTAGACGAAAATTATGGAGGTTTTTTTTGTATACTGTCTGTGGAGAGTCTACTTTAAACATGACCATTTCTATTCTGATAAGCTGGTCAAAAGTAAAAGCATAGATAAAGTATATTTTCCAATTCATTGGATGTGGGGGTCACTGGCAAGGCCAATAATTACTGCCCATGCTTAGCTGCCCTTATAAGGTTAGTGAAGAGCTGCCTTCTTGAATCATTGAAGTTCATAAAACAAACTCTTGCTCTAACTGTTTGAAGTCAAGCACACTGTGCAATAAGTGGAAGGTGATGTTTTGGAGTAACCTCTGGGGAGGAAGAGAATCCCTACAGTGTGGAAGCAGGCCATTTGGCCCATCAAGTCCAACCTTGCAAAGAGCATCCCACCCAGACCCAGACCCAGCACCCTGCATTTTCCATGGCGAATCCACTTAGCTTGCGCATCCAGGACACTATGTGCCATTTAACATGACCAATCCATCTAACCTGCCCATCTTTGGACTGTGATGGGAAATGTAAGCACCCGGAAGAAACCCACGCAGATGTAGAGAACATGCAAACTTCACATGACAGTCATCCAAGGGTGGAATCAAACCCAGGGTCCGGGAGCTGTGAGGGAGCAGTGCTAACCACTGAGCCACCATACCACCCTGATCAAAAGGAGGCTGGTCATGATGGTTCAGATCCAATTTTCCTGGAACATGTGTTTCAATAGTTTACAGATCTTAATGGGCCCTTTTGATGGATAACTCACAGTGCACCTACATCATATGGCTTTTTTTGTCCAAGGTAATGAAATATAAATTATCACTGTACAGTTCAAACTAACACCAGGATTGTCCTCCCATCCACACTGAACAACAGCAGGTGCAAATGTCAAATTCATAGGCTGCCTCTGCTGATCTCTTAATAATTCACAATTGTCTGCATCAGGATACAGTCCTGGCTAATTACAATTTGTCAGAAAAATGACTGCAGGCGTCTGTCAGGGAGGAATGTCTGACACTCTGTGCTCAAGCAGATTGATGGTCTTTGTGAGATGTGACAGTGAAGTGCATAGATGGCCACAAGTGCAACTGTCAATGATTCTTCTTCTCAATCACTCACTTCCACCTAAAAAAAAAAGGAATAATCGAACAGTGACAAAAACAATTTTACTGATGCAGATACAGGTCTGCAATAACAAATAAATCCAAAGGTTGACAAAGATGTGACATATGAATGAAGGCGTTGTACACTGGAATTGTGCACAGACATTTTCTTTCAGGCAAGATAGAGTGATGAAAGTAATCAGAATAAAGGAACTTGCATTTTTATCACACCAGTAGATTTAACCAAAGTGCTTTGGTCCTGTTTAATTAAATCTGAATGGTCATCAGTTTTGTTCTGTGGGCAAATGTAGCAGGAAACTTTGGCTCAGATGGTCCAGCCTCCAGATGGTTGAAGACCAGATCTGCATTGAGATGGCTCAGAAGTTCTGACGCACTCATGATGTGGTGGAGTTGCCCGAGCAATTTAATTTTGCAAAAGGGCAATTAATCTGAGTCTGGAAGCTTTGATGACAGCTCTGGTGACAGGTTTGAAGACAGTTCACATTTATTTTCCTGAATAGTTACCCAGCAAAGGTTAGAGGAATTAAAAACTGCTCTAACTTTGGGTAACTAATAAAACTGAGCACTTAACTCATCTCAGACCCTGCCAACTCTCCCTGATAATCCAGTGCCCTGATCTGACTCTCTCCAAGACCATATTGTCTGGGCACTGAATCCAACCTGACCTGACAGAGCTAACCACTTCACTACACCTGCCCAGTTAACACCCTGACCCGTCCTACAACCTTTATCAACATATTTATCAGTCTAAACTCTCAACCACCCATCTGCCACCTACCTACTCACCGTGCACATTAATCCATCACCCAAATGTCATCCAATCGGTTCAATCATCTACCTGCTAGACTATCCCCTCACCCACACACTAGGCACTTTGCCCCCTCACCTCTTATCTCCTTCCTTGCTTGACTAATCCCTGATGCACTCATCCCTACTCCCTCATCCACGCACTAGCCAACCTAAGCCTCACCACTCTGCTGGCCTGTTCCTCTGCCTTCTCTTAACAGCTTTTCAGAGAGGACCATCAAACATTCAGATTCAAGAGTCAGTGCTGTAAAAAAAAAACATGGTTTGACCTTCTGTATTGACACTACGCTGCAAGGGATTTCTCCATCAGGGACATATGTTTCTCAGGAGACTCGAATCAGAAGTTCAATCCACAGCTGGGGAGCTCTGAGACTCAAGGTAAGGAGAAAGGAGAAAGGCAATCTAATGGTGATTGCCTCTCCTTTGAGGTTTTGGCTCTTTGTATTAGTTAATGAAGGAATGTTAGCCAGTCAAAAAATCTTTGTCGAACAATAAGCATGCAAAGTACTTGCTTATTTTCCCAAGATGCTTTCTACCCATCTTGATGCTCAGAAAATGCATAACTTTAGTCCTGGAGTCATGACTCACTTGGGATAGTATGTTGTAAATAAAACCCACTCTTTTATACAAATGTGAAAATTTGATTAAATCACTAAATTGCCAAATACTATGTCAGTGTCTAATTCAGATTAAAAGAATGCACACATCAATTTTTCTTATTTTAACAAGAAAATTACCACTTAGATTAGATTTCCTCCAGTGTGGAAACAGGCCCTTCGGCCCAACAAGTCCACACCGACCCTTCGAAGAGCAACCCACCCAGACCAATTCCTTCCTGACTAATGCACCTAACACTATGGGCAATTCAGCGTGGTCAATTCACCTAACCTGCACATCTTTGGACTGTGGGAGGAAACCGGAGCACCAGGAGGAAACCCATGCAGACACGGGGAGAATATGCAAACTCCACACAGACAGTCGCCCGAGGCTGGAATCAAACCTGGGACCCTGACGCTGTGAGGCAGCAGTGCTTACCATTGTGCCACCATGCCACCCCTTATTGCAATCAAAATGTTCTTAACCAATGGCAAAATATAGACTGAGTAACTAAGTGAATTACTAACCTATAAGTGCATAACTTAAACTCTAACTCTTCTTAAACGTCCCATACACGTACAAAACACACACAAAGAGACACGGCAAGATATAAATATTTTGACTGGGGAAGGAAAAACAAAACTGAGTTAGAGAAGCAAAGTCCTGGCAACATTCTGGGTCACTGTGAACTCATCAGCTTACTCATTCTGATCACTTCTTGGTCACAGTACAAATCCCACAAAGAAAGCAATAAAGTGAGAGATATGGAGCAAAGTAAACAAAAATATAGATATCTGATAGACTAAAACCATTCTTGTACTGAGAATAAGGCCATTAATTTCATCATGCCTCTGCCAGCTCTCTGAAAAAGCTATCCAATTATTCCTGCTCCTCTACTTTCTCCCTTTGCTTTTTCTTACGCCTTTTGGAATTTATGCTTGAATGAGCTTCTTTGACCCAAGTTTGGCTGAAGGACCTGTTTCCACGTTGTAAACCTCGATGACTCTAATACTTGTTTAACCTCAGCCTCAAATAACTAATGTTTCTCCAAGTACAGTCAGTTCTGCCAGAACAAAGAACAAAGAAAATTACAGCACAGGAGCAGGCCCTTCAGCCCTCCAAGCCTGTGCTAATCCAGATGCTCCAACTAAACAATGGGCAGCACGGTGGCACAGTTGTTAGCACTGCTGCCTCACAGCGCCAGAGACCTGGGTTCAATTCCCGCCTCAAGCAACTGTCTGTGTGGAGTTTGCACATTCTCCCCGTGTCTGTGCGGGTTTCCTCCAGGTGCTCCGGTTTCCTCCCACAGTCCAAAACAAAATGTACAGGTGAGGTGAATTGGCCATGCTAAATTGCCCATAGTGTTAGGTGAAGGGGTAAATGTAGGGGAACGGGTCTGGGTGGGTTGCTCTTCGGAGGGTCGGTGTGGATTTGTTGGGCCGAAGAGCCTGTCTCCACACTGTAAGTAATCTAAATCTAAACCAGTCACCTATTTTCTAAGGATCTGTATCCCTCTGTTTCTTGCCCGTTCATGCATCTGTCCAGATACATCCCAAATGACGCTAACATTCCTGATGAAGGGCTCCGGCCCGAAACGTCGATTCTCCAGCTCTTTGAATGCTGCCTGACCTGCTGTGCTTTTCCAGCAACACACTCTCGACGCTAACGTGCCCACCTCTACCACCTCCGCTGGCAACGTGTTCCAGGGACCCATCACCCTCTGCGTGAAGAACTTCCCATGCATTTCTCCCTTAAAGGTTCCCCCTCTCAACTTGAACTCATGACCCCTAGCAATTGAGTCCCTCACTCTGGGAAAAGGGTTCTTGCTACCCACCCTGTCTATACCTCTCATGATTTTGTAGACCCCAAATCAAGTCCCCCCTCAACCTCCATCTTTCTAATAAAATAATCCTAACCTAATCAACCTCTCTTCAGAGCTAGTACTCTGCATACCAGGCAACATGCTAGTGAACATCCTTTGCACCCTCTCCAAAGCATCCACACCCTTTTGGTAATGTGGCGACCAGAAATGTATGCAGTATTCCAAACGTGGCTGAACTAAAGTCCTATACAACTGTAACATGACCTGCCAACTCTTGTACTCAATACCTAGTCCGATGAAGGAAAGCATGCTGTATGCCTTCTTGACCACTCTATCGACATGCATTGCCAACTTCAGGGTACAATGGACTTGAACACCTAGATCTCTCTATATATCAATTTCCCTCAGGACTTTTCCATTTACCCATATAGTTCGCTCTTGAATTGAATCTTCCAAAATGCATTACCTCACATTTGCCACGATTGAACTCCATATGCCATTTCTCTGCCCAATTCTCCAATCAATCTAAATTCTGCTGCCTTCTCGGACAGTCCCCTTCACTATCTGCTACTCCAACATTCTTAGTGTCATCTGCAAACTTGCTAATCAGACCACCTATACCTTTTCTCCAAATCATTTACATCTATCACAAAAAACAATGGTCCCAGCACAGATCCCTGTGCAACACCTCTGGTCATAATTCTCCATTTTGAGAAACTCCCTTCCACTACTACTCTGTCTCCTGCTGCCCAGCCAGTTCCCTATCCATCTAGCTAGTATACTCTGGACCCAATGCAACTTCACTTTCTCCATCAGCCTACCATGGGGAACCTTATCAAATGCCTTATTTAACAACATGTATATGACATCTACAGCCCTTCCCACAATCAACTTTGTCACTTCCTCAAAGAATTCTATTAAGTTGATAAAACATGACCTTCCCTGCACAATACTATGTTGGCTGTCACTGATAAGCCCATTTTCTTCCAAATATTCTTATCCCTCAGTATCTTTTCCAGCAGCTTCCCTACCACTGTCAGGCTCACAGGTCTATAATTACCTGGATCATCCGTGCTACCATTCTGAAACAAAGGGACAACATTAGCAATTCACCAGTCTTCTGGGACCTCACCCATGTTCAATGATGCTACAAAGATATCTGTTAAGGCCCCAGCTATTTCCTCTCTCGCTTCCCTCAGTAACCTGGGGTAGATAACACGTGTCTCTTCAACGCAAATTGGTTTTAACGCGATTGAAGAATTTAGACCATTATTTGTACAGCATGAGCTTTCATTACCTGTACTGGCTATAACACGATCCTGGCTTAAATTATGCTGCTATTACACGTTTTTCTTATAATGCGGGATCGCATGGGAACAGAATTATTGCATTGTATCAGAACAGACTGTACTTCTCATGCCACACCTGAATAACATCTTTAAATAAGTAATGACTTACACTTATATGGAGCATTTAGCATAACAACTAATCCCAAGGGTCCTCACAAAAGCAACAATACTTAGCCATGTGAGGCAAAATTAAAACGCTTCAGAGTTAGATTCTAATGAACGGCATAAAGGAAGAGACAGTGTGACTGACAGACAGATAGATAGATTCAAGGAGGGAATCCAGAGCTCTGAATCTAGATACAAAGTCACAGCCACCAATGCAGAAGTAAAGATATTCAGAGATCTGTAAGTATGCAGTGACAGGTTAGCTATGCCTTTACATTAAGAATAGCCTCTGAACATGTACAAAAGGAAATCTACTATCAGATCATAGTGAACTGGATCCTGAGTATGCAAATTCTCTCTTATAGTTCCTTTGATTCATGTGTTTAATAAAGCCTTGTAATGTTCACTCATCAGACTGCAGAGCAGATCTTACTGTATGGTGGCAGACAATGACAAATCCATGAAACCAGAGGAACAGAAAGAGAACCCAGCAATATTGCAACATGCGGTGGTTGAAGGAATGTAAAATCAATTGAAACATTGGACTACTCTGTGGCCAATACAGGAAATCCACTTCAAGTCAGATGAGCAACAAATTTAGCTTTGGTCCATAAAAAGATTTACAGGGTCCCAGACAAGCTGAACAAGGGTGCAGCTCCCACAAAAAAATGCAGAAGCAGACTGCCATAGTGACAAGAAGTGAACCACACAGAAAAGGCACTAACCACTAACTACAAACTCTTGAGATGGGTCAAAGAAGGTCCTGCCCACATTTGAGAAAGCCACAGTTCCAGTCACAGTACTCCCCTTTCAGTAGAAAAACCCATACTATGAAAACACAAGCCAATAATGTCTGGAAACAAATCTGCACAGCAATCACAGATGTAGACAGTCAATACTGGAGTGTTGCTGTTCATGGAAACTGATCACATGCTAAACTGGACACAAGGGTTGCAAGGGCTGTATCATGGATTTATTGGTCAGCCTAAACTGACCAAGGAGAGGTTACACGACAACTTCATAGCTCGGGAAGAACAACCCTCACAATCAACAACAAGCTTCAGATAGCATTAAAACACAATGACAAGGAAATTGTTGAAATATTATGTTATCAATAAACAACCACATTTACTGTTCAATAGGAGACAGTGCTTCGTCTACAAGATGAAATTTAGACATCATCTTCCAAACCCATGCCCACAGGCATCCAAAAGGGCAAGAGACAGCAACACCACCACCTGGAAATTCCCCTCCAAACCACTCACCATCCTGACATTATACATATCATCATTGCCTCACTGTTAATGGGTCAAAATCCTGAAATTCCCTTCTCAATGACACTGTGGGTGTACCTAACCAAATGGACAGCAGCAGTTCAGGACGACAGCACACCACCACCATCTTAAGGGCAGCTAGAGACGAGCAACAAATGACGGTCCAGCCAGTGATGTCCACATCCTGAGTGGTTCAAGTAAATGACCATAATGCATGTTCTGACAACTGTACAAAACTTTATGTCATTAATGGGAAAGATGTTATCAAGATGGTAGAAAGTACCAGAAGTTAAGTGTCAATAAAAGCTATTCAGAACACGATTTACTTTTACCACCAGGAATGACTGGATCCAGTCAATAATCTAACTAAAGTTGAGTTGCAGAACTAATTCTGTAATCCCTTAACATTGTTATTCATAATGATAATGTGTAGCTGCTGAATTCTGGGGGATAAAATACTTGAAACCGATCTTTGAATATGCAGACTAATTTCCAAACTATGATAAATGTATCATGACATAAACTCTGCATGCATTAATTATTGCCTAATGGTGTCATTGCTATAGGTTAATGGGGCATGAAGTTTTAGTCATGAGTTGGATAAGGTGCAGCTACTTGGATCACAATGTAGTGTATTTTACTTATCAGCAGTAAGTGGTAATTAGCTAACACTAATATTAATAGCAATGTTAAGAAAGAATCAACACTCTTTTCAAAAGGAAGTAAAATATTTTCCTGCTGATTAGTTTTCTTGAAACAGATTACCAAATACTGCAATACTAGTTTCTCCTGCAAGTTAAAATATTAACAGAAAACCATAAAATTGTTCCAATTGGCCATCTATCCAGTTTTTCTAATTACACGCAATTGACAAAATAAATTGAAAACATAGAGTTTTGGAAAATTCAAAAGGTATGGGCAGTGCACAAGAAGAGAAACACAGCTAATATTTCAGGTTAAATTGAATTCTTCCTTGGGAAAAAAAGGTAGCAGTGTACTTCGTATTAGGTTGTTGGTAAGAGGCACAATAGAGCTTTACTTGTCTGTTTTTGTATTAATTGACGGTAACACAGAAGTCTGGTCGCTCAGTACTTAGGGCCTTCTGCTAATGGGCCAAAGGCCTGAGGTTCAAACCCATTCCAGAATAACTTGGCCATGGATAGAGTTGCCATGTCATGCCTTCAACGGTCAGGGCATTGAATACAGAAATTGGGATGTCATGTTACGGCTGTACAAGACATTGGTAAGGCCACATTTGGAGGACTGGGTACCATTCTAGTTGCCCTGCTATAGGAAAGATGTTATTAAACTGGAAAGGGTGCAGAAGAAATTTATAAGGATGTTACCGAGACTGGAGGGTTTGACTTATAAAGACAGGCTGAATAGGTTGAGACTTTTGCCCCTGTCGCTTAGGAGGCTGAGAAGTGACCTTATAGAGGTGTATAAAATCATCGGGGGCATGGATAGGGTGAATAGACAAGGGTAGAGGCATCCAAAACTTGAGGGCAGAGGTTTAAGGTGAGAGGGGAAAATTTCAAGGGCCCCAGGAGCAACTTTTTGACACAGAGGGCGGTGCAACTATAGAACGTGCTGCCAGAGGAAGTGGTAGATGTAGGTGTCATTATGGCATTTAAAAGAAATCAGGATAGGTACATAGATAAGAAAGGTTTAGAGGGATCAGGTGAAACCTCAGGCAAATGGGAATAGTTCAGTTTAGGAAACTTGGTCAGCATGGATGAGTTGGGCAAAAGGACTTGTTTTTGTACTGTATGCTTCTAGACTCTATGACATGCTGAAGTAGGTTGCTAATCAATCTGCTAATTCTTCCAACATGGTAAGTGGGAGATTAGATTACATTACATTACATTACAGTGTGGAAACAGGCCCTTCGGCCCAACAAGTCCACACCGACCCGCCGAAGCGCAACCCACCCAGACCCATTCCCCTACATTTACCCCTTCACCTAACACTACCGGCAATTTAGCATGGCCAATTCACCTGACCTGCACATCTTTGGACTGTGGGAGGAAACCGGAGCACCCGGAGGAAACCCACGCAGACACGGGGAGAACGTGCAAACTCCACACAGTCAGTCGCCTGAGGCGGGAATTGAATCCGGGTCTCTGCCGCTGTGAGGCAACAGTGCTAACCACTGTGCCACCATGCCGCCCACGATATTCCTGGTCAGCCAGCATTAACAAGTATGAGGTAGAAATCCCTCAAGTAAAGGCATCAGGGAAGGTATGATCCTCCACTGGATGGACAAGCTGAAAAGGACGACAATATTGACACTGAGTCTTTCTCTAATATTGGAAGCCGCAACATGGAACACGAGTCTGTGCAAAATAACCACATGAACTCTGCCCCAATTATCCTGTCAAAAATAAAATAATTCCACACTGTACCAGTATGACACTGCTCATTTGTAGTATCCGTCATTTAGCCATTTCCCTGAATGTGAGTGCCAGAATAATATGAATGCTAAATTAGGAGGATAAAGAAAGATGATTTCCTGTCATTGTCACAGTCATAGAGTTATTAAGGTCTTCAGCGCAGAAAGAGGCCCTTCAGCCCGTCTTGTCTCTGTCAATCAAAAACAAGCACATAACGATTCTAATCCCACTTTCTACTTGCCTGTAGCCTTATCATCCCAAGTGCACATATAAGTACTTTTTACACTCATCTCATCCACACATAACAGCTGCATTCACCAAAGGGTGTAAGGGGAAAGACGTTCTTTCTTATTTGTTCATGGGAATGTGGGTGTTACTGGCTAGAGCAGCATTTATTACTTTCCCTACTGTTCCAGAGGATTACGATTCAACTAAGAATCTTGCTGTGGTCTGGAGTCACATGAAGGCTAGACTGGATAAGGATGACAGATTTCCTTCCCTAAAGGATGTTTTAGAAGCAGATAGGTTTTCTTGAAGGATGTTGTGAAACTTGAAAGGGTTCAGAAAAGATTTACAAGGATGAGGCCAGGGTTGGAGAAGTTGAGCTATAGGGAGAGGTTGAATAGGCTAGAGCTGTTTTCCCTGGAGCGTCGGAGGCTGAGGGGTGACTTTATAGAGGTATATAAAATCATGAGGGGCATGGATAGGATAAACAGACAAGGTCGTTTCCCTGGGATGGGGGAATCCAGAAAGAGAGGGCATAGGTTTAAGGTGAGAGGAGAAAGATATAAAAGGGGCAACCTTTTCATACAGAGGGCATTGTGTGTATGGAAGGAGCTGCCAGAGGTAGTGCTGGAGGCTGGTACAGTTACAGCATTTAAAAGGCATCTGGATGGTATATGAATAAGAAGGATTTACAAGGATATGGGCCAAGCGCTGGCAAATGAAACTAGATTAGGGTTGGGATATCTGGTCAGCATGGATGAGTTGGACCGAAGGATCTGTTTCTGTGCTGTTTATCTCTACGACTAATTGACAATGGTTACATGGTCACCATTAAGCTCAAATTTTATTTCAGATTTTCACTGAATTCAAATTTCACCTATCATCCCAGAATATGTCACAGTTGTATTTGAACCCATGACTCAGATAATTAGACCAGACTTCTGGTTGACTAGCTCAGTGACATTGTCACTATTCTGCCATCTCCCTGTGTCAGTTCTCTGTACCAATCTCCTCTTGCTTTGCAAACATTCAGTCTTTATTTTTAAAAATATTTTAAAGACCCCCCTATGGTCTTATTGAAGATTTTGTTCAAATAACTATAAAGACCACTTTAATTTTTTGCCTGTGAATTAAAAACTGGGACATTGATTTCAACCAAAAAACCTTTGGAGGAAACTATTACACTTTTAAAAACAATATTCAGGAACCCATTGCATGTTGTAACTGCAGTGTTATCTTATTCAAGCAGTGGTGTAGGAGGCTAGACACCTCAGGGATATGTGTGTGCGAGTGTATGCGTCTGTGTCTGTGCATGTGTCTGTCTGTGTGTGTGCGTGCATCTGTTTGTGTGTTCATGTCTGTGTCTGGGCGTATGTCTGTGTCTGTGCATGTGTGTGTATCAATGTGTGTCTGTGTGTATGTCTGTGTCTGTGCATGTGTAGGAGGCTAGACACCTCAGGGATATGTGTGTGCGAGTGTATGCGTCTGTGTCTGTGCATGTGTCTGTCTGTGTGTGTGCGTGCATCTGTTTGTGTGTTCATGTGTGTGTCTGTGTGTATGTCTGTGTCTGTGCATGTGTGTGTATCAATGTGTGTCTGTGTGTATGTCTGTGTCTGTGCATGTGTGTGTGTGTATGTATCAATGTGTGTGTCTGTGCGTATGTCTGTGTGGTGCATGTGTGTGTATCAATGTGTGTGTCTGTGCATATGTGTGTGTATCAATGTGTGTGTCTGTGCCTGTGCATCTGTGTGTCTGTGCCTGTGCATGTGTGTGTCTGTGCGTATGTCTGTGTCTGTGCATGTGCGTGTGTGTATCAATGTGTGTGTTTGTGCCTGTACATCTGTGTGTCTGTGCCTGTGCATGTGTGCGCGTCTGTGCGCGCATGTGCGTGTGTATGCGCGTCTGTGTCTGTGCATGCGTTCAGGAGTACTCGACATACTGACAACCTCTTGATGGGTTTCTGAGCAAGTGATTACAGCTGCGTGTTTGGATAATACTGGTGAAAGAGAAAGCACCTAAATACATCTGTCTCTCCCTTCTGGAGAAGTTAAAGAAAATTCTGAGCATCTCACTGCTCTCTTCCTCTCCCTGCACATTCCCTTCTCGAAAGGGATTAATAAGGGGAAAGAAAAAAACCTTGGAGACGCTGAAAGGCTGTGTCTTCAATAACTGAATGAGAAATTGAGAACTGGCATAGCTACAACCTTGTGTCTTCTTTAAACAGTGGAAAGGAATCAGAATGAAATCAACAGAAAACAACTCATTGATGACAGTCATCCAGATTGGTGTTAGAACTGTGCTTCATTGATTTTTTGTCCTTCTGTTCCTTTAATATTTCTGTCTTGTCTCTTGATGTGCTTGTACATTTATAAAAAAAAATTATGAAAGGGGTAGAGTTTAAGTTATAGAGTTATTAGATAGCAATTCATGTTTCTCTCTTGGCATTGGCTAAATCGATTTTATTACAATAAATAATGAGTTTCCTGAACTAGACAGACAAAATAGGGCAACTCAGTGATTTAACCAATTTTTTTACAATTCTGTTGACACTAGAACCAGTGGGGCTTGATTACCAGTGCACTACCCGAGGGAGTCATGACAAAGTCAAAGAGAAATAAAGACAAAATTGTAACTATTTTAAAAATTACATTACAATCCAGTTAACTAACAAGAGAGTTCTGTTTATATCCAGTAATGAATACATTTGGGTAATACATAACAGTGTTTGAAGGAACAAAAAATTGTGCAGGGCAAATTGCTCTTCTGACCATTTGTTCTATTTATGAAATTAAATGCCATTTATATCTTGAATGGGGAAAGATGAGAAAATCACTGGTTCTATGAACCAATCTGTAATAAAACTGGGCCTGACATCAGAGACAGAATATCATGAAAATATAATTGCTTTTCAAATGCAAGAATATACAATGTAAGTGTTATGTTTTTGACAATAAAGCATAAGCTAAATTGTACATATTTCGCAAATGCACAAACTTGGGAGAAAGCTAGAATATTTTAAATATAAGGGTTACCACCAGCAGGTTTTAAAATGTTACAAAACTCAAAGTCCTCAAACTTTCTCTGAGCTACTCTATTATTTACACATTGTACACCTCCAGCAATATTTAAGCTTTAAGCATTATCAGAATTGCCGTTGCAATTCATGCTTCCGAGATTATGCATGACGCGCAATGTTCAAGGCTTATCAAAATTAGAAGAACATTAGGACAAAAAGGGTGGTCAGGAGCAATGTGGGCCATTTGAAAATTGTGAAATGTTATATTGCCATTATCTGGCAACACTCACCTGACTTAGATATATATCGTCGTTCCTTCAGTGTTGCTGGGTAAAAATCCTGGAAGTTTTTTTTAATTCATTCACGGGATGAGGGCCTTGCTAGTTATTGCCAGCATTTATTGCCCATCCTTAATTGCCCAGAGGGCAATTAAAAGTCAACCACATTACTGAGAGTCTGGACTCACATGCAGGTCAAACCAGAAAAGGATGGCAGTTTCCTTCCCATAAAGGACATTAGGTGGAGTTTTCCCCAACAATGATTTCATGGTCATCATGAGGCCCTTACATCCAGAATTTTATTGAATTCAAATTCCACCATCTCCTTTGGCAGGATTTGTACTCCAGAACATTGTCTGGTCTCTGGATTAACAGCCAAGTGATAATACCACAAGCCATTACCTCCCCATACCTCACAGTCCAGCCCTAACAGAATTCTGGGTCTACTGAAGCACTTCAACAAGGCAGCTCACCACCATCTTGCCAAGAGCAACTATTAATTGACAATAAATGCTGGCCCAGCCAGCGATGCCCACAGACGTGTTGAATGAGCACTGTATGTCTATTGAGGGAGAACTCAGAATGCTGGTTATCCTGAGGAATGTAATATTCAATCAAGAACAGAGATCAGATACACCACAAGCAAGGCAATAAATTAGTAGACAATATTGGTATTGAAGAGTGATAAATAATAAGATTGGATTGTTTCTATCCAAGGTCCTTAAAGGAAGTTGTGAAAATATTGCAATCGCCCAAATGATAATCTTTTGAAGATCTTTGATTTCAGCAACCATTCCCTTGAACTGGAAAATTGTACATACTGTGTGACTTTTTTAAAAAGTTGAGAAATGCAGTTAGGCAAAGGACAATTGAACAGAGATTGCTCGAGTCCATAATTAAGGATTGGGCAACCAAACATTTTGAAAATTTTCAACTGATGAAAGATAGTCAGCATGGACTTGTAAAACTTTAGTCTTATCTCAGAACTTTATTCAGCTTTTTGAAGAGATTACTACAGTAAATAACAGGGCAATATCTATGAATAAAATTTTCCAGCCTCCTCCAGAAAGCATTTGATAAAACCTCTCATAAGAGACCATTATCTAAAGTTGATGCTTATGGCAATTCTTGAAGCAATTATGAAATTATCTGAGCAGCAGGAGGTGGAGTGTATGGATCTAGGACAGAGGTAGAAAGTGAGGTGATACCTGTCAAGGATCTGTGTTGAGGGCTCATTTGTTCAACCTATTCATTAATGGTTTAAATCCATAGGATAGAAAGGCCCACAGACAACCGTACCAATGACACAAAAATAAGTATAAGCAAAAAAAAAATCTGAAAGAGCCAAAGCCCTCGACTTTGCAGCCATTGGAGAACTGAAGTTATTCTTAGAATCTCCACAGTATGGAAACAGTCTATTTGGCTCAACAATTCCACACTGACCGTCCAAACAGTAACTGACCCAGACCCATAGATAGAGTCAATAGCCAGAGACTTTTTCCCAGGGCAGGATTGACTGGAACGAGGGGTCATAGTTTTAAGATATTAGGAGAAAGGTATAGAGTGGATGTCAGAGGTAGGTTCTTTATGCAGAGAGTTGTGAATGCATGGAATGTGTTGCCAGAATTGGTGGTGAAAGCAGAGTCACATGTAAGTGACTGCTAGACATGCACATGGATAGCAGTGAGTTGAGGGATGCGTAGGTTAAGTTACTTTGTTTTACATTAGGTTTAATCGTCAGCACAACATCGTGGGCCAAAGGGCCTGTTCTGTGCTATACTTTTCTATGTTCTATTCTCCTACTACTCTACATTTACCTTTCATCTACACATCCCTGAACACTACGGACAATTTAGCCTGGCCAATTCACCTAACCGGCACATCTTTGGACTGTGGATGGAAACCAGAGCACCCGGAGGAAACCCACGCAGATGCAGGGAGAATGTGCTAACCCCACTCAGACAGTCACCCCAGGCTGGAATCGAACCTGGGTCCTTGGCACTGTGAGGCAGCAGTGCTAACCACTGAGCAACTGTGTTGCCCCGAATTCTGCAGTGACTTTAAAGGAAGTCTCACTCAGAAATCCAATAGTATCTATGATAAGAGCCTTATCCGTTTTCACTGTCCAGGGGATTGCACGGTTCATTATTAGAGATTTCTAATGTGAAGCTTCAGTGATGTCACCAACCCAACCAAGTAACCAATCACATTGAATTATCAGACAACCAATCAGAAAAAAAAACAAAGAGCATCCGAATGAAAGAGTATTTTTTAAAAATTACATCTGAACGTAGCTCTGAAAATATCAGACATGAAAACCAACCAGAACAGTTAGGCACAGGTCAAGATTGGGTGACCCATGAACACACATCAGTTTCCTGGTATGCAGAAGGCAAAGATAGCAGAAGACCCTTCGAAGGGAAGAGGCAGCGTCTGTGGGCAAACATGGTCCCTCAAAGGAAATTTGTAAAATTCTCATAAATGCCTCATGTTTGGCAGATCTGGCTGGAATGTTTCAACTATTGGCAATTTGCAAGGCCTTAGGGTCACGATTGGCATTTTGCACAAGGTAAGCTCATTGAATGCACAACACTAAAACCAGCAACATTCAAACAGAAAGCACCAGAAATGCTAACATTACCCCCAACCCCGTCCATCCAACGTGGGCAGATAAAATCTCAAGCTGTCTCGTTTGCTCGTAAATGCTTTTTGGTACATGACTTGAGCTGCATTCTAAAATAAATATTTCCAGGGAAATAATTAAATCCAAATTAATGAAATAATGAAAGAAAACAGGATTTGCTGGAGAAACTCAGTCAGTCTAGCAGCATCTGTGGAGTGTGAAACGGAGTTAATGTTTCCAGCTCAGGTGACCCTTCTTCAGAGCTGAAGGGTCTTTCTCTCCACAGATGCTACCAGATCTATTGAGTTTCTCCAGCAATTCTGTTTTTGCTTTTGATTTCCAACCTCCATAACGTAGCTTGACATAGTGGAGGTTTCTGAAGTTAAGGCCATTGGAAAATTGAAGATCATGAAGAGACACTGCTCAGGGCTCAAAAAGCTTGAGTTTTTTGGTTCTAAAAAGATTATTTAGCATCAAATACCATTATATGAGGAAACAATTTGAGAATTTAATTAACATGCCTTAATTACATAAGCTCTTCCCAAACTCCCACAGCATACATATATATATATATATATATATCAGAATTAACCTCATGTAAAGATAATTCAATAGATAAAGAAATAAAATATCGTAAGGAAACTAGGCCTGTCAATTGCAGATATTTTTTCAAACTGGAGTGGACTGTTCTTTTTTATGCCTTCATTTTGATGCAAAGTTAAACATCAATAACACATTTCAGTTCAGTGTGGACCATTGTAACACCACAGCACACTCCATGATACTGCAAAGAGACTCAGAACTCTCCACAGAGGGAACTGGGAAACATAAATCAATGAGTATCTCAAGCTGTTCCAATAGAAAACAGAACAGCACAGTTTTATAATCAGCCAGGATGTTATGGAACACTGCTGGCATCCTTGATTGACCCAGTGACTCAATGATATAGCCACTTTGAGATTTAGAGCTATTGCAGAGGTGAAGTCACAGTGTGATGAAAATAACCTTAATATTTACAGCATGGACATTTTGCGCAAACTTGTTTTTCTTTTCTATGACAATCTTTGTTCAGCCACTAGAACGAATCTCCAAAATCTTCCAGAACTATAGTTCAACATTGCAACTTTGCAAATACATTCAAGCAAGGTCTTTGTTATAGGAGGTTTCAGTGACACTGGGCTGGATATAACATTGATTGTGTTGTCTTGATATTTAAATAATCAAGAGCTCAAGTCATTTTATTTGAGTGATGCAAGGAGAGATCTACTGAAGCAAAATTCTAAAAGCTTTCTATAGGGAAAAGTTGATTTTCTTTTTACTGCTGGCATCCCATCATCCAATTTCTCCTCTTCCTTCATACACAACATATAAAACAGAGGAAATCAAAACCGAAAGATATACAGATACTGGAAATCAGAAACAGAAATTGCCAGAAAAGCTCAGCAGGTCCGGCAGCACCTACGGAGAGAAATCAGAGTTAATGTTTTGTGTCCAGTGACCCTTGCTCAGACTTCAGGGAGCAAACAGAGGTCCCTCAAAAATTAATGTGTTAAGATCTCCTTGATCAAGCCAAAGCATAAACAACCAATCTTGCCCGAGATGTTGCTGTTTCTTTTTTATCGATGTCTATCCTATTCTGTCTCTTCCCAAGACATTCTTAGAATGATTTCATTGACCGTCTCTTCTGTTGACACAGGTACCTCCAGAGATCTGAATGGGACTGGACTCTACGTTGCTCTCATTATGAGGTTTCCAAATCAATAAATAGATTGGATGCTCAGTATGCCACCATTGTGCCCATCCCATAATACTGAGAGTGGGCAGCCACTGGAATCAGCAGTCATCCACCAATAATAAGTAATTAACAGTCAGTTGAACTTGTTAAAAGCACAACTGACCCCAATAATATGCAATTGTATAAGAGAGGGCAGCTTGTTTTTAATGGCTGCATGAACTGAGGGGGGAAGAAAGGGGGAACACCTCATTCAGGGCATGACCTCTGTGACAGATTCCAACCCTCCAACATGCCTCCAAGTTTCCTTCCTCAACACCAACCCAAGGAAACCTAAACACAAACAGAAAGTGGGTCATGACACCAGTGCTTCACTGGAAGCTCATTGGTTATGTTACCTAGTATGGTGACGAAACATCTGAAAGCGACCCTTCTAGCTTAGTGAGCAAACTTACATCCAGAACCTCAACCTGAGCTACAAATCTTCCCAAAACTCAACAGCCCAACATAACATACTCCCCTCAGACTCCTCTGCACACTCCCTGTGCTCCAGGGACCCACCCCACTGTAAACCTCAAAATTTACATAGCTACAGATAGGAGCAAGAGTGGGCCATTCAGCCCTTTGAGTGTACTCCACCATTCAATATGATCATTGCTGATCATCCAAGCCTGTTCTCACTTTCTCACCAAATTCTTTGATTCTTTTAGCTCTAAGAACTTTGTCTAATTACTTCTTGAAAACATTTGATGGTTTGGCCTCAGCTGTTACCTCTCTATGGCAGCTGTGATCTTCTTTGGGGCCTACAATCAAGTGAATGGTAAAATTGCCACACTGAGTCAGCTTAAATGTGTAATAGATGAGGGGCAGGCTCTAATGGACAAGTCAGCTTCCAGCCATCTTTTCGTCCTTGGTTGCCAGGTAATGCTGGAAACATTAAAACTGCACTGGTAAGTCAAGTATTTCATTCACTCGACTGAGCTATCTATTACATCTGTTGCAAAATCAAAGAATTTAAATTTCCTAACATGAGGGTGACCCAGTGGCTCAGTAGGTAGCACTGCTGCCTCACAGTGCCAGGGACCCGGGTTCGATTACCCCCTTTGGACAACTGTGCAGTCTACATGTTCTCCCCATGTCTGTGTGGGTGTCCGCCGGGTGCTCTGGTTTCCTCCCACAGTCCAAAGATGAGCAGGTTAGGTGGATTAGCCATGGGAAATTGTCCACAGTGTCCAGGGCTGTGCAGGCTCGGCGGGAACAAATTGCTGCAGATGTTGGAATCTGTGCTGAAAACAAAAAATGCTGGAAATCAGAGCAGGTCAGGCAACATGCACGGACAGAGAGCAAGCTAACGTTTTGAGTCTAGATAACTCTTCAAACTCTTCATCAGAGAAGACAACAGGGTGGATAAGCCATGGGAAATTCAGAGGTGCCGGGGGGGGGGGCTGGATCTGGGTGGGATGCTCTTTGGAGGGTCAGTGTGGACTTGATGGGCTGAATGGCCTGCTTCCACACTGTAGGTATTCTACAATTCTAATGATTGGTTCCAATTCTTTATTGAATGTGCAATTGGCCATTATATAAAAGGAAACCCATTCCATATTTTTGTCTCTCAGGTACATTTCTTAACATTACATGCCTTTCATTGCATCCCTTACATTCCCAGCTGTATCTACTTTTTTCTTGTTTGACACACAAATAACCTGATAGTAATGGAGATCAGTTCTGCCCCTTGAGATCTGACGATTATTTTCAAAAGTAAGAGAGTCTATCAGTACACTTCCATAGAATTGAGGCACCAAACATTATTAGTTGGAAAAATCAAGCTGTCCCTTGCTTGCTTCATACAAACAGATATTAAAGTTCACTTGCAACTGGAGTATTTATGAAAATGGTGCAGTTTATTAAATTAGATAAGTCGCAGTGTAAAATTTCACAGAAAGATAAATGGGAAATTTGGAAGACAAAGAACTTTCTATGGACACTTAAAGAAGTAAACAGAATTCAATACAGTATTATAAATTTTCCTATAAGGAGAATAGAGAATTATACTGTGCCAATTATTAAGGACCCTCAGGACTTCTCTAAAATGTGACATTCACCAAAAGCATCTGTTCTTTCTAGTTTACTGCTGACTTCACATTGAATTGCACACTGCAATGCATTTTACAGTATCTTTCCATGATTCAGGCTACATAATAAGTGTGTGTGTATATACATATATATGCTGTGCTGTCGGCCAAATATAACTGAATAATTTGATGTTATGAAATATTAATTACAGCAGAAGTAAAACCAATAAAACTAGTATTAATTGTGATTTAAGTTCAATGGTCTAGATAGTAGCAACACTGAAAATGCCTACATTTAATGAAACGTTATTGAGAAATGATTATTGCATGCACCCTTTGGTACAAAGTCACACTATTTTTCAAACAACAATATTCATTTTTATCCTGTAGCAGCCCAAAAAAGGGAGCATAGACAATTATAGCTCAGTCACGAAGAGAGTGATATAAAAGTCATTCAGTGGTACAGATCATAGTCAATAATCAGACTAAGAGTTGATTACATAAGCTAGTAAAGATTAGTTCTTTTGCATCTGGGGCTCTATTTAGTTTGCGAGTCTCTCAATATAGCATCCCAGTGTACCTTGGCAGTGTATGATTTGCACAGAATGTTGAGAGTTTGGTGAGTTGAGAGTTAGATGAGGAGGGGAAGGAGATGTTCCTGTACTTTCATTTTTAAACTTCACACTATAGGAATTGGTGCTCTTTCATACCTTCATTATTCCATTTCCAGACACATGAGGAGGAGTGGAGGTAAATATGGATTATTAACCTTTTAATCTTTAGTTTATAATAACTAATTCAAAAGTAAACAGAAAATAGTTGCAAATGTAGGCCATTCAGCCCTTCGAGCCAACAACACCGTTCAATATGATCATGGCTGATCATGTAATCTCAGTAGCCCACTCCTACCTTCTCTCCATTCCCCTGAAATAAACTTAATTTATGGCAGGGCAGCTCAGCCACATGGAATGTCCATCCTGTGGAGAATTACAGGCATGTCATGTGACCTAGGCAAATACATTTGCAAGAAACATCATTGGCTGGAGAAACTCAGGTTTACCTTTGTCACGAAGGACAAACTGCAAAAATATTGTGAAGTGAGATGTGTGAATGGATTCCTCAACTCCTTATGCCTGGCAAAGTGAGGGATAATTCAATTTCTATCCAACTAACAAGGTTATATAGCATTTTACAAAAGACTGTGGTTTTTAAAGAGCTGTTGAACAGTCACCCTCAATACAAATTGCAATTGCTTGACAGTTTCAACCTCATTACTAATCTGCAGATCACACATCTCGTAAATAATGCTGTTGCATTCTATGAGGTTCTCTCTAGCAGAACAGTTAAAAAAAACATGATTAAGATATGAAAGCAGCGATCACTTCCAATAACATTCTCTGCAAATTTCCACCGCTTTGTCAACATCTATAATGAGCAGTCTTTTATATTTGAATCACAATACTGCTTTTGAAAATATAAGTGAATTAACATTCTTCTGTGAAGCGCCACATTAAAATTATTCAAAACTTTTTCCAAACTTTGAAAGTTACTTTTCGTAAGTGCGTCCGTATTATTTCCGACAAGGGTCATTTTAATAAAAAGGTGAAGAGAAACAATCTGACGGACATGAGTACTGTTTATATCTTGCAATCTAAATACACTGCTACATAATGCATAACCTTTAGCTTTCCGTAAAACATGTGAATGTGTTGACTGGCGATGTTATAAAAGGTATTAAAATGCACTTAACTAGCAGCTTTCAAGTGCTTCAGGGCACAAAAGGCAATTGAGAGGATTTTATTTATGTTCATTGATGTCAAAAATAAAGCTTCCTGGCACATAAATGGAACTTCAGATTCTTCTCATCAAATGAGGATTGTGTGATTGGAAATTGGAAGAAAAGAGTTATTGTGAAGGCAGAGAACACTGAGTTATGAACAATAGAAACTCTATACATAATAATGCTGCTAACAATGACAGGTATTTTTGTGAAAAATCTCTCTCATTTATCTCCTTAAAGCAGTAACATCCTTATACATTATAATCTTAGGGATCCTTCCAGTATATCACTGAAGCAAACATAATTAACAAATTTTACTTTACAACTTGCATCGTGCAAAATCCACTTTGGTTCACTAATGCCTTTTGGGGAGAAAATCCACCAGCTTTACCCAGACTGGTATTCACCTGACTCCAGACACACAACAATGTGACTGACCCTTAACAGTCCAGTGGCAATAAACACTGACCTAGCCAACGATGCCCTCATCCCGTGAATGAATTTATTTGTTAAATGATAAAATATAATCCTGTTGTCATCTTGCACCCATACAGAGACACTTCCCAGATGTGATACTGGACAGAAACTCAATTCTCCTCCCAACCTGAAGCTACCTCCCTGTCTCCACCCAATTAAGTCTATAGCAGGAAGACTCATGGATGACCTACCTTCTCAGGCACTCACTGAGATAATTAGTGCTCATTTAAAGCCTCCTCCATGTACCAATGGCAATAACGAAGGAATTTGTAATCTGGCCAGGCCAAAAAGTTCATGTTTTCGCAGGCAGTATCTCAGAGGGTGGTATTTCCTCCTGAGGTCCTGAATAGAATATAGAAATAGAAAATAGGTGCAGGAGTAGGCCATTCACCCCTTCGAGTCTGCATCACCATTCAATATAATCATGGCTGATCATGCACTCTCAGTATCCTATTTTTTCCCAATACCCTTTGATCCCTTTAGCCACAACAGCCATGTCCAGCTCCCTCTTGAATATATTAAATGAACTGGTCCCAACAGCTTCCTGTGGGAGAGAATTTGGACAGCAAAAAAGGTTACCTCAGATTACAATGAGTTCTTGAAAGGAGGGCCAATGGGCTGAGAAGTGGCAGATGGAGCTTAATTTAGATACATGCAAGGTGCTGCAATTTGGGAAAGCAAATCTTAGCAGGACTTATACACTTAATGGTAAGGTCCTAGGGAGTGTTGCTGAATAAAGGGACCTTGGAGTACAGGTTGATAGCTCCTTGAAAGTGGAGTCTCAGGTAGCTAGGATAGTGAAGAAGGCATTTGTTAGGCTTTCCTTTATTGGTCAGAGTATTGAGTAGAGAAGTTGGAAGGTCATGTTGTGGCTGTACAGGACATTGGCTAGGGCACGTTTGGCATATTGCATGCAATTCTGGTCTCTTTCTTTTGAAAGGATGTTGTGAAACTTGAAAGGATTCAAAAAAGATTTACAAGGATGTTGCCAGGGTTGGAAGATTTGAGCTATCAGAAGAGGCTGAATAGGCTGGGGCTGCTTTCCCTGGAGCATTGGAGGCTGAGGGGTGACCTTTTAGAGATTGATAAAATCATGATGAGCATGAATAGGATAAATAGACAAAGTTTCTTCCCTGGGGTTGGGAGAGTCCAGAACTAGAGGACACAGGTTTAGGGTGAGAGGGAAAAGATATAAAAGGTACCTAAGGGGCGACATTTTCATGCAGAGGGAATGATCTGCCAGAGGAAATGATGGAGGTTAGCACAATTGCAACATTTAAAAGGCATCTGGATGGGTATATGAATAGGAAGGGTTTGAAGGGTTATGGGCTGTTGCTGGCAGGTGGGACTAGTGGGATATCCAGTCAGCATGGACGAGTTAGACCAAAGAGTCTGTTTCTGTGCTGTACATCTCTATGAGTCTAAGTTCACAACTCGCTGAGTGAAGATATTCTTCCTCATCCCAGTCCTGAATGGTTTACCCCTTATTCTTAAACTATGACCCCGAGTTGTGGACTTTCCCAACATCGGGGACAGTCTTCCCACATCCAGCCTGTCCAGTCCCATCAGGACTTCAAATGTTTCAATGACATCCACACACCCCCATTCTTCTAAAGTCCAGTGAGTACAAGCCCAATCAATGCAGCCATTCTTCATATGTTAGACCTGCCATCCCAGGAATCAGTCTGGTGAAACGTGTAATGAGAGAGGAATCCTGAGGATGGCCCAATGTTGACCAGTTAATGGACATTCAATTTCATTAGGTGTTATCCAACATGTCACTTTGCCAAGTAAATTTGGGAACTACCTTGTCTATTCAGCAGCATTTCTCTGGTGCCACTAATTGGGCAAGGCTCATTATATTTCCACTTGTTATGTTTTAACAGTGACAAGCCGACCATTCTATTTACCATCAGAATTGATAATTGTAAACATTGGTTGATTTTCAACTAAGTATTTGTCAGCACATACTGGCCAGTTGGTTTGTACGGAACAAAAAACAATTTTTTTTTACATCAGCTCTTTGCAAAACACAGTGTAATCGATTCGTAGGTAGGACAGAACTTAAATAAAAGACAAGTTTTGTCAAGCTTTTCATCTGACATTAATCAGGACATTTTGCAAGAATACAAATTGACGGGGAACACCGATAGTTATACTGCCAATGATGTTGAGCATATGGACTCTGAGTGGTAGAGACTCTGAAAAGGAGAATGCAGCCAATAATGCTGGCTGATGTTTAATTGCCAGTCTCCATTTAGATTCTGAAAGGTCAGATATTGTCTTGAGAAATAAACCAACCAACAGCTGACACTTGTTTTGCTGAATGTGAACGTATGTTCACATTCTTTGGGTCTACAAAGAAGAGGGTCCTGTATGTTAACATATACAGCTTCCACACAAGATATTAGACGTCATCCCAACAGATAATCCTAAATTGGCTGCAAGTTCAATTCTTTGCACACTCAGAACTATTCAGCAAATTTTGTCCAATTGCAGGATCATGTCTAATGTTGGACATTGTTACAAATTTTGAAAGTGCAAGCTGGTTAACTTTGCCTGGAGCATTGGGGATAATGCCTCTACTCTTTTTTTGAATTGTGCCATGTTATCTCTCATACTGATCTGAATGGGGGATGATGGTGTCTCAAATGAATGTCTCAGTGAGAAACAATACCTTTGACATAAAGCAGGACAAATCCAATTTGGAAATTAAGATTCCACTTTCAAGTTGTTTTTTTTTTGATATTCCATATTCAGTATTTCCTGTGCAGCATGAGACCTCATTTAACAGTTTTACAGTATTAGCTGTCCTTCTACAATGTAGATAAAAGATTTATTGGGTGGTACAATGCCTTACTACAAGTGCAGTGTTATGGAAAAAAAGAAATTTTTGTTCTTGTAAGGAACAAAGCCTAACCTTCACATGGAGGTGGAAAAAGGGACAATAGTTATCTTGGCTTCATAAGTAGCTTCCCCATGGTTATTAGCCAAAGAGATTCAGGCAATTGATTGACCAGCGTGTTCAGGTATCAGCCTTAAGAAATAGGGTTCACCAACAAATGTTTGGGACAAGAACAGTGGTTTGTCATCAGGTGGCCTTATAGGAGCAGTCCTCTCCAGATGTAAAGTGAACCTCAAGAGGACAAGGAAAACCCAGGGACGAGTTGGGTGGACAGCAGAATGCTGCCCTCAGAACCTTAATAAGGTTAGCACTCTGCACTTTGTCCTCTGAAATGAATGAGCCATCGTCATTTCATATCTACAGGACTACTTGAGTCACAATGTTGATTTCATTAATGAGAAATTTTCTCAGCACTTTGGAGGAATTTTCATTTGAAATTCAGTGCAGGTATTCACCCTTAATTAAAGTTGTTCAGTCCTCTTGTTAGCCATCAACTCTCATCCACTGAAATAAGCTTAACTTTGGATGTCAATTCATTAAGGCACATTTTTAATGTAGTTATGAGAGTTTAAAACAAGCACCAAGGCAGAGACCCCACAGGATCAGCTATAAACACAAGCTGCAGTCAAATTACACTACACTTACATACGCTGAAAATCAGACTAACCAAAATATCTGAGGACAAATTACCTAACCTAGCTCAAAGGGAATGCAGATCAGAGAATTTGGGCAACTCTAATTGTAAAAGATGCAAGATTGATAAATGTAGGTTGTACTCTCATTTTGAGGAGTGAGCTGAAACAGGAAAATCCATCTAATCGGCAGCATTGGCTTATCTTTAGTTGTCAAGATTAGGCGAAAGTGAAGACTGCAGATGCTGGAGATCAGAGTCAAGATTAGAGTGGTGCTGGAAAAGCACAGCAGGTCAGGCAGCATCCGAGGAGCAGGGAAATTGATGTTTCGGGCCAAAGCCCTCATTCCTGATGAAGTGCTTTTGCCTGAAGTGTCGATTTTCCTACTCCTCGGATGCTGCCTGACCTGCTGTGCTTTTCCAGCACCACTCTAACCTTGACTCTGGTCTCCAACATCTGCAGTCCTCACTTTCGCTTTTTCTTTACTTGATCCAAAGCCAAAGCTAGAGTCGATGGATACCTATGTACAAGAGCCATTTGTTGTACAGTGGTACTGTCCATACCCCAGAGCCAGAAGGATTATGTTCAGGGCTCACATGCTTTGGTGATGCTTCATGTCAAAATAGTTGATTTTAGGATTGTCATGGTAGAATGGTGGCATCCTTATCTCTGGCCCAGAAGGTGACGAAGGCCTGTGTAAGGTCAAAGAAAGCCATGTTGAGGGGTAGGTTCTTTTCTCCGCATTTCTCCTGCAGCTGTCACATGGTGAAAATCCTACAAATCCACTGGGAAGACAGATGCACCAACTCTAGCGTCCTTGACCAGGCCAACATCCCCAGCATCAAGGCACTGACCACCCCTCTTGATTGACTGCGATGGGCCGGGCATCCACACAACCAACACCAGAATCCACAAGCAAATGCTCTACTCCCAGCTCCAAAACGGCAGGCGTGCCCCAGGTGGACAGAGGAAGAGCCTCAGGGATACCCTTCAGGCCTCACTGTTAAAGTGCGGCATTCCCACAGCCACCTGGGAGTCACTGGCCTGAGACCGTCGAAAGTGGAGGAGGGGAATCTGGAAAGCATCAAGCACCTTGAGACTTGCTGTCAGAAAAAAGAAGAAGCCGGGCACAAACAGAGAAAGGAGCGCGCTCCCACATCAATGCCTCACCCAACCCTTCCCATGCCCATCACCTTCTGCCCCAGGTGTAACAGAGTCTGTGGTAGCCGTACTGGGCTGTACATCCACCCTACCGAGTCACCCTGAGAGTGGAAGAGAGTCATCCTCCTCTGCAAGGAATCAATAAATGGACCAAAAGATTTGGGTTCAGATCCCTCCTGCACTACAAATGTGCTACATGTCTCAGTAGGCCATTTCAAAATACTAACAACAGTCACCAGCTTGGAACAGACAACAGGAAAAAGGGACAAAATACTTGGTTATAAATGTTACTGAATTTGACAAGCAAGAACCTGGAAGAACACAGCAAGCCAGGCAGTATCAGGAGGTGGAGAAGTGAACATTTTAGGGGTAACCCTTCTTCAGGTCTGGGGGTGGAGCTGCAGATAAAAGGGGTGGGGGGCGCAGAGGAGTGAGGCACAGGTAGGTGGAGACAGGTAGAGGGTGCCACCTGGTTGGTCGATGGGAGGAATTAGTAGCTGGAAGGAACAGTCGATCAGAGGAATGGAAGTGAGGGGGAGGGACTGGGAAGGGAGATTATTTAAAATTGGAGGACTCAATTTTACACAAAGTTAGTCCCTTTTTTTTCAAAAATCTGTTCCTTGGCTCAAGGAGACTCTGTCCTTGATATTTTTCAGAGGGGTAATAAACCAGGCCGGGCTCCGATCAATCTGGTTTGGGCCAGAGCTGAAAAGGATTTTGAGAGGCCTTTTGTTTGTATGTAAACAGGTGAGACTTCAGGCCAAAGTGATCATGTTTTAGAAGTGACCTGTACAATGAAAGGGGAGTGGTCAGCTCTCTAGCTGAGCTAAGCAGTTTTAGTTCAGCCTTGAACTGGTTGGAAGTTCAACAGGGAGCTACGTGGAAACTCTCTCTCTCTTCTGCCCTTCAACTTCAACCTGTAAGTGTGTGTTCCATTTATCCTGTTTTTTAAAGGGAGTTTGCTTATTGGGACTGTTGTGTATATACAGAACAGCATAATTAAGTCCAGTTGGATAGGCTGAGTTCTGTAGGTGTTCTTTATTCTGTTCTTTGTGCTTCATTGTGTAACTTGGCGAACAAATTTTTGTCTGTTTTAAAATCTAGTAGTCAACCTAGTTAACTTACTCCAGGTAATTTTCACTGTACACTTACCAAAATAAATTGCAAAGTTAGGTCTGAGGCTGTCTGCTTAAGAATGTTTTGAGTGGTCTGGCAGAGTCCAAAACAGGTGTTAAGTCCTCTGGACTGTAGGCTGCCCAGGCAAAAGGTGAGGTGCTATTCCTCCAATTTTACTAAAGCAGCAGAGGTCCCGCAATTCTGGTCAAAAGTCAGGGTTGGGGCATTTCAGCGTTGGTGAGACAACGATTTTGGGTCTGGAGGGAGCTACATTGTGGTGGTCGCAGTGAAGTAACTGCTTACCCCCCCCAAGAGCTGCTTGGCCAGAGAACAGAGAATTCAGCAGCATGATCACTCGCAGGGGACATTGCTGAGGCTGCAGGCGGAAGGTGAGAGTACATTGTTAGCAGTGCAACCTCAAAGACTGGGGTCCATGACTTACCCAACAAAAGGAGGCTCTCCATCTACGAAGGGCCTTTGGGACGGTGGGGGGAGGTGGCCACAGTTTGCATCATGGCTTCATTTGGACTTCCAGCCAATGGCTCATGTGTTAGTTTTCCTAGTTCTGGCAAAAAGATGTCCACTCCAATGTTGCCATACCTTTCTGCAGTCTTCCTGCCTTGCAGCCACCCCTATACACTTAGTACATCTTGGGCTGACACCTGATGGTGCATGAAGCCCATTCTCGACAGCCAAAGGTTGAATTAGCATCAGGCAACACTTAGCATCTGTATTTATACAACCATGCTGTTAATTGGATTTGATTAATTTCAGGTTCATGCTGTGAGGAACGTCTGGAGAAAGCGGAGCTTTTTAGCTGGTGAAAAGAGGTCTCTAAAGTGTCATTTCAAGAAAATGCAGAAGGCAATTAAAGGAATTATGACTCCAGACTTGGAAAATTCGCTTAAATTAAATTGGGGTGACACAACAGAGGACCAAATTAAATAAAATAATATTTGGGAATGATGTCAGCAATTAATGAAATGGATTTATTTTATTTAAGAGGGGAAGGTATGCCGGAATTCTTTAAAGGAAAACCAGGATTAAAGATACTTAAATTTAGGCTGGGAAGGACAAGGACACATTCAAATCTCTTTGAACTAATGTGGCAACTTACCATTCATTTCTCTCATCACCTTGTGATCTTGTGACATTTGTTAATTATCACATTATTACTTTCAGCAGAACTCTGTAAATAGAATTAGCTCAATCCTACCTTTCCTCACACTCATCACTGACTGCCTCCAATTTTTCTATTTCTCAGATATTTTATAAAAGCCAAAAAGGATTTTTCATTCATAAAACAATTTATTTTCTTACATATTGTCTCTACTTATTTGTAGTTTCAGAAATAGATGGCGATTTCATGCAATAGCTGTTACTTAAAGAGATCTGAGTGCATCCTTGTCCACCCATCCAAAATTTCAGTGTTTTTAGGAATTCCAGGAAAATGAGTTTAAAATGGGAAGTGGATTGCAAATGTGGCGTTGATAAGATTATAAGACCGTACAACCATAAGGCATTGGCCTGTTCCTGTCAGCCCATCAAGTCTGCTCTGCTTTTCATAGAACTGTGCAAATCATAGAATGCCGACAATGCAGGAATGCATTCGGCCCATCGAGTCTGCACTGACTCTCTGAAGAGCATCCCATCCAGACCGTAGCATATCCCTGTAACTCCACAATTACCAGGACTAATCCACCTAGTGTACACATCCTTATGATAGTATAAACAATTTTGGCATGGCCAATCCACCTAAACTGCAAATCTTTGGACTGTGGGAGGAAACCGGAGCACCCGGAATCTATACAGTCACGGGGAGAATGTGGAAACTCCACACAGACAGTGGTCCAAACTACTGAATCAAATCTGGGTCCCTGCGCTGTGAGGCATCACTGCTCACTATTGAGCACAGAGGTGCCCATCATGACTGATCTGATAACCCTCAACTCCACTTTCCTAAATTTTCCCCATTTTCTTACTGATTTAAAATCTAAACCTTGAATATATTTAGTAACCCCACCTCAGAAGCCCTAAATGGGAATGAACTCCACAGATTCACTCTCCCCAGAGAAGTCGTCCCTCCTCATCTCTCTTTTAAATGTGCAACTCTGAGAAGATGCCCTCTGCTCCTAGATTATCCAATAAGGGGAAACAACCTTTCCATATCTACCCAGTCAAGCTCCCTCAGAACCTCACATGTTTCAGTAAGGTCTCCTCTCATTCTTCGAGGAGAAAGTGAGGTCTGCAGATGCTGGAGATCAAAGTTGAAACTTTATTGCTGGAACAGCACAGCAGGTCAGGCAGCATCCAGGGAACAGGAGATTCGACGTTTCGGGCACAGGCCCTTCTTCAGGAATGAAGAAGGGCCTGTGCCCGAAACGTCGAATCTCCTGTTCCCTGGATGCTGCCTGACCTGCTGTGCTGTTCCAGCAATAAAGTTTCAACTCCTCTCATTCTTCTACATCCCAACGAGTACAGACCCAATCTACTTAACTTCTCGTCTGAAGACAGTCCCTTCGTAGCTGGTATCAGCTGAGTGAACCTTCTCTAGACTTGCCCATTTTCAGTTCAACTTGCCTTCGATAGGGGCTGTAAACTGTCCACATTAATCCAACCATGGTCTCACTAGTGCCTTGTGCTATTTTACAAGAACCTCCAATCTTCTATAATCCTTTCCATTTGAAATGGAAACATCACCATAGCAACAATGGCACAAATTGAAATGATGATAAAAATATAACAGATAATCACCATAACATGGTTACAGATATTTAAAAAATTAAAATAATAAAATGATTGTTCAATTAGGAACACGTCGATGTACAAATAATGACTACGTCCTGCAAAGTCTCCACAGAATAGAAAGAAATCATCCTCTCTGCAATTCATTTTGAAATCCATCAGTCATAGCTTGGCAGGCAGAGTGGTTAAATTCACAATTGCTTCCAAATTATTTATGACTGTTATAAAGTGGAGGATTAGGCCAAATTGAAGTCTGTTTGATCTACATTTTATTTGTGAAACAGTGTCTTTTCTCTTTAATTCCATCACATTACAAGGTCAAATTCCACAACATGTTGACCATTTGAATTGAGTAAGAATCTAGATGAAAAGGCTAGCATGATGGTGGTGATCTACATCCTGTCAGTTGTCATAAAATTCCACCTGCTTCACTGACATCCTGAAGGGAAGGAAATCTGCTGCCCTTACGTGGCCTGGCAGAAGTGTGACTCCAGACCCACAGCAATGTGGTTGACTCTTAACTATTGTCTGGGCAATTAGGGGTAAGCAATAAACTCTGACCTATCCGGCGACATCCACATCCTGCGAACATATTAAAAAATTAAATAATTGAATCTGTGTGATTGTAACAAGCGGAAGCAGCAAAGGTCAGTGGGCCTCAAATACTTTCTCGCAAAGTCCAGACAGACCTTATTTCTTGTCTTTCAGCAAGGCAACATATAATCTGTGATGAGAGAATGAAGGTGCGAGTATGCTGGAGGACACTACGCGAGTCTCACACAGGGGATTAAAGAAAATCTTTGATATAGAGTCTGAGGTTTTGCCCTGAGATTTAAAAAATAAATTACTGATAGATCAGGATAACACGAGACTGATGTGCTATCAGAGAGCAAGACTGCAGCTTGACATTATTATGCTCAGGGGGAATCTGGCAAGGCAGTACCACTGACTGCAAAGTATTAACTTATTATTGTCATTCTGGCAATCCAAAGTAAGGTGCAGATTGTTTGGTCGGAGAATGTAACACGAGTATACACTCCTGGTGTACTGTGCACAGGATTGATTTTTATAAATTTGGTGCAGCACCGAGTCAGCTCAGGGTGCAAATCATGAATAAATGCAGTTTTCATCCATTAACATGAAAACCAGAAGACAATTCCTGTACAGTCGATTCTGCTATAATGGTGTTTCTTCAATGCGAATTGGTTTAACACAATTGAAGAATTTGCAGAACATGAATTTTCCTTACCTGTATCGGCCACAATGCAATTCCAGCCCCTTTAGTCTAAATGGTGTGGCGTTCTTATAACGTGAGATCGCATGAGAACTGATCTATCAGCCGGAAACTCCTCCAAAGTTTCAATGCTATTGCTGGGGGAATCAATGGAATCAGAGGGTCCAGGCCAAATAAGGGTAAGTTTCTCTTGAAAGAGGTTCTGGGATTTACGTATTAATGAACCGAAACTTACAACCCATTCTAAAAGATGAAAGACTTAACAGCTTCTCGGTTTGCTCAATATATCATTTCAGTTGTATGACACTGAGATCTTTTGCTATAAATTCCGTGTCTTATCCTCCTACCCCACCTGATGAAGGAGCAGCACTACGAAAGCTAATATTTCCAAATAAACCTGTTGGACTATAACCTGGTGATGTATGATTTTTAACTTTGCCCACTTCAGTCTAACACCAGCACCTCCACATCATTCTTTTTTATCTGACTGTGGGATGGTGGGATTGCTGGTAGGTATTGCAGATTTTGGGGCAGAGAAGGAGGACAATGGGTTGGAAGCAAGGGAAGGGGGCATGCTTCTCACTCCTGCCCTGTGTACATGCCCTCAGTCAGACAGTCTCTGGTCAAGGCAGCCTGATCCCTGTTCACTCCAGCAGCTCACACGCCTTCTGCCTCTGGAAGGGCTGTTTGCCAGTGGGCCTGATTCCAGCAACAAGGCCCTCTTTTTAATGATTATTCTTCATTCATGAGATGTGGGCATGACTGTCTGGACCAGCATTTATTGGCCATCAATTGTCACCCTGGGGAATCACCTAAATACTACAGTGCACTTGGCCCATCGTGCCTACACCAATGCTGGTGGTGAACTGACATCTTGAACCACTGCAGTCCATGTGCTGTAGGTAGACCTGGAATACCACTAGGGATGGGAATTCCAGAATACTGATATTCATTTTGACATAGTTGTTGAATTAGTCCTTAACTGGCCATACCAGGCCATCAACCAGCAATGGGCAATAAAGTCACTCAAAACCTTGTTCCTTTAGAAGCAGGAAAGCATCTGGGATTGGGCCACCGATCAGTCCACAAGGACTGGAAGATTCTGTCAATCGATGGCGATTGATTGTTATGCTCAGTGAAGAAATCAATGTCATATGATATCAACATGACGGAAGGGGAACTAAAAGGATGCTGGCCATTTCTAGTCAGGCATCTCTTATGTTCCGGTGAATGAAAAATTCAACAGGCCCCCTAACCATAATGTCCCAAATCCTGGTCAGTGAAAGTCAATGATGGAGAAGAAGATTTCTATAGTTTAACAGAGGTGTGAGAATTCCGCTCCTGTAAAGTGTTGTCAGAGCAAGTGGCAGAGGCAAGTACAATTATAACATTTAAAAGACCTGGATTGGAACTGAGGGATATGGGTTAAATGCAGGCAAATGGGAGTAGGTCTGTTTGGGAAACCTGGTCAGCATGGACAGAGTTGGACTGAAAGGTCTATTTCTGTGCTACATGACTGTAAAGTTTCAGTGAGCAGATAAACCATATGCTCATGCTGCACTCTTAGACTGTATCCGCTACCTTAAAACCTCACCATAATACAGTACTTACCCAGCTTTCCGCAAACATCCGCTCCCTCCACAACACACACACACTGTCTACAAGGTGCACTGCAAAAATTTACCAAATTCTTCCAAATCCACAACCATCATCATCCAGGACAAGGGCAGCTGACACATGGGAATGCCACTAAGTTTTCCTCCAAGCCATTCGCCATCCTGATTTGGAAATATATCGCTGTTCCTTTAGTGTCGCTGGGTCAAAATCCTGGAATGCCCTCCCTAAGGGCATTGTGGGTCAACCTGTGGAAAGCAGAGGCTCAAGAAGGCAGCTCACCTTCTCAATGGCAATAAAACGCTGGTCGAGCCAGTCACGCCTACGTCCCATGAGTGAATTGAAAAATAGATAGTACCAAACCTTTGCACACAATATCAACCTCTTGAACAGTAAGCATCCAGTTCCAAGTATTATTGCATAATGCAGAAGTATTACTGTGTGAACCACTCTGAAAAAATATTCAATTCGTAAAGGTTTCAGATCAGAGGCAACGCATCTGGATCTCCGAGTTGGCACAACAGAAGCACATAATTCCTCTGCACATAAATTAACTGTGATTCAATGAGGAGAGAAACAGCTGTTCGACCCATTAGTGGTATTAAGAATAGACTAGATATTAAATGAGCATGGTCATCAATCAGCTGACTTTCCAAGTGCATTACACTCCTAAAATGAACTTGCATTTATTGAAAAAAACAAACTTGCGTCTAATTATCTCTCACAGAAATGCTCCTCAGCGTTTCACACGTGAAAATGTCATCATTGTCTTAGCCATATGAATGTAAATTTATTTCCTCAGCAAGAACATTCCACAGGCAGCAATGATGTGAACGACCAGTTAAATGAGTATGTTCTTGTGGATTGCTGGAGATCAGGAAAATGGCTGCTCTTCCTTCAAAGAGACTGATCCAAAGGAAAGGAAAGCCAAACCTTCAACTCAGCACCTCCGTAGAAATGATATAGCATAGGAGGAGGCCATTTGGCCCATCTTGTCCACACCAAGTACTATCCTTCAGCTGCTAATTGGATGTTGTACTCAACTCCGGGAGTGTAGCTCAAACACTGAACCTGCTGATTGAGAGTTGGGATGATGCATGGAGATTAGCATGGGATAGGGATGATGGGATGTTACTCTAGGGTCAGAAAAACCAAGAAGAACCTTTCTCCCTGAGCTCCTGCTAAATTTAACAATCTTTATCTCTGTTTCCTATTTGCAGTCAACAAGTTTGAAAAACTTTAAGGATGGCAGACAGCTGGAGCTTTTGAACCACCCTGCAGCCAATAAGTGAAGGGAGAGAGGGACAGGACCTGTTGTGGGAAAGAACTCTGAGGATTGGTGTTCAGGGTTGAGGAGGGGATGAGGTTAGATGAAATGTCAGAGACCAGGAGTGTGTGTGGAAGATCTTGTGATAAAGACCAAAGAGATCAAGGGCGGGGAGATTGGAAGATCTTCAGTGGAATGGGGAAGGAAAGTGTAAATGCCTGAGCAGAAGACTAGGAGGGTCGTGGAACAGACTGGAAGGATTAGGCCAATGAGCAATCCACTCCGGGGAAGCACGTGAACTGGATCCAACAGGTAACTGGTCTCTTGGATACAGCCACCCTCCACACCTTTAGTTGATGGATCTCCAAAGGCCAAGAAAAATCAGCTGGCCAATAGTTGCATTTACAATGATGTTTTAATATTAGGCACATGGCCTGATTACAGTCATTACATTGTCAACCAGCCTCTTGCAGGGGTTAAACCTGTCACCAGTCAGCTAAGTTGACACCCACAGCAAGTTAGTACCTCAGAGATATCTGCACCACACCAAGATATCAACTACCTTCAATTCCAGCATCAGCCTTAAATATTTTCAAAAGAGATTAGATTAGATTCCCTACAGTGTGGAAACAGCCCGAAAAGTCCACACCAACCCTTTGAAGAGTAACCCACCTAGATCCATTTCCCTCTGACTAATGCAGCTAACACTATGGGCAGTTTAGCATGGCCAATTCAACTGACCTGCACATCTTTGGACTGTGGGAGGAAACCAGAGGACGTGGAGGAAACCCACATAGACACGGGGAGAATGTACAAACACCACACAGACAGTCCCCTGAGGCTGGAATTGAACCTGGCTCCCTGCTGCTGTGAGGCAGCAGTGCTAACCACTGAGCCACAATACCACCCATTGAGCATGAAGAAAATAATCAGTCTGGCAGTTAAATAATAAAACGCAAGACCCAAAAATATTCCTCTGAAATTTCAATCCTGAATAGTTTCAAAGTTAACTATCATAAGGGAATGACAATCAGCGAAGCAGGAATCAACCTACTCATTCTGTTAAGAAAGCCAACACGATGAGTGATTTCTGAATGTAAAACCACATTGTCAAGACTATTTTAGAACAAGCTAACAGTTCAATTACACAGAGAACAACACACAAACACAGACGGTTTTACAGAGATATGAAGTTCAGTGTCGGTGTCGTTGTCTGCAGTAACGAAAAAGCCTACTCTATATCAATAGAAGTTTTACCTTCCAATACTTCGCCCACACCCTTGAATATTATGACATTTCAAGTTCTCACCCACATCTTTTTTTAAAGGTTGTGAGGTTTCCCATCTTAACTACTCTTCCAGGCAGTGTATTCCAGAATCCTACCACCCTCTGGATGAAAACAGTTTTCCACAAAACCCCTCAAAATCTCTTGACTTTCATCTTAAAATTATGACCGCTTGTTATTGACCCTACAAAGAACAACACAGCACAGGAACAGGCCATTTGACACCCCAAGCCTGTGCCATTTTGCCCTTTTGTACTAAATCTGTCTTTACTTGCAGGATCTATTCATGTATTTGTCCAGGTGTTGCTTAAATGCTGCTGTTGCGTCTGCTTCCACCACCTCTGCTGGCAATGCATTCCAGGCACTCACCACCCTTTGTGTGAAAACTGCCTCACACATTGCTTTTAAACTTGCACCACCTCCGACTCCCCCCCCCCCCCCCCCACCCGCCCGTTGAACCTGTGTCCTATAGTAATTGACCCCTTCACTCTGAGAAAAAGCCTCATACTTTCCAGTTTGTCCATGCCACTCACAGTCTTAGAAATGTCTATCAGGTCACCCCTCAACCTCCTGTGTTCCTGTGGAAACAAACCCAGTGTATCCAACCAATACCCTCTCCAAAGCATCCACATCCTTCTGGTGATGTGGTGACCAGAACTGTCTGCAATATTCTAAGTTCTATTTAGCTGCAGCCTAACTTGCCTATCCTTATAGTCAATGCCCCATCTAAAGAAAGCAAGTATGCCATAGGCCTTTTTTACTACCTTATCTACCCGCACTGCCACCTTCAGTGATCTGTGGACCCGCACACCCAGATCCCTCTGCATATCAATATTCCTTAGGGGTCTGCCATTCACTGTATAATTTCCACCTGTACTTGACCTTCCAAAATGCATCACTTTGCACTTGTCCAGATTAAACTCCATCTGCTATTTTCTGCCGATGCCTCCAACTGATCCAAACTCTTCTGTATTCTCTTACAATCTTCCTCACTATCCGCAACTCCATTTTATCATCTGCAAGCTTACTAATTAAACCAGCTACGTTTTCCTTCAAATCATTTGTGCAGATCACAAACAACAGAGGTCCCAGCACTAAGCCCTATGGAATGCCACTTGCCACAGCCCTCCATTCTGAAAAATATCTTTCAAACGTTACCCTCCATCTCCTATGACAAAGCCAGTTCTGTATCTATCTTGCCAGCTCACTCTGATACCATGTGACTTCACCTTTTGTATCAGTCTGCCAACCTTGTCAAAGGCTTGACTGAAGCTCATGTAGACAACATCAACTGCTTTTCTCTCATCAATCATCTTTGTCACTGCCTCAAAAAATTCAATCAAGTTGGTGAGGCACGACCTCCACTGCACAAAACCATGCTTTCTATCGTTAACCAACCCATTTGCTTCTAAATGTGTACTGATCTTATCCCTGAGAATCCTTTCCAATAATGTCACTACCACCAATGTGACACTCACAGGCCTGTAATTTCCAGGATTATCCCTGCTTCCCTTCTTAAATAATGGGTCAACACTGGCTATTCTCCAGTCCTCTGGGACCTCACCTGTGGCCAAAGAGGATCCAAAGGTGTCTGTCAATGCTCCAACAATTTGTTCTCTTGCACTCCCTTAATATTTTGGGACAGATCCTATAAGGACCCGAGGGCTTATCTACCTTAATGCTGTTTAAGACGTACAACACCTCTTCCTTTTTAATAACAATTTGGCTCAGAAACTCAACACTCCGTTCCTTGAGATCATCCTCTACCAAGTCCTTCTCTTTGGTGAATACCGATACAAAACGTATTAATTTAGGACCTCACCTACTTTTTCTGGTTCTACACATAGATTCCCTCCTTTATCCTTGAGTGGACCAACCTTTTCCCTGGCTTAAACAATGATCTTGCTCAGAATTAAGGGCTATAGGGAGAGTACGGGGAAGTTGAGTTGAAATGCCCATCAGCCATGATTGAATGGTGGACTGGACTCGATGGGCTGAACGGCCTTACTTCCACTCATATGTCTTATGGTCTTATCGTTATCCTCTTGCTTTTTATATAGTATAAAAAGCCTTGACATTTCCCTTATCCTGCTTGATTAAGACGATTCATGACCCCTTTTATCCCTTCTAATTTCTTCAGTTAAGCTGCTTTTTATCCAACTTGTCCATGATGCTCAAAGTCTTAGACACTTCAATCAGGTCCCTCCTCAGCCTTCCAGAGAAACAACCCCAGCATTCCAGCTTCTCCTGTTAGTTAAAACATCCCACCTTAGAAAACATTCTAGTCAAGTCCCTGTCCACTGTAATCACATCCTTCCTATGGCACGGTGAACAGAACTGCGCACAGCACTCCAATTGTGGCCTAACCGAGTTTTGGACAGCTTCAACATAGCCTCCTAACTCTTATAATCTACGCTGACTGATAAAGACATGTCGAAAGTGAGATGCTGCAGAAGCTGGAGATCAGAGTCAAAAAGTGTCGTGCTGGAAAAGCACAGCAGATCAGGCAACATCTGAGCAGCAAAAGAATAGTTGATTCTGGCATAAGCCCTTCATCAGGATAAGAACAAGTATCCTGTAAGACTTATTAACTACCTTATCCATATATGCTTCCAACTTCAGGGGTTTGAGGACAAATACCCCAAGATCACCCTTTTCCTCTGAGCTTCCTACTGTCCTGCCATTCATTGAGTAATCCCTGGTCTTGTTACTTCTTCCAAAGGGCATCACCTCATACTTGTCAGAGTTAAATTCCATATGCATATTTTCCCAATCAGTTTCTATCTTCTTCTAACCTAAGACCTTCTTCCTCACTGTCAACCACATGGACAATCTTCATGTTGTCTGCAAAGCATACTTACCATGCCTCCCTTGGTCTCTTCTATCTCAAATAATGCGGGGAAGGTTGGCAGTGGGTGACAGAAGCCGGGACAATCTGATCAAGGAGAAAACTGCAGAAATGCCACTTTGTGCAAACAGAGCAAGACAGGTGAGAAAAGAATGTGGCTTTGCTATGAATCAGAAACAAAATCAGGCATTGCTGGAAAAGCTCAACAGGTCTGGCAGCATCTGTGAAGAGAAATCAGAGTTAACATTTCAGGTCTGGTGACTCTTCAAAGTTAACTGATTTTTCTTCACAGATGTTGCCAGGCCTGCTGAGCTTTTCCAGCAACTTGTGTTTTTGTGGCTTTTCCTTCAAATAGAAATAACCACAATAACCACAAATAATCACAATAGCTAAACATCAGGTCCATGTTTTTCCCCTGATTTATTCAATTCAATCACATTACTGGCACTGTGAATTGTTTTTGAAAATTTGTTCAGGCACAAATGTGCTTCATGTAAAATTATCCAAAAAAATAAGGTTGTTTGAAAAATACCAGAAAATCAAACTCATTTTTGATTTCAGAAAATAGGTGCGTGTATGGAATGAGCTGCCGGGGAAGTGGTGGAGCCTGGTACAATTACAACATTTAAAAGACATCTGGACGGATATATGAATAGGAAGGGTTTATAAAGACATGGGCCAAATGCTGGAAAATGGAACTAGATTTACTTAGGATATCTGGTCAGCATGGATAATTTGGAGCAATTGGTCTGTTCCCATGCTGTATATCTCTATGGCTCTATATTAGAAAGTGAAGACTGTGAAGTAAGGGGTTAATGTAAATGAGTCACTGATCGAAATGATTATCATTGATACCCCTACAATGCAGAAGCAAGCCATTTGGCCCCATTGAATTGATGTGGATCCTCTGAAGAGCATCCCACCCAGATCCATCCCCCTGCCCTATTTCTTGGAACTCTGCATTTACCATGCTCAATCTACCTCACCTGATACAATGGGCAATTTAGCATGGCCAATGTACCTAACCTGCACATCTTTGGACTGTGGGAGGAAACCCACATAGACACAGGGAGAAAGTGTAAACTCCACCGAGACAGTTGCCTGAGGCTGGAATTGAACCCAGGTCCTTGGCACTGTAAGGCAGCAGTGCTAACCACTGAGCCACTGCGCTGTCCCCATAATCATGGCACAGACAGGACACAGAGAGAAGTGCCTGAAGGTGCAATTGTGAGAGAAGCAACACTTTGCACTTGGCTGTAGCAATGTAAAAAGTGAGAATAAAGAACTTGAATTACTTGTTCATGCTAAATTAGCAAATTCTTGATTAATTAATTCCGTGAAGCAATTCATGGAATTGTACGATGGTTTAAGCAATTTATTTAACAATGAGTCTGCATTTCACCCAAGTAAAAAAGATTAACAGACATCTGTGCCTTATCTTAACTAATCTTGTCTGTTTTGAGTCTGATATGAAATGGGGGATAAACAACTAGTTCAATGCTAAGGGAGCAGGGACAAACTGAGCTTTAGACTTAGGGACAGATCTCATGGTCAACACTATTTTAAACTATAACTGTACTGGGATTCATTTAACAGTGAAAATTACTGCCGTATAAATATAAATCTTATTATAAAACCACTTTAATGCATTCGATCAAAAGTTATATTCTGTCAGTGGTGGTATGTTTCCAGTTATTGGTGTGATCATATATGCATCTCAGGGCTCCTTTACAAAATTATATTGTAAAAACATAACAGTTCATCTTGTAACAAGCTAGCCTGCTCATTTTACTCAGGAGTTTATTGACAAGAGTGACCCAAAAATAGGAAGTCACAGTTTAATGTGAGCATGAATAACAAAAAAATGCAGACAGAAATCCTGAATTGGAGCAGAGAACTATAGTCAAGCTAAAGCTTTGCATTATTATCATTTACACAATTACAATCTTTCATTAACATGACAAATGTTTAATTTTTGAGCACAATTCCAATCCTCCAAAATCACAAGGAAATAATTAATTCTGCACTTAGATCACCTGAGCTAATGCCTGCATAGGCAAAGGGGCTATCCTATTTATATAAGGAATGATACATTAAATTTAAGGAGGAGGGCAACAAAAACTCTCTATATTAACTCTAAGGTGTGAGGGCTGTCCTCTGAGAACTGATCAAGCAAAATGGTCCTATAGTCTCTGGAGATGAGAAAAGTGAGAAAGTGGCATCTCTTCAAGATTTTGACAGGCAACATGTTAAAACGTTGTTTCCCCTATTTGGAGAGACTAAAATACTGCTCCTCGGATGCTGCCTGAACTGCTGTGCTCTTCCAGCACCACTAATCCAGAATCCTTTTACCTATTCTTGAATAAAGGTTGGGGTATTTAAGAGTGAGATAAGATATCATAGTATTCCTACAGTGTGGAAGCAAGCCATTTGGCACATCAAACCCACACCAATCGTCTGAAAAGCATCCGACCCAAACACACCGCCCTATCCAATCCCTGTAACCCTTCATTTCCTGTGGCCAATCCACCGATAGTGTATGTCTTTGGACCATGGGTGGAAACTGGAGCACTCGGAGGAAACCCACACAGACACTGGGAGAAAGTGCAAACTCCACACAGACAGTCGCCAGAGGGGAGACTTTAAACACAGGTCCCTGGTGCTATGAGGGAATACTGCTAGCCACTATGACACTCTAACGGGGAATCTTTGGAATTCTGTAATCTGGACCACTATCGATATTCAGTCATTCAAAAGCTGAGATTGAATAGATCATTGAGGATGTAAAGGTATAGTGGTAATGTCACAGGACTAATCCGGAGCACCGAATAATACTCTAAGAATAGGAATTTGAATCCCATCATGGCAGATGTAGAAAATTGACTTTAATAGGAGTCTGCAATAAAAAGCTAGAGTTATTGCAACCATGCAACCACTCACAATTTTGTAAATGCCCATGTGGTTCAATGTTATCCTTGAGGGAAAGAAATCTGTCATCCTTACCTGGTCTGACCTACATGCTAATCCACACTCTCGAAAATGTGGTGGACACTTTACAGTTAGGGATGCAATACAATAAACGCTGACCTAGCTGGTGACGCCCACATCTGCGGATGACTTCTTTTTAAACAAATATATCAATAGCTTTGACAACAGACAGAGAAGTTTATTCGACGAGGAAGATGAGCCATGGGCAGGCTTTGACTCTGATGGACCCTGCAGTTTGCTAAAGGCATGTCACCTCCATTAAGTTGGTAACCACCTCATGCAGCCCCACCATTTGGTGAGCATCAATGCTCCAGTCCCTGTCGGATTTACACATGTATTAAAATTTGCCTTGAGATTCCGTAACACTACCATTTGCATTGCAAATGAAATGCCTTAAATTTTAACCCTGAACAGTACCTCGCCTACCTCAGATTACCCTGGGAAGGGAAGTTGTCTGAAAAACCTGAATAAAAGATAATACAATAAATTAAATAAAATAAATGTCTCTTGCTGCATTAAACTGACACATGGTTTTCTCCACTCTTTGGACACTGTTGTCAAGCGTTTTTGGAGAAGATTGTCAAGCCAATGAGATATTTTTGCCGACCACACAAATGGACAATGTGATATATGAGTTTCAGTGCTAGTTTGTTGCCAGGTTTGTAGGCCATATACAGTGGAACCTCGATTATCTGGCATTCGATTATCCGAAAGTCAGGTTATCCAGCAAGGTTGCCAGATCCTGATGCTTGGCTGAACTATGTTAGCCAGCATTCAATTATCTGGAATTCGATTAACCAAGCAAATTACACCCCGCCTATGTCGCTTGGTTAATCAAGGTTCCTCTGTATACTAAAGACTGCTGAACAATATCAAACAACACAACCCATTGGCTTTTCTCAGTGGGCAGCATGCAGATCATAATTATTCAGCCCATGTTCATTTGCCTTAGAAGAACCTATTTGATGTGATTCTGCTGTTGAATATCATTTACTAAATAATCTGAACTATGCAAGGAATTATACCAGAACCCAAACGATCATCAGTTGGGCTAACAGTGTGGCGAATTTGCACATGCTTGACCCTGTTTAAACAAGATGAAAACTGCAAAGTCTTGTCTCCGATTAGACATTTTTCCATTTTGTACTGGCAAGAATAGATTAACCACAATTTTGATATATCTCACAAACTTGGGTGAATCAGCCTTGGAAATCTATATATTTGAATTAAAAAAAAAGAACCATAAATGCAAGCTCATTTAAATTTTGACAGATGACAAAACAAGCAAACTCATTCTCTGGAACACTATAGGTTTTTGGTTCAATGCGATTTTGACTTAAGAATCACTGTCAGATTATCTGCAAACTTTCTTTCATGTGCAAGAATAAGTAATTTAGTGGACCTTATGATTAAACTTGATGAGGCAACAAACATTATTCCACAGTATTTGCGTTTGGTTGTAATTTTATTGAAGACAACATGGTTGCAGGTGCAGGACGGTCTTTACGAACAAAGCAACCACAAGCTCATACTGAATTGACAGCTTGCTGTGTACCTCACACCATTTGCTTTTCTCTGATATCAAACATTCCCACTCCATCTTAATTTGTAGGTTCATACCCTGATCTATTCACAAACACTATTTCGCATATATTTGTCAAGAATCAACTGGATTTCAAAATGCAACGAAAAGCTCACAAATTGAGTTTAGATATCCAGTTTGGTACCAGTTTCACATACACTAGGCAGGAATGCTGCTGCTTTTTTTTTTCAATGGATTCCATCTTAAATTGGTCAAATCATTGTCCATGAATCACAAAACACCAGCATCCAAATTCAGCAGCAAGAGGGAAGGCAAATGGAGTGTCAGCCTTTATTTCAAGGCAATGGAGTATAAAAGTAAAATCATCGAATTCTCTGCAGTGTGAAAGCAGGCAATTCAGCCCAAGTCCACAGCAACCCTCTGAAGATCACCCCACCTAGACCCACCCCCTCCCCCCCCCCCCCAACCCAATAACCTTGCATTTCCCATGGCTAATCCACCTAGCCTGCACATTCCTGGACACAATGGAACAGTTTACCATGGCCAATCCACCCTAAACTGCACATCTTTGGATTGTGGGAGGAAACCAGAGGAAACCCATGCAGCCATGGGGGAAATATGCAAACTCCACATAGACAGTCACCCGAGGATGCAAATCAACTTTCGAGCTCAACGAACATACCCATAACTATGACTTTACAAGCTACTAGTCATACTAGCTGGAATACTGTGAGCAGTTTAGGGCCTCTTACCGAAGGAAAGTTAGACTGACGTTGAAGGCAGTCCAGTGAAGGACCAATAGGTCAATACCAAGTATGGAGACCTGCTGAGTTTTTCCAGTATTACTATTTTTGTTTCAGATTTCTGGCATCTGCAGTTCTTTTCTGTTTTTTTGCCCAGGTGTGGAGTGACTGTTTCAGGATGGCAGCTCAAATAGGTTCAGACTGTACTCATTGGAGTTTATAAGAACGAGATTTTTATTGAAACATGAAAGATTCTCATATTCTTTGACAGGGTACATGTGGTGAGGGTGTTTCCCTTTCAGCGAGAGTCTCAGACCAGAGGGCATAATCTCAGTAAAAAGGATTAATCTATTGAAGACAGATATGAAAGACATTTTTCTTTTGATGATCGTGAATTCTTTACTAGAGCAAGCTGTTAAGCCTGGATTCTTAAGTAAATTTAAAATTGAGATCCATTTTTCACCTAAAAGAATTAAATGGTATTGGGAAAAGGTAGGAAAGTGGAGTCAAGGATCAGCCATGATGTTTTCATTGGTAGGAGACAAGAGGACCTGATGCACAGGAATGCTGCCTGACCTGCTGTGCTTTTCCAGCACCACTCTAATCTAGACTCTGGTTTCCAGCATCTGCAGTCCTTGTTTTTACCTACTCGGACCTGAGGGCATAGCCTTCGAGTAAGGGAAAGATCTTTTAGAATGTAGATAAGGAGAAACATTCTCTATGTTTTCTCCAATTTTCTCTTTATTTATTGACAGGATTTCGAGGTTTAGCTTCATCTCCCCTTGTTGGTGTTTTGTGGATAAAAGTAGTCACTTGGTAATCAACAAAGGTGGATTTCAATTTGACAACTTTGAACATGAGGAAATTAAGCCTCATTTAATTTTTAATTCATGGTAATGTATTTTTCTCACCTGCATGCTTTACACTTTGAGTAACATGATGGGGCACCATTACATTATTTTGCAAACATCTTGTAGAGTTACAGAAACAGGAAATCACAGGAAAAAAAGTGATTTATAAAAAATTCATTAACTTAAATGAACAATGAGAAATCTCAAATCAGATACTCTTATCTACAATTGCTGGTAACACATCTTTTCGCATCATCATTCTGGATCGCATTTCCAGCAGGTTGTTCTTGGCAGCTGTCAGTTGCAAAGTGCTTTATGCAACCAGAAAGAAGATGGAACAAGGCTGATTTGATGTGACAATGATGACAAAAATGCATCAAGTCATGTACCGAGGTAGGATGTGATTCAGTGCCAGAACATTTAACTATTGGATCTGGAGAAATGGTTAACATCAGAAATGCAAACTTAAATAGAACTACCTCCATTCAATAAGTCCACTTTGAATGCTTTTATTTCATTTTGTCACCATTAGTAGATTTCATAACATTAAATGGACGGGTGTCAGCTTGGTAAATAATGTGAACAAGCTTTGAATCCATACTTTTTTTTTGAAAATGTCAAACATTTAAAAAATACTTCTACCATCAGCAAACTTTTACTTTGCTGCATTTCAATTGATTTACATTAAACAGAGTGTGGTGACTATATATACCAGCTCTTGAGACTCGGTGATTCATTCGAACTTGCACATTCAGACTTAAGTTGTATTTTAAAATGGCAGCAACGTGATTACTTTATGTATCTCAGCAAAAGAGCCATCCATCTGTATGAAATTTGTGCCATTTAATTATGCTTTCACAGAACATGAAGATTATACTGAGAGCATGTCAAGGTTTGACACCAGTTCTGGAAATGAAATAGAGAGTGGGACTGTGATTTCCCATCTCTGCATTCACTAGCTTTTAAAGTTCCCAGCTATTAAAAATGGAGTAGCAGAACATTCTGGTCCATCAAGCACAGAATTAGAACACCCTTCCTTCCACTTAATGCTACGATTTCAGTTGCATCAAAAAATGAAATCATCTCGATGATGTCTTCCTGTGGAGTTCATATATTAATCTAATGTTCATTGGTAATGAGGCACATGCAATGGTCATTCACTCCAGCAATCCTGGAGAAAATCTCCATAATGATTGTCGAGGTAGACACCTAGGATGACCCAGTTTCCAGTGCTTTCTTTCCTGATCCAATTTGGTGAAAGAATTCAAGGTTATACCCACACGCTGAGAGAATTATGCCTTGCTGAGGTTTTTTCTGGTTATGAGGTAAAATTTAAGAAGATACCTCATGCTTACAGGTAGAAATTTCATAATATTTCGAAACTTGCTGGGCGGTGTTAGATGCAATTTGAGAAGGTAAAGCAGAATTATTTTGGCAGTTGCATGAGAGCATTGAAGGTAAAGTCCAAGACTCTTTGGAAAGCAATTCTCCAGAAATAATATAAAATTTCACTCCTTCCATTTGTACAATCTGACATTGAAAACCAGAAGTTGTCACAGCAAGACAAGTAGCTGCGATGGCTTCTAATGATGTGCTACTTAACAATACAAATACATTTCTCATTACCCCGCAAACCAGCCAGGATGGGAAATGAGAGGGTGAAATGAAGTCAAGTAACCAGGAATGAGAAGGGATTGCTAGGAATGTTCCGACATCTCCTCCGGCCAGAAAGGTGGTGCCAAGGCTGGAAGTAACATCTGAAGCGTCCAAAGCGTTTCTGTGAGCACAAGCTGGAAGGCCTTAGTGCAAATTGATAGAATATGTGGGGTAAATTCATGTGACTCATTGGGGTACAATGCTGAGAAAGGGCCCTGACTGAATGTACGACAGATTGACTTGCAACTTTGACTGCAATAGAAAGTGCAGTGAAAATAAATAAGATATCAGAGAGACAGGCAGTTCTTCTCAGGAGGAAAACTGACTCTTAATTCCTCAAATGACAGGGACAGGAGCCAGTCAAACTATTTTATTGGTGAAAGGTAGAACTCATCAACCAGAGAGTGGCATGAAAGCTAAGATTTTAGTGAATGGTATTAGCAGGGAGCATAAACTCATATCTTTGTTTTTTTGTGCACCTTAATCTAATATAACTTGTAATGGGAAGTGCAGGGCTTTTCCCTAGTTTACCCACAGACAGAGTTGACTTTCTCAGGGAGGCAATGGTATTATCATCAGACTGTTAATCCAGATACCTAGCTACTGAATAAAAGCAAATTACTGCAGATGCTGGAATCTTTCATTTATTTTATTAATTTAAAACAAAAAATTTCACTGTTCTGTACCTCTTATTTCTTGATTGTCTTTCTCTCGCTCCCCACTCTCATCACCTTTTTCCTCTCCTCTTCCCCCTTTGCGACCCTTCTCCCATGTTTTCCATTTTGCCTCTGCTTCACCCACCCCCCCCCCACTATATTTTGTCACATAGCCTTGGTCATTCACAGCTCCTAATCTCCCTATAATCTCTCTATACACTGTCATTATCACCTCTTTATTGCTACCTTTGCTTCTGGAGCCATGACTCACCCTCTCTCAGCCTCATAGAAATACCTCCCTATTTCTCCCTTTTTTTAGTTTTGACAAAGGATCAGTTAGACTCAAAACGTCAATTCTTTTCTCTCCTTACAGATGCTGCCAGACTTGCTGAGATTTTCCAGCATTTTCTCTTTTGGACCTAGCTACTGATCTGGGGAGCTGGCATTGAAATTTGGGATTAAGAGTCCAATGATGACCACCAAATTCATTGCTGACCATCAGAAAAACCTGTCTGTTTCACTGATGTCCTCTGGGGATACTCACATACTCTCTCCCACATACACACGCACACTCTCTCTCTCTCCTTCACACACAAACACACACACACACAAATGTGCACCTATGCATATAAGTCCATGGGGTGAATTTGTATTTGCAGATACATTCTACTTTGTTCAAAAAGCACACAATCTGCAGGCAGTCATTTTTTTTCTATAATTCATGTGACATTTTATAAATTCCTTTAATGCATTGTCTGAGTGGGATGTCACTTTTTTATGTCGGGAATGTGACTTGAAAGAAGCTCTGGGATATACATATTAATGAATCAAAACCTGCAACCCATTCTAAAGATTTAACAGCAATCTAGGTTTGTCAATATATTGCATCACCAAAATACGATCTTTTGCTATAAATTCTGTCTCCTATCAATGGTTAGCATTGCAGCCTCACGGCACCAGGGTCCCAGGTTCAAAACTAGCCTCGGGTTACTGTCTGTGTGGAGTTTGCACATTCTCCCCGTGTCTGCGTGGGTTTCTTCCGGATGCTCCCGTTTCCTCCCACAGTCCAAAGATATGCAGGTCAAGTGAATTGGTCATGCTAAAATGTCCATAGTGTTAGGTGCATTAGTTAGAGGGAAATGGGTCTGGGTGGGTTACTCTTCGGATGGTCAGCGTGGACTGGTTGGGCCAAAGGGCCTGCTTCCACACTGTAGGGAGTCTACCAAAAAAGTCTATGATCCTGCTCCACTAGCTACCTGACAAAGGAGCAGCACTCTGAAAGCTTGTATTTCCAAATAAACCTGTTGGACTATAACCTGGTGTCATGTGAGTTTTAACTTGTTCCTTGAGGGAAGGAGACTGCTAACCTTACCTGGTCCGGCTTACACATGACTTTTACCTGCCTTCTGGGCAATAAATGCTGGCCTTGCCAGTGATGTCTTCATCTGTGAATGAATTTTTTTTTAAAATTGAGGCAATGGTTTGGCTAGAATGAAGATGACCTTGGAAAGACCAAGTGAAGTTAAGCAAACAGACCAATTACAGGAATTGCTCCTTTGTTGTTTGAAAGTTGATGATATTAATATTGTTTGTGGTGAGTGATGAGTTGTTCCAGGAATGGTAAGTAAAAAGATGGGGCTGGAATAGGGTAAGAGGTATGCTTTAGGGTAGTGAGTGAGTTGAGTCTGGTAAGATAGTGTGAGATCTCATTAGGCTTTGTGGAGAGAAAACAGAAACTTGACAAAGCTGACACTTAAGCCAAGCAAAAATGCACAATTCAGCCCATTTCACATTGAAGACTTGTTCTGATTGTCATGGATTTGAGTAAATGGAGCAGTGACTGACAACTCAACTGCAGAAATTGGACCCTGCGGGAAAGGTGTGCAATCTGGGCTCATGCACCATTTTGCAGCACAATCAACTCCCCAATGCACCTTTCTGCACAGCATCAACAATCTGTCTAAAAATCTTTGTGTAAATTAAAAGAAAGACTTGCATTTACAAATCATCTTTCATGGCCTTGAGACTTCTCAATGGGCTTCACAGTCAATACACTATTATTTTGACATGTTTCTGCTGTTATGTAGGTAACACTTCAGGATGGAGATCTGCGCACACAACTCATTGCCTCATACGAGGGCAAGAACATTTGTTCTATATGAAATGTTTATTGAATTAGTTGAGAATGGATAACAAAACATACAGATTCTGGATTAGTGGTGCTGGAAGAGCACAGCAGTTCAGGCAGCTTCGCTGCTCCTCGGATGCTGCCTGAACTGCTGTGCCCTTCCAGCACCACTAATCCAGAATCTGGTTTCCAGCATCTGCAGTCATTGTTTTTACCAAACAAAACATACAGAATCTTGGGCTTTCTAAATAGGAGCAAAAAGTTGAAAAGCAAAGACATGCTGATAAAGCCTCCATAAAACAATGGCTTTCCCTCAGTTAGACTTTGAAGCAGTATTAGAGTAGGTGCAAACAATGCATATTTTTGATCCCATGGATAAGGAAATTTGGCATAACAGATAGATTGGGGAGGCTAAGTCTGTTTTTCATGGGGAAGAGAAAGTTGAGAGAAGGGTTTAAGGATCAAAATCATGTGGGGTCTGGGCAGAATAAGTATATAGACTGATCCCCTTATTGGGAGGACTGAGAACAAGAGGAATAGATTTAAGGTATAGCATAATGGAGAGAATGTTTCTTGCACAGTGAGTGGCTAGGATTTGGAATGCACTGCTTAACAGAATGTGGTGGACGGAGATTCACTTGCGGCTTTTAATTAGGTCATTATCTGAAGGAGAAAACCGCTCTTAAAGAAAGATGTCACAGACAGGATGGGCAGAATGTCCTCCTGCAGTGTTGCAACCATTCTATGATTTGTACACAGAAAACTGCCACTTCTTTTGTTCTTCCTTTTCCAGTAGGTAGGGTCACAGTTCACAATGGTCCTCCTCTTTGTCCCCAGTCTCGGGGGGGCAGTATCTCTACAGACACTTTTCCTCCAGATCCTCTCAGACTACATTCATCTATCTCCTTCCTGATTGACTCCTTCCTTCTTTCTACCCAACAATGCTCTCACAAATAGAATGTTCTGATATTTGTTAGATGTGCCAGTACTGTCTCAGCTTCCTGTCCTCAGTTTTCTTGAAGTTACCGTGATCTTTTCCCAGATGCTGTTATTCCCAAACTGATTTTTTTACTCCAGATGTGGATAATCCACGTCAATATTCTCATCTCTGCCCAGTCTACAGAAAGCTCCCACAAAAAGCAGGAACATACTGACCAAATATGTCAATTTCCTGCATGTTATGGACCAGAGAAGATCCCCTCAAAATATTTTAAGAAAGTCGACTAGATCATAACTTTTTCCTATTTTAAAGAGAAATGTAAATGGGCTGTGTTCCAGGTGCAATTCGACCAGTCGAACTACTCAGTGTTAAGAAAAACTTACTTTATTCAAATACTATAGTTAAAATACAACAAAAGAAAGAGGAACTTTCTCAACTCTATTAGAAAACCTAACAGATTAATAGATAGAGTAACTGTTACTAATTATCTGTTCCAACATAGTAACATCCCATGAACACACCCTTGGCAAAATGCAAAAAATAGATTTGTCTCACTGGTCACTCCAGCAACCCAGAAGGAAAAAACATCAGGAGAAACTCAGGGAGATTAGCAGCCAGGAGACATTTACTGCAGCTTCTAACCCTGTTGAGACTCCAACAGCAACTGATGCGGAATCTTAAAGCTAGCAAACTAAAAACCCTGGTCTGTGAGAGCTGGCCACACCTGTCAGGCTGCTTCTATTGTACCAACTTTAAAAAGAATCAAAGTCCTCCCAAACTGTTTTCTTTCTGAGCCTTCACTCGGCAACTCAGTACCTCTGCTTTAAAACCTCTCTTAAAGGAAACCAAGACAAAATTCACCTCTTAAAGGCATAGCATTGTCACAATATGAACTCTCGAGAGGCTGACCTCTTCAGTTTGTACCTTATCACCCGCTATAGTCAGTGAAATAACCTGGAAGTTTTATTTTCATTATTCTTTCATAGAATGTTAGTATCTCTTGGCAAAACTAGCATTTGTTGCTCATCCCTTATAGTCCTTGAGAGGATGATGATGAACCAGTTTATGGGACCACTACAGTCTATGTTCAAAGCCCTCCTATTGATCAGATTTGGCTTTGTTTTGAAAGAGAAGGATTTGAATCTATATAGCACTCTTCAATGGCTCAGGACACCTCAAAAAACTTTACAGCCACAATTTTGGAAATGTAATCAACATTACAATGTCGGAAATAAAACAACTAATTTGCTCTACAAATGCCTACAAATCAATAACCAGATAAACAGATGCTGATTGGAGGCTAAACACTGGTGTGAGGAAGGGTCAGCAGACCCAAAACATGAATTCTGATTTCTCTGCCAGGCCTGCTGAGCTTTCCCAGCAATTTCTGTTTGTAAACAGCTTCTTGATGCTGATTGGACACTAATTACTGGTCAACTCACCTGTGCTTCTTTGAAACAGTCCAATTGCATGATGGCCACACAAGACAGCAGACAGCTCCTCTAGTTAACATTTCGACCAACAAATGTCAACACCAGTAGGGCAGGCGCTCCTTCAGTTCTGCACGAAATGACAGCTTTCATTCTCACACTTACGTCCCCGAGTGGAATTTGAACCCACGACTTTCTGCATCCCAGCACATGGGTTCCCAATTGAGCCACGCCTGACATATTTGGAGCTGCCACCTCACACCCTCAGCATGTTCCTATAATTTGGAATTTGCCCATTCACAAATGACACACCACTGAGATGTGCTATTTGAAATATGTGCTTGGCTCTTTGAAAGAACTACTTACTTCCATTTATGATTTCTTCAGAGTTCTGAAAAGATTTTTACCTGTTGTAGTTAAGAAATTACAAAATGCCTTCAATTAATAAACCTATCCTGCAGTTTTGTTCCTTACCAAGACTGAATCGATCATTATTTCAGATCCAGTACCTGTACTTGTTGCCTATGACATGGTTTTAACATGCTCAGCACATACCTTCACAGGTCAATGAATTATTTGGTAACACAGTTGTACAAGACATTTTTGTGACATCTTTAATAAGGCTGGCTGAGTACTATTCTACATTGCACATTTTACTAATTAATTTTAAGTGTCATTTAATCTGTAGGTCATTCTAACCCACTTACCGAAATGAGTAATAATTTGCATTAGTTACAGCAATTGCTATTAAGCACACATGCACACAGATCTGTTTAGTTCCATTGCCATGTTGAACTTTGAATCGAATTCTTATAAGACAGACTTGTTTAACATGTTTATTGGCAAAAGTTGATTGCACTCCAGCAAGAGACCATCACATAATCAAAAATGTCTGTTTGCTCTGCTGTATTCTTAAAGCTCTGTACTAAAAGCAATTACTGTCCAACTTGAAAATCGCAGCAAACAAACAATAAACTATGCGATATTATGCATGCATAATCCCCTCTCAGCTGAGAAACTGGTCATCACAGTCCAGTAATTCTCAATTGGATGTGATAACATTGTGCAACTATCTCTGTCCAACTGTTGGCAGCAATCCTCACAAGGGAAGATTAAATTAAGGCCATTGCTCGTGTTGCACCCATTTGAGTACACAACAAGTTGATGACCGAGCCCATTTAAAAGGAGATTACCTCCACACTCCGAATGCCTTATTCTAACAGAACAGTTCAAACTATTCATCACGGGGCAATGAGATCCATTTAAGTCACATTGCCTGCAAAGGTCACACACCTTTAGCAGAAACAACCACCTCGCCTGCAAAAATAGGAACAGTCACTGTTCTGAATTAACTTAAGTCACTAAACCTAAATGGTGAGCCAAGTGCTACGCAGATGAAGTGAAGTCAACATGCTTTCGATAAAGCATCTACTCCTTTTCCCTCATGTGTTGTCTGTAAAGTTATCTTAGTCCCAGAGGACCATGCTCTGATTGAAAAGAGATAGCAGGTGGTGGTTTACTCTGAGGGTCACCACATGCAAAGGGTGAGATTGAGAAAGTGGGGTGGGGGGCCTTCATGGTAACTTCAGCCTGTGCGAGAACTGAACCTTTTGACTCCACTCTTAAATGCAAACCAGCTATCCGGTCAACCAAGCTAACCAACTATATCCTCCTTGTGCTTGTCTATATAGGAGAAAGTGAGGACTGCAGATGCTGGAGATCAGGGTTGAGATAGTGGTGCTGGAAAAGCATAGCAGGTCAGGCAGCATCCGAGGAACAGGAGGGTTGAAGTTTCAGGCAAGAGCCCTTCATCAGGAATGAGGCTTGAGAGCCAAGGGGGTAGAGAAATAAATGGGAGGGGGCTGGGGCCCACTGGCTCACAAGTCTCATTCCTGATGAAGGGCTTTTGCCCGAAACGTCGATTAACCTACTCCTTGGATGCTGCCTGACATGCTATGCTTTTCCAGCACCACACTCTTGTCTACATAAGTCTACCGAGTGAGTGTAACAGCAGCTTTGGTGTATTGCAGTTAATGATTTATGTCATGCCCTCCCTACGCATACAATCTTTTAGACCTTAATGTGTGTCTCCTCTTTCCCTGTATTCTTTTTCAAAGCCAATTTTGACTGCCTCAAACCTCTTTAACACATTAAGCTCTTTTTATACCTTCTAGCTTAATGCATTATTTGCATTTTAATCTCCATTCCAATCCTGATTAATATCCTGCTTTCTCATGCGTAACACAACTCAATTTTCTCTTCCCCACCTCACCATAAGTTCCACTGAATACCTGACTGAAATGTTGATTCCAACAATTGCCTTTTACATGTTTCCAATAGTTTGTGCTGGTCTTTGCAGCTTGCAAGATGACAGATAACCCCACTTTGCATTTCCCTAGTTGCTGAAGAGAGATGATGGCATAATTGATCATTTCAGCAACTACATACAAAGCACTATAACTACATTAGTCATTAACTGTAATACACAGAACCTGCTGCTACATTGAGTAGTTGAGGCCCATGTAGATAAATAAAAAAGGAATACAGATCACACAAGGGAAAAAGATAAAGAGACTCTTTTCTGAGAGTTTTAGAAGGCAAAGAATTGAAGAAAGCTGGTATAGAGCCTAAATCACACCAAAATAGTGAGGACTAATGGCCGATTACTATGTTAATTGCATGTTAATCAGGTGTTTCATTATATTCAAGTGATGGGCATATCATGGTTCTAACCTGTGCTCATACATATTGAGGCAGTATGAAACTTGGAGTTGTTGATTGTGAGATATATAAAACATAATGCCTCTCTGCAAATAAAAGAACAAAATCTTACATTGCTTTTAGTGCTATGAACGCTCACTAAGTGCTTCACAAAATCCCTATGAAACAAGGTATCACAGTGAGTCAGGTAAAGAGATACGAGGTCAGGTGACCTTGACCATAGAGGTAGCTATGAAGGATTGTACAGAAGGAGGAGGAAGTGGAGGTGTGTAGGAGGAGCATTTCAGAGCTCAGACCCGAGGCAACTGAAAGCACAGCCTTTAATAGTGGGCAATTAAAATTGTACAAGAACTAGACTCTATTCCTCTCCATCGTCACCTAATTTTTCGAATTCTAATATTCAATGCTGTAATATTGATGCAATTTCCATGTAACGTAAAATGTATTGGTCAGTGCATTGAGTATAAGAGTTGGGAGGTCATGTTGCAGCTGTACAGGACATTGGTGAGGCCACTCTTAGAATATTGCATTCAGTTCTTGTCTCCCTGCTACAGGAAAGATGTTATTAAATTTGAATGGGTTAGAAAAGGTTTACAAGGATGTTGCCAGAGTTGTACCTACATGAGAAGTATGTGGGATGAGTGCTCGTAGGGAATTCTGAAGGACTGGGTCCAAAGTCCTGATCAACGTGTTTAGTTCACGGGTGTGCTGTTTGGTCAGATCGGCTGGTAGTTGCCTAAAGTGTTCCTGGTTGTTCTGTTGTCAGTACACTTCTTTGCAGTAGTCTGTTCTATTCTGAATGATGATGGCTCCTCCTTTGTCTGCTGGTTTAATGACGATGTTGTGATTGGTTTTGACAGCATGGATGACTGTGTGTTGTAATCAGGTGATGTTTTGCTCTACCTTGTGGGTGCGGCTGATGAATCTTGCATTCATATATTTCCTGATGGTTTGAGCAGGTTTAAGCTAAATGGAGAGGCTGAATAGGCTGGGGCTATTTTCTCTGGAGCATCAGAAGCTGAGGGGTGACCTTATAGAGGTTTAGAAAAATCATTAGGAGCATGGATAGGGTGAAAAAACAATATATTTTCCCAGGGTGAGGGAGTCTAGAACTAGAGGGCATAGGTTTAAGCTGAGAGTGGAAAGATTTAAAAAGGAGCTAAGGGACAACATTTTCACACAGAAGGTTGTGCGTGTATGGAATGGGCTGCCAAGAGGAAGTGGTGGAGGCTGGTATAATTACAACATTTCAAAGGCATCTGGATGGGTATATGAACAGGAAGGGTGTAGAGGGATATGGATCAAATGCTGGCAAATGCGACTGGATTAATTCAGGATATCTGGTCAGCATGGACGAGTTGGACTAAAGAGTCCATTTCCATGTTGTAGAGCTCTAAAACTCTATGCCTCTAAATTTCTAATTCAAACAAACATAAATTCCTTAGTGAATTGGATCCTCCTCCTACATCTGTTACATGGCCAACAAATCTGATGAGAACATCACATAATACATGCTCAGAAACCACCAAAGAAATTGTAACCTGTCATTGGGCAGCAGCATGAACCATTTCTGAGAATAGAATGACAGATCACTAGGCTCTTGGACTGGAAGGTGCTTTGGAATTGTTGAAAATAGTGCCCAGTGAAGGAACCCTGATGCAAGAGGAAGATAACTTCAAATTGTTAAATTTTTTAAAAACAGAGCTAATTTGAATAAATGAAACGGGCTGGTACTCAAACATGTTATAGTTTTCATACTGTCATATATGACAGGATAGATGAAATACTCAAAGTTAAAACTAGATGAAAATTGCAGGGTATCATCAGAGATTTAGAAAAGCAATGAATTAGCCTTTGGGAAGTAAAGACATCAATACTTGGTTCTATATCCAAGTCACTTCAAGTTCAAAAGAAAAAGAATATGTTATTAAATATCCAAGTACCACAGCAAGCCTGGAGAAAGAGAGTAGGATCTGCTTGAAGTTGATTGGAAAATTTATCTTTAGTGTTCTCACTGTTGGCCCATTTATAATGAACAGCTTCACTGATTTAAGGAAAGGAAAGTCTGAATCTGGATGAAAGCTCCAAAGGAATTCCAAAAGTTTCAACAATGAGTTCAGATATTTTATCAGTTTAGCAGGGAAGCACGTCAAGAAGCAAGGGAGAGAGTGTTACAACTGCAAAAGGCAGTGTGAGAAAATGAAAAATAAAGGCCATTTTCAAAGGGAGTGAATCCAGGGAAAGACTTAAAAGCTAATGGGTGACAGATCTGCCACTGAACAACTCAGCATGGGAAGGTTTTTAGGAGCCACTGGAGATGCCTGCTAAAAGCAACAAAATCCTCACATTCAGAAAGATCCGAGAAACAGATTACACACCCTGTCAGACAAAGTGGACATTAAGAGGCAACCGAGACACCATAATCAATCACTTGTGAGACACTGAAAGAGATAACAATCCAGAATAACAACAGCAACTACAGATAGGAAAAGTCTGCAAATCTAAATGGAAACAGCAGAACAGTACAGCCATGATTTTATGTATTACTTTAGTTAGTATCCGTCAACTGATCACTCTGGGACTGTTGGATTATTTAGAACTGCTAGCTTATTTTTGATGTAAAAGTTAGCTTTTTTTCTTGCGCCAATGATGAATTATGGAAACATTCCTATTTAAATCCATATTCCTGTTTGAAGATTGACAGATGAACTGTAGAATGAAGATGGAGGTGCATTTATTTACTTTCGAGGATTTTCTTGAACATTAGTGACTGATGCACATTGACTATATTGAAACTGTTTGCAAACTGGTATTATCTGGAGGTGATTTCCTCGAATTCCAGGAGCAGCAATTACTGTTTTATATGCTGTTGCATTGTTTTGGAACTTCAGAAAAAAAAAGTCAAAACAACAGCAGTTTTAAAAGGGACAAGAGCAGACAAAGGTAGCACATGGTGAGGATTGTGCAGGAGAGAGAGAGAGAGAGAGAGAATCTGCACAGTTACTGCTTTTCCTGTTTTTGAATTCATGTATCGCTGGACATCGGAGTTCATCTGGGAAAATTAACAAACAGTGAAATTCACCACTAATCTCGGAGGAACCGTTGGGTGAACTTAACAGCACAGAATCAGATAAGTTAATTGTTGTTTTAAGTCTGTCCAAGAGAAAGGCTGTATTAGTGAGTATAGTGGGTTCTTTCTTGATTATATGTTTTTGGAGATAAGACTCTTGATTAAACTTAAAATATAAGCCATAGCTATTAATTTAATCTGGGACAGTGTTTGTAGAGGAATAAGACGGTGTTATTTTCTGGGTCTGTAGATTGTAAAGGAGCAAAAACGGCCTTTGCAGTGATAGGTACTTCTTGTCAGATGTGGGAGTTTAAAGAGAGTTTAAGGGTTACTGCAGGTTATATCTGCCATAAATGCTGCTGATGCGAATCTTATCAGATCAAATGGATCGGTTGGAGAGACAGATAGAAGCAATGAGGAATTTGCAACAGCAACAGGATGTGATGGATGGCAGTTATACGAAGGAGGGGTGGCGGCAGTCTCAGATACAGTCACATAGATGGGTTAACTCCAGGAAAGGTAAGAGAGGTAGGCAGCTAGTGTAGGAGTCTTTTGTGGATACACCCATTTCAAACAGGTATGCTGTTTTGGAAAATGTAGGGGGTGATGGATTCTCAGAGGAACGTAGCACAAACAGCCAAGTTTCTGGCATTGAGACTGGCTCTAATGCAATGAGGGGTATATCGGCTTCCAAGAGAACAACTGTGTTAGGGGATTCTGTCGTCCGAGGTACAGACAGACGTTTCTGTGGCCAGCAGAGAAAAAACAGAATGGTGTGTTGTTTCCCTGGTGCCAGGATCAAGGATGTCTCAGAGAGGGTGCAGAATGTTCTCACGGGGGAGAGGGGCCAGCAGGAGGTCATTGTCCACATTGGAACCAATGACATTGTAAGGGAAAAGGTTGAGATTCTGAAGGGAGATTACAGAGAGTTAGGCAGAAATTTAAAAAGGTCCTCAAGGGTAGTAATATCTGGATTACTCCCAGTACTACGAGCTAGTGAGGGCAGGAATTGGAGGATAGAGCAGATGAATGCATGGCTGAGGAGCTGGTGTATGGGAGAAGGATTCACATTTTTGGATCATTGGAATCTCTTTTGGGGTAGAAGTGACCTGTACAAGAAGGACAGATTGCACCTAAATTGGAAGGGGACTAATATACTGGCAGGGAAATTTTCTAGAACTGCTCGGGAGGATGTAAACTAGCAAGGTGGGGGGGGGGAGTGGTCCCAGGGAGATAGAGAGGAAAGGGATCACTCTGAGAATGGTACAGTTGAGAACAGAAGTGAGTCAAACAGTCAGGGCAGGCAGGGACAAGGTAGGACTAATAAATTAAACTGCATTTATTTCAATGCAAGGGGTCTAACAAGGAAGTCAGATGAACTCAGGGCATGGTGAGGAACATGGGACTGGGATATCATAGCAATTACAGAAACATGGCTCAGGGATGAGTAGGACTGGCAGCTTAATGTTCCAGGATACAAATGCTACAGGAAGGATAGAAAGGGAGGCAAGAGAGGAGGGGGAGCAGTATTTTTGATAAGGGATAGCATTACAGCTGTGTTGAGGGAGGAGATTCCCAGAAATACATCCAGGGAAGTTATTTGGGTGGAACTGAGAAATAAGAAAGGGATGATCACCTTATTGGGATCGTATTATAGACCCCCCAATAGTCAGAGGGAAATTGAGAAACAAACTTGTAAGGAGATCTCAGCTATCTGTAAGAATATTAGGGTAGTTATGGTAGGGGATTTTAACTTTCCAAACATCGACTGGGACTGCCATAGTATTAAAAGTGTAGATGGAGAGGAAATTCTTAAGTGTGTACAAGACAATTTTCTGATTCAGTATGTGGATGTACCTACTAGAGAAAGTGCAAAACTTGACCTTCGCTTGGGAAATAAGGCAGGGCATGTGACTGAGGTGTCAATGGGGACCACTTTGGGGCCAGCGACCATAATTCTATTTGTTCTAAAATAGTGATGGAAAAGGATAGACCAGATCTAAAAGTTGAAGTTCTAAATTGGAGAAAGGCCAATTTTGACGGTATTAGGTATTAAGAGATACAATTAGTAAGTTTGCAGATGACACCAAAATTGGAGGTGTAGTGGACAGCGAAGAGAGTTATCTCAGATTACAACAGGATCTGGACCAGATGGCCAATGGGCTGAGAAGTGGCAGGGGGAGTTTAATTCAGATAAATGCGAGGTACTGCATTTTGGGAAAGCAAATCTTAGCAGGACTTATACACTTAATGGTAAGGTCATAGGGAATGTTGCTGAACAAAGAGACCTTGGAGTGCAGGTTCATAGCTCCTTGAAAGTGGAGTCACAGGTAGATAGGATAGTGAAGAAGGCGTTTGGTATGCTTTCCTTTATTGGTCAGAGTATTGAGTACAAGAGATGGGAGGTCATGTTACGGCTGTACAGGACATTGGTTAGGCCACTGTTGGAATATTGCGTGCAATTCTGGTCTCCTTCCCATCGGAAAGATGTTGTGAAACTTGAAAGGGTTCAGAAAAGATTTACAAGGATGTTGCCAGGGTTGTAGGATTTGAGCTATAGGGAGAGGCTGAACAGGCTGGGGCTGTTTACCTTGGAGCGTCAGAGGCTGAGGGGTGACCTTATAGAGGTTTACAAATTTATGAGGGGCATTGATAGGATAAATAGACAAAGTATTTTCCCTGGGGTCGGGGAGTCCAGAACCAAAGGGCATAGGTTTAGGGTGAGAGCGGAAAGACATAAAAGAGACCTTAGGGGCAACTTTTTCACACAGAGGATGGTATGTGCATGGAATGAGCTGCCAGATGATGTGGTGGAGGCTGGTACAATTGCAACATTTATGAGGCATTTGGATGGATATATGAATAGAAAGGTTTTGGAGGGATATGGGCCGGGTGCTGGCAGGTGGGACTAGATTGGATTAGGATATCTGGTCGGCATGGACAGGTTGGACTGAAGGGTCTGTTTCCATGCTGTACATCTGTATGACTGTATATGACACTTCACAACGCCCCTGTGGTGTTTATTCCCCATGATTTTTTTGTGAAGAAGTAATGTCTCTGTTTAATGAAGCATGATGATGTTTATTTTATACATGAAACCTTAAGTGCAAATACTACACCTAAATTATTCTATGGTTGTCTACATTTTTTATGCGTCATGCTTTGAACTTTTTTTCTTAAGTATTTCTTCAAACATTCTTCAGCAATGCTTTCCTCACTAGATTTGCTTTTCTACATAAACCTTATACATAACCCTTGAGATCAACTTTTTCTTTTACTAGTTTTGCTGAGTGTAAAAATAAATGCTATGTTTTGAAGTACGGTCAATTGCCTCGTCCTTTACATGTGCAATCAGCAAAATGCTTCTTCCTGTTACTTGGTTTTCAGATTTTTACTCCTTTATAAGTAAATTAAAAGTTTATTTATTAATTCCTTCCATTAATTATGCTCAAATTCACCATCAGAAGCTTAGATTTTGCTATAAATAATTTTTATCCACATTAACCTTCTCCCTTTTTAACTAACTTCTTAAGATAGTGGAGCAGAATTAGGCCAGTTGGCCAATCAAGTCTGTTCTGTCGTTCAATCATAGCTGATATAAACAATAGAAACACAGAATATAGGACAGGAGGAGACCATTCAGCCCTTCGAGCCTGGTCTGCCATTCATCATGATCTTGACTGATCATCCAACTCAATAATCTAATCCTGCTTTCTCCCCATAACCTTTGGTCCCATTTGCCCCAAGTGCTATATCTAGCCACCCCTTGAACACATTTAATGTTTTGACAACTACTTCCTGTGGTAATGAATTCTACATGCCCACGACCCTTTGGCTGAAGAAATGTCTCATCTTCATCCTAAATGGTCCACCCTGAATCCTCAGAGTGTGATCCCTTGTTCTGGATGCACCCACCATTGGGGACATCCTTGCTGCATCTACCCTGTCTAGTTCTGTTATAATTTTATAAGTCTCAATGAGATCCCCCCTCACTTGTCTGAACTCCAGTGAAAACAATCCTAACCCTAGTCGCTCTCTCCTGATACATCAGTCCCACCACCCCTGGAATTCCTGGGAATTTTTCGCTGCACTCCCTCAAAAGCAAGAGCATCCTTCCTCAGAAAAGGGGGCCACGACTGGTGTGGTCTCACCAAGGTGTGGTCTCACTAAGATCCTGTATAACTGCAATAACACATCTCTGCTCCCATACTCGAAACCTCTTGCAATGAAGGCCAACATACCATTTGCCTTCTTTACTGCCTGCTACACCTGAGTGTTTACCTTGAGTGACTGGTGCACAAGGACACCCAGGTCCTGCTGCACACTCCCCTCTCCCAATTTACAGCCATTCAGGTTGTAATCTGCCTTCTTGTTTTACTTCCAAAATGAATAACCTCACATTTATCCAAATTAAACTGCATCTGCCATTGATTTGCCCACTCATTCAATCTGTCCAGATTATGCTGAAGCATCTCTGCATCCTCGTCACAGTTCACCCTCTGCCCAATTTGGTATCATCTGCAAAATTTGACATATTACATTTTGTTCCCTCATCCAAATCATTAATAGATATTGTGAATAGCTGGATCCTCGCACACATCTCTCTGCCACTCCACTAGTTACAGCCTGCCAATTTGAAAAGGACTCATTAGTTCCTACTTTTTGTTTCCTCTCTGCCAGCCAGTTTTCTGCCCATCTTAATACACTTACCCAATTCCCTGCACTTTAATCTTGCACAATAATCTCGTAGTTGGACTTCGTCAAATACTTTCTGAAAGTCCAAATATACCACAACAACTGGCTCTATCTCGTCAACTCTACCAGTTACATCTTTGTAGAATTCCAACAGATTTGTCAAACATGATTTCCCCTTCATTAATCCATGATGACTCTGTCTGATTCAGCCTCTACTTTCTAAATGCCCAGCTGCAATTTCCTTGATAATGGGATTCGAGAATATTCCCCACTACCAATGTTAGACTTATCGGTCTAAAATTCCCTGATTTCTCTCTACTTCCCTTTTTGAATATTGGATGACATTAGCTACCTTCCAAACAGCAGGACTCTTCCAGAGTCTATAGAATCCTGGAAGATAAACACCAATGCATCCATTATTTCCTGAGCCACTTCCTTAAGTACTCTGGGATATAGATTATCAGACCTGGGGATTTATCCGCCTTCAATCCCTTCAATGTTCCCGGCACCATTTCTCTACTAATATTGATCTTCCTCAGTTCTTCCCTCTCACTAAATAGTGCATTCTCCAACATCTTTGGTATCTGATTTGTGACCTCTTTTGTGAATACAGAGCCAGAATATGTATTCAGTTGCTCAACCATTTCTTTGTCCCGTATTATACATTCCGCTGTTTCTGTCTGGAGGGGACCGACATTTGTCTTCATTAATCTCTTTCTTTTCATGTAGCTATAGAAAATGTCAGTGTCCGTCTTTATGGTCCCTGCAAGGGGCATGTCAATTTGATAGCTTTCAACGGTTATACAGTATATGAAAAATATTATCAGACATGACTTACATATATAAGGATGATGTGCAAATAAGGTGTAGTATACATCATCACAGGAAGTGATGCAAATCACATGACATGATCATGATCTTGCTCTCTTACAGCCTTGTACCAAGATGAAGCCCACTTTAGGTATTGTGGCTGCAGTTACAATCTCAAATACCAGTTAATGTTGTTCTTTCAACCTCTGTAGATGTTCCTTGGCAGCACAACCAGATTAATAATATTTTAAAATAATGAAAACCTGCTGTGTTGGGTAATGGCTCTAAAAGGGATTAATTTTCATGTTAAATCAGCCACACCTTTTTCACTGATTCCCACATAGTCTGTAACTGGACCCAAGGAGACTTCCTGTAGCTTTTGGAGGGAGCAGATGCATCCGTACCAGTTCCCCAAAGCTCTAGTCATTATGCCTGGCTGAATATAATTGTAATTGTCGCCACTATGCAATAAACCTTCTCATTATCTATAAACAGTACCTCTTCCATGGGTTCTCAACAGTGGTGTGTCCTCTACCACTGATCATTACATAGATGCAAGACAAAGCAAAAATAAAGGAGGTTTCAGGAGTGGTCACCTGGGAAAATGTTGTACAACTGGCAAACATTATAATCTACAGAACAGAAAACTGGTCCATATGTATGTGTAAAATTTTATAAAGAACCCAAGCTATCTCCAGCTTGAATGATTGCCTCCCAATACTCCACAAGTGCATCCATTTTCTCTTTAAATGAGGTAATACCTTACGCTTCAATCCTGGTAGTGGTTGTGACTTCCACATTGTTATAACTCTCCGTGCAATGAAATTCCTCCCAATTTTTTTTTAAAGTTAGCGTCTGTCTTGTACTTTTGTTTGCCTTTTCCAAGACTCTCAGATTCATCCTGCCAAACTGATTCATCACTTTGGCAAGTCTTTTTCTTCAGTTGAGAAACTAGCCCAGTCTGCTTGATATTTCCTAATATTTAATTCTCCCTTCTCAGAAGTTCCACGTAAGTTTTTTGAACAGTTGCCTTAATATCAGTTTTGTGGTGGTTCAGATGTAATCCAAATGAGATTGTATGTGACCGTATGATGATCTCTCAACTTTTGGGATTTTATTTCTGTTAAAAAAATAAATTCATCATCATCTTGTTCAGAATCTGTGTACCAAATTTTCCAATGTGTAAATTTCTGGAAGTGCCTCCTTAATCTTTGTCACGCTGTTTTATGCTGCTCACAATTTTGTTTTTAAATTTATTCAGAGGATTCTCGGCATTGTTGGTAAGGCTAGTATTTATTGTCCAACTCAAATTACCCAGAGGGCAATTAAGAGTTAACACATTGCTGGAATCACATGTCAGCCAGACCAGATTAGGATGGCAGATTTCCACCCTCGATGGGTATTGATGTTTCTAGCACAATCAACTGTAGTTACATACTCACCACTTGGCCAGCGCTTCATTCCAGATTTTACTAAATTCAAATTGTACCAACTGACATAATGGGATTTGATCCCATGTCCATTTGAACCCATTGGCCTGAAACTCTGGATTACGAGCCTAGTGACATTAATACTACACCACTGCTTTATTATGCAGACAGCTACCCTTCACAGTGCCACTCTCATGCAATATTGCATTTAGCAGCAGTGGAATTGAGAGAGCACAGAATTCACACTTCACTCACCAACTTTAAAGCCCAGATGCACATTTCAAGCCCATTTCATTCGGAACCAGCCTGGTCTGAAGTAGCCATCCAGGTCAGTGCAGTGTCCATGACCCAGAGGGACGTGCAGCATTGCCGCTGGGAAGATCAATGACTTCTACACTCCTTGGAGGTAAGTACAACTGTTCTCTCTCTGTTACCTCAAGCATACTTTAACTCTGCCACTGCACCCACCTCCCACCAAAGCTTGTGGTCTACATTGTCAATATTGTGTGCAGCGTCTTCATTCAATGACTCTCGCCCAAACCATTCCCCCTCCTCCAATCTACTAAGCATTTCTACCCTTTCTGTGCTTCCTATGCACTCACCAAGGTAACCCCACCACTTTTCCTGACTGAGGGATGGGCCAGCCCTTAACTGATCATAGTTGCCCTTTACTGGACTCAGGACTCCTCCCCTTCGACTTTCTGGCATGGTCATTTGGTTGAAACCTATGCAGCATGCCTGTCGTATACTCTGTTGCCACATGCTGTACTTCACTGACGTAGCAGAGAGCACTGCAGCAAGATGCCCATCCCTTTGACTGTTCTTTGCTGTAAACCATGACCAGCTGCTTGGCTTTCTAACCGCACGAGGCAAGGCAAAGCAAAACAGACGCTGGCTGCAAAGCAAGGGAGCTCTAAGAAAGCAAACTAAGTACACCCAGATGTATCCTGAACCATTGCGTGAGATGGGTGTCTGTCCCTGGGCACAAATGATGTTGGCAGCAGCATTCTAATGTCACATGTCAATGAACTTAAGGACAGTACAGAGGCGATGAGCTATACTCCAAGGTTGGTCAAGGTTTGCCTTAATGATATGGTGAAGCTAGTTGGTGATTTGTCAATGCTAACTTCCAGGGATGGGGAGGTGCCCCAAGATGTTGGGGTATACTGACCAAGGCTCCCTGGAAATTTGCAGCTGCCAGCTACCTGCTCAGATCTCCAACATTGGGAATTGTCACTGTCTAGTTTCCATCCACTACCTGGAAAAATAGCACCCTGCTAAAGATGAGGTGTGATGTGGTAACAATTACATATTTTAGCAAATGGGCAACTCACCACTTACTAGTGAGATTCTAACCCCTCTACTGAAGCCTTAAGCAGATGGTAAAACTATCTTTCTTCACATTGAGAATCTAGTTTGTTTACATTCTTAGTATGATCCCAATGTCTCACTATTGCCCACATTTTTCAGAGGCTGGGAAAATTCTGCCCTCTCAACCAACATTGGAGATGTTAATTATTTATGTAAATGCACAGATCTCTGAATTCCTATATTTTGTTTAGTTTCTTACCCAAATTATTTTGAAGGCAGAGGTCGATAGATTCTTGATGACCATGGGGTTGAAAGATTATTGGGGGATATTATTGGGGAAATGAAGAGTTGAGGTTGAGGTCAGGCATTTTTTAAATGGCAGAGTAGGCTTAAGGGCCAAATGGCCTCCTCTTGTTCGTTGTTCATTTGTTTACAATCTTTGAATAAAAATAGTCTCTCACTCACACCATTGAGTTGGCTCATCCCATCCTCAGAGCATCTCACCTTATCCCTGCATTCCCAATGGCTAAACCACCTAGCCTACACATTCCTGAATATTATGAGCAATTTAGCATGGCCAATCCACCCAGCCTGCACATCTTTGGATTGTGGGAGGAAATCCACTCTGACACGGGGAGAACGTGCAAACTCCACACAGACAGTTGCCCGAGGGTGAAATCAAACCTGGGTTCCTGGCACTGTTAGGCAGCAGTGATAGAGATTGAAGAGGGATTTCTTCACCCATAGAGTACTGACATTTTTGAATTTTCTATGCCAGAGGGCATGGAGACTCAGACCTCTATGTTCAAGACAGTGATCAATAGGTTTCTAGGTGTTAAAGATGTCGAGTGATATGACTATAGTACAAGCAAATAGGATTGAGGTAGAAGATCGCCATGGTCCAGTTAAATGGAGAAGCAGTCTCGAGGGACCGAATGGCCTATTCTGGTTCTTATTCTCTTTGTCTCAACAGCAAACACTTTCTTTCATTCTCTCGAGCTCACTTTCTTGCCACTGGCAAGAATTGAGACTTGTATCTGACCCAAATCATCACAGGTGCCTCTCGAGACCAGCCTGCATAAAAATATTGAGTTCTCTTTCATTTTCATGACATTCATGGACCCCTTTACTTTGTGAGCAGGTTCTCTTCCTACTGCTGAGTGACTGCTCAAGGTTGGCTCGACCAAAGAAAAGCAAAAGAAAGATGGATGACTTTCTAGGTGAATTTGAATCATGGTTCAAATGGCTTTAAAAGGGAACCAGGTATTATGCTTGGTCAATATGGCTTGTCAATATACAAAATGAACCTCATTTGCTTGAAAAAGGTATCAATATCCAGACACATCAGAGAAAGAAGGCACTTATTTTTCAGAAGTAGATCAGAGAGAGAGAGAGATATAGAGAGAGAGAGAGCACGAGTGCGAGAGCGAGATATAGAGAGAGAGAGAAAGAGAGAGAGAGAGAGAGCACGCGCAAAAAAAGAGCACAAGAGAAAAAGCTCGACTATTTCTCAATAGAATCTCCAACCAACAAAATGGACTACTTCTGTCAAATGCATAAATACATTTAATAGGATATTTGAGCTAAATATTGTGATATGTTCACTTACAGGGAGTATGGTGACATATATTAATGAAGAATTAACATGTGAGAAGTGAATAAAGCAGCTGCTATTTATGATTCTGCCTTCAATTGGTTTAATCTGATTTTTTTTGTTTTAATTCAATACTTGTGGGCGGCACAGTGGCACAGTGGTTAGCACTGCTGCCTCACAGCGCCAGAGACCCGGGTTCAATTCCCGACTCAGGCGACTGACTGTGTGGAGTTTGCACATTCTCCCCGTGTCTGCGTGGTTTCCTCTGGTTTCCTCCCACAGTCCAAAAATATGCAGGTAGGTGAATTGGCCATGCTAAATTGCCCGTAGTGTTAGGTGCAGGGGTAAATGCAGGGGAATGGGTCTGGGTGCATGCACTTCGGCGGGTCGGTTTGGACTTGTTGGGCCGAAAGGCCTGTTTCCACACTGTAAGTAATCTAATGCTAATCATTTCAAACCTGTGCCCATTTAAATATTTGATCCTGAGTACACAATAAATTAAATCTATTAAGAGCAACTTACGGTGATTTGAGTCAAAGGTGATAGTGTTGTAGTAATGTTACTGGACTAATCCATGGCCCAAGTTAATCATCTGGGGATACAGGTTCAAATCCCACCACAGCCAATGTTTTAACTTCAATTAATAAATGGAATATAAAGCCAGTCTCAGGCATGGTGTCATTAATCTTCTTTAGGGAAGGAAATCTGCTGTCTGCATATAGTCTGACCTATAAATAACTCCAGATCCTCAGCAAATTGGTTGATTCTTAACTGCCTACTGATGTCATCCTGCAAGCCATTTGATTCAAGGAGAACTGGAGATGAGAAACATTGCGAACCTTGCGAGCGATGGTCGCATTCCCGAAAAAGAATTAAGTAAACTAAAATCGAGTGAGTAATCAGATTGTTCATCAGTAATCTGATCAAAAGAAACACATTGGGTTACATTCCATGTCTAGTATGCAGGAAGCCTTTAAGAGACACGTCTATGATATCACCACCATATCATAGCATACAACCGAGGGTGTAAAGGTCTCAGTCTCCAGCATAACTAAGGTCTTTTTCAGAAATGATATCAAGTCATAGAGGTCTACAGCATGAAAACAATCTGTCCATGCCACCCAGTTTTCACAATAAACTAGTCACATTTTCTTGCATCTCTCCATACCTATCCCATCCATGAACCCATCTGATTGTTTCTTAAATGATGAAAGAGTACTTGCTTCCACCACTACCTCTGGCAGCATCTTCCAGACAGATACTCACCACCCTCTGTGTGAAAGAATTGCCCCCGGACCCTTTTGTATCTCTTCCCCTCTCACCTTAAACCTATGCCCTCTAGTTTCAGATTTCTCTACCATTAGCAAAAGCTGTTGGCTATCTAGAGAATAGAATCTTTACAGAAAGCAGACTGTCAGGATGTTTAGTCCAGCTAGCTGTGAGAGTTGTGAGTTTATAAAGAATATCTATGCCTCTTTTGATTTTATTGACCTCTATAAAGGTTACCCCTCAGTCTCCTATGGTGCAGAGAAAAGTGTCCTAGACTATCCAACCTCTCCTAATAACTCAAAACTTCCTGTCCAGGTAGCATCCTCGTAAATCTTTTCTGCACTCTTTCCAGTTTAATGATATCCTTTCTGTACTAGGGCGACCAGAAGTGCATGTGGTACTCAAAATGTGGCCTCACTAACGTCTTGTACAGCTGAAATAAGATACCCCAACTTCTATACTCAATGCCCTGACCTAGTATGCCGAAAGCCTTCTTCACTACCCTGTTTACCTGGAGCTATGATGCTTTACCTCCAGATCTCTTTGTTTTCTCACACTCCCTAGGACCCTACCATTGACTGTGTAAGTCCTGCCCTAGTTTGATGCACCAAAATGCAACATCTTGCATTTTCAAAATTAAACTCCATTTGCCATTCCTTAGCCCACTGACCCCGTTGATCAAGAGTTTGCCGCATTCCCAGATAACCTTCTTCCTGAAGAAGGGCTTATGCCTGAAACGCCGATTCTCCTGTTCCCTGGATGCTGCCTGACCTGCTGCGCTTTTCCAGCAACACATTTTCAGCTTCTTCCATGTCCACTATACCGGCAATCTTGGTGTCATCTACAACCAATCTTGATGTCAATCTGTCATCATACGCTGATGGAACTACGCTCCAGTTTGGAATTGAAGAAAATCCTAGCAGCTCAGAAACGGAGGTGCCATGAATATAATACACATACATACCAGGAGCTGTCACAAACATCTGTTGAATGTTTCAGTGCTACACCACCCACATCTTTTCTCCCGTAACATAAGGATAAAAAAAGCATTCCCACATCAGATATGAATACACAGCTGCAGGCAAAAGTCCACAATACAGTGACAGACAAAACACATAAACAGTATGTTTTATAAGAAGTGAAAGTGCTTCCAGTCCCTCTAATTGGAGTCTGTCTGTTGATGAAGCTACGGAGTACTTGTAATAACTGGTATTTTTCTTCATCGTCTATTTTTCTCTTTACATTGTGCTTCTGTGAAGCATGCAGAATGTTCTTAGTGGAGACTCTGAAAAGGAGAAAGTGATGACTGAAGATGCTGGACATCAGAGTCGAACAGTGTGGTGCTGGAAAAGCACAGCCAGTCAGGCAGCATTCAAGGAGCAGGAGAATCGACATTTCGGACATAAACCCTTCATCAGGAATGAGGTTTGTGGGCCAAGGGGGCTCAGAGATAAATGGGAGGGGAGTGGGGTTGGGGGGGAAGGTAGCTGGGAATGTGACAGGTAAATGAAGGTGGGGGTGAAAGTGAAAGGTTGGAGAGAATCGGTGGGAAGGAAGATGGGCAGGTAGGACTGTTCAAGAGGTCGGTACCGAGTTGGAAGGTGGGACTGGGATAAGTTGGGGATGGGGAAATGGGGAAACTGGTGAAATCCACATTGATTCCTTGTAGTTGGAGGGTCTCAAGGTAGAAAAGGAGGTGTTCTTCCTCCATGCGTCAGATGGTTAGGGTTTTTGGCTATGGTGGAGTCCCGGTACCTGCATGTCCTTGGTGGAGTGGGAGGGAGAGTTAAAAGTGTTCAGCCACGGGGCGGTGGGATTGGTTACTGTCGGTGTACCAGAGATGTTCCCTGAAATTACCTGCAAATTGGCATCCTGTCTCCCTGATGTAGAGGATACCACATTGGGTCCAACAGTAGATGACATGTGTGGAAGTACAGGTAAATTTCTGTTGGATGTGGAACGATCCTTTGGGGCCTTGGATGGAGGCGAAGACGGAGGTATGGGCACAGGTATTGCACTTCTTGCAGTGGCAGGGGAAGGTGCAAGGAGGGGAGTATAGTTGGTACGTGCATGGACTTGACAAGGGAGCCTTGGAGACAATGGTCACTGCAGAACGCAGGTAGGGGTGGGGAGGAAAACATATCCCTGGTGGTGTTTTATCACACCTTACACCCCACCAACCTCTGGATGCATCGCATCACCCTCTGCCATTTCCACTACCGACAAACTGACCCCACCGCCAGAGATACATTTCCCTCCCCATCCCTATCTACATTGCAGAGAGACCATTCCCTCCCCGACTCCCTCGCCAGATCCACGTCCCCCGCCAATCCACCCTCCCCTTCCGCCACCTTCCCTTGCCACTGCAAGAAGTTCAAAAGCTGTGTCCAGACCTCCCGCCTCACCTCCACCCCAGGCCCCGAAGGATCCTTCCACATCTATTTACCTGTACTTCCACATATGTCACCTACGGTGTCCGTGGCACCCAGTGTGGTATCCCCTACATTGGGGAGACAGGACACCAACTTATGGATCATTTCAGAGAACATCTCTGAGAAAGCCATGCCAACCAACCCCACCACCCTGTGGCTGAACACTTTAACTCACCCTCCCACTCCGCTAAGGACATGCGGGTCCTGGGCCTCCTCCATCGCTCCTAACCACCCGATGCCTGGAGGGAGAATGCCTTATCTTCTGCCTTGGGACCGTCCAACCACATGGGATCAACGTGGATTTCACCAGTTTCCCCATTTCCCCTCTCCCCACCTTATTCCAATTCGTACCTTCCAACTTGGTATTGTCCTACCTGTCTATCTTCCTTCCCACCTATCCACCCCAACCCCCTCTCCGATCTATCACATTTACCCCCATCTTCATCTATATATCGCACTCCCAGCTATCTTCGCCTCAACCTCATCCCCTGCCCATTTATCTCTGAGACCCCTTGAACCCACAAGCCTAATTTCTGATGAAGAGCTTATGCCCGAAACATCGATTCTCCTGCTCCTCAGATGCTTCCTGACCAGCTGTGTTTTACCAGCACCACACTTTTCAACAGTGGAGACTCTGTTTAGTTGTGTTGTTGACTTCACTCACACAACAAGAAGCAATACATTGTACATGAGAAATCTGAATGTATTATTTTCCAAGTGTTTAAAGTACTTGTCAGAAAATTGTACTCTGTGTGGCATCTCACTTTCTATCATGGGCACTTAGCAGCAGCGAATGCAATTGGAAATGACCTCTTGAATGTAAAGCTCAGGATGTGTAATGAAAAATCCTTTACATTTTAAATGGAAAAACCACAATGATCATTCTGGAACCAGAGTCAATTGCAGATCTGAAGTATCCAAATCCATCACTTGATTTTGTTGCAGAAAATAAGAAAGACAGGATTAGCACAAATGTAACTAACATCTTAATCAACCAATTATTCTCCCATTGTTCTTCTAGTGAGTGATGCTTGACAATTACTGTAAATTGGAGCTTCCCAAAATGGGTGTCGGGACCTCAGTGGGCTCACCAGCTGACATTCTGATATCACAAGCTCCGTGGTGGCAGTGTTCACAGTGATCCTAAAAACTGAAATACTCCTTGATTTTTAACTTGTTTGCTTGCTGAAATTTCCTAAAGCAAGGACATTCCCATTAGCACCCCGAGAGTCCCTCTCGAAAATAGGTTTTAGAAAGAAACTCCAGAAATACAATCAAGTTAATCATTAAAAAAACACTCTGGTACACAGAGACCAAAATCCAGATGCCACTTGTTCAAAATCCAAACTCTGAAATAAATGATTTTATTTTTATTCATTCATGGGCCAGCCAGTCTTTATTTCCCATTGCTAGGTGCCTCCGTGAAGGGGGTGGTAAGCTGCAACCAGGCAACAGAGACCCAAGGCAATGTAGTTTGACTCTTAACTGGTCTCTGGAATGGGCAATAAATGCTGAGCTAGCTAGAGACACCCTCATCTGGGCGTGACAAAAGAATGCCTGGTGCCAGCAAGAGACAATGCTGTTAACATTATCAAGTAACTCTAAGGAAGTCTGTCATTTTAATGAGGGTGAATGCTTCCAAAGGCATGTGTGCAAGTTTCTGAGAGATTCTTATACAATTTAATAACGAATTAAAAGATCAGAGTGCAACAATGGCTTGCTTGTTGTATGTGCTGAACTAGTGTCCTCTTTTGATGTTCTTTTTGAGATTTATCATCCTTTCAATTTAATCCCTCAGGGAAGATTAACAAATATAATTGACAAATGTGTAGACAGCACAACAGTGCCATCACACATGCCCCATGCCTTTCTGGAACAAAGTTAACGAAAATATAAAAGTTAAAAATTACAGAACACTAGGTTATAGTCCAACAGGTTTATTTGGAAGCACTAGCTTTTGGAGCTCTGCTCCTTCATCAGGTGGTAGTGGAGTATTACTCCAAAGGGCCTTTTCTCGGCTGAATGAATTAATGAATCTTCAGATTTAAAAGTGGGTCCTTAGTGCACACAGCAAGAATTGTATATTGTTAAATGGCTCCAAGCTTGTAGGAAGTCAGGAAGTTCATTTCCTTGACAGAGAATTCATTGCTTTCTCCATAATTTCCCAGTTCTCTTCATTCTCTCAGTCCCAACAGTATCCTTTTTAAATTTACTTTGAATCAATTTGTTTGGACATGTTACAAAACAGCCCCTGGGCATAAGTTCATAAGATCTAGGAGCAGAATTAGGCCAATGGGCCCATTAAGTCCTCTCCGCCATTCGATTATGGCTAATATGTTCCTTACCCACATTTTCCTGTCTTCTCCTGATAACCCTTTCAACCTATTATCAATTTAAAATCTGTCTAACTCCTCCTTAAATTCACTCACTGTCCCGGCATCCACCACACTTTGGGGGTAGCAAATTCCACGATTCACAACCCTTTGGGAGAACTAGTTTCTCCTCAAATCTGTTTTAAATTTGCTATCCCTTATCCTAAGACCATGACCTCTCATCTGAGAATGTGTGGCACGGTGGCACAGTGGTTAGCACTGCTGCCTCACAGCGCCAGAGACCCGGGTTCAATTCCCGCCTCAGGTGACTGACTGTGTGGAGTTTGCACGTTCTACCCGTGTCTGCGTGGGAATCCTCCGGGTGCTCCGGTTTCCTCCCACAATCCAAAAGATGTGCAGGTCAGGTGAATTGGCCATGCTAAGTTGCCCGTAGTGTTAGGTAAGGGGTAAATGTAGGGGTATGGGTGGGTTGCGCTTCGGCGGGGCGGTGTGGACTTGTTAGGCCAAAGGGCCTGTTTCCACTCTGTAAGTAATCTAATCTAATCTAATGCCCCACAATAGGAAGTATTAGCTCCATGTCTATTTTATCCACACCGTTTCGACCTTGAATACATCAATTTGATCTCCCTTTGGATGGGTCTTGAAACATGATCTTCCGGACAATACAGAGGGATGCTATCTCCATATCACAAGTAAACCATTAAGCAATCATCACCCACTACTTGATTACTCATAAATCATTTCAGAAATGCTATGACACATCGCTGGTTAGAGAAATAAAAATCACTCCAGATGCTGGGATCCAAGGTAGATAAGCAAAAAGCTGGAAGAACACAGCAAGCCAGGCAGCATCAGGGAAGTGCAGAAGTCAACGTTTCGGGTTCAACCTTTCTTCAGGGTTTGGGGTAGGTGTAAGGGGAACTGCAAATGAAGGAGGGTTTTGGGCGAGGCCAGCAAGCAGGGTGGTGAGGTAGGGATAGGTGAAGACAGGTAGAGGGTATGACCTGGTTGGTAGCTGGAAGGAAGGGTCAATCAGAGGAATGGAAGGGAGGGGGAGGGGCTGGGAAAGGAGTCCAGGGATTGGAAGGGCGATTATTTGAAATTGGAGAACTCAATGTTGCGTCATCCAGGCTGAAGGCTGCCCAGGCAGTCTGATTCACTGTGGCAGTGGAGGAGGCCAAGGATGGTCATGTCAGAAAGGGAGAGGGAAGGGAATTAAAATGGTCAGTGACTGGGAGATCAGGTCAGACTCAGCCTCTGCAGGCCCATCTGAGATGCTCGGCAAAACATGCCCTGAGTTTACATTTGATTTACCCGATGTAAAGAAGACCATATTGGGAGCACCAGATACAGGAAACTTGGTAGAGATGCAGGTGAATCTCTGTCTCACCTGGAAGGACTGTTTGGGGCCCCAGATGGAGGTGAGGAGGGTGGTTTGCTGGCAGGATTTGCATCTTTAGTGGTTGCCAGGAAAAGTACCTGGGGGTTCGGAGGTTGGGGGCGTTGGTGGAGAGAGTGGTGCGAACCAAGGATTGGCAAAGGCTCATTCCTGAAGGGGCACACCCGAAACATCAATTTCTCCACCTCCTGATGCTGCCTGCTTGCTTTGTTCTTCCAGCCTCCTGCTTATCGACCATGATGCATCTCTGAAACAAGTCGAACTTGTACCTAGGCATCCTGACTCAGAGGTAGAAACTTTTCAAAAAAGATTATTGAACAAACGTGTCTGAATTAGTAACTGCCTTTTAAGTATGTTAACTGGAATTTGGTTTTTTGGGATGGTACGGTGGCTCAGTGGTTAGCACTGCTACCTCACAGCGCCAGGGACCCAGGTTCAATTCCAGCCTTGAGTGACTGTCTGTGTGGAGTTTGCACATTCTCCCCATGTCTGCGTGGGTTTCCTCCCACAATCCAAAAGATGTGTATGTCAGCTGAACTGGCCATGCTATATTGCCCATTGTGTGAGGTGCATTAGTCAGAGGGAAATGGGTTACTCTTCGGAGGATCAGTGTGGACTTGTTAGGCCAAAGGGCTTTTTCCACACTGTTGGGTATCTAATCTCATACTGTTGTTCTGTTAAAGTCGTCAAGCATGTTCTTTTGTAGGAATCGTCCATGTTTGAAGCAGCTCACAGCTCAGAATTATTTGGAATTCTGAGAAGACAATGGAAGCCAGGAACGGAATCATCGTAAACCCACAAAAAAAAAGCTTCAACTTAGTTCCATTTTAAGCAATCAGTATAGTGTTGGGGACAAAGAAGGTTTAAAATGTGAGGCGTAAACATCGGTGTTCAAATGTCAGCCAATGGATGTGATACTTACCAGGCGATTGAAAGTCTTTTAAGGCCATGAATTAAACTTCTGTACAAACTACATTTGTACAAATCTTGTGAAACCAATGAAGTGCCTGAATATTAGAATTCACAGTCACTGACACCAGAAAATAAAATATCTCAGACATTTAAGTGCCAAAGTGGAAAATATGGCCTTATTTCTAAGACTCACATTCTGCACCTTGGACAGTCATAGAATCTCTAAAGTGCAGAAGAACCCTTTTGATTGATCACATCCTCACCAATCCACACCCAGACCCACACCTTACCCCTTAACACTGCATTTCCCATGGCTAACCCAGCTAGATTATGATGTGGAGGAGCAGGTGTTGGACTGGGGTGGACAAAGTTAAAAAATCACAATGCCAGGTTATAGTTCAACAGGTTTATTTGGAAGCACTGGCTTTTGGAGTGCTGCTCCTCCATAAGGTAGTTCTGAAGCAGGACCATAAGACAGAGAATTTATAGCAAAAGATTACAGTGTCATGCCACTGAAATGATACACTGAACAAATCTAGATTGTTGTTAAGTCTTTCATCTTTTAAAAGGGTTGCAGGTTTCGGTTCATTAATGTATAAATCTCAGAACTTCTGTTAAGTCATTTTCTCAGGATAACTTAAGGGTTAATTTAAAAAAAGGTGACATCTCAGCTCAGGCAATGCATTAAAGGTGTGGAGTTAGAGTCTGTCTTGATATCATTTCAGTTGCATAACACTGTAATCTTTTGCTATCAATTCTGTGTTTTATGATCCTGCTTCACAACCATCAAATAAAGGAGCAGCGCTCCAAAAGCTAGTGCTTGCTAATAAACCTGTTGGACCATAACCTGGTGTTGTGAGATTTTTAACTTTGTCCATCCAGACTACACATCCCTGGACACTATGGGCAATTTAGCTTGGCCAATCCACCTAACCTACACATCCTTGGACTGTGAGAGAAAACTCATGCTGACACAGGGAGAATGTGCAAACTCTACACAGACAGACAATCACCTGAGGGTGGAATCAAACCGGAGCCTCTGAGACACCCAGTTACACACTCTAGGACTCAATACTGAATTCTGTAACTTCTGATCCTAGCCTTATGTTGTCCCTCCCCTTAATTTCTTATACTTGTCTTCCCCACACCACTCACTTGGTGTGTCTTGTTACTTTGATCTCACTTGAGAAGGCCCACTTTCAACCTGCCACACCTTGATTTATACCTACGTTATATGTCTATTTCACTTGTACCCTAATTAACAATCTCTTTGCCTTTTGCACTGGACTGTTACAACATTCCTTCACCTTGCCTCTCCTCTGTTTCTATCACAAGTTTCCAACAATTTTCTAACAACTTTCAGTTCTCAAGAAGAGTTGTGTTGGACTGGAAACATTATCTCTATTTCTCTTTGTTCAGAGGTTGTCAAACCTGAGATGATCCAGACAGAATGAGGTCAGGATTAGAAATCATGGCATTCAATATTGAGACCTAAACTGAGCTGCTCCAGAAATTCACTTGGTTTGCTGAAGCGTATTGATGCAGGCTTTTCAATGTCCATCCCTCCCACACCCACACACTTTGTACTATCATGCAGCTTGCAAAATGTAATGAGAGTCTAACTCTGTGTGCAAAAGCAAAGTTCTGAGATAAACCACTCACTGCAACGGTCAGTGGGAATTTCAGAAAGCACGGACGTGTGCAAGGCCAGTTTTCCCAGCTCCACAGGAAAATCCAGTTCTGAGACTGCTGTCGAAGTAAGCATGTTACATTTTAGTGAGGTCTCCCCAGCCCCTTCTCCCTGACCTCCACAAACCTTATCTGATAAATATTTCTTCAGAAAAGCTGAGAAACCTAAAACTTCCAAATGACGTGGGCTTAGCCTACAGAAAAATCAAAATTGTGTATAGCATAATCGGCAAAGTAAGGTGGAATGGGTAACACATGCTGCCATTAGCAGTGCTGGCCATATCCCAGGAACAAATATGGTACACCATTTCAAGGCACAATGGAGGGAAGAATGCCCAACCATTTCATTCTGGCTGGAACATTTTGTATTCTCGTATTTTATGTTCCTTTAAGTAGTGAGAGATGCAAGGTGCATAATTTTTTATATGTATATTAACATAATTTATTTTGGACTTTGTACATTGAACTAGTGGCTTACAATTGTCCTGTGTGATTGAAATGATCAACTTGTCGTTTTGTAGCCATGGTGATTTTTTAAATACTATCTGGGAGAGATAGCTCAGCAAAGCTGCTGGAAATCTTGGCTGAAGCTAAATGTGTAAAACTGTCACTCCTGAGAAAACGAGGGAGTTTATACAGTTAAGATAGACAATGTCAGTTTAAGGATTTAGTTCTGTGTTTGGTTAATATCCTGAAAGGGTTATGTGAAGGTGAGAAAATCTAAGCTCAGTGAAGTGATGAAGAACTATCAAAATCTCATGACTGGTCATTGAAGTCACAGTTATGTGATCACAACCACCTGATGAAGGAGCGTCACTCCGAAAGCTAGTGTGCTTCCAGTTAATCCTGTTGGACTATAAACTGGTGGTGTGTGATTTTTAACTTTATATACTCCAGTCCAACACTGGCATCTCCAAATGATGGAATTCTCTGATGTTTGAGTACTGTAACGGAATGCAGTTTCGATTAAATTGTATTGTACTTTTACCGTGTTTGTAAATCTTTAAACATGTTTTACACATAAATAATCTGGTGTATTCTATTTTATTTTCACTTCTTTTGCATAATAAACTCCTGTTTTATTGTTATAACCAAGTCTGCAGCATGTTTTGTTTGTGTTTCAGTGAAAGACTGTCATGTAAAAAGCAAAAGAAAAAAAACATCTCTCAAGCCAGATTTCAGTCTTGGATCTGACGTTTGCAGTAACATCATCAGTTAGAATCACAAACCATCTTCCTGCATATCGCATTCCTGTATGTAGCCTTTCCTTCTATTTCTGGAAATCTCTTTGACAATTTTGTAATCAATTCATGGCAATTGCCCAAAACAATTGACTCGACAAATACAACAAGGAATTCTGGAAAACCCAAGATAATTTCGCTGGAGACAAATAAATCAATATTATTCAATGTGACTGTGACACGTTTCACTTTAAAGGGAAATGCAGTGTGAAAAATGATAACTGTACCACATACTAAATTGAAAAAAAACAAGTCAAATTTTAAAAATGACTTATGCTAATTTTGTTTTTCAAAAACACAATGCATGAAGGAGGAATAGGTTGAGAGGCTGGAGGTAAAGGATTAATTTCCTGTCAGTGTTCAATTATACTTGATAAAATGAATCATAGTGTGATACAATGTTGTTGATATTGCTGAATTGATGTAATCTGGACTCTACAATTAAACTGAAGACAAATAGATTAACAAAACAAAATGTTGGAAATACTCAGCAAAGCATCATGGCAGCATGTGTGACAGACGGGGGCCAGAACGGAACGCAAAACTCAGGCAGATAACCAACTTTGGATTTCCTGCTCAGCAACTGAGTACAGGAGTTGGGTGGTCATGTTGCAGCTGGGCAGGACATTGGTTAGGCCACTGTTGGAATATTGCGTGCAATTCTAGTCTCCTTCCTATCGGAAAGATGTTGTGAAACTTGAAAGGGTTCAGAAAAGATTTACAAGGATGTTGCCAGGGCTGGAGGATTTGAGCTATAGGGAGAGGCTGAACAGGCTGGGGCTGTTTTCCCTGGAGCGTCAGAGGCTGAGGGGTGACCTGATAGAGGTTTACAAAATTATGAGGGGCATGAATAGGGTAAATAGGCAAAGTCTTTTCCCTGGGATCGGGGAGTCCAGAACTAGAGGGCATAGATTTAGGGTGAGAGGGGAAAGATATAAGAGAGACCTAAGGGGTAACTTTTTCACACAGAGGGTGCTACGTGTACGGAATGAGCTTCCAGAGGAAGTGGTGGAGGCTGGTACAATTGCAGTATTTAAGAGGCATTTGGATGGGTATATGAATAGGAAGGGTTTGGAGGGATATGGGCCGGGTGCTGGTAGGTGGGATTGGAGAGGGTTGGGATATCTGGTCGGCATGGACGGGTTGGACCGAAGGGTCTGTTTCCATACTGTACATCTCTATGACTATGACTCTAACTGGCCATCATGTCATTCTGTTAAGCAGGAAAAGGAATTAAGAGATAATAAGGTTCTTCAACGAAGTTTGGCAGAATCTTCATGTTCTTAGAAGGTATTTTCCTGTTTCCAGAAGCTATGTTCTCATGTTCCCTTCCTATAAATTTCCAGACTCGATAGCATTAAGATTGAACACATGCATACAAATGTCTTAATCCCAATTTTTTTTCTCCCATTTCTGATGGGAGATCATCAATCATAGAATGGAATCCCAACAGTCATTCATCCCATCGAGTTCACACCAATCCTCCAAAGAACATCCCATCCAGCTACCCTGTAACTCCCATGGACACTACCAGTAATTCAGCATGGCCAATCCACCTATCCAGCACACCTTTGGACTGTGGCAGGAAATTGGAGAACCCAAGGAAACCTACGCAGACACAAGGAGAATGTGCAAACTCCACAGAAACAGCCATCCAAGGATGGAATCAAACCTGGGTCCCTGGCGCTGTGAGGTAGCACCTCACTAAGCCACTGAGCTGCCCCAAATCTGATATATCAGGATAGTGCCTGGGATGAAGCATTGTAGGTATGAGGATGAGCTGGAGAGGCTCAAGCTGTTTTCTTTCAAGCAGAGAAGGCTGTGAGGGGCACTCCACCTGAAGAAGGAGTAGTGTTCCGAAAGCTTGCGATTTGAAATAAACTTGTTGGACTATAACTTGGTGTCATGTGACTTCTGACTTTGACCACCCCAACACCAGCACATCCACATTAAATCTGAGGGGCATGGAAAGGAAGCAGCTGTTCCCCTTAGTTGTAGAGTCAGTAATGAGGGGCCATAATAATGATAGCTTACTGGCATTATCACTAGAGTATGAATGCAGAAACTCACCTAATTTTCTGAGAGCCCAGATTAACTCTGCCATGGCAGGTGGTGGAATGTAATTTCAATATTTAAAGAATCTAAAATCTATTGACGGCCATAAATCTGCTCTTCCTTGACTGAATGTGACGCGAGCCCCTGAATAGTTGTCATAGAACATAGAACATAGAACAATACAGCACAGAACAGGCCCTTCGGCCCACGATGTTGTGCCGAACTTCTAACCTAGATTAAGTACCCATCCATGTACCTATCCAAATGCCGCTTAAAGGTCGCCAATGATTCCGACTCTACCACACCCACGGGCAGCGCATTCCATGCCCCCACCACTCTCTGGGTAAAGAACCCACCCCTGACATCTCCCCTATACCTTCCACCCTTCACCTTAAATTTATGTCCCCTTGTAACACTCTGTTGTACCCGGGGAAAAAGTTTCTGACTGTCTACTCTATCTATTCCTCTGATCATCTTATAAACCTCTATCAAGTCACCCCTCATCCTTCGCCGTTCCAACGAGAAAAGGCCGAGAACTCTCAACCTATCCTCGTACGACTTCCTCTCCATTCCAGGCAACATCCTGGTAAATCTTCTCTGCACCCTCTCCAAAGCTTCCACATCTTTCCTAAAGTGAGGCGACCAGAACTGCACACAGTACTCCAACTGTGGCCTAACCAAAGTCCTGTACAGCTGCAACATCACTTCACGACTCTTGAATTCAATCCCTCTACTAATGAACGATAATACTCCATAGGCCTTCTTACAAACTCTATCCACCTGAGTGGCAACCTTCAAAGATCTATGTACATAGACCCCAAGATCCCTCTGTTCCTCCACCTGACTAAGAACCCTACCATTAACCCTGTATTCCGCATTCTTATTTGTTCTTCCAAAATGGACAACCTCACACTTGGCAGGGTTGAACTCCATCTGCCACTCCTCAGCCCAGCTCTGCATCATATCTAAGTCCCTCTGCAGCCGACAACAGCCCTCCTCACTGTCCACAACTCCACCTATCTTCGTATCATCTGCAAATTTACTGACCCACCCTTCGACTCCATCATCTAAGTCATTAATAAAAATTACAAACAGCAGAGGACCCAGAACTGATCCCTGCGGAACTCCACTTGTAACTGGGCTCCAGGCTGAATATTTACCATCTACCACCACTCTCTGCCTTCGACCGGTTAGCCAGTTTTCTATCCAATTGGCCAAATTTCCCTCTATCCCATGCCTCCTGACTTTCCGCATAAGCCTACCATGGGGATCCATCTTGATCCCACTAAGGACAATGTGAGCTGCTGGGTACATGCTGCAGTTATGAAGTTGATTTTGCCCAGTGACGCACAGCGCTACGTCCAAACCCTTGACTGTCTTGTGCTGCTCACAATGACAATCAGCTTGTCTCTCCCTTTGTGCTGCAAAGCAGTGCAATCTACAGAGACCTTCACAAAAACAGAAATTGCTGGAAAAGCTCAGCAGCTCTGGCAACACCTGTGGAGAGAAATCAGAGTTAACGTTTCGGGTCCAGTGACCTTTCCACAGAATGGGTCAAGCCCCAAGCAAGGGCAAATTGAGTAACTGAAAGCAAGCTAACAGCTATGAGCGACATCTGGAGAAAGTGCCTGTATGCCCCCCAATTACAAAGCAACCTGGCAGAAACATGCAAGCACTAGGTGTACCTCCACTCCAAAGTGAAGGTTTGAAGGAAGGGTCTCTGGACCTGAAACATTAACTCTGATTTCTCTTCGCAGATTCTGCCAGACCTGCTGAGCTTTTCCAACAACTTCTGTTTTGGTAAAAACGAAATATGTTAGCTAAACATGAAGGACACATATTTAAGGGCATTCAAGCAAAAAAAAAATAGCTGATGACATTTTAATTTTGCAGCAAGTTTTGTGTAATCAGGAATTCATTGCCTGAAAGGGGAATGGAAGCAAATGTTAGCATTATATAATTAGACTACGCATCCATGCAGGTAAAGTAAGCCATATAGAAAATTCTGCTTATATTTAGCATGCCAAAATTTCAGGGTTCTGTTTTATTAAGCTGTGTTTATATAAGAAAGCTATCAAAAATAGGCAAAATAATTCATAAAGCAAATATGCTTTCTACAACATTCCCACAGTGCAGTTGTAGATCAGCACATCACATGCACGTACACATGAATGCATAATAAAGGATAAGACCACAGTGGGATTTAAGAGAGTGGCAGATTGCAGGCAAGAGACCTTTTAAACACAAAGACCATGCACCTGCTCCCTTGGTAGGTAAGAGGCATCTTTTCACAGAAGTTTTTTGAGGAATATTCCGACTCCACCAGCAGAAATATTTTAAACTTACAGCAGGTAGAAAATTAAGCTGGGCAGTTCATACCTGCCACGTGTGAGGCCAGAAGACTTTAATTGGAAACAAAAACAGAAACTGCTGGAAAAGCTCAGCAGGTCTGGCAGCATCTATGGAGAGAAATCAGAGTTAACATTTTGGGTCGAGTGATCCTTCCTCAGAATTATAAGGGCAATGTATAGCAAGTGATAGGAAGCAGGCTACAGAAAACTGACAGCCCTGGGCTATCTTTAACTATTTGTGCTGCTGCTCCTCCACTTCTTTTAGGATCCATCCAAAGACTGAACTCATCAACCAAGCACCTACCTATCCCATTGAATAAAGTGTATTTTGATTCGCTGTCCTTCAAGACAAACTGGCTTCTGTGCCTTGGGTCATTCTTGTATGTTTAAACACAATACCGTAGCTAGTTGTCAAGGGCTTGGTAGATGTAAAGAATTGCACCCAAGATTTAAACAAGATGGGAGCGGCTGTAAGAATGTGCACCAGGAACTTACATTTACTGCAGGGAGTGACAGCAACATCTCGGATCAAACAAAACTTGCTTACACACTGACTGAGCTAGAACCCTGCACAGTTGTAGTAATTTGGAATGCAATTTCTGTCAGCCACATACAGGAGGCAGAACAACAGCCTCAATGCTTAGTTGAAAAAAAACTTTCAAAATTTAATTTGTTTTTCAATTGAAAAAGAAAAACACAAAATAATTTGATGGAATGAGGAATGACACCATCTGCGAGGATCTCTTTCGGCCCTGCAGATCCATGCATCATGTTGATGTGCCTTTGAAAACACAGCAGAGAATAAATAAGAAATGATTTATGTGATTCCTGTGGATATTCAAATATATTTCTTACACACTACAAATTGTTTCTACCAAAGATAATGTAATGATATATTCACAGGAATTTGGACAGAAAGAGGGTGGGGATCACATAAGAAAGGTTTGGGATAAAGGGTAGCTTTCCAACTGCAAAAAAAATGCGGTGAGTAAAAATCCTTCCAGCACTTGTCGAAGTAAGAAAATTTAATACTGCGTGCTACCTGATAAAAATGGGGACAAAAGGACAATTTGTGCAACAAAATGATTAACACTTCGGCTTTGTCAGATAGAAGTCAGTAATTATATTTCAGGTGATAGTGTGCTATTACCTGAGGAGACCAAGGTTCAGGTCACACAGAATATTTTCATAGAAACGAAAGAGTTATATGTCAGAAGGTGGCCATTCAGTCCATTATGGTGGAGAAAAATGGGAATACTGGAAATCCCAAACAAAAAAAAGCACAGACTTACTCAGTAGATCCCGTCTCCACAAAGTGAGCAACAGAATTCACACCTCAAGGCAATGCCTTCCCCTGCCACTGCCTGTCACCCACCACCCCTCACACGCACCCCTTTCCCATACCAGGACTAGTGGAACTCTCCCATCACCACAAAAACAAACTCAACTGAGCAGCTACTTGAGGAGCTCCTATTGAAGGGCTCCAGCCCGAAACATCAATTCTCCTGCTCCTCGGATTCTGCCTGACCTGCTATGCTTTTCCAGCAACACACTCAACTCGGATCTCCAGCATCTGCAGACCTCACTGTCTCCTGAGCAACTACGTGTCCTGAAGTTAACAATAATTGACCAGCTCCAGCCTCTGGATCCTGCTGCTGATGTGTGTGAACTTTTGACACATGGTTTGTCCCAACAGTGGGATTGTGGTCAACAAACAGAAATCCTGCCTGTTGTTGGAGAATTCCCCACCATGTGGGAGCAAAGAAGACGGGGGCAGCCAGCGAAGATCTGCTAAAGTATATTTCAGCAGAAACTTCTAGAACAGGGCACCTGAGTAAGAGAGGTTGCAGTGGATCAAGAGCACAGTCTTCCTGATTATGTTGGTGCAGAGACTGGAGGAGGTAAATCTCGATCAAAGTCATGCTCTGTTGCATAAGTGGCCCATCGCTGGTATAAACTTAAATTAACAACCGTGCTTCCCAAGCTTATTGCTACAATGAGCTTATTTTGAGGCTTCAAAATTGTTGTGACCCGTCAGAGGACTGAGGGCGAGTTGGTGGGTGAAGGACGAAGACCTCTAAGAACTTGGAGTGAGAGTAAGGGGAGTGAGCAGAGAGGGACACAACAGCCACTTGCTACCTCCAAGTCACAATAACAATTTTTTAGTGGCTCCTCCCTTCCCCCACTTTGGCAAGTCCCCAATCTACAAGATTCCACATCCTGACCCAATCCAGCGTTCACTCCACACTCCATTCCTTCAGCTCTATCTAATGATTGATGTGTATTTACCATCCCTTTGCCCATTTACTTTTGCGCTTTTACCATTTCCCCTGCCACTTCCCTCAAGTGGAAAGGAGCTGCCTGTACTTTTCATTCTGCTTCATTAACAAATCAGTTTTGACCTCTTCCCAGTACTTCACACCGTACGACTTTAAGAGGTAGGACCAGACAGAGTCAATTCGTCCCACCGAGTCTTCTCTGCCACTCAGTAAGATCATGACTAATCTGATCATCTTCAACGCCACTTTTGTGCCTTTCCCTTGTTTTCCTTACTGATTAACAACCTCGCAGCCTTGAATTTGTCATGCACAACTTTGCCTTCATGAAGCCACTCTAATAGTCATGCTATATATTTCTAAATGCTGCGGTACATACTTGTCTGCCTCTCTTGTTGTCTCCATCCCTTTTTGAATAAAGATGTTACACTAGCAATTTTCCAGTTCTCTGAGGCTTTTCTAGAATCTAAAGATTCTCAAAAGGCTACTATTAGTGCATCCACCATTTCTGCAGCCGCTTCCTCAAAAGTCATTGGATGTAATCTAATCAGGCCCCAGAGTATTATTGGTCTTTAGTTGTCATTAGTATCCACTGATAGTTAGTGTGTTTATTTCCTCCCCTCTACCCCTTTGACACCTTGATTATTTAGTATCTTTGAAATGCTATTAAAGTCTTCCACCTTGAAGACGGATTTATTCAAATTGATTGCCAATTCCAGGCTTCCCAATATTGTTTTCTCTAGCCTCCCAAGTTCTCTAGGACCCCAAGTTCACTTTGATCTCTCTTCCTTTCTCTATATTTAAAACAGCTTTCCATTTTATATGTGTTGCACATCGCCCTCAGTTTATTTTCTCTCCAGTTTCCTTTTGTCAATTTTTGTTGGCTTTGAATATTTTCCCAATCCTGTGATTTATCTCACCTTTGCCACATCATAGCTTATTCTTTCAATTTGATAGATTTTTTTTAAACTTCTTTGGTGAACCATGGCTGGTTTATCCCTTCTCTGGAATCTTTTTTTCTTCACTGCGATACATCTTTGTTGTGAGTCACAAGCTGTTTTCTTAAATGTCTGCCACTGATCCTAAATCAGCTTTTCTGTTAAATCCTTTCTTAGTTCACTCCAGTCAACTCTGCCCCCACTCCTTTGTAATTACCCCAAGTTTTGTACAGCTGTCTCTGACCCAAGTTTCTCACTCTCAAACTAAATGCTAAATTCTACCATGTTATGGTCTCTTTGCCGCATGGAATCTTTTACTCAGATCATTTATTAACCTTGCCTTATTACTCATTACCAAATCCTTGGTTGGATACATAATGTATTTTTCAAGGAAACTGTCCAAAACATGCTCTGTGGGATTTTTCTTCTTGGCCACCTTTGCCAATTTGAATTTCCCAATCTAAATGAAGATGAAAGTCATTCAAGATTAATTAACTGTCTTTTTTTTTACATTTCAGCATTATCTTCTGGTCAAGAGATGTGTGTTGCCAAGCTGTCAATCATTGCTTGTTTGCAAAATAGTCCCATTCTCAAAAAACTGGGAAACCATGTATCTTGCAGACATTAATTAATTCACAATTAGTAAATATTAATACTGACAGAAATTTCTTTATTCTCAGAGCCCAAGGTGTAGATCATCCCTATAATTTCCTTTGAGAAGGTGATAGTCGCCTCTTGAATTGCAGACAATGTGGTACAGACACACCTAAGTGTTGTTAGGAATAATGTTCCAGGACTTGGACTCTGAATCTGAAGGAAAGGGGTGATATGGTTCTGAGGCATCATGGCATGGGCTTGGTAGGAACTTGTACATGGTGGTAATTCTATGCATCTGCTGCCCTTGTCCTTCCAGTCAGTAGAGATCAGAAATTTGGAAGACATTGTCTAAGAAGCATTGATGTGTCACTGCAATGCATTGTGCAGTCATAGAAGCATGGAAACAGACCCTTTGGTACAATTTATCTATGCTGTCTAGCTATCCCAATCTGATCTAGTCCCATTTGCCAGCATTTGGCCCAAATCCCTCTAAACTCTTCCTATTCATATAGCCATCCAAATGCCTTTCAAATGTTGTAATTGTACCAGCCTCCATTCCTCACATTGATTGGCAACTTTTGGTGGAGGAACATCCTACCTCATGGAGATGACAGCTTTGAACTTGAAGAGTATAAATTCCCAAGTCCATAAAACAATGTCAGTGGAGGCAGAATGTAGGGACACCTTACTGCAGATGCTGGAATCTGTACTGAGAACAACAAATACGGGAGATCATAGTGGGTCAGGCAGCATCTATGGAGAGAGAACAAGCTAACGTTTAGAGTCCTGATGACTCTGAAACATTGGCTTGCTGTTCTGATCTAGCAGCTTCCTCTGGCAGCTAGTTCCATACACGCAAACACCCTCTGTGTGAAAGTTTCCTCTCAGGTCTTATTTAAATCATTCCACTCTCACTTTAAACCTGTGCTGTCTAGTTTTAGACTCGTCTTCCTTGGGAAAAAGATCTTGGCTCTTCACACTATACATGTCCCTCATGATTTTATAAACTTCAATATAGTCACCCTCAGCCTTCGATGCTCCAGTCCATCCTGGAATGTGTCAAGGTTCTTAATTGCTCATTGCAAGATTCTAAGCCTCAGACCTGCTCTTGTAGCTGCAGTGTACAATATGGGATGATCCAGTTCAGTTTCTGATCAATAGTAAGCCTCCAATATGTTGATTTTAAGAGACCGAGTGATGGTAATCCTATTGAATGTCAAGGAGAGTTAATTGGATTACCTCCAGTTGGAAATGGTCAGTATTTAACAGTTACATAGCACAAAAGCTACTTGCCAGTTATCAGAATAAACTTGGAAATTATCCAAGGTCTTGCTGCATTTGGCCATGAAGTGCTTCAGTATCTGAGGAGTCAAGAATGGGTCTGCACATTGCTCACTGATAATCGCACATCCCACTTTTGAATTTATGATGGAAGAAAGACCACTGACAAAGCAGCTGAAGATGGTTGAGCCTATCACATTAAAAACAAAACTGCAGGCACTCTTGTGGTGCAGTGGTGGTGTCCCTACTCCTCGACTGGGAGGCCCAAGTTCAAGTCCCACCTGTTCCAGGGGCGTCTCATAACATCTCTGAACAGGTTAACTAGAAAATGGGTTTAAAACAATAGCAAAAATATGCAATTATGTTTTAAATAATCGAAAAGAAAAAGGGAGAACAATATGTTGATGCTCACCTTGAGCTACTTGTGTGTGCAGATTGAAAGAAAAGTAGCTTTCATCAATATTGAAATTGTATATGCCTTTGTGTCTTTATATTGACCCTTTGTTGCAGTGTGCAGTGACATAATGAACAACTACACTTCGCTGTGAGACATTCATTGTCCATCTCATTAATATTCATTAAATTCTGTGCACTGGAAACTGACCTGACGTTTTGATTTTCTACTCTGATAGATGGCAACTGCGATAACTGCAGTTAGTGTCAGTCCTTGGACTTGACAGTTGGGAGTTAATTAATCTATTGACCAGATCTACAGCAAAAAGAACATTGCTGCTTTGCACCATCCTCAATTATCTAAGTAAAATCAAACATTTATTCTCTGGGTGGGTGAAATGAGATAAGCAATGACTATTTGTCTATCTCAGCTCTTTCTCTCTTTCACATTCAAGCACCAAACCAGATTACTGTTAACTGGGCTATCTAATCCATTGGCCAGAATTGAAAGCAGTTAGTTGGAAGGGCAAGGACAATCCCGTCTCTACTGAGAACAACAAATGCTGTAGAACACAGTTGTGAGTCAGACAGCATCCATGGAGAGATAGCAAGCCAATATTTCAGAGTCATCTGGACACGAAACGTTAGCTTATTCTCTCCCTATGGATGCTGCCTGACCCGCAGTGATTTCAGCATTTGTTATTCTCAGCACAGATTCCAGCATCTGCAATAGTGTGTTCCTACATCCCACCTCTGTCGACATTGCTTTACAGACTCGGGAATTTATATTCTTCAAGTTCAGAGCTGTCATTTCCATGAGGCAGGATGTTTCTCCATCAAAAATTGCCAATCAATATGAGGAATGACAGCTCTTCACAGTTCCAGCAGTGCCACTAGAATCAGTGGCCATTGCTGGAAGTGCAGAAATTCCCAGACCAACAATGGTTGCGTGAGACAGCTAGTGGGGTTAGGGTTCATAGAGGCCAACAGGTAGGACCAGTGAAAGAGAAGGATGCTGAATGGGATGGGAGTGCGTATTCAAACAGAAATCATTGCTTTTTGTTTGGGATGGGAGGTCCATATCAATCTCTCAGCAGCAGTCTAAGGCCTTCAACTGGTTCTTAACTGACCACTTAATGACCTCAACTGGCCAAGGTTCAGGCACCACCACACCACCACCCCACCTGCTCAATATCTGGAAAAGTATCAGTGGAGATGGGTAATTGATTGCCATGACAATATTTCTCCCAACACAATCATCTCATCCAACGATACAAAGGCCTGCCCTGCCCCACCTTTACCTACCTATCGCCTTCCTAGCTAGCTTCCCCCCAGCCCCACCTCCCTTCCATTTACCTCTAATCCCCCTTGGGCCAATTCCCTTATGCCTAAAATGTCAACTTTCCTGCTCCTTGGATGCTGCCTGGTCGGCTATGCTTTTCCAGCACCACACTCTTGACACTGATCTCCAACATCTGCAGTCCTCACTTTCTCCCTGCCCTAGCTACTGCCAGCTAAAACCTGGGAGGCGTAATATTCCAATCCTATTTCTGAGAGTCCTATAACCAGCTCAACCTCCTGAATTATAGGAAAAGTGGCTGCCATTAACTTTTGCTATTTTTTTGAGTAACATGCTTTCTGTTTCAATGTATTCACAGTGGTTTTAAGCAAATCAATAATGGAATGAAAAATTCAAGATGTATTGAATTAAGTACTTGGTAACTAAAGTCAGTTTGCATTATGATATAAATTATCATTTTCTCTAAATGCAATAACCCTTAGTCTCATCAGTGATTTATCTTTCATGTATAAAATAAATGGCTCTTTCTTTGCTGGTGACTGGGAGATATCAGACATCATTTTTTTTAGACCAGATCCCTTTGGACTGAGGTTTCCCATTCCCCACACCATTTCATTGTAAATTTTTAAGTGTTGTAATCTGCTGGAACAGTCAGCTGATTACAGCATGCCAAGGGCAACAAGGCATCTGGAACCTGAGTGAACAGCAAGACTAACAGAGTGACTCTTTAGCTATTTACAGTCATGAATTGTGACAGAAATGAACTGAAAAAGGGAGCAAAGTTAATTAGAGTAAAATCAGGTGCAGAAAGGGAAATAAAAAGAGGGAAATAGCGATTGTATTAAGAGGAAGTGGTAGAGGCGAGTACAATCAATATTTAGATGGATACATAGATAGAAAAGGAGGGTTATGGGCCAAACACAGGCAAATAGAACTAAATAAACTTGGGAAACCTGGTCAGCATGGGTGAGTTGGGCCGAAGGGTCTGTTTTAATGCTGTATAACTCTGACCTTATAGAAGAAAACTTACCCACCTGATACTTCAAAAAAAAGCCTTCAACAGTAACCTGGAGGAATGGGCTTGGGCAGTTTTTCTGGGCTAGACAGATTGATAATTAGTGCTGTACTACCTATCACATTATTTAAGTTCCAACTTTTACATTTGCCATGAGCTCAATAGAAAATTAATGTGGATATCCATCAAGTACATAAAAATATTAAAAAAGGTTGAGGACAATATGCCATTTGTGCAAAGCCAATGGCAGAGTGCACTAAACCATCTCACAAAGTATCCATTACAGTTTGATTTGTACATTCATTACAGTGCATTATTAATATATTGCTTGTGATTCTTCAATGGTCAAGCTCACTGATAGATCACGAATATAATCACTACACTTGAGGCAATATACACCTTTCAAAGGGACAAGGATGACTGAAAGGTCCACTCAATCTGTCCATGGTAATCCTTCAATAAAACCAAGTTTGCCACACCATCACATCTAATTCTCTCTTTACAATCATTCCAAGGTTTGAGTATCCTCACTAAAAGCTCATTTCCAGACACGTATTACTCTTTTCCTGAAGCCATACTTTGTGACAGGCACCAGAAAGTAGACCACTTTACCAAAGGCTTTTTTTTATTATTTGTTAATGGGATGTGGATATTGCTGTCTTGACCAGCATTTATTCCACCTTATTAATTATCCTAGAGAATGCCTTCTTGAATCACTGGAGTCCTTAGTGTGTGGGAACATCTGCAATGTTGTTAGGAAAAGAGTTTCAGGATTTTGACCTGGGGACAATGATATTATATTTCCAAGTCAGGATGGGACAGAGGTCATGGATTTAGAAGGTGATGCTGACAGAGTTGGTGAGTTTCTGCAGTGCATCGTTTGGATGGTACACTGAGCTACTACTGTGTGCCAGTGGGGCAGGGAGTGAATTAACTTAACTCCCTTTCAAGAAGCTCCTTCTTAATAACATCCTTTGAAAGCAGCAAGTGCAATAATTCCTGGGAGCCAATGAACAAAGCTGCTACTGGTTAAGTACAACATGAAGCAAGACATTAATTCTGCTTAATGGTAAGGCTGTCAAGTAAATCTTACGATTGTTTTGCTGCCCTAGAGTAACAGATGTGTTTTGACTGAAAGGGCAGATGGAGCTTAAATGATTATTGGAGTTGAATAATGACGATTGGAGTAAAAACATTCTGTATACAGTCTAGCAATAAAGGAGTGGCCATAAGTGGGCAAAAGACATATTTAAATGCCTTAGTTTTAAAAGAGACTTCAAATATAGAACAATGAATAAATAGATTATAATTTCTGTGAAATATACAAAAGGTAATTAAGACAATAGTACTCCTCATTGTAGATTGCTCTCGAATTTGGTTTTGTTTTCTTTCTTTTATGAGGAGTTTAGTAATTTATATTTGTTTTAGTTTGTTGAACCAGAATTAATGTGATGAGCCCAAATCAAATTGCAACACAATCATTTCCAACAAAATGTTATTACTTTAAAAAACATTTTCAGGAGACAAAATGGTATTTTGAAGGAACCAAATTATCAACAACTTAATTGTTACTGCTGTGTTGGACTCCGATAAAAGTAACAAAATGCAGCATAATCTGCAATTTGAGGAAAAAAATGTAGATTTCTGTCTTGCCATTGTACTGGCCCAGATTTTGTGGGAGAAATAACAATGAGACTGCCAGCACTTGCCATTAATGCATCAGGCAGCAGCTTCTAGCAACTGTGCATTCACATTAATTGTGGAAATCAGGAAACTTTCATTCACAGTCGTTCTGCTGCTCTGTAATCTTTACTACACCATAGCCCAGAGACACACAGCACTAAACACCTGAAGGTCATGAACTTGCAACATTTTCCACTAAGGAAAATCAGAAAAGTTAGGACTTGTTTAATCAGATGTAATTATGCTTTTTGCAGTATCTATAAAGCTGCCAAATATCCCCTCCATAAAAATGGATGTTCAAGTGGAATGCCCCATCCCTCAATTTTAAATACTGCTTATTATTTTCTATTTTTGCCTGTGAATTGTCTCATTTCACTGAATTTCATCCTTCTTTCACTTCACTTTTTGCTTTACATGTTTTTTTTAATTGAATTAAATATTTCAATTGAGAAATTCTGTTTTCAACTGAGTCTCAGTCACAGTTCTTTCACCAATCAAGTTGAAGTACCACACATATCTGACTTAAAAATGTTCAGACGAAAGGTGGGTGCAAATGAATCAGCATTGCTGAAGTGCTGGGTTTCCCTGAGGGTGGAGTTATTTGTGGAACGTCCTTCCCTGTTACTTAATTGTCTACCATCACTTAGGAGTTAGAAGTGGTAGGTCTGCAAACTTAATTCTGACCCATTCATTATGGGATAACATAGCTCTGACTATCACATGCTGTTTCTGTTTGGCATGAAAGTGGTCCTATTTGGGAGGCTTCACTGGGTTGTCCATGTGTGATGTACTGTTTCGAGACGTCATGGAGTTATAAAGTCAATATTGAGGGTATCCGGGGCAACTTCTTCCCAATCGCATGCCACTGAGCCACCACCACCGGCCGTTCTGCCCTGCTGGTGGGGCAGGATTTAACCAGGGATGGTGATGATGATATCTAGGTCATGGTATAACCACAAAATGATACATTACCAACACACTGGTGCACAATTGATCTGTTGACAGATCTTTCAGTTTTGCCACAAGTTCCCAGATGTTAGTAAGGAGGATTTGTCAGAGTCAACAGGGCTAGTGTTATTAACATTCCCTTGGATGATGCAGAGTGGTCTGTCCAGTCTGACCTCTTTCTTTCAGCTTTAGAGCAGGTAAATTTGACCAAATGGCTTACTGGTCCAGTTAAGCTTCAATCAGAGAAGTGAATCAAGAGTTAGGTATCGGCCAGACCAGCTAAGGAAGGCAGATTTGCAGATAGAAAAATGGAAAAATGGTTGACCTTAGACAAACATTTTATTTTCAGAATTAAAACAAACAAAGTCAATGTCATTATCCACTGAGATATGATTTAAACGTATTAAGATGAGAAAATATTAAAAATAACACAATGCCGGGCAACAGTGCGACAAGTTTATTTGGAAGTACAAGCTTTCGGAGCGCTGCTCCTTTATCAGGTACCTAGTGAGGCAGGATCAGAGGACACAGAATTTATAGTAAAACATCAAAGTGTCATACAACTGATGCAATGTATTAAACAAACCTAGATTGCTGTTAAGTCAAGTCTTTAATCACTTAGAATGGGTTGCAGGTTTTGATTGATTAATACGTAAATTGCAGAGCTTCTTTCAAGTCACAGTCCCGAGACAGAATCTTAAATTATCAGTAAAATAAGAGGTGACATCTCAGCTCAGACAATGTATTAAAGGTATGAGGTTAGAATCTGTCACACTCTTACACACAGTCACACACATACCCTCTCTTCTCTCTCTCTAACACACACACTCTCTCACAGGCATATACTCTGTTACACCCACGCACACACACACACACACACGCCTCTTTCCCAAACACATGCACACATACACACGTATAAATCTATGCAAATTTGTATTGCAGATACATTCTACTTTGTTTAAAAAGCACACAGTCTGTAGGCAGTCAGTCCTTGTGACAGCTTATAAATTCCTAATTTGGAAATAAAACCAGTTTGACTCAAGGTTGGGATACAGACAGACTCTGACCTCACACCTTGAATGCATTGTCTGGGCTGAGATGTCTAGGTTTGTTCAATACAGTGCATCAGTTGTATGACACTTTGATCTTTCAATATAAATTCTGTGTTCTATGATCCTGCTAAAAGGTCAACAGTCGACATAATCTTCTTCCTTTGCCAACTGTAGGAAAAGTGCAGAGAACAGAAAATGCTCCTTTCGCTTTCATGGACCTCACCAAGGTATTCGACCTGGTCAGCAGAAATCGCCTTTTCAAGGTTCTCCTGAAGATCAGCTGCCCACCGAAACTGCTCAGCGTGACAGAATCCTTCCACAGAAACATGAAGGGGACAGTGCAGTTCAACGGCAGCTCTTCTGAGCCCTTCAACATCCACAGTGGCATCAAACAAGGCTGCGTCCTCACTCTTTGGGATTTTTGTTGTTGTGCTCCTGCAACATGACTTTGGCACTGTAATGGAGGGGATTTACCTACGCACTACATCAGACAGCAGGCTGTTCAACCTGGCCCAAGACAAAAGGATGCGCGGCACTCATCAGCGACATGCTGTTTGCTGATGATGCTGCAGTTGTAAAACACACCCAGCAGGAACTCCGGTTACCAATAAGACCGCCTCTCTCACGCTTGCAAGGATTCCAGGCTGACTGTCAGCCTGAAGACAAGTGTCCTGCGACAGGACACAAAGGCACTGCCAGACATCGCCATCGATGACTATGAACTCAATGTCATCCATCAGTTTACGTACCTTAGTTCTACCGTCACTGACAACCTCTCCTTAGACACAGAGGTTGACAAGAGGATGGGGAAAGCAGCCTCAAACTCTTGCTTGCCTCACGACTCAAGTATGGACAAATCCCAAACTGACATTGAAGACAAAAATGTCAACCTACAATGCCTACGTCATAAGCACACTGCTGTATGGCATTGAAACGTGGACTGCATATGCCAGACAGGAGAGAAGACTGAACACTTTCCACTTGAGGAGTATCTGCTATATCCTGGGCATATCCTGGCAGGACAGTGTATCCAATGCAGCAACTCTATCTCACACTGGCCTTCCCAGCATGTACACTCTGCTCAGGCAGCAGAGACTGCACTGGCTGGGCCACATCCACTGCATGGAGGATGACTGCATCCCAAAGGATATCCTCTATGGAGAGCTTGCATTCGGGAAGAGACCCACAGGGCGTCCCAGCTGCGCTACAAGGATGTCTGCCTGAGGGACATTAAGATGCTCGATATTGTTACAGAATCCTGGGAATGGCTTGCAGCTGACCGCACGAGATGGAGAAGCACCCTGAACCAACACCTCAAAAAAGGGGAAGAGAAGCTGATGAGCGCTGCAGCAGACAAGCGGGCACGCAGGAAGGAGTGCAGCGGTTCTAGCGGATCACTGACCACATACAGATATGACCTCTGTGACTGGGATTGTCACTCTAGCATTGGTCTCTTCAGTCACAAGCAACGTTGCTTCAGGGCAGCAGAAAACTAGAATGAGGATGCAACCCATGATCAGCCATGGCTGAAAGGAGCCTTTCATGATCCTGCCCTACTAGCTACCTGATGAAGGAGCAGTGCTCCAAAAGCTTGTACTTCCGAATAAACCTATTGGACTATACCTGGTGTTGTGTGATTTTTAAACTTTGTTCACCTCAGTCCAACACCGGCACCTCCATATCATGGAGAGGCATTGGGCTAGTGGTATCATTGCTAGTCTATTAAACCAAAAACACAGCTAATGTTCTAGGGATTTAAGTTCAAGTCAAGGGTAAAGGAGTTGGACATCATGTTGAGGCTGTACAGGACATTACTGAAGCCTCTTCTGGAGCACTGTGTCCGGTTCCGGTCACCCAGCTATAGGAAGGATATTATTAAGCTGGAGAGGATTCAGAAGAGATTTACCAGGTTGTTCCAGGTATGGAAAGTTTGAGTTATAAAGAAAGGCTGGATGGGCTGGGACTTTTTTCACTGGAGGATAGGCGGTTGAGAATTAACCTTTTTTAAGTTGATAAAATAATGAGGGGTATAGATTATGTTAATGGTAGTTGTCTTTTCCCTAGGATGGGAGATTCCAAGACGAGGGGGCATATTTTTAAGGTGAAAGGAGAAAGATTTTAAAAAGACATGAGGGGCATTTTTTTTTTTTTTTTTACACAGAGAGTGGTTCACTGTGGAATGAACTTCCTGAAGAAGTGGTGAATGTGGGTACAATCACAACATTTAAAAGATATTTGGATGGATACATGAATAGGAAAGGTTTGGAGGGATATAGGCCATGGAACAGGCAGGTGGGACTAGTTTAGTTTGGGATTATGTTCGGCATGGACTAGTTGGACCGAAGGGTCTGTTTCCATGCTGTATGTCTCTGACTCTAAGTCTCGCGATAGCAGATAGTGAAATTTGAATTCAGTAATGAATATGGAATTAAGAGTCTCATGATGACCATGATACCACTATCGATTTTCAGGAAATACCCATCTGATTCACTAATGCACTTTCGGAAAGGATATCTGCCATCCTTAACTGGTCTGGTCTATGTGTGACTACAGACCCACAGCAATGTGATTGACTTTTAACTGTCCTCTGGACAATTAGGAACGGTCAATAAAAGGATAGCCAAAGATGTATATATCTTGTGAGTGGATATGCTCCCAGACCATTCAGTCTCCAGCTCAGAATTATTGGTCCAGTCATGTTATCATTGTGTTCACTGTAACAAGCCATTACTTTTGCAAGTAAGGTATAAGGAATTGAGGGGTATGTAGATTAGGTTATTTTATTTTAGATTACGATTAATCCTCGGCACAACATTGTGGGCCAAAGGGCCTGTTCTGTGCTGTACTTTTCTATGTTCTATACCAAATATGCTTTTCTTAACTCTTTGATCCAAAATGCAAGTTTTGACAGCTTTGAACCAGTAGTTTGTCCCAGGCAACCAATTCTTAATCTGCCCTGAAGTAACAGCTGTGTTTTAATTTGAAGGGCAGATGGAGTTTTCCACTAGGGATCCCCAAACTTTACGTCGGAAGCTGAATTTCAATGCTGACATCCTCCTGGGGAGGTCCTGTAATTGTTAATCCATTCCCAGGGAGTAAATATCTCTTAGCAATCTCGTTTGCTAACCAAACAAAATCAGAGATATGACAGACAGCTAGGATTCTTTCAAAAAAAAGTATACAGCAACATAAATGAAGTTCTTTTCAACAGATGAAAGCAAAACAAAATTAAGAATTTTTCCAAATCCTGCTTGTGGCAAAAACGCAGTCAATAAGAATACTGTGAAAGGGGATGGTAATCTAGAACCCCAGATTCATGTTCTGGGTACATTGCTTTCATTCAAACCAAGGGAGCTGCTGAAATTTGAACTCACTAAAGATCTGGAATAAAGAGCTACCCGAAAAGGCCTGTGTAACCATTGTCAATTGTCACACCCATCAATGTCCTTAAGGGAAGGCCTAGACGTGACTGCAGATCCACAGAAATATGGTTGACTCTTAGATGTTCTCTGATCAATTTAAAATAAATCTTTGTTTTCCCTCCACCTCTCCCATCTTTTGGCTTGATTATTTTCAACATTACTTTAACTTTTTAAAATATTTATTCACAGGATGTGGGCATTACTTGCTAGGCCAGCATTTATTGCCCAGAGAACAGTTAAAGAGTCGAACACATTGCTGTGGATCTGGAGTCACATGTAGGCCAGGCAAGGGAAGGATGAAGGGCTCCTGCCCGAAACGTCAATTTTCCTGCTCCTCGGATGCTGCCTAACCTGCTGTGCTTTTCCAGCACCACTCTAATCTAGATGCTGATTTCCAGCATCTGCAATCCTCACATTTGCCTCGACAAGGTAAGGATGGCAGTTTCCTTCACTTAAAAACATTTTTTTTCCTGACAATGGATTCATGGTCATTGTTAGATTCTTAAATCCTGATATTTTGATGAATTCACATTCTACCATCTGTCATGGCAGGATTTGAACCCTGGTCTCTGGATTAACAGCCCATCGATAATACCCACTCAGGCATTACCTCCTTAATTTTATTCTCCTTCTCCACATGAATTTTTGCTTGAGCCCTTCTCTCATACCATTATTGCTCTGATCTTTGCTCTGCTTTTCCCAGCCTGACACTTCCAGCTACTACTTTTGGACATCTCTCCCTCTAATGTTTTCACTTCATGCCATTATAATCTTCCCCATAATTGTCAGTATACCTTTGTTATCATCTTGCACTGTAACTTCTCAAGTCCAAAAAAAAACTCTTTGATCCTCTACTCTACCTACATACAGCCTTTAACAATATTGTTTGAAGGCACATGGTTATCTTTCCAACTTATTCAGGCATTACAGATTTATGCATCTCTGCCCTTAATCCCTCCAAAATCATTGAATTTTCACCCTGTCCATCTGGCTTCCAGCCTTAGGTGAACCAGAAATTTCTTCAGCTAAACACTGGGAAGGGCAATGTCATCATTTTCAGACCCTTCACAAACTCTGCATCCCATTCACAAATCTAAATACTTTACTTGACCATTTTCAGGTTAATCAAGACTATTTACTGACTGATATCACATCCAACTTAGATCAGAATTCTCGACCTCATATCCTCTCTGTTATTATTATTGCCTACAGGTCATTCTGCTATAATTCACATTTCATTAATGCAAATTTGCTGTAATGCGATTGATGAATTAGGGTCACTGTTTGTATTCTTAATGTGTGTATTGGTTATAACACGACATGTCTGAGGAAGGGCTTATGCCCAAAATGTCAATTCTCCTGCTCCTCGGAAGTTGCCTGACCTGCTGTACTTTTTCCAACACCACATTCTTGACTATAACATGATTCCTGCCCTTTAATTTAAATGGTGCTGTTATTACGTGATTTTCTTACAACACAGGATTGCAAGAGAATGGAACTACTGCATACAGCAGAATCCAACTGCTCTTCTACATCCATAACAACTCCCATCACAATTCCTCCCTCAGTCCCTCTGATGCTGAGCCCCTCAATTATATCTCTATCAAAATTAAATTACTTTACATTCACTCAGCATCTCCCTTGCAACCCTTCATAACCTTCTGCTGATTCTAAAATCTGCAGTCGATAACAATCCAATCACACCAAGTCATGGTTGCTCATGACACTGGCCCTAGTGGACACTTTATATCGTGAAATCATTGGCTTCCATTCCCAAACATGCAATTTCTTGAAGGACCTGAAATGTTAACCCTGATTTCTCTTCACAGATGCTGCGAGACCTGCTGAGCTTTTCCAGCATCTTCGTGTTTTGTTTCTGATTTACAGCGTCTTTCGGTTTTTATACAATTTCTTATGCTTGCACCATAGTTATGCCCCATCCCTCTTTTCTCCATTGGTTACTCTTTGAAGGATCAGTGTGGACTTGTTGGGCCGAAGGGCTGGTTTCCATACTGTAGGGAATCTAATCTAATCTAATCTAATCATGCAAGTAACCACCAACCCTCCCAATGTGTTCCCTTTAATCTGGCCTTCTTCATTGCCGACATGTGCTTAGTTGCTATTGTGTGAGGACTTAAGATCCTGAAGCAACCTTGTAATAATGTCATTGAGCTGCTCCTCACTGGACATAAATAGCACCATGTGGAGAGTTAATTGTAATTTGAGATCTCGAAAAAGGGATACAGGAAGAAGAGATAAACATGCAGGGAATCACGTGGAGTAGACTGACTGGATGATAAAAGTTCATGGCCTCATATTTCAATAATGTAACAATAAAATTACAACTTTGAATATTGAGTATTGTGATATTTAGTCTCAGTACATAATAAAGTGTTGTATTTGGTCTTAAACCAAATTCATAAAATCATAAAATGAATTCTCTCTCCAAACCAATTTACCTCCACTTCTTTCTTAACAGCTAAGTCTTTGAAAAAGTTTTCAGTCATTGCACACAGTCTTCAGCTTAACCCCCAGGTAAAACTCACCACCAATCATCTCTCTCTGATGAGGAGGAGTCCTTTAGTACTCTGAGACTACGGTGACTTTAACTTTACCATGCAGTTTCATTACCCCTTGAGGGATCAATTCACTCAGTTGGTTGAACGGCTGGTTTGCGATGTCATCAGCATGGGTTCAATTCCTTTACTAGTTGCAGTTGCCATGAAAGACTTTCCTCTCATCGAACCCTCAGGTTCAGCTCACCACCAATCTGATGAGGGAGCAGCCCTGCAGTCTTCCAAGATTCTGGAGACTTTACCTTGCCTGTAATCTTGAAGAAAAACTAAATTTAAAATGCTTCCTAAGTCAACATTTTGTTGCTGGTTATTCTGTGAAGAAACAGATAGCCTACGGACCATCTGGCAAAGTTCTCAAGTCACAGCCTAAAAATCAATAGCTGAAGGTAAATCAATAATGCCTTAAGCTAATTGATTTCAAAGTCTTTTGAGAACATGTTTCCAGATAAATTTGAAACAAACCTGTACAAGCAGTTGAGTGCACAGAATATGTTTTGCCTTTTGATGGCTGAATGAATTGAATTTGCCAAATGGATAAAGGGAAAGTTTCACTCTTACAATGAGTCTGCAGAACACAACTAACAAATTATAGCTGTGATTAACAACCTTTGTTGTTATGTGAACATTATTCCCTTTGAAAATCACCATAACACTGTCAGCAACTGATAACTCCAGATAATAAGCACAGAGATTCTCACTCATTAAAAATAATCAGTTCAAATTTGGAGCAGAAGTCAGTGCTGTGCAGCAACAATGGGAATGCAGAGCTAACCAGAACAGTATCGTTCCAATAAATTTTAAACTTGACAGCAAAAACATTAGTTCATTGACTGTGTCATTTGGCTGAAGTACTTTTTTAAAATTAAACTGCTTGGACATGTTATGACTCACCTACAATGCAGGTTGAACTTCAGCCTGAATCTGTTAGCCCACTGGTAGAGATACCACCACTGCAGCACAACAGCCTGAAGAGCTAAATATTACAAGCATTAGTTATTGTAACTGTGTCTTTTGGAGAGGTGCATCTGACTGGCTACATCAGCTCAGCAAACAGCCTAGTTTAATGATCCAAACAGCTGCCACATTGTGAGTTAATTATTCTTTTTTTTAATTTAATGGGTTAATTATATCACACTAATTTGAATTTGTAATTGAATTGTTAACTTAGTAAATCACTTTAAAACCTAATTTGTGTTTTATCAATTGACATACATATTCAAACTAGCTGGATTTGTGCCAATGTGTACTCTTAATGTAATTTACAAAGTCCCTCCTTTCCATTTTATAGTCACAGGGGTCTGTCCCTTAACTTTGCGTGACTGCATAGAGAGGGTGGCAATGAACAGGTAATCACTTCTCCAACTTTCTTTGTTTATTACTTGTACTGGCGCATAGATTTAACTCAGGTTTTAAATCCTCGCTAGATCACTCTTGTGACTTTGCTGCCCATCCATGGTTAACATTTCTGTATTATTACTTCTTCAAGAACTCATACTCTCAAAGCGTAGGATTAAAAACCCACTCCCAACAGACCCTGTGAGTGGAAACTGGATCAGCAGCTGGGAATTCCAAATCAACCTTGAGCAGATCACTCATCCTGGGGCTTGAAAGGTTCCATGGATCCCTCCAGTTGCATAAAGCCTTGTCAGATGGTCTATGGATGTTTGTAGTGATACAGAGAGCTTTCCACATTTCCAGCCTGCTAAACTGATCAACCTGAGAGTCTTCATTATTCCAATACTGTCCATGGAACAAAGCACAACAGGTGTGAAAAATAACTTTGTGGAGCATCTCTCTTCATTCGATCCAGTTGCTTGTAATTTCAGTACTCCCACCCATTTCTATTCTGGCCAGTCTATTCTTGTTTTCCTACAACACTTCAAAAAGAGCTCACAACAAGATCAGTAAACAGCACAACAGAATTAGATTTGGCTTTTCACAGCCTTTCAGACTCAAAGTTCAACAATTTCAAATTTGCTGCCATTTTGTTTTGAGATAATTGCCGCTGGTGATTCAGTCTTTACCATTTACCTCTCATCTCAATGGATCTTCTTTGAAGTGCCTCAACTTTTCATCAATCATCCAATTCATGCCTTGCACCTTCATCCTGTTCAACCTTTCATCTCCCCATTCCTCCAACTGAATGTAGACCTTCCTTTTTGTAAAGTTAGGCATTAATTGTTATTAGGCAAAAGTCAGGACTGCAGATGCTGGAGATTAGAGTCAAGAGTGTAGTGCTGGAAAAGCACAGCTGGTCAGGTAGCATCAGAGCTGGAAAATTGATGTTTCAGGCAAAAGCCCTTCATATCCTAATAGCTATAGTGCACCATTAGTGATTTCAGATCATAAGAAGATGGAACTGAGAGAGGAAAGGTTTTGATGAATTCCTGCAACAGTCTACCATTTAAATAGTGTAAATAATCCATTTATAACAGCATGGCTACAATCCTCCTTCACTCACAGACATGCAGATCCCAGTCACAATATAAATGCACCCTTTAATCTTTCCCATGCTTCGCCACTTATATGATGCATGCAGAGCAAAGGTGAGTGGCAATGAGATAGGGTCGTGAGAGATGGAGGGATATGGGGACAGAGAAAGAGCAGGGGTGACTTCGAAGAGGGGGAGACCAGTCAATGTCTAGGCTAGTAATCCAGAGATACACACTACTCAGTCAGAGCCTCAAATTCCTTAGCAACTGTGGAACTTGAACCCATACACTGCTGGTTCAGAGAGGTGAGTGTCATCAGTTGGGTCATTCTCACCTTGCCACATAGAGCGGAGTGATTTTCACATTTATAATATTTTTGATGTTCCTGCCTGACCACATTGTTCAAAGGAATGGGTTTCAAATAGGTTACAATTGAGCCTGGTATCAATCTAACTTGCGTTGGTATTCTCAGGTTTTTTTTCAAACATCCAGTTGTCTGCCACCAAATGGTTATACTTCCCATGGTGCAGTCACATGTAGTACCTTCCCTTTCCTATCACAGTTAAAAATCACACAATACCAGGTTATAGACCAACAGATTTATTTGGAAGCACTAGTTTTCAGAGCACTGCTCCTTCATCAGGTGGTTGTGATGAAGGAGTCTGATGAAAGAGCAGTGCTCTGAAAGCTAGTGCTTCCAAATAAATTTGTTGGTCCATACCTGGTGTTGGTCTATAACCTGCTGTTGTGTGATTTTTAACTTTGTACACCCCAGTCCAACACCAGATCCTCCACATCATTCCTATCACAGAGTCACAACAGCAAATTAGATCCAATCCAAGATCAACTTATATCATTGTCGAGGTGAAAGTGAGGACTGAAGATGCTGGAGATCAGAGTCAAGATTAGAGTAGTGGTGAAAAAGCACAGCAGGTCAGGCAGCATCCAAGAAGTAGGAAAATCAACGTTTCGGACAAAAGCCCTTCATCAGGAATGAGGCAAGCAGCCTCCGGGATGGAGAGATAAATGGATCACTACCTGGTCAGGTCCACGCCCCTTAAGGACCCACCCTCCTGTCCTGGCACTCTCCCCTGCCACTGCAGGAATTGCAAAACCTGTACCCACACCTCCTCCCTCACCTCCATCCACGATCCCAAAAGAGCCTTCCACATCCAAAGTTTCACCTGCACATCCACCAATGTCATTTATTGTATCTGTTGCTCCCGATGCGGTCTCCTCTACATTTGGGAGACTGGACGCCTTCTCGCAGAGCACTTTAGGGAACATCTCCGGGACACCCGCACCAATTAACTCTATCGCCCCGTGGCTGAACATTTCAACTCCCCCTCCCGAGCATGCCGAGGACATGCAGGTCCTGGGCCTCCTCCACCACCACTCCCTCACTAATTGATGCCTAGAGGAAGAACACCTCATCTTCCGCCTCAGAACACTTCAACCCCATGGCACCAATATAGACTTCACCAGTTTCCTCATTTCCCCTTGCCCCACTTCCAACCTGCCAGCTCAGCACCACCCTCATGACTTGTCCTACCTGCCAAATTTCTGTCCCACCTATCCGTTCCACCCTCCTCTCTGACCTATCACCTCCATCCCCACCTCCGTTCATCTATTGTACTCTTGGCTACCTTCTCCCCTGCCCCATACCATTTATCTTTCCAGCCTGGAGGCTCCCTGCCTCATTCCTGAAGGGCTTTTGCCCGAAATGTCGATTTTCCTGCTCTTCGGAGGCTGACTGACCTGCTATGCTTTTCCAGCACCACTCTAATCTAGACTCATATCATTGTCTGTTCTGTGTTCAGTATCAAATTAAGGTTTTTTAAATTAAATGTTCAATCTTAACATGGGACGATCAGTATAGCATTAGCAGAAGTTTTTGCAAAGGAGAGAGAAGAAATTTAGCTCGAGAATCTATCTAACTTCAACTGGCTAAATTAGAAAGATCAAGATTGATTTTGGAACAACTCCTAGTAAATGATGAACATACATTTAATCTGAAAAAGGAAATGGCTTGCCTCTTGTTTGTAGTGAGGATTGGACTAAGTTGACAGAAGCTTTCATAGTACATCATCTGAAAGAATGGCTGAAGACTTAGTTCATTAAGTTAGCAGCAGAAAAATAACCGGATACATTGCATTCTGAGACTAGGATCTTTGCAAATCATAGTACCAGGTGTTAGGGGGAAAAAAATGAAGACTGTTGCATGTCACATGCTATTAGTTGTAAATTTTGAATGATAGATCACAGCAGCAATCACAATACTGTCCTGAAAAACAAACTTCTCGTGTCGACTGGCAGTAACTCCGTCATAATTCTATTGATCACATAATCCCAATTTCCGCTTAGTGCTAATTCTCTTCAATTTTCCTTTGTTCTACTGAATTTCATTGACTAAATAACAATGTACTGATCACTGCCTCTTTGCATTCATGTAAAAGATATGAACTTATGTAATGCTTTCTGATATCTCATTACAAATGCTTTGCAGAATATTTCCAACACAATGACTGACTTTGGGAGAGCTGTCCTTGTTGCCACATAGAAAACTGCTGCTTTGAGCCATGACAGAAATGACCAGTTGATGTGTTTTCAGGGTGATTGATTGCAGGAGGAGCAGACGGCTAGAGAAATTTACAAACTGGTGAGAAATGTGTGACCCGTCTCAACAGCTTCTCCCATGAAATAGTCAGTAGACTATCACAAGTTTAATTCAGGAGAAAGTGAGGACTGCAGATGCTGGAGATCAGAGTCGAGAGTGTGGTGCTGGTAAAGCACAGCAGGTCAGGCAGCATCCAAGGAGCTGGAGAGTCGACATTTCAGGCATAAGTCTCTCATCAGGATTGTGCCCGAAATGTAGATTCTCCTGCTTCTCGGTTGGTGCCTGACCTGCTGTACTTTTCCAGCAACACACTCTCAACTCAAGTTTGATTCAGTTGAGCACAGGGAGCCTAAAACGTTTCAATCTCAATCCGACCATAAAAGTGCAGCAGAGAGTGATCTGATGGGATATCAATGGAAGGAATGTTTGACCAGAATCTTTCTACATTCTCGCAGAAATAAATATGGGCACTTGTATCTGGGGCTTGAGGATAAGTTAAAGGGTTGAACTCAATGTGCCTTTTCATTATAATGGTTGCTGCCTGTAATTCTTTGAGAGTCTTTTAGCACTAGGCCTGGACAACATCTGATCTTCACTTCTACTGCACTGTTATATAGACTCTCAGTATTGAGAAATCTTGCAAGAGACAAGGCAGGAACTACACTGGGGATAACTCCCCTGTCTTTAAATCGAAGTAGAGTCATGGGATCCCCTACAGTGGATGATGACCCCAGTTTAATGCCTCATCTAAAAGCAACACCTCTTATGGTGTAGAACACCCTCAGGGTTTCTTGAGTATGTCTTCAGTGTTACTAAATTGCTGACCAACATTTAGACAGGACATCCGACACTGTCACACATCTGTAATATGGTTGCTCTCTCCTGAATTAAACTTGTGACAATCGACTGACTATTTCATGGCCAAGCTGTCGAGACAGTCACACATTTCTCACCAGTTTGTACATTTCTCTAGCTGTCTGCTCCTCCAGTAACATCAGTGCATCCAATGGATCCATAATATCAAGCATTTAGCAGCATAGCTGAAACTTCTGCTCACCCATCCAGTGTCACATCCATGATCCTCACCATTCTCCAGAAAGTGGGAATTTCTTTAATTTAGAAACATCAAAAATAGGAACAGGAGTAGTCCACTGATCCCTTTGAGCCTGCATCGCCACTTAACATGATTGTGGCTGATCACTCGACTCAATATCCTGTTCCCTCTTTCTCTCCATACCTTTTGATCCTTTTAGCCTTGAGAATTATATTGAACACCTCCTTGAAAACATTTAATGTTTTTAGCCTTAACCATTCTCTGAGGCAGTTAATTTAATTATCAGCAGTTCCACACATCACCTCAATGGCCTTATCTTACCTTCCTTCACACAAGTCCTTAATTTGTGACCACGATATTTTTTATACCTTCGATGACTGGATTGCTTTGAACAACTGAAATATCTCCTTTTAATCTTTAGAAATTGCTTATCAGGATTTAATGCATGGTGGCTCAGTGGTTAGCACTGCTGCCTCATAGCACCAGGGACCTGGGTTCGATTCCAGCCTTGGGCGACTATCTGTGCGGAGTTTACACATTCCCTCCATGTCTGCGTGGGTTTCCTCCGGGTGCTCCAGTTTCCTCCCACAATCCAAAGATGTGCAGGTGAGGTGAATTGGTCATGTTAAATTGCCCGTAGAGTTAGGTACATTAGTTAGAGGAAATGGGTCTGGGTGGGTTACTTTTCGGAGGGTCGGTGTGGACTTGTTGGGCCGAAGGGCCTGTTTCCACACTGTAGGGAATCTAATCTAATCTAATCTAATCCATACTCAGAATGCACTTGGAAATCCGACTGTTTTACTAACAATCTGTGAAGAAGCTGCCAGACTCTGAATAGGGATCTTTGATCAGTTTCCTCCTTCCCAACCTATTCTCATTTGTTTCCCTGCTTTTTCCTTCCTTATGTGGTTCTTACAATTACTGGCATCAACCTTTTAGCCATTATTCCTCTATCATCCGATGTTCTCCACTGAAATCAGTACCTTTCTACCATCTTCAATAGCATCGTCTGGATGATGTGTTGTAGCAATCAGAGCTGGTCAATAAATGCTGGTATTGCCAATGATTTACACATCCCACAAATGAACAAGTGCAACAAAACGTGACGAGGCCTCTACAAGAGCCTATGAGCTCTACCACCGAGAAAGACAAGGACAGCAGCTACATGGGAGCCCCAACCCACACTGCGACAAATCAGAGAGGTAGATCAGAAATGGAATAGTTTTGTTGGAAGAAATAAGGAGCGGAAATTATATTGCAACTATTCAGTTCATAATTTGAGCCATTGATTCAAAAGAAATTTACTTGTCAATAAGAATGGGATATAAATTCAAGGTAAATGCTCATTTTTTTAAACATTAATAACTAAACACTTATAAGAAAAGACAATACCTGTATAAAAATAGCACATTTCATGCTGCCAGGGTTTGGGGGTGGGGGGGGGGGGGGGTTGAGCTGTAGGGAGAGGTTGGGGTTGTTTTCACTGGAACGTCAGAGGCAAAGGGACGACTACATAGAAGTTTATAAATCAAGAGGGGCATGGATAGGGGAAATAGCCAGTCTTTTCCCCGGGTTGGAGGAGTCCAAAACTGGAGGCATATGTTTAAGGTGAAAGGGGAAAGGTTTAAAAGGGACCTAAGAGGTAACGTTTTTGTACAGGAGTGGTTCATGTATGGAATGAGCTGTCAGAGTAAGTGGTGGAGGCTGGTACAATTACAACATTTAAAAGGCATCTGGATGGGGATAGGAACAGGAAAGGTTTAGAGAGATATGGGCTAAGTGCTGACAACTGGGACTAGATTAGTTTAGGACATCTGGTCTGCATGGACAAGTTGGATTGAAGGGTCTGTTTCCATGCTGTTCCATTCTATAGCTCTATGACCTCAAGTTTTCCCAATCCATTTCACAACCAACTTTGACACAAGTCACTTCTGTAATCCAAAAACATAGCAGCTAATTTGCAACATGATATTGACCAGTTAATCAGTATTAGTGATATTCCAGCAGACGTAAATGCTGGTCCAGGACACTGAGGATAACTCCTCTGCCTTTAAATCAAAGTAGAGTCATGGGATCCCCTACAGTGATCTGAGAAAGTCGATGATAAACCCAGTTTAATGCCTCATTTAAAAGCAACACCTCTTACAGTGTAGAACACCCTCATGGTTTCTTGAGTATGTCTTTAGACTATGTTACTAAATTGCTAACCAATTTTTAGTCAGGACATCCGACACTGTGACACACCTGTAATATGGCACTGTGGCATCAAGTGGGATTTTGCACGAAAATCTCTGGATTGAGGATTGTATCCTTAACTTTCTGGTTCAAAAGCATAAAAAGATTATCAACTGAGTCATGACTGATTCTCAAATGATTGAAGTCAGTGAGAGATAGTTAATATATTAACACATTCATACAATCCTACTATATTAATGGAAGCATTAACCCATTGACAGAAAAAGGTTAAGGTATCTGTTAAAAACCTGAGTGGGAATGTCCCACATCCATATTGTGTATTTAGTTGCTAACTTCAACAATAATCTCCTTAAGATGCATGAAAGCAGCAAGAATGAACATCACAGTCAGATAAGTCTTTTGAATATTCCCAAACCACACTCCAGAAAGGCACGAAAAGCTGAATCGCTAGAAAGAGAGGAATTAGGTCAAATGAGAGGGAGAGAGGATATGTGCCATTCGACTTTTTCTTCTCTTTGGCTTGCTTGATCTTTAGTCTAAGTTTGAAGTGAAAATATATTGTACAGCTTCACAAAGCTATGAAAGGACTTTTGAAAGGTGATTCCTTGCATTAACCTTAACGTCAACAGGTAAAAACAAAAAGCATAGGCTGAAAAAAAAATTCCCATTTCAATTATGAAACCCTTCCATCAAATTCAAGTTATTCAATTCTAAAACAGCAGAAACAATACAATTTGCTTTGAATTTCTCATTCTTATAGAATCCGCGGCCCGGGATGCGAAGCTTCATATATTCCCTGGGCTTGGCATCATGGCCTATCATTAGGTTGGACTGTTGGTGGGTGGGTCAACAAAATAGGGCACTGTGCCCTCCCTGTTCTAGCATATGATCTGATTTGTTGTTCACTTCAACGCCTCATCCCATTATTGGTCAGATTAATGGGTGTTGGGAGAGGCCTACGCCATACAAACAGCCTGACCAGTTCGATCCCATGGGTTACAAGCCAGGGGGCCTCCTTTCTGGATCCCAACTGCCACAAAGGAGGCCCATCTCCTACAATGTCATCTCCTCAAGTTTACCCTTGCCATCCATCTGATCTGACAGAGATTGCAACTCCTCGCCCTGGTACATCACTGTAACTCCAATTCTAAGGTGGGCCAAGCTGGTAGATTGAAGGCAGGCTCACTCTCTGACAATTTTAGATACTTTTAATCAACCTATCTAGGAACCTTATTGAAGGTGGGAGTTGAACCCAGACCTTCTGGTAGGAACACTACCACTATGCTAGAAGAGCCCATCACTCTTACAATTTATTCTGACCAGTAGGGAGCCCACACTCAAAAATAATCCAGCCCTATGAATGAGAATGGAGAAGGAATGAGAATGCCGGAAAAATACTGAGTTTCGAACAGACCCAGGCTCTCTGAGGATAGTGGAACACAGTTCAACATGTCCTCAGCACGACCATCTTCAGCTGCTTCATCAATGATCTTCCCTCCATCATACGGTCAGAGGGGGGAATGTTCGCCGATGATTGTACAATATTCAGTACCATTCGTCAGTCCTCCTGTATGGATAATAAAGCTTTCAACTCTGCAATGTCGATCACCTAGAAGGACAAGGGAAACACACATGGAAACACCAGCAACTACAACTTCACAACGTCCAGAAACATTTTTTTTGTTCAATCAGAACACGCTCCCTTCTCTGGCTAGGTGAGAATTTATTGCCCATCCCGAAGTGTCCTTGTGAAGGTGGTGATGAGATGCCACTTTGAATAGCTGCAGACCATGGAAATATAGATCCACCAACAGCACTGTTGGTGACAGAGGTCCACGATTTTATCAATGGCAATTAAGAAAAGGTGATATTCTGAAGTTAGGATGGTGAGTAGCTTGGACGGGAACTTGCCGGCAGTTGAGTTCCCAATATAGCTGTTGACCTTGTCCTTCCAGATGGCAGCAGTCCTGCATTTGGAAGGTGCTGTCTAAGGAGCCTTAGTGAAGTTCTGCAGTGCATCCTTGTAGATCAGGTCCTGGTCAATGGTAACCCCTCCAAGGATGTTGATTATGAGTGATCCACTCTGGCCAATGCTATTGAATGTCAAGACACAGGTAGTTAGATTGTCTCATATTCGAGACTGTCCTTGCCCGGCATGTGTGGCATAAATGTTACTTGCCACTTGTCAGTCTAGATATTATTCAGATTGTACTACATTTGGATATGTACTGCTTCAATATAAGGAGTAGTTGAAGATAGTTGGGCCGAGGACACTACCCTGGAGCTGAAATGACTGACCTCCAACAAATCACAACCCCCTTCCCATATACCAGGTATGACTCCAACCACCTGAGAGTTTGTCCCCAATATCCATTGATTCCAGTTTTTCTAGGGGTCCTTGATGCCACACTTGGTTGAATGCGGCCTTGATGTCAAGAGCAGTCACCCTCACCTCACACCATGAATTCAGCTCTTTTATCCATATTTGAATCAAGGCTATAATGGGGTCAGGAGATGAGTGATGCTGGTGGAAACCAAATTGGGCATCACTGAGCAGTTTATTGTTGATAGCACTGTTAATGACACCTTCCATCACTTTACAAATGATTGAGTAGACTGACGGGATGGTAATTCGCAAGATTGAATTCATCTTGCTTTTCATGTGCAGGACATACCTGGACAATTTTCCACTTTTTCAGGTAAATGCTAGTGATGTAACGGTACTGGAACAGCTTGACTAAGGGAGCAGCAAGTTCTGGAGCACAAGTCTTTTGAATTATTGCTGAACGCCATCAGACCCATAGACTGTGCAGCATCCAGTACATCCAGCAGTTTCCTGATATCATGTAGAGTGAACCAACTTGGTTGAAGACTGGTATCTTTGATGCTGGAGTCCTCTGAAGCATGCCAAAATAGGTCATCTACTCGGCACTTCTGGCTTAGGATTGTTGCAAAATGCTTCAGCCATATCTTTTTCACAGATGTGCTGAGCTCTCCCATCATTGGGAATAGAGATAAGTGTGGAGCCTCCTCCTCCCATGAGTTGTTTAATTGTCTACTACCCTTCGCAAGTGGCTGATACAGAACTGCTGAGCTTAAATCTGAACCATTGCTTATGGAATTGCTCATCTGTCTATCACTTGCTGCTTATTCTGATGGGGTGGCACATAATCCTGTTTTGTAGCTTCACCAGGTTGAGATCTCATTTTTAGGATATCATATGCTGCTTTTGACATGCCCTTCTGCACTCTTCATTGAACAGAGTATGATCGCATACCTCTACATGACAAAAAAAAACAATTGTGAGCATTGGATCAATATATCAAGATGCTTTAATTTGGTAAGAATTTCAAGGATATCGACCAAGTGAGTACAGTACATTGTGTTGATGCCAAGATGGACAAGGATAATGACAACTCTTATTGATCTAAATAACGCTGTTATTGAAGTAAAAACATGACAAGGTGCTTCCCAGGCTAGTTATCAAACACAGTATAACACTGAGATAGTGCAGACACTAGGTCAGGTAACCAAAATCTTGATCAAGAGATAGGTTTCTCCAAAGATGGAAGGGGAGTTGAAGATATTCCAAAGCTTACAAACATCTGGATTAGTGGTGCTGGAAAAGCACAGCAGTTCAGGCAGCATCCGAGGTCAGGAATACAGGCAGAGTGCCTGAAGGATGGAGAGATAAATGAGAGGCTTTTACCTACAAAGCTTACAAACAGGCTAGAGGGGAGAACACTGAGGTTCCGATGATGGAGCACTAGAGAGGTGCAAGATGCCAGACCTAGTGGAGTACAGAAATTTAAAACGGACGTTTGTGATTTACAGAGATAAAGGAAACATGAGATCATGATGAAATTTGTAAACGAGGGTAAGAATGTAAAACTGAGGCCAGAATCCAACACAGGTCAGCCAGCACTCTGTGACATATGATGCCAGGTTATAGTCCAACAGGTTTATTTGGAAGCACGAGCTGTCGGAGCACTGCTCCATCAGGTGATTGTGGAGTATAAGATTGTAAGACACAGAATTTATAGCAAAATTGAATGATATAACTGAAATTATATATTGAAAAAGACTTGGATTGTTTGGTAAGTCTCTCATCTTTGAGAATGAACACGTTGGTTTCAGTTCTTTCATATGTAAATCCCAGAACCTTCTCAAAGTTACATTCTCAGGTGAACTTTAATAATTGGAGTCATGTCAGCCCAGATAATGCATTGAAGGTGTGAGGTGCCCTGTGTGACTGTCTGTGCCACAATGGTCAGACTAATTCTAATCTAAAAAATTGACTTACAGAATCTTATACTCCACAACCACCTGATGAAGGAGCTGCGTTCCAAAAGCTAGTGCTTCCGATTAAACCTGTTGGACTATAATCTGGTGTTGTATGATTTTTAACTTTGTACACCCCAGTCCAACACTGTCATCTCTAAATCTGTGACATATCAAAGTGGTAGAACTGGTTTGAGAGACTGGATGGGCTCCTGCTAGTTCTATGCTATACTCTATAACAAGGATAGAGACTATACATCATTGTTGGAACTTGCAGAAATATACAACTGTGGCTTACTATATTCAGAGGCATGAAAGAAATCTTTCAGTCATGTAAATTAACATGCCCATAAGTCTTTTGTGAGATTTGTTCATTACTGGTCAATAACAGGGTAATTCTGCAAATGTAGAGCTTAAAATATTCCCAAGAGAAGGCCTGTGATTAATTTGCACATCAGACCACCACTTATTTGGCCTTTAATTCATGATTGTGTTCAAAGAAGGCACAATTGCAATAATCTAAATTATTATATTGCTAACGAAATTAACTCAATTGGAGAGCATTCATCCTATTCTTAACAAACCAAACATAAAATAACTCTTATAAAGACTGCTGTAAATTGACAAAGTCAATTTGTCATTTTGAATAAGCTCAATAGCCTGAAGATAGTACATTCTCCAAAATCTGTCTAACTGCAGCACAGTAACAATTTACATTCAGCTGCAATATTTCCAAAGTGATAGCAATGAAACATATGTTCCCGATTACTTAAAATTGCTTCTTGTAACTGGTGCAGAGCATTGAATTTTACTGCACTGCACCATTGACTGGTGCCCCCACCCCCAAATCATATCCCCAATTAAAAACAATTACGGTTTCAGTCCCTCAATTAAGATGACAAAATAGCTTTGGACAAAATCACTGGTCTCATCATTATTTGCATCAGAAGCAGAAATGACAGAGATCACCTGTCTGTCCATTTATTCTGGAAATGATGCATAAGGGAAGCCTAATGAGAGGGAAAAATAACTTCCAGAACATGCAGTTAGAAGGAAAATCTCAAATTGATTGGTTACATTGTACTTCTGGTCGCAATATCTTCATAATTAACCAAACATTTTTATAAAAGAGCAAAAAATGCTGAAAATCTGGAATATAAATAGAAAATGCTGGACAAGTTCAGCAGATGTACTGTCTGTGGAACAGTGAAATACAGTTGCCATTTCATGCCACAGATGTTCTATCAATTTTGAAACACCAACTTGGTTTCTCTCGAGAAACATGCTGCCCAAGCTGCTGAGTGTTTCCAGTGTTTTCTGTTTTGATAACTGTGAATTCCTGTTCATTAAACTGAAGTCTGCCATAATCACTAATGTGCCAATGGAATGGCCATTGTATTGCACTGGCACTCTGCAGTCATTCAACGATATCATCCAATCCAAAATGACATCTCAAGTAATAAAACTGTCAGAATTGACAGTATTCACCATTAGAAGTGACAGACACATCCAGATCAGTCATCGGAAAATCTTATTTTTCCTTTGACTCAAATGGAAGCAATAGTTCTAACTGCTAACTAAAATGAGTAATGTGACATTTGAATTTCCATGCTAGCGTGAAGCGATGTGTATAGGTCGTGTATTTCAACATCATATAGGTCATTATGCGGTAACACGGGTTTCGTTAAAGCAAATTCGCTGTAACACGATTGACAAATTGGGGACACTGTTTCTAAAGTGCGAACTTTTAAAGCGGGTACTGGTTATCACGCAATTCTGACCCCATTAGTTTAAATAGTGCTGCTATTACGTAATTTTCCCATAACACGGGATAGCACAAGAATGGAACTACAGTGTTACAGCACAATCGACTGTGTCAAAAAGCATTTTCCTCTAGCTGTTTGCAACACGCAGAACTAACCTGCCTATCCTTGCAAAATACAGAAGGTACTGGCCCTCATTCGATGTGGTATTGCAATTGCATAGCCCTTGTTAAACAATCCTTATGCATTATATAATGGTAAGGTCCTAGGGAGAGTTGCTGAACAAAGAGACCTTGGAGTGCAGGTTCATAGCTCCTTGAAAGTGGAGTCGCAGGTAGATAGGATAGTGAAGGCAGCGGTTTGGTATGCTTTCCTTTATTGGTCAGAGTATTGAGTACAGGAGTTGGGAGGTCATGTTGCGGCTGCGCAGGACACTGGTTAGGCCACTGTTGGAATATTACGTGCAATTCTGGTCTCCTTCCCATCGGAAAGATGTTGTGATATTTGAAAGGGTTCAGAAAAGATTTACAAGGATGTTGCCAGGGTTGTAGGATTTGAGCTACAGGGAAATGCTGAATAGCTGGGGTTGTTTACCCTGGAGCATCAGAGGGCTGAGGGGAGACCTTAAAGAGGTTTATAAGATCCAGAGGGGCATGGATAGGATAAATAGACAAAGTCTTTTCCCTGGGGTGGGGTAGCCCAGAACTAGAATGCATAGGTTTAGGGTGAGAGGGGAAAGATGTAAAAGAGACCTAAGGGGCAACTTTTTCATGCAGAGGGTGGTACGTATATGCAATGAGCTGCCAGAGGAAGTGGTGGAGGCTGGTACAATTGCAACATTTAAAAGGCATTTGGATGGGTATACGAATAGGAGGGGTTTGGAGGGATATGGGCTGGGTGCTGGCAGGTGGGACTAGATTGGGTTGGGATATCTGGTCGGCATGGACAAGTTGGACCAAAAGTTCTGTTTCCATGCTGTAAATTTCTATGACTCTATACTCCAATATGTGCTAAGAATTATATGTACTGACAATCAATTTAAGATGGCAAATTTGATTCATAGTGTGGGTGACTTACATGTGCTAGAAGGCTCATAGATTCGCATGTATGGCCCTAAACTTAGCAAACAGTAAGAACATGTCAACATATTATGTTTCTCCAAATAATAGTGGCACGGGGAACCAGCATTTTCTCGTACATTCCCCATGACAATGCCTAGACTTGACTCTTCAGAGTCTACTTGCCTGGTTCAAGTTTCTTTTTAAAAAGTTCAGTAGATATTTCTTCCTTGGTGCTATCTCCACAGAAACCACCTCACAATCAATCAGCACCCTTTCCTCATGCAGTATAAATATTTCCCTTTAAGATTTTATGTTCTTATAATTAGTGTGGAATGAAACACTTTGGCAGGATCTCACTTTTTCCAATTATTGAAACAATTATTTTCTTTCTTTATAATCACTTCAATTTATGAATCATAACCTCTAGCTTTTGGAGTTTGGAAGCTAAGTTAGAGATAGGATAGATCAAAAAGATTTGCAATGGATTCTGTACTGATTATACTTCGTTTTTGTTTTATCTTAATGCCAATATCAGAAAACAACATTTAATTGCTACAATTTAAGAGGAATATTGCATGGTGTTTATTTTACTGAACTAGCAATCCTGGTCTAATAACCAGGAGAAAAGTTCAAAGCACCTTCCCCCCCCCCCCCCCCCCAATAAATGTGAGGAATTTACAACCAAATAAATCAGAATTAAAGAAAATTAGTATTAGTAATTAGTAACCATAAAATTACAGGATTGTCGTAAAAACTCAACTAGTATACGGATGACCATCAAAGAAGGAAATCTGAAGAAGGGTCACTACACTCTAAATGTTAACTCAGTTTTCTCTCCACAGATGCTGCCAGACCTGCTGAATTTCTCCAGCAATTTCTGTTTTTGTTAGAAAGGGACATCTGTTGTTGTGACCTAATCTGCGCTCTACATCTCTCCAGACCAACAGCAATATGTTTGCCTCTTTGACTTTTCAAAGGGAAGTTTAATTAGCTTCACAGTTTATTTGAGAGTTTGGCTCACCATGATCTTCTCAAGGGCAAATTGGGATGGGCAACACATGCCAACATTCACTTACATGCCACAAATAATAACATTTAAACATTGCTAAAAGGACAGGAGTCAAAGCTTATTATCTTGCAATAATTGAGACTGATATACAAAAAAGAGACATGAGAAAAGGTACATGATGTATAAGAAAAGGGTGCTCATTGGTTGGCTCATTATTGGCATGGGCATGCAGCAAGATGATTTACCAGTCAATCTTCATTCTCAGACCAGGCACGTAGACTCTAATTGGTTAGGGTGTTTCCACGAATTGCAGAAAGGTTAGTTGTCTCCCTTTTTCACAAGTATGAAGTATGTATCAATCCCTCTTGTCTCATTAAAACAGGGTCATGTGTACTTTTATATATTTGATTTTCAGCATGTAATTCTCAGCGCATATTGGATTATTTAACAAATGATTATCAGTCGCATTACCACATGCAATGGTGGACATAATAACCTGCAAGCATGGGCAGACTCAGCAGGAACTGGTCATCAGGATGTGTTGTTTGATACTGTCCGCCAATCACTGAGAAGTACAGATTGTGTCCCTGGCATCGCTCTGCCAGTGAAATCCATAACACATTCCCCATTTCTGTGGTGGGTTAACACCTGTTGGCTTTTTGATAATGCCCTATTACTGGAGAAAATCATTTGGACATTTGCAATAAAGAGAGAACAATATCCTAACTTGTACAACTCATGCTCATATTAGCAATTTTTAAAAAGAAAACTTAATTGGCTATGTTTGAAATTATACATCAGACTTTTTTTTTAAATAGTTGTTCCCATTGCTTATATTTGTGTTACAATAAATTCATTCCAGGTAATTCAAAAGGTAAAGTAAACAGATAGTGAACAGATATGGGATTATTTGAAGTTTCAAAACTTGAATATTCTCAAAGTTTGTGAGACGATTTGTAGCTCGGGTGCTCGTTGTTGTGGGTCTATTCACCGAGCTGGGAATTTGTGTTGCAGACATTTCGTCCCCTGTCTGGGTGGTATCCTCAGTGCTTGGGAGCCTCCTGTGAAGCGCTTCTGTGATGTTTCCTCCGGCATTTATAGTGATTTGTATCTGCCGCTTCCGGTTGTCAGTTCCAGCTGTCCGCTGCAGTGGCCGGTATATTGGGTCCAGGTCGATGTGCTTATTGATTGAATCTGTGGATGAGTGCAGATTTTATCAATAAGCACATCGACCTGGACCCAATATATCGACCACTGCAAAAGACAGCTGGAACTGATAACCGGAAGCGGCAGAGACAAACCACTATAAATGCCGGAGGAAACATCACAGAAGCGCTTCACAGGAGGCTCCCAAGCATTGAATATTCTCATTTCTTATTTAACATGAACATATAATTACCTCAATGGTCTTTAACAGTTAGACAGGTGACAACTGAATTTGTTTTGTTTTTCTGTAAAGAATGGAGAGAATACAAGACAATCACTATCTGGTTAATGTAGCCCTGGAGAGACCAGCAGATGGTTTCCATGCTTCAAAGTTGATGCTATAATATTTCCGATAAAGTACATTAGCTTTTCTTAATTGCTTTCCGTCCTCATCAAGAGCCTTTATTCTACCTTATATGCTCACAATTCTATTTTCAGACAGTAGTGAATCATTCACTCTTGAAGCAAAGAACACGTGGTGAAATCTTGTACAGTTTAGAATCCGACCTACACAAAGATTATCTGGTTATTTCGACAAATTGTGAGAGTCAAATGTTTTCTCTCAGGTGAGGAACATATCTTAGATGAGACAACTGCACAGTTCAGATGAAATGATAGTTTCTAACTTATACTCCTTGCAAGATGGGAGGATAACTCATTGTTCCCTAATGCTTCAGCACAAATACATTTGTAGGTCTTAGTTTGGAGATATTTCAATAATCCAAGGACTTCAAAATCTAAGGCGTTGATTAATTGTAACTTTTTTTCTGTGGAATTAATCCTGTTTACTCAAAGAATAGGAATGTAACCACCTAAATATTGTCTTTCTTTCACGATTAAGGACACTGACCTGGTGACAAAATGGAGGCAGCAGAACAGGAGCATTCAAGCTCCTGCATGTCCGTTGCTTTCTTCCCTCCATTTCTCCTCCTTTTCTCCACAGTTATCTCTTACCCTTTTGTCCTTGAGGCTGCAGCAGAACCGACGGCATCAGCGATCGCAATAAGTGTTGGCCCAGCAGCATGAGATGGCACTGGGGAATGGCAGCTTCTTATGTTGGTGGGCCAAGCGCAAGACTCAAAGCGGTGGCGGCACTGGCATCAATGGCAACTCGGACATCAGCGCTGATTCAAAGAGTTACACTTGTACATTTGTTCAAGAATATTGTGGGCTCTGATACCTCCATTGATTCCAAGATGGCGCCAGTGAGGTGAGGCCTTGGTGAGTGTTGGCGTTGGAATGAGGAGATATTGTCACTGATGGGTCTGGCGCAGGCATTTGCAAAGTGGTGAGACAACTTTGGAATTGGTGCGTCCAATGCAGGCGGCATTGGGGATCTCAGGCTAAGCCTCATGACAGCAGCAGTGAGGATGATCCAGACTTCTCATTTTTCTTTTGCTCCCGTTTCTCTTGTTTTTATTTCTAATTATTGTATTCTCAGATGACACCAGAGAGTGGTGACTCCAGACGTCTCCTCTTCCTCCTGTGTACTCGACAATAAAATCTCGTCCAATCAAAAACATAATATTTTCAATAAAGGAAATTGTTCCCCAAATGAAAACACAATCTTCTCAAAGAAGTCCCTTCACCTGCTACATGATGGGAAAAGTGTGAAATAAACAGACCTGCATTTATGTAGTGCCCTTTGCAATACCTGAAACGCGGTTGATTTAATGATTTAATCTTAATTTAATGATTAAGGCAAAAGACAGAATCCTTCATTACTTCACTAAAATGTCAGTGATTTCAGTAAATTCTATTAAATGTTCAATTTTGATCCCTACCAGCAGCAAAGCCACTGGCAAAGACATAGTAGTCATCACTCAGTTACTGCTATTTCCTTCTTTGGGTCAGAAATGCACTTTTCATCACATAGAAGAGGGCCATCCGTCAAAAGAGCTCACTTGGAAGGAATGCACAATAAATATGTTTGCAGCAGACACGTCAAAGGAGTATCACACAGAATGAAACCCATTCACATTTGAAGTGCAGGAAGAAGAACAAAAGTGCTTTCAATGGGCCCTCCTGGCTAAACATACAACAATATTGTTAACTGACATGTAGGGAAAAAAATACTATGGTGGGTAGATATAATAAAGAACTGATGAAAAGTAGTGCAGGCTGTAGACACTGTGCCATACAATGGTAGGACAAATTACCGCAGATGCTGGAATCTGTACTGAAAACAGAAAAATGTTGGAAATCACAGCATCTGTGAAAAGAGAGCAAGCTAACGCTCTTAGATGAAGGGTTATCCAGCCTCGAAAAATTAGCATGCTCTCTCTCTCCATGGATGCTGCCTTACCTGCTGTGATCTCCTCATTTTGTGCACTCAGTACCATAGGGACTTCAATCTCAAAAGGTCACTGTACTGACAGTTGCAAATTAATCTAACTCAGATACCTTGTGATCAACACACACCTATAAATGTCATTTGTGGATCCTCTAGTACTTCGGACATTTATTAATCTGACTGAGCTAATATTAAATCCTCCGTTCAACAATGTCACCTTTTCTAAATGCTGGGAAGATGCAGCCTGCTTTCTTTAGGGGAGGCAATGACCTATTGGTATTATTGCTAGACTTTTAAACTAGAGAGCTTGATAATGTTCTGGGAATCTGCATTCAATAAAAATTTGGAATTCGTGACAAAACTGTTGTCAATTGTCAGAAATAAAACACCTGGTTCACTAACATCCTTTACGCAAAGCATCTGTCAATCATATCTGGTCTCGCCCTTCAGTGGCTCCAGATCCACAGCAATGTGGTTGACTACTGAACTACCCTTTGGGTATATTAGGGTTGGGCAATACATTTTGGTGCAGTCAGTGACACCAGCATCCTCTGAATGAATTTTTAAAAATATGTTTCCATCTCCCCCTCATACCAGCTTATCTTAACTCAACCACCCCCGTTTGAACCACATCTGTTCAATCACCTGGCAGTCAATTACCCACAGTTTACAATTGTTGGGACTACATAATGATATTTATGGACTACATGAAAAAACAGGAAGGCATTGAACTGTTTGGGCAGATTCTGAATTCGAGTTGAAAGGTGCGGTGCTGGAAAAGCACAGCCATTCAGGCAGCATCTGAGGAGCAGGAGAGTCGACGTTTCAGGCATGAGCTGATGAGGAGCTTATGCTTTTCAACTCTGATCTCAGCATCTGCAGTCCCCACTTTCTCCCAGACTCTGAATTAGACAGGGTTTAGCCAAGGAAGGAAATCAACTGCTTATTGTGGGCTCTGATTACAGAAAGTCAAATTAGATTCCGCAAAAAATAAAACAGTCAAACAAAAGCTTTTCGGGAAGAGGTAAGAGTTTATTCCTTGTAAAAACCAGAAACAATGGGGCCCATGTTCTGATGGTTGTTTAGAAACGCCTTCTGATCTTGAGTTCTATTTCAAAACTTGGGAGACAGAGGGGAGAAAAAAACCCACAAAGTTTTCAGTAAATGAGTCTCATTCTCTCTTGTGAAGTTCTCTCTTGGCTGAAATATTTGAGACAATGACAAGTTAATCCTTTACAATATCTTTACCATCTTGAAAACCCTGAAGAACTGCATTGCAATCACTTTCCAAGGTCTTGGAATTAGCCTGATTTCCATCCAAATTGAGGCCTTGTTTCGAAGACCTCCAATCAGTCCATTAGTAATTCCAATTCATCAACAAGAAACCAGGTGTACTATGAGAATTTGTCAAATTCTGTCCTTTAAGAGTATCTTAAAGGACTTTTTTCAGAGTATCAGAGGATAAGGGTATTTTGTTTCCTTTGCTTTTTCAAAATATCTTCTCTGCAGAGTCTTTGTTGTTCGGGTGTGTTTGTGTTGGGACTAAAAGGGATAGGATTCTAATTCTGGGTTACAGTTTAATTATTAAGCAGTTTTGAAACATGATTTTAGAAATTAGTTTTGCTTTATAATAAATAAATAAGATGAAGGAATCCTGAAAGTGCAGTGACCATAATATGATGGAGTTCGCACTGCAGTTTGAGATGGAGATGTTGGAATCAAATATAACAGTATTACAATTGGGTAAAGGTAACTACAAAGACACGAGGGAGGAGTTGGCAAGAGTTGATGGGAGGAGAGACTAACAGGAAAGACAGTGGAGCAGAAATGGTAGGAGGTAATAGAGTAATAGAGTAATAGAGATGTACAGCACAGAAACAGGCCTCACAGTCCATGTTGAGAAGTTATCCTAAATTAATCTCGTCCCATTTGCCAGCATTTGGCCCATATCTCTCTAAACCCTTCAGGTTCTGGAGGTAATTTAGGAGACACGACAGAAGCTCATCCCAAGGAACAAGAAATGTAATAAAGTGGAGGATGAGGCAGGATTCTCTTAAGGTTAACATGCAGGTTCAGCTGATGGTTAACAAGGCAAATGCAATGTTGGCATTCATTTCAAGAGAAAGTGAGGACTGCAGATGCTGGAGATCAGAGCTGAAAATGTGTTGCTGGAAAAGCGCAGCAGGTCAGGCAGTATCCAAGGAACAGGAGAATCAACATTTCGGGCATGAAGGGCTCATTCATTTCAAGAGGCCCAGGGTGCAAGAGCAGAGACGTACTGCTGAAGCTGTATAAGTCTCTGGCCAGATTGCATTTGGAATATTTTGAGCAGTCTGGGCTTTGTGTCTAAGGAAGGAAGTACTGGTATTGGAAGGGTTACAGAGGAGGCTTACAAGAATGATCCCGAGGATGAAAGGCTTGTCATCTGGGAAGCGATTGCGGACTCTGGGTCTGTACTTGATGGAGTTTAAAAGGATGGGAGTGGGTCTGATTTGAACTGACGGAACACTGACAGGCCTGGATTAGAATGAACGTGGAGAAGGTGTTTTCATTAGTAGAAGGAACAAGGATCCAAGAACACAGCCTCATCATGAAGGGACAACCCTTTGGAACTGAGATGAGGAAGAATGTCTTCAGCCAGAGTGTGACGAATTAGTGGAACACATTGCCAGGGAGGCTGTGAAGGTCAAATCATTGAGTGTCTTTAAGACAGAGATAGGCAGGTTCTTGATTATTTGGGGAATCAAGGGTTGTGGAAGTAGGCAGGAGAATGGGGTTGAGAAACATATCGGTCATAACTGAATGACAGAGAGGTCTTGATGGGCTAAATGTCCACATTCTTCTCCCCATATCTTTTGTTCTTATGGACTTTATATGCTATGTTCTGCAAGTACTGTACACAAAACAAAACTTTTCACTGTACCTACATACATGTGACAATAATAAATCAAATCAAATCTTAAACAGATTATTCCTGTGTTCATTAAAGAAACCTGGTGAAAGGCTCTTTTATTTAAGATAGCTGGAACAAAAGGGAAACAATCGGCCATTTTAGCAATTAAGAAAGAAAAGATTTATAAGGATGTTGCCAGGGTTGGAGGATCTAACCTACTTGGAGAGGCTGAAGAGGTTGGGGCTGTTTTCCCTGGAGCGTCGGAGGCTGAGGGGTGACCTTAGAGAGGTTTACAAAATTATGAGGGGCATTGGTAGGATAAATAGACAAAGTCTTTTCCCTGAGGTCGGGAGTCCAGAACTAGAGGGCATAGGTTTAGGGTGAGAGAGGAAAGATATAAAAGAGACCTAAGGGGCAACCTTTTCACGCAGAGGGTGGTACGGGTATGGAATGAGCTACCAGAGGATGTGGTGGAGGCTAGTACAATTGCAACATTTAAAAGGCATTTGGATGGGTATATGAATAGGAAGGGTTTGGAGGAATATGGGCTGGGTGCTGGCAGGTGGGACTAGATTGGGTTGGAATATCTGGTAGGCATGGACGGGTTGGATCGAAGGGTCTGTTTCCATGCTGTACATTTCTATGACTCTATTTATATGAATGGTGCAGCTCAGGGAGAGATGATGATTCGCAACACATTCCTGCCATCTCAGTTGGAACACAGTAAAAAAAACCATGACTTGGAATAGAGTTTCTTTGGGGACTGAATTGCATTCAGATTCAAAACGATGTAAGGCACTAAAAAAGACCCCTTCTCGACATTGCAACACCACTGCTCTCCACCCCACATTGAACAATCTTCCACTGTCCCAATTTCAGTGTTGGGGAAGGAACCTCACCAGGTTGTGGAGATGCGGTTCTGTTGGGGGGAGATGGAAAATCATGAATGTGGTATTGAATTAAACTAGCTCCTTGTCTCAAACATAACACTACAACTGCAGTCACACAATACGTGCCAAAGCTGGTATTTGGACACCATTCCTACCAGGCTGTCCAGTCCCAAAGCCAATCAAACAACCTATCTGCCAAGGTTTGAGGCACTTACAGAAACAAAGCTGGCAGAGGCAGAAGAAAGGGTGATGGGATGATAAGTCAAATTTAGGCAAGTCCTGAAAATATTGGGTGAGTTGGTCACTCTGCAGGTGGGGGGATAAGTGGGTAGTGGCGATGGTGGTAGTGGTGTTGGTGGTCTTGAAGATCAAGCTCCAAGAATCATCTTTTAAATTCAATTGAACATTCAACACTTCCACCCATATGAGGAAATTGCAAGGTCCCCTTTCCAGAAAACAGCCATCCCCCACAAAATACAATATGTTCATCGCTGTTACTCAGATAAATTAGGTAAAAATCAATAAATCTATCACCAATTTAGTTAGGTTTTAACCTGTCCAGGTTGAGATTAAATTTAAACTTACTACTGAAGTAATGTACAGTCTTCACTGAGAGACAAACAGAGTAGCAGAATTTGATCTTCAAAACCATTCATGAAAATGATAGATCAGAGAATAACAAAAAAGCAGCACTTCGGGTATTTTGTGACTGAATTGGTGGCCCCAGAGTTAGATTGTGTGCTGCGTTGTTTCAGATCCTACCTCCTACAAGTGGGTTTATCCTACAACTCATTGTACACACAGCTACTAGAATGTCTGCCACTCTTGAAACTGTTCACAGGAAGACCAAAGGTTATGTTTTGCTAAAGTCAGACAGAGAATAATGCATTAATTCAAGCAAAATAAATCACTTCTGACATGGATAACACAGTCACCATTAACATAAATATCAGTGCTTACACTTCTTCACTTCATAATGAACAGCTTCTGAAGATATTTCTCCACATCTCCATCGCATGTTTGAAGCCGTTCAGCCAGGGTTATTGAAAACTGTATATGGGGTATGTTTTTTGCAACAATAATTATTAGCACAAACTAAGATAATCCATATGTCTTCATTAGTAAACGTTTTAGATGTAAGATCCTACAGTGAAGCTGAAATGTGAAAAAAAACTACACAAGGTTAAAAAGTTATTAAAATAAATTGTCTTCACTTCAGGGGAAGCAAAAGTCACCTCAGACTTTCTTTACGGTCTAACTTCTTTTATGCTTTATAGTGGCCTACTGGGATTTGCAGCTTGACTACTATGCCAAGGCTGGAGGATTATAATGAAGCTCAGGCTCCCAGAATACACTGCAAAACTTGTGTGAGGTCAAAAGTCACTGCATCGCCAAAAATCAGCAGTTGTCTAAGCCAGTGTCTGACAGCTCCTGCAAAGCTATATACCAAGCTTTCTTTTTGTGTGCACAATTGTTTCCCCTGTTGGTCTGATTGCAGGAAATAAGGGAATGTGTATCTTAATCAGTCATGGTCCAGAGGGAATGTTTTCAAGCAATTCTTGACAGTCTAATGAAAGTTGTTGCCTGGTTCACCCTACAGTGCCCATTATTCTAAGTTCTGAAAACCAATCTGTGACATGCACAAACAGACAATCTGATACTCCTGACCAGATTGGTAGCCCTCTCCAGTGATATATCACTAGGAAAGGGCTTTACTAGTATTACCTTGTGTCTTGTATCATTGAATCACTACTTGATCCTTTAAAGGCATGATAACTTGAAAGAACAATGGTTTCCTTCTCTACAAGTGCATTTCAAAGTTAACATTTAAGTCTGATATTGATAGCAAAAAGGGGCATTATGAGTTTGAAATATTTATGGGAGGACCAATTAATCTGATTCAAAAGAAAACTAATACTGGCTTGAAAATACTATTTATTGATTTTTGTATTTCAATATATTTGGATTGTAATTACACATTGACAATCTTACAGCTATGCTTTCATCCAGATTCATATTGTGAGCACTGAACAAATATTGATTTTGCATTTAGATTCTGACAATGGACATTAAAAGAATTTTATTGAGCATAGTTATTTCATAATAAATATTTAAGATCAGTCAGAATTATTGAAATTAATAGAAAATCTCCTGGGAATACACTGGGAATCAATAGCCCTTAATGTAAGTGTCAGATCTTTCGAATAGACAGATCTGAATTATAAAATAGACTAAATTCTGGGGGAGGTGACAGCCTTGTTGCATTAACTCTGGGCTGTTAATTCACACACTAAGATAATGTTCTGGGAACCTAGGTTAAAATCCTGCCACAGCAGTTGATGGAATTTGAATTCAATTTTTAAAAATCCGGAATTAAGAGTCAAATGATGACCATTGGCGACTATTGGGAAAAACTCAGCTGGTTCATTAAGGAAATCTGGCATCCTTACCTGGTATGGTCTACAGAGAATTATGAAATGAGACACTGGTAAAAAGAAGCAACAAAACAATATTTTTTTTAAAATGATCTTTCAGGTAGTGCATGAGCAAAGGAAACTAAGTGTATATGTGCAGAAATTATGGAAGGTGACGACTGATTGAGAAAGCTGTTCATCAGGCGCACACAATCCTGTGGTAAGGTACTCGTGCAGCCTTACCACACTGGAGCATGGACGCACAACAATGTGGGTGACTCTTAACTGCCCTCTGGGCAATTACAGATGGACACTGAATGCTGGCTTGGCCAGCGCTGCCCTCATCTCAAAAATGAATAAAAAAAGATTGCATTAAACTCTGTCTCTTCACTCTTTTTATTCAAATTTATATACACAAAAATGACATGAAGTTGTGATCAAGACGTTTGGGAATGCAGTGGCTGTCGAGGATGGAGTTGAAAAGCTTTGAGAGGTATCATGTATGTGATCACTGAATGGACATTCATAGTGAGCTGCTGGGAACAAAGGCTGCTGCACCAAGTAACAGATCTCACTGACAAAGAGCACGCTGCCAAAAGGCTGGCTGGTCCAGTAGTAATAAGGGCAACTTTTTCTTATTGACGGATTTTATTGAAACTGATCCCATAACTTCAGTGTCCTTACTGTGTATGTGAGCTAAAGGACAGTTGATACCTGCTATTTGCCCCTCTTCCCTTTAACAGTGACACTATAACCATTAACTCTTAAGATAGCGACACAATGAGGAGTCTGGTGCCAAATGGACAGAGGAGCTGGCTCAGAGATTGTTTCCTCCACTGCTTCTGTTCCATTTACAGCTCTCTTCCTTTTATTCCAGCTCCAAAGCATTTGTCACGCTGAAAATTCCTCCTCCCATCCCCTATTCTTTGGCTAATTGTTTTAAACTAGTGTCCATTCTGTTAATGGAAACATTTCTTCCATACCTTATCTATCCAGACTCCTGAGGAATCCCAGATTCTCAAATCTGTCTCGATAATTCCTACATCCCTGAAACTATACTTGTAAATCTTTTCTGCACCTTTTCCAGTACCTAAGCATCCGTGCTCCAGTGTGGTAAGGCTGCATGGGTACTTTACCACAGGATTGCGTGTGCCTTCTGAACAGCTTTCTCAATCAATCAGTCGTCACCTTCCATAATTTCTGCACATATACGCTCAGTTTCCTCTGCTCATACACCACCTAAAAGATCATTTTCTTTTAATATTGTTTTGCTGCTTCTTTTTACCAGTGTCTCAATTCATAATTCTCTGCATTAAATTTAATTTGCTCTGTCTGTGCTCATTCCAGAAATCCACCCATTTCCTCTTGTAGTCTCTTACTAACAAAGAACAAAGGACTGTACTATCCCCCTTTCTATTCATGTATTCATCCAGGTGTTTCTTGAATGCTGCTATTGTGTCTGCTACCGCCACCTCCTCTGGTAGCGTGTTTCGCCCTTTGTATGAAAAACTTGCCTCGCACAATTCTTTCAAAGTCCTCCCTCTACCTACCCCACCCCCCGGCCTTACCCCTTGAATCAGCATCCCCTAGTAATTGACACCCCACTCTGGGAAAAAGCCCCACACTTTCCACTCTACCCTTGCCCTTCGCAATCTTATGAAATTCTATCAGGTTGCCCCTCAACCTCTTGAGTTCCCGTGAAAACAAGCCCAGTCTATCCAAACTTTCTTTCCAGCTAATATCCCCCATAGTAGGCAACACCTTGGTAAATCTTTTCTGTACCCTCTCCAAAGCATCCACATCCTCCTAGTAGTGTGGTGACGAGAACTGTACACAGATCTCCTAGTCGTCCATAACACATTCAAAAATCTGTTTGTGAGTCAAACATTGGAAATATCCCCTCCAAACCCAAGTCTAATCATTGTAGATTAAAAGAAAGCAGAAGTACTAATATCAAGTTATGGGGAACCTAGCTATATCTGCTCCACTCGCCCAAAAGGCAATCGTTCACAAACATTCGCTATTCGCAAACATTCTTGACATTGAAACTATTACGTGGCTTTTATCAGTAATCGATGCACCTGCACATGTCATTGATTTCAGAAAGAATCATGTCAGCCACTCAGGTAACCTACCCCTGGGAAAAGCAATTAACTTGCTGCACCCCCTACTGGGTTTACTGGTGGCCATCTTAAAATAGCATGCAGAAGAATTGGATCAAATAAACCTTTTTGGAGGTTTAAGGCATTTTAGATTTCCTGTTGATCTTAATCATTAACTAATTCAAGTTTTATACTGAGACAACTGCACAAGTAGTTTCCTGACAAGCTATTAATTTGGGAAACATTTGAAGTATACAAATAGATTACGCAATTTGTCTAACTCATTTTTTCCTTTCCGAGTCAAACAACATTGAGATACGCATGTCAATTGATTTAAGGTAACCAGATACTTACTAATAATTATGGTGATAAGCTAATAATAAATGTTACACTTTAGGTGATGAATATTAATTGGCACAACCTTTGTAACTCACTAATTGCCAACCAAAATATACCTTACATTTAGCAACATGTTCCAAGCTCTTCAGGAGAATGTTATTAGAAAAATAACTCTGCTGTTGAACCACATGACAACAGATGACCAATAATTTGAAGATGGTACAAATGTGAAGAGAGGGAATTCCAGGGGTCACAAGCTCGGTAGCTGAAGGTATGACTCAAACTGGCGTGAGACAAAGAACTAACAGAAATTAGGAACACAATGGAGGCGAAAATCTAACGGGTGTCATGCCATTCTAGGTTTTTCGAACTGCAGAAGGTTTGAGACCTAGGGAGAAGCACAGCACGTAGGGACAGCATTTCTAAATTAAGGGATCACCAAAATGTCACTAAGTACAGCATTGGTGGATGAATGGGACTTCGTGAGTTGTTGTCAGCAGAACACAGGATAAGTCCTGTCTATTGGAGGATACAAGGGTGAGTGTGTGACCAGGGATATACTGGAACAGTCAATTCTCGAGACAACAATTCATTAAACCACTTCGATAATGGGCACAAATGTAAATTTTGTCACAACTGCATCGCCCTGTTACATTTTGAGATTGTCAGCTTGGAGCTGTGCATGGTCTAATTAACAGCTTTAACAATGACTAGACCAGCTGGAACACATACTGCTGGGGTTAAACACACATTCATTCTGAATGACCAGCCTCAGGCTACAATTCAACTTGTTAGCAACTTCATATGGAGGAATAAATTTTAACATTTATCGTGCCCCCCAGACTCTAAACTGTCAGCAGATTTAAAGTACATGCTTACTACAATCCTGAAAATGTGACTTTTCTTTCTACAATAGCATCAGAAAATATTGGCAATGCTGATCCACCTTAACTTCACCTTAATTCAATCAGTATCCAAAGATCTATCAAACTCTGTATCGAGTATATTCAATTACTGAGCATTCACCACCCTCTGGCCTGAGTCCCCAGGATTCACAACTCCGAACATTCCTCTCCAGTTATCTCAATCAAGGGGAAAACTGGATGAAGTATAAATCACTTTCCCAGTGTGCAGCTTCAGATAAACTGGTCTCTCATATTTTCCAATTCATACACAACTTGCACGAAGTAGTCCTTTTCACAGATGTTGATTACTTAAATATATCCATTGCTCATTCCAAATTAAATCACTCAACATCTCAGGTCCCCAACTATATTTTTCTCTATCTACTTGTCTACCATTATACAATGGTTCTTTGTACATAGACAAATCTTTACCTGCCTTAAAAACTGAATGCATGTCAAGATGTGAAAGGATGGTATAATAATGGATATCTTTATTCTTACTACATTTTTTCAAGAAATTCAAGACTGAAAAACTATACTTTTAGAAAGATGTCAAAGATTTAAACCTTTGAATATTATATGAATTGCTGTCTCGGTCCAATTTCTTTCCTTTTGTAGGGCAGATTGTAAACTATTTGCACAAAGAAGAACAAGTACATTTTCTGAATGCAATTATTTTTCTGATTAATTTATCCTCTTTCAAACAGTTGTACTTTGAACTTTATTTTCCATAGAAACTGCAGCACATAGATTAACGTGGAATGTAGGAGTTTATCATTCAGTCCATTGAGTCTGTACTCGCTTTTTGGCAGAGCCTCTTCAGCTCTATACCAACATTCTTCAAAATATTAACCCAGTTATTATTCAGTCAGATTCCACCACCTCCTTAACCCAATGCATTCCAGATCACAGCAACTTGCAGTCTTTGAGAATAAACCACTAGCTGTTTATAATCATTCCAAGATTATCTGACCTTTCTAATTGGAAACCATTTTTCCTAGTTACTCCAGCAAAGCTGTCTTAAATTTCCTCAACTTTCACTAAATATCTTAACCAACTTTGCTCAAAGGAAAGCAACCCACCTTTTCCAGTCTCTTTACGTAATCGAACTCCTTCATCTTGGATACCATTCCCTTGCCCCCAGCCTAACCAGAGCTGGATGAGGCTTTAGCATCACTTCCTTCCTTTTGTACCTAATTCTCTTGTCATTAAAGCAACCTTCTTGACTTCTTTTGATATCCTAAGGTATTTGTCTATGCCCTGCCACAACTCACTGTCCCTGAATCCCTTTTAAAAAAAATACATAATTTAATATATATTACCTCTCCATAAAGATTCAACCAAAATGTGTCAATTTCCTGCACGAAATTTTATTTGCCATGTGTTTGACCATTTTATCAGTTTGTTTATGCTCTCGTAGTATTAATTTGAGGAGGTGATGGCCAAGTCGTATTATTGCTGGGCTGTCATCCCAGATAATATCTGGTGGCCTGGGTTAGAAATCCGTCATGGCAGATGGTGGACTATGGAGTCTCTAATAATGACTATGAACCTGGAAAAACTCACCTGGTTCACGAATGTCTTTTTGGGAAGGAAACTGCTATCCTTACCTGGTCTGGCCTACATGTGACTCCAGACCCACAGAAAAGTGGTTGACTCTTAACTGCCCGCTGGGCAATTAGGGATTGGCAATAAATGGCTGCCTGGTCAGCGATACCCTCATTCCATGAATGAATGAAGGAACATCCTCCTCAATTGTTAATGGCTTTGCTGGGTTTTGTATCCAATCCAAACTTTGAGATTAAGTTCCCTAAATACATATCCAGACAATAATAGATATCAAAAAAGGCATTGGTCCTAACAGCAGTCCCTGGGGCACCCACCACTGTTCACATCCTTCCAGTCAGAAAAAACAACTCACATTCTAAGTATATTTGCTGTCCACCCGTAGCTATTTTTTAGTCCTTACAAAGAGAGATCATAGGGTGGCACAGCTGTATAAATCAGTGGGTCATCCTCAGCTGGAATATATTGGACAATTCTGTGCACAGTACTTGACGAACATTATAGACCTGGGCAGAGGAGATTTACCAGAACATTACTAGGCACGAGGGAAGGTTTCAAAATTTAGGACTGTTCTTGTTGGAATTGTGGCAGAGTGAGTAGCATTTCAACATTTCTAGGTTCAGTTGCTATCTTGAGACTAGATGGTCAAGGAAGACCTGTTCATATGCAAACACATTGATCATCAACCTATAAATCCTTCCAGCATACACCAATTGTGGATGGTAACAGTGGGGCAAATTCCTGGTTAGCCACGTGATGGCTGAGTGATCTGGGATGCATCAAAACTGGACCAGTGACTTCTCTACTTCAACCTCAATCACCATCTCCCTTTATTATTTCCTGCTCAATATCCAATGTTCTAGTCAAGACAAATACAAAGTACTGATTCAGTCACTCAACCATCCATCTCTGTCTACAGCAGGATTGTCACCTTGGTTTCCAATTGCCCCAACTCTTCCAGCACTTATGTTTAGTGCCTCTGTTCTGTACTTCTCATAGCTTTTTAACAAAATCTCTTTCATACTTTCTATATTCAGCTTGATTCTCCATTGCATTATCCACCTTATATTTGTCTAATGCCTCCAAAACCTGTTTCATTTTACTTTGTCTACATTTGAGAATAAACAAGTTTGGTCATTGAATCATTTCATAAATTTTGGGAATGTATCCACAGTTACTTGAAATCTCTCTACTTTGAAGATCTCACACTATTTTACAGTTTTCAGTCACTTTGACCAAATTGTTGCAACTCACTGAAAATGTCTACCACCACTTAAATATTTTTAGTATTGATTACTCCTTGCTCCTTTCCGTAACTATTAACAACCTGATATTATGCTCTGAAGGAGGATCACTGGACTTGGAAAGTTATCTCTATATTATGTTTCCAAATGCTGCAGACCTGTTGAGTTTCTCCAGCAATTTCTTTTTTTGAATTTTTCAGATCTCCAGTACTTGTCTGATATTTTAATTACTGCTTCCAAAAATGTAATATACAACACTGGCTTCACTTAATTCCTCAAAATTAGATAATGATCCATTTTTTCCCCCATTTGTCATATTGCAAAAACATTGAACAAAGCTTTTTGTTATGGTTTTAAAAGAAGTCTTCCCACTTTCTTTCAAATACATTGTAACTGTCCTGTGTTATAGCCCATATTAAAGTAATTACAATTCCCCATAATCATTATTTGACACTCTTACACTTTACAGTATTTTTCCTCCAAATTTTCTCCTCCATCCTCGATGGATTATCTAATGGTCAAACGTGTACAACTAATTGCATAAAAATTCTATGATTGTAGCATAACAGTTCCTCAACTTTACCTGAAGTCAGCTGGTAAGCACCTTCACCTCAAATCAGAAGGTTGTGATTTCAAGTCCCCTCTAGTGATTTATTGAAGGAGTACTCCACTGTTAGATTATCATCCTTTGGAGAAGGTATTTCAGTACAAGGCCCATCTACCTTCTCAGGTGCATGTAAAACACCTCATGAGAATATTTCAAAGCTGATCATAAACATCCTATATGAATTGCCAATCTCACAGACAATCAAATACGGAAGAAAATTACTTAAACTTTATTGCACGGGACAACCAAAATAAGACCCTTCAAGCAAACAAGTTAAGCTTCACACTCAACTGAGCTTTTCTCTGAATAATGGTGGAATTTAGCTACAATTCCAACCAACAGCACCTGCCTCTGGATGTGCTGAGTGTCCAAACTTTGTGCAGTGTTCTTCTTCAAAGTTCTGCTAAAGAATCCTGGAGGTGAATTCTTAGTATTGTTTTGCCTTTCAAGTTTATGCTCTGATATTATTGATGATCCTTTAGATTCCTTCATCCACAATATTGATTACTATTCTGGTGTCATCAAGCATGCAGCTTGCTTTCTTAGAGGTATCTCCTCTGTTACTTCTCACTGTTGTTTGAAGACACAACTTTCCTCCAATTAACCCCTTTATCTCAGGACATTCCTTCTGCAGTGCAGTCTAATTGTTTATTTGTCAGAGGCAAGTTATCAAGCCGTGTTACCACCTCTCTCCCAGGAAACAGCTTTTGGTGCTTCCTAGAAATGGCTAATTGCTTTCAATTGTTGGATAGCAGTTTGTCCTTGTCCCTTAACAATTTATTCCAGTAAGATTAATTGCTGATTCTTTCAATCCAAGAATAGTTATTAGAGTTCCAAGCATTATCAAAATGTTATCCTTGGCATCCTGGCCAATAAGAATCTCTAAATCAGGATCACAAGGAAAAGGCTAATTAACCAGCTGTTATCAACTTGCCATCTGTGGGAGCTTGCTGTGCACAAATTGATTGCTCCATTTCCCACATTATAACAAAATATTTCAAAGCAGTTAATTGGCAAAAGAGCCCTTTAGAACAGCCTAAGGAAATGAAAGGTGCTATATCGACACAGATTGTATTTCTTCTTTTAATTCAAATTAATCTGAATCAGATACTGCTCTTCATTGCATCAGAGTCGAGAGTGTGGTGCTGAAAAAGCACAGCAGGTCAGGCAGCATCATTAACGTTTCGGGCATAAGCCCTTCATCAGGATGAGGCTTGTGGGCCGGAGGGCTGAGAGGTAAATGGGGGTGGGTGGGGGGGGGCTGGGGGAGAGGTAGCTGGGAATGCGATACGTAGATGAAGGTGGGGGAGAAAGTGGCAGGTGGAAGAGGAGAGAGGAGCGAATAGATGGGAAAGATGATGGATAGATCAAGAGGGAGGTACTGAGTTGGAGGATTGGGACTGGGATAAGGTTGGCGAGGGGGAGATGAGGAAACTGGTGAAATCACATTAATCCCATGCAGTTGCAGAGTCCCAAGGCGGAGGATGAGGCTCTCTTCCTCCAGGTGTTGGGAGGTTAGAGCTTGGCAATGGAAGTGGCCCAGGACCTGCACGTCCTTGGCGGAGTGGGAGGGGGAGTTGAAGTGTTCAGCCATGGGATGGTGGGGGTGGCTGGTGTGGGAGTCCCAGAGATGTTCTCTGAAATGATCGGCAAGATGGCGTCCTGTCTGCCCAACGTAAAGGAGACAACATTGGGTGCAACGGATACAGTAGATGACATTTATGGAGGTACAGGTAAATTTCTGTTGGATGTGGAAGGATTCTTTGGGGCCTTGGACTGAGGTGAGGGAGAATGTGTGTGCGCAGGTTTTGCACTTCCTGCAGTGGCAGGGGAAGGTGCCAGGAGTGGGCTTAGGGCTGGTGGGGGACGTGGATCTGACAAGGGAGTCACAGAGGGAATGGTCTCTCCAGAACACTGATAGGAGTGGGGAGGGAACTATATCCTTGGTCGTAGGGTCTGTTTGTAGGTGGTGGAAGTGGAGGAGGATGATGTGATGTATGCAGAGATTGGTGAGGTGCTCTTTTGGAGTACTGCATGCAATTCTGGTTATAAGAAGGATATCATATCTCTCCTGTTTTCACAGTTCCTTTGATGTTTCTTTCTTCTTGCTATATATTTTTTGCTGTATTTTGCATTGAAAAGATATATGCATGGTATTGTTGACAGAAAAATAATTTTATCATTGTCAAACCCTGCTTATCTTAATACTTGCAAGATCATTATGAATGAGAAAGTTCAATCTATCCAACCACCCAGAACAAATCTTTGATATTAATTAGATGCCTCAGTGTGAGGGTCAAAGTACTGTTACTGATCTCTGCTACTCTTGTTTGATGTATTAATATTAATTTTACTGATTAAAAATAATGGCAATTGCTGAATGACTCAAAGGTACATTTTAAGGAGTTCTTTTCAAGCAGAAAAGAAGGGAAAATTGCACAGTTAATTATTTTAGTTTGCCCACATTAAATGCATAGGAAGACCTTGGTGTGTAAATAAGAGTCCCAAAGCGGAAGATGAGGCTCTCTTCCTCCAGGTGTTGGGAGGTTAGAGCTTGGCAATAGAGGTGGCCCATTGTACATTTTCCAAAGTATCACTTTGGTACAACAGTGAGGCAGGACTGTGTAAACTCCAATGTTGTTTAGTCAATCAACTGATCTGTGTACAGGACATTGGTAAGGCTGCTTCTGGAGTATTGCGTGCAGTTCTGGTCGCCCTGTTATAAAGAATGATATTATTAAATTGAAGCAGGTTCATGAAAGATTACCATGATCCTGCTGGGAATGGAGGGTTTGAGTTATAAAAATAGGCTGGGTAGGCTGGGACCTTTTTCTCTGAAGCATAGGAGGTTTAAAGGTGACCTTCATAAAATCATGAAGGGCATAGAGAAGGTGAACAGCAAAAGATCTTTCCCCTAAGGCGGGGGAGTTCAAAACCAGGGGTATATTTTTAAGGTGAGAAGAGAAGGATTTAAAAAGGATGTGAGGCACTTTTGCTTTTACACAAAAAGTGGATAATGTATGGAGTGGACTGCCAGAGGAAGTAGTGCATGCAGGTACAGTTTCTAATGTTTAAAGACATTTGGATAAGTACCTGAAAAAGAAAGGTTTGGAGAGATACTAGCTAAGTTTTGTGAACATGGTCAACATGAACAAGTTGGACCGAAGGGTCTGTTTCCATGCCATATGACACTATGCATCACCTGTTTTGTCAGATGACAAGATAGCAATAACTTACTCATAATTACAGTAGAATGTGCATTGTAATCCACTTCAATTTGACTATGGACAGCTATATTTCTCACCAATACAGGCTACTTTAAAGAGAAATGCAGAGGAAAGGTCAGAAGATGATTCCCACTTTCCTTGCCACCATTTGCAAAACAAATGAGATTTTCACTCGGACGCGGGTGGAATTTTGAAGTGCTATTAATGAATGCAACATTTTCAAGTGGTTTTAATGTTTTCTTCATGGATACTTGATATATTTAAGGATAGTACACAAACTAACTGAAAAGTATTGTATGACAAAGAAAACAGAAAATAGCTTATTTGCAATGTGTTTAGAAAGAGGTGGTGCTGGTTCAAAAATTCCATAAGTATCATTTGAAACAAATGGAGGACACTCGATAACTTAAGTCGATGAAATATACTTTTAGGACTATTTACAAGTTTCTCAATTGTGCAATTCAGACAATTTATAGACATATTAATAGGAATTTTCTTCTCAGAAATATGGAGGAAAATTAAGGTCAGAACATGTAGGATGAGGGGAAAAGTAGCAGAATGAGTAGCAAGCCAGTTACAAAACTAAAAGCAGAGGGTAGAGTTTAAGGATGATAGCCACCCAGATTGGCAATATGTGGGACATGATGCTCCAAAAGGAGCAATAATGTTTATTCACAAGTCACTTAAATGGTTTAGACTCAGAAATTGGAGACAAAACATCAAAATGAAAAATTGGAGGCATGTAATTAACATAAGAGAAGAATATAAGAAAATAAAAAGGGGGCATTAATAACCGTTTAGAATGGGTGTGCAGAAGGCAAATGATTTTCCTGGATTGTGTTGAGCTTTAATCCAGACAAGTGGAGATTATTCCATTACACTCCTGACTTGCACCTTGTAGATGGTGGACAGGCTTTGGACAGTCAGGAGGTGAGTTACTTGCTGTAGCATTCTTAACCTCTGACTTGCTCTTGTCACTATTATATTTTTATTGTTGGACTAGTGCAACTTCTGAGCAATGGTAAGCCTGAAGACATTCATAGTGGGGGATTCAGTGATGGTAATGCCATGAAAGTCACAGGGCACTGATTACATTGCCTGGCATTTGTATTACTTGCCACTTGTCAGCCTAAGACTTGGATAAACCCTGCTGCATTGAAAGGTGGCCTGCTCCAGTTTTTGAGGAGTTGTGTATGGTGCTGAAAATTGCACAGTCATTGGCGAACATCCCCACTTCTGATCTTACGACAAAGGGAAGACCATTGATGAAGCAGCTGATGATAATTGAGCCGAGGACACAATCCTGAGGAATTCCTGCAGAGATGTCCTGGAGCTGAGATGACTGACCTCCAACAACCACAACCATCTTCCTATGTATCAGGTATGACTCTAACCATCAGAGAGCTTCCCCCTCTGATTCTCTCTGATACTGATGGGGCTCCTCGATGCCACAGTTAATCAAATGTTGCCTTGATGTGGAGGATAGTAACTCTCACTTCACCTCTATATATCAAGTTTTCTTCACTGTTTCTAGGACAATGTGCTTGGTCATCCTTCCCAACATCATTGTGGGTCTAGGTGAAAGTGAGGACTGCAGATGCTGGAGATCAGAGTCAAGATTAGAGTGGTGCTGGAAAAGCACAGCAGGTCAGGCAGCATCCAAGGAGCAGGAAAATCGACATTTCAGGCAAAAACCCTCCATCAGGAATCCATTGTGGGTCTGTCTATACCAGTGAAATGCATGGGTTCTCTAGGGTGGTTCACCACCACCCTCTAAAGGGGACTTTATGGGTGAGCAATCAATTCTGTTCTTACAAGTGATACGTACAACACAACATCTTTTTTTAAAAATTGTAAATGTTTTTATAACTCAAGGGGCATGGTTGTCGCTGGCTGGTCCAGTATTTATTGCCTGCCCCCAGTTGCCCTGGAGAAAGTGGTGATGAGCTGCCTTCTTGAACCGCTGCAGTTGACCTGCTCTAGGTTGACCCACAATGCCTTTAGAGAGGGAATTTCAGCAACATGTTGACCCAGCAACAATGAAGGAACAGCAATACATTTTCAAGTCAGGATGATGAGGGGCATGGGGGGGATCTTGCAAGTGATGGTGTTCCCATGTATTTGCTGCCCTCGTTCATCTAGATGGAAGTTGTGGGTTTGGAAGGTGCTGTCTGAGGATCTTTGGTGAATTTCTGTAGTGCATCTTGTAGATAGCACACATTGCTGCTACTGACTGTTAGTGGAGGAGGGCGTGGATGGTTGTTGATGTGGTACCAATCAAGTGGGCCACTTTGTCCCTGGATGGTGTCAAGCTTCTTGAGTATTGTTGGAGCTGCACTCATCCAGGCAAATGGGGAATATTCCATCACACTTCTGATTTGTGGACAGGTTTTGGAGAGTGTAGAGCTGCGGTACTCACTGCAGAGTTCCTAGCCTGAATGCTACTGCCAGGACACTTTTCTCACAGAGAAAAGACACCCAGTTCATCGATTCAACAAAGGTGAACCTCAGGGCTGCTCACCCCGCTCTCTTAGCTCACTCCTTTTGTGCTTCCTTCGATCCCTAGCTTGCCTTCCTATTTTATGCTTGTCCCCTCAGCCAAAGGTTCACAACACTTGTATCTTGCCTTGCTGTTTTGCTCAGAAAAAAAGCTAGACAAGCTTTTCATCAATCAAAGGAGTAGACATGTTGTTGACAATCTCTCACGTCTTTGGCCACCAGGGCAGCTGCCTATGTGCCAAGCATGCTTCACGTTCGTCATCAACTGGTCATGCCTCAAAATCTGAAGGGACTAGTCCTTAGTAAAGGCAAGGGAGATACTTTTTCAGTTAGAGGACCCCAGTACAAAAAGGGTAACCTCCATTAGGATGGTCAGGCGGTCACAGAGTGGTCAAGTTCATGTGGTTTCGTGCCTCCATAGTTCAGGGAGCAGGCACCAGTCAGCTCTATTGGTCAAGTGCAGCCAGTGCAAGAAGCTGTGGGAAGACAGACAGTTAGGAGCTATAAAGAGTCCAGTCAGGGCTCTGGTCACTCATTGTTTGAGGCTGTCCAGCTCAGGTGCTCAAGAGGTGGACAATACGTATTACTGGAGATCCGAACACTAAAAAGGGAAGGAGATGCCGTAAGTTGTGGGAGGTAAAGTGGTAAACTGAATTGTGGGATTGGAGACAGCACACTGGGATGCAGAGGGAGTACAAATTGTGAAAGGAGGTGATGGCAGCTCAGTGTATTGAGGAGAAGAGACCAAGTGACAGGATTGAAGAGAAAGGTGTAAATGTAGCAGCAAATGTCCAGTCAAACAGTACCTTTCAAAACAGCAACTCAATTGGCACGAAGAAAATTATTTCTGGCATAACTACATTTGTTTTTTTTTTAGAAACGTTCTGCCTGGTTTTGATAATACATCTACTCCAAGGGCAAAACACAACCTTGTGCAACATCAGCATTCCAGTTTTTGATGGAACATTTTTTAAAAAATAATTGAAACAGTTTGTGCTTGGGCTATCTTGCTTCTGGAGTCAAAAGTTCAACTCCAATTTGAAAATGACACAGAACAATCCTTCCCCACACCATTCTTTGGACCAATTAAAATATTTCACTTTGAAAAAATGTCTCCTGCTGCCACAGCCTTTAAAGATCATATTGAAAGTGGCTGCTATCAGATCGATTCAATGCTGAGATCAGCACCACCATGGGGCAAAACGTCAAGTAAAGTTGATTTCACTCTGCTGGACACGTTAGAGAAAAGAAATCTTCAAGAATTTAGTTTAACCTTCCAAGGTACATTTGTTTTTAAAAATTAGACAGAAGTCATAATATTACTTTAATTGCAAATCCAAGTTATTTTAACATGGCTGATTTATTCCTGTTGAGCAAATTGTCAAGGAGCACATCGACACTAATTAGGTTAGCACTGAACCGTGCATCCAAGATGCGAATCTGTGACCAGAAGCCATCTGCTTGGAAAAGCATGGTACGGGATTGGTGGTGTACGTCATGGGACGCAATCATGCCATGCAAAGCCTGGAGGGTCACTCTTGGGAAGTAATCAGCTTTTACCAGTGCCTGAAGCATTACAATGATCACTAGAGGAGAGGAGGCGGAGATGGGGAGAAATCAAAATATCCACTTTCAGTAAAAGTTGACCACTCAAGACTTGCAGCACTTGGGAGTGGGGGGGGAGAGGGGGGGGGGGGGGGAATCTGTGTCTCCAGGGTCTGCCTTTGCCTATACTATAGCCATAACTAATTTAAAAACAGATGGGAGGCCTGGAACCAGAAGGAGAGAAAAATACACACAAACTTAGATCATGAGTAGTGGTACAGACTGGACCTTTTATTTCTATAGGCGCATCTTCTCTTCCACGTACAGAAATTGGCCGTCATAGGACAGAGATCATTTGGCTTAACAGGGGGAAAAATTTTTATTCACTTGTATTTAGCTTCCTTGCAAAACCATGCATAGAATTGGTGTACAGGAAGACAGGGAAAAGACAGGAGATTAGCACAAGGTAATAAATAGAACCAGTGCAGGCCCAAGAGGCTGAAGAGTGACTCCTGTTCCAGAATAATTCGAGGACTTGACCCCTTCACCCCAGAATAAAATCATAGAAAGATTACAGGACAGGAAAAGTCTGCCAAATTTCTGCAACTTTGGATCAAATCTAAAATTCCAGTCATAAATCTAGAAAATTTCATTTTAGCCATTTCAAAATATTGTTTTTTCGTGGCAACCAACGTCAACTTTTGCAACTTTGATAGGTATAAAGGAAGCTGCCATAGATTGAGGTAAGACAATTGGTCTGTATGCATTGTTTTTCTGTAGACGCTGGTTTGAAGTTCCCCAAATATTGAACTACAGAAGCAATCATCCCAACACCTACAAATGAAGCTGCATCAGAACATTATTTCAATGAGCCAACACACACTGCAGCACAGAGGAACTATGCAGAGCAGAGGAAAATTACCTATACATTGGGTACCCATTCTTTTTGAATACAATGAACACAGTCCACCGATTGCTCAGCAACAAACCCAAACAAGCAGACAAAACAGCAGAAACTCTACCCACTCTCCCCTACATTAAAGACATCTCAGAAATGACTGCCAGACTACTCAGGCCCCTTCGCATCATGGTAGTCCACAAATCCACTAACACACTAAAACAGCAGCTAATGAACTTGAAAGACCCTAAACAGACAAAGAGCTAAACTAACATCATTTACAAAATACAGTGCAAGGACTGTAACAAACACTACATTGGACAAACAGGCAGAAAAACTAGCCACCAGTATACACAAACATCAACTAGCCACAAAAAGACATAACCCTCTCTCACCAGTATCCTCACATACGGATGAGGTAGGACACCGCTTCGACTGAGACAACACATCCATCCTAGGACAAGCCAAACAAAAACACGCAAGAGAATTCCTAGAAGCATGGCATTCCAACCGGAAACAATGTAGTGTTTGTTACAGTCCTTGCACGGTATTTTGTAAATTATGTTAGTTTTGCTCATTGTCTGTTTAGGGTCTTTCAACAAACTCTATCAACAAACACATTGAGTTAGACCCCCATCCACCACTCCCTGAGAAAAGGGACAGGAAGTGAATTCACCACAGAATATAACATCACCATAACAAATGACATCACCAACCCAAAGAAACCCAAGCATATAAATAGAAAGCAGGAATTTTCAGTATTGCTGCACATGAGGTCCACTGAAGATGTTACCTAGTAAGGTAACAAAACGTCTGGAAATGAACCTTTCAGCTCAGTGAGCAAACCTACATCCAAAACCTCAACCTGAGCTACAAATCTTCTCAAAACTAGCTAAAAGTTAGACAATATTGAGATGTCAATCCTTAAGTGAAAAGTCACAGTAGATCATGGAGAGAAAAATAGCTAAACTAATCATCCTGCATTTCTTTTTACCTCGAGGATTCCTGTCTTTCATAAAAGTAAAAAGGACAGTTTGACACAAATCCCTCAATAATATTCCATAACAAGAAGTGGGGTTAAGTATTAAACTCCCATTTTTATCACAGAGGTAAATTATACAGAGGAGGTGTTATATCAGAAGAGGATCTTCGCTGCTGCAGACAGGATGGGCCTTATTCATTTTAACAGTTCTATGATGTTCTGATTTTTGTTTCAAATTCAGTCTGGGGAAATATGGATGTCACTGGTTCAACCAGCATTGATTTCCCATCCTCGATTGCCCTAGAGAAAGAGACCTTGGAGAAGGGAGAACAAAGGCACATATTACCAAATTATCTTATCTTGAGCATCTGTTAACGCACGACAGAGGTGGATGTGTGAGCTAGAAGGTTGAAAGATTGTAACCAAGAAGTGTATAAACATTGGTAGTGAAGATCCACCACACAATCAACAGACAATAATGTTTCCTCCCAGTTGGAGAACACTTCAGTGGTCTGGGACATTCGACCTCAGACCTTCAGGTGACCGTCCTCCAAGGTGGATTTTGGAACAGACAACAATGCAAAGATGCCAAGCAGAAGCTAATAGCCAAGTTCGGCACCCGTGAGGATGGCCTCAGCTGGGACCTTAGGTTCACGTCACACTACTGGTGACCCCACTGCATTGCATTACACACACAGATGCACACTCACACTCTGACACAAACACACGCCTACAGAAAGACACACACTCCTTTAGACCCTCTCTCATACACAAGCTTTCTCTCATATGCTCACACATACACTCCCTCAATCACACGCACCCTCTCACAGACTTATACCCCTTTACACTCATTCTCACACACACACACAATCTCTCACAGACACACATAGCCCCTCCCCCCCTCTACACACATCCACATGTGCGCGCGTGTGCTCACATGCACACACAAGTTTGTGGCGTGAATTTGTACTTGCAGAATTACATTTTGCTCAAAAACTGCATGAATCCATGTAAGATTCTGTAAATCCCTTTTTTAGATTAGAATTAGTGTGAACCTTGGGGCACAGACAGCCTTACACAGGGCACCTCATACCTTCAATGCATTAACTGGGCCGACATGCCACCAATTGTTAAAGTTTACTTGGGAATGTAAAGTTTTGCGATTTACAAATGAAATAACTGAAACCAACATGTTCATTCTAAAAGATGAGAGACTCAACAAACAATCCAGGTCTTTTTCAATACGTAATTTCAGTTACATCACACTGTAAACTTTTGCGGTCCAAAAGCTAGTGCTTCCAAATAAACCTGTTGAGCTATAACCTGCTGTGGTGTGATTTTTGAACTTTTTATACCCCAGTTCAACACCAGCACCTCCACATCATACTTTCACCTTGTATTCCACAGAAGTCAAACTTGTTTTGTATCACTTCAATATGTTTAACATGAAACGGTATCACAGTTACCTGGGCTATGTGCAGCATAAGGGTGCCATATTGGCTCGTTGAGGTAATGCACTGACACCAGCACTACTTTCCATACCTCAATCTAAGGATCAAAGAACTATTCATGGGAGAGGATAGATCACTAGCAAGTGTTAACAGGACAAGATTCCTGCAGGACATAACAAGAGGTGGTTTTGTGTGTTATGTATCAGTAACATTACATTGACTAGTTTGACATAAGTACTTCAGGCTATCAGCAACTAGAGATAGCATATGCCTCCCCATCAGGATCCCACACAAGACTGTCTGATTCTGCATGCAAAGACTATGTGACATCACCAGATTGGGTGGCGCTTAATACAACTTCAATAGTAACTCTTTTAGAATCATTCTCTTATCCAACAAGTAACTTTTGTATCAATAGCTAGAGTGCGTCATCAGTGTTGCCAAATCACATGGAAAACTGGGACTGAAGGGAAGAAGATTCAAATGGAGTTCTGCCAAACCACGAGTCTTTATAAGGTGTGATAAATGTCCGTTAGTTTACACAAGGGTGGATTCCAGTTCCCACGGACGAAAAGCGACCCAGATCTGAATTAGGATATTTATACATTATATGCCATTCAATTCTCCACATTACTTGCAGGTTTATCCCACCAGCAACAACTCTCCATAAAGAATCAGTCATTGTCCTGTGAGCTGCCATTCTGATTGCATATTCTGTTGGATGGTGTTCATAACAATGTAAAAAACTTTAGGATGTCCTGAGGATATAAAAAACCCAACATTAATTCACGTGTTTTTAATTGGGTTCAAATGCTGATTTAGCTTTTTATTCAGATATTGAAATCATAAAACCAAACTTTTGTTTTATTTCTATGTTATCTCTTTGAAACCTCACCATCAGATTTTGCTTCTTATATACTCATCCTCATTATATTCTCATCATTAATAGGAGTTGACCACAGATTATATTTACAGGCTATAACTCTAAAGGATACTTATTTCCAAAATATATACTGTTCTTTCATTTTTAAAAATTATTCACAGGATGAGGGCATTGGTAGCGAGGCCAGCATTTATTGCCCATCCCTAATTGCTCAGGGGGCAGTTAAGAGTCAATCACATCGCTGTGGATCTGGAGTCACATGTAGGCCAGACCACTTAGGGATGGCAGTTTCCTTCTCTGAAGGAAGGAAAGGACATTAGTGGACCAGATGGGTTTTTTCTGACATCAACAATGATTATTAATCAGTCATAAATCAACAATGGATTCATGGTCATCAGCAAACTCTTAATCCCAGATTTTTTATTGAATTCCAACGATCATACCACTAGGCCATCGCCTCCTGTTACGCTGTAAAATAAATTTCTTTAGCACAAGCCAGTGAAACAGATAAGATGATCATAATTTCAAATGTAAAGACAGTAGTGATGGATTGTGCAGTAGCAATAACCGAGAAATTCTCAATGTTTGCTGTCATTGCTTCTTTGAAAGTGAAGTAACTCCAGGAATCTGTACCTGTAGTTAAACAAGAAAACCCAGAAATTGCTGTTATGATTTGACAATTCTCCATGGAATAAAATTGAGTTTATCCCACAATTACATCAATTCAAAATTATGAATCTGATGAAAACCTCCACAAACATTGTCACACTCACTTTAACGGCCCTTGATCAAAGAAACAGGAATGGGAACAGGAACATTCAATCCCACTACTTGATATGATCACTACTGATCGAACATGTTGATATCTTTTACTCACATCATCCCCATGACACTGCATGCCATTGGAAATCAGCAATCTATTCAACTCTACCTTAAACATACTCAAAGGCTAAGCCTCTGCTACTCTTTGTGCTCGAGAATTCCAAACGTTCACAACTTGCGTGCAATTCTGGTCTCCTTCCTATCGGAAAGATGTTGTGAAACTTGAAAGGGTTCAGAAAAGATTTACAAGGATGTTGCCAGGGTTGGAGGATTTGAGCTACAGGGAGATGATGAATAGGCTGGGGCTGTTTACCTTGGAGCGTCAGAGGCTGAGGGGAGACCTTAAAGAGGTTTATAAAATCCAGAGGGGCGACCTCAGGTTTATAAAATCCGGAGGGGCATGGATAGGATAAATAGACAAAGTTTTTTTCCCTGGGGTGGGGTAGTCCAGAACTAGAGAGCATAGGCTTAGGGTGAGAGGGGCAAGATATAAGAGAGACCTAAGGGCAACATTTTCACGCAGAGGGTGGTACATGTACGGAATAAGCTGCCAGAATATGTGGTGGAGGCTGGTACAATTGCAACATTTAAGAGGCATTTGGATGGGCATATGAATAGGAAGGGTTTGGAAGGATATGGGGCGGGTGCTGGCAGGTGGGACTAGATTGGGTTGGGATATCTGGTCGGCATGGACGGTTTGGACTGAAGGGTCTGTTTCCATGCTGTACATCTCTATGACTCTATGTCATAGTCAGGGAAGTTAGCAGGGAGAGCAGTGCAAGCAGTGCAGTGTTCCTCCGGTGGGATGTTTGAGGTGAGGGACACAATTCGTGTCCCAGCTGAGTACACCTGCAAGAATTGCAACCAACTCCAGCTCCTTGAAGCGTTAGGGTACTGGAGCTAGAACTGGATGAACACAGGATCATTCGGGAGGCAGAGACAGTTATAGATAAGAGCTACAGGGAGGTAGTTACTCCTAGAAATGAAGATAGTTGGGTAAGAAGCATTCAGTGCAGGGATCCCTTGTGGCAGTACCCCTGTATAACAAGTATACCATTTTGGATACTGTTGGGGGGGGGGGGGGGGGGGGGGGGTGGAGGGAGGTGGGGGATGACTCAGTAAGGGGAAGCCATGGGGTACAGGTCTTTGATACAGAGTCTGCCCCTGTTGCTCAGAAGGGAAAGGGGGAGCAACCCCCTTTTGCGGTGAGTGTGTTGCCTCTCAGCTGCCAGGGTTCATGATGTCTCGGATCGTATTTTCGGGATCCTTAATGGGGAGGGGGAGCAACCCCAAGCGTGGTCCACTTAGGCATCAATGACATAGATAGGAAAAGGGATGGGGACGTAAGGCAGAAATTCAAGAAGCTCGGGTGGAAGCTTAGAGCTGGAACAAACAGAGTTGTTACCTCTGGTTTGTTATGCGTGCCATGTGCTAGCGAAGTGAGGAATAGGGAGAGAGAGCAGTTGAACATGTGTCTACAAGGATGGTGCAGGATGGAGGGATTCGGATACCTGGATAATTGGGGCACATTCTAGGGTAAGTGGGACCTCTACAAACAGAATGGTCTACACCTGAACCAGAGGGGCACCAATATCCTGGGGGAGAAATTTGCTAATGCTTTTTAGGAGGGTTCAAACTAATTTAGCAGGGGGATGGGAACCTGAATTGTAGCTCCAGTGTACAGGAATTGAGTGTAGTGAGGTCATGAATAAGGGTTCAAGGTTGCAGGAGTGTACCGGCAGGCCAGAAGGTGGTTTGAAGTGTGTCTACTTCAACGCCAGGAGCATCCAGAATAAAGTGGGTGAACTTGCAGCATGGGTTGGTACCTGGGACTTTGATGTTGTGGCCATTTCAGATAGATGGATAGAGAAGGGACAGGAATGGTTGTTGCAGGTTCCAGGGTTTAGATTTTCAGAAAGATCAGGGAAGGTGGTAAAGTGGGGGGAAGGTGTGGCAGTGTTAGTCAAGGACAGTATTACGGTGGCAGAAAGGACGTTTGAGGACTTGTCTGCTGAGGTAGTATGGGCTGAGGTTAGAAACAGGAAAGGAGAGGTCACCCTATTGGGAGTTTTCCTTCGACCTCTGAATAGTTTCAGAGATGTAAAAGATCAGATAGCAAAGATGATTCTGGATAGGAGGGAAAGTAACAGCATAGTTGTTATGGGGGACTTTAACTTTCCAAATATTGACTGGAAATGCTATAGTTTGAGTACTTTAGATGGATCAGTTATTGTCCAATGTGTGCAGGAGGGTTTCCTGACACAGTATGTGGATAGGCCAACAAGGGGAGAGGCCACATTGGATTTGGTACTAGGGTATGAACCAGGCCAGGTGTTAGATTTAGAGGTAGATGAGCACTTTGGTGATAGTGACCACAATTTGGTTACATTTACTTTAGCCATAGAAAGACATAGGTATATACCGCAGGGAAAGAGTTACAGCTGAGGGAAAGGCAATTATGATGCAATTAGGCAAGATTTAGGATGCATAGGATGGGAAAGGAAACCACAGGGGATGGGCACAATTGAAATTTGGAGCTTGTTCAAGGAACAGCTACTATGTGCCCTTGATAAGTATGTACCTGTCAGGTAGGGAGGAAGTGGTCAAACAAGAGAACCGTGGTTTACTAAAGAAGTTAAATGTAAAGATGAGACATGAAGGCTCGGTTAGGGCACTTGAGAGTTTCAAGATTAGCAGGAAGGACCTAACAAGAGAGCTAAGAAGAGCCAGGAAGGGAAATGAGAAGTCTTTAGCAGGTAGGATCAAGGAAAACTCTAAAGCTTTCTATAGGTATGTCAGGAATAAAACAATGACTAGGGTAAGATTGGGGCCAGTCAAGGACAGTAGTGGGAAGTTGTGCGTGCAGTCTGGAGAGATAGGAGAGGTGCTAAAATGAATATTTTTTGGGAGTATTCACACAGAAAAAAGACAATGTTGTCAAGGAGAATACTGAGATACAGGTTATTAGACTAGATGGAATTGGTGTTCATAAGGAGGATACATTAGCAATTCTGGTAAGTGTGAAAATAGATCAGGTCCCTGGGCCAGATGGGATTTATCCTCAGAATCTCTGGGAAGCCAGGGAGGAAATTGCAGAGCCCCTGGCTTTGATCTTTATGTCATCATTGTCAACAAGAATTGTGCCAGAAGACTGGAGGATAGCAAATGCTGTCCCTTGTTAAAGAAGGGGAGAAGAGACAACCCTGGTAATTATAGACCAGTGAGCCTTACTTCAGTTGTGGGCAAAGTTTTGGAAAGAATAATAAGAGATAGGATTTATAATCATCCAGAGAGGAATAGTTTGATTCAGGATAAATCAACATGGTTTTGTGAAGGGTAGGCCATGCTTCACAAACCTTTGAGTTCTTTGAGAAGCTGACCAAACAGATGGATGAGGGTAAAGCAGTTGATGTGGTGTATATGGTTTCAGTAAAGCATTTGATAAGGTTCCACATGGTAGGCTATTGCAGAAAATATGGAGGCATAGGATTAAGGGTGATTTAGTGGTTTGGATCAGAAATTGGCTAGCTGAAAGAAGAGGGTGGGTGTTTATGGGAAATATTCATCCTGAAGTTCAGTTACCACAAGGATCTGTTTTGGAGCCACTGCTGTTTGTCACCTTTATTAATAACCTGGATGAGGGCACAGAAGGAAGGGTTAGTGAGTTTAAGGATGACACTAAGGACAGTTGAGTTGTGGACAGAGCAGAAGGATGTTGCAGATTACAGAGGGACATATAAAAGCTGCAGAGCTGGCCTAAGAGGTGGCAAATGCAGTTTAATGTGGAAAAGCGTGAGGTGATTCACTTTGGAAGGACTAACAGGAATACAGAGTACTGGGCTTATGGTAACATTCTTGGCAGTGTAGTTGAATAAAGAGATCTCGGTGTCCATGTGCATAGATCGCTAAAAGTTGCCACCCAGGTTGATAGGGTCATTAAGAAGGTATACAGTCTGGGTTAGCTTTTATTGGTAGAGGGATTGAGTTTCAGAGCCATGACATCATGCTGCAGCTGTACAAAACTCTGGTGCGGCCACACTTGGGAGTATTGTGTACAGTTCTGGTCACTGCGTGATAGGAAGGATGTGGAAGCTTTGGAAAGGGTTCAAAGGAGATTTACTAGGATGTTGTCTGGTATGGAGGGAAGGTGTTACGAGGAAAGGCTGAGGGACTTGAAGCTGTTTTCATTAGAAAGGAGGAGGTTGAGCTGTGACTTAATAGAGGCATACAAGATGATCAGAAGATTAAACAGGGTGGACAGTGAGAGCCTTTTTCCTCGGATGATGATGGGTAGCATGAAGGGACAAAGCTATAAATTGAGGGGTGATCGATATAGGACAGATGTCAGGGGTAGCTTCTTTACTCAGAGAGTAGTCGGGGCGTGGAATGCCCTGCCTGCAACAGTAGTGGACTTGCCAGCATTAAGGGCACTTAAAAGGTTATTGGATAAACATATGAATGATATTAGAATAGTGTAGGACAGATAGGCTTTAGATTGGTTTCACAGGTTGGCGCAACATCAAGGGCCGAAGGGCCTGGACTGCGCTGTTTTGCTCTATGTTCTTTTTGAGTAATATAATTCTTCTCATGTCAGTCGAATTGGCATCCTTCTTATTCTTAAATATGTTCCATGGTCTTAGACTCCCCAGTCAGTGGAAACATCTTACATGCACGAACCTGGTCTGTCCCTTTAAGTATTTTGTAGGTTTCAATGAGTTTACCTCTCATTGTTTGCAACACTGGAGTTTGGGCCCAATTCGCCCAATCTGTCTTCACCTGATAATCCTGCCATCCCAGGAACCCGGCTGTAACTATTCTGAGATAAGGAGACCAACACTCCAGGTGCAGTCAACTCAAGCTCCTGCATAACAGAAGCAAGACCTGACTATTCCTGTACTCCCATTCTCTTGCAATAAGGGCTAATATTCCATTCACCTTCCTATGAGCTTCCTGCACCCTCATATTAGCTTTCAGGGACTGATTGAATTGGACACTGCAGTTCCTTTGTCTATCTGCCATTCACAACCTCTCATCTTTTAAAGGGTACTCTGCACATCTACTTCTCCACCCAAACTGGAGATCCTCTCATTTTTCTACATTAAATTCCCTCTGCCATTCACTAAGCCTGTCCACATCTTAAAAGATTGTCTCTTTTTGAATGATGAACCACTGTATTTTTCATGATGTACAGAGCTCATGTACTAAGCAACCTCTCTCGCTCTGATAGCATAATTTTGTTTTTTTCCCCCTCGCAATCCATTGACAGGTTTGAAGATAAGTGGCTCATTAAATCCAATGGCCACCCTGTCCAGCTGATGACTCATCCACTCATTCTTCCAGCTCAATTACAACAGGGGTAAGAGTGACATCAGACAGCTTTCCTGAAAGTGAGCCAATCGATGTCCTTAAATGGACAATGAAGGATCTAATCTCACTGCTGCCAAAAATTAACTCGTGGAGAGAATGGCCCCACTAAGAAGGTTATGGTTCATGGGCTGGTAGTGGACAGGTTGTTCCTACTTAACTGGTCGCCATGTCATATTGTCGAGCTACCCCAAAATTTTTACTGCTCTAGGCTACTCTTTCCCCATGGTCTCTCTAGATTCCCGATGACTTAAACAAATCCCCAGCCAATGCCACACACCTCTATCCCAAAATTCTGAACAGAAATCAGCCACGAGCTCAGAGGTGGGGCTTCCTGATCTGAGTGGTCTATATTCTGCTTCTAGTTTATTATGGGGCCACTAATGATCAATTGAAGACTATCAGTCAGGCCTACAATATGGCTCACTTAGGTTTTCTGGAATGTACAGACACTCAGATACAAGGCTTTGTCCTCCTCGAAGACAAAAATAATAGAGGCATTGTGCCTCTTTCAATTGAACAAAAGCAATAATTGCTCCCTGATGTATTCCTCATAACAATGCCTCAACTAAATCAGTGTCGACTCGGCTGTTCCAAAATTTTAAACACAATCTTGGTGATACCTTTCCCATGGTTCTCTGTCACATTACCTATGGCAATGCCTCTACCAATCGGTCAATTTGCTAACCAACCAGCACCATTTTCTCCTCCAGTATAAGATCATAAGACCATAAGACATAGGAGTGGAAGTAAGGCCATTCGATCCATCGAGTCCACTCCACCATTTAATCATGGCTGATGGGCATTTCAACTCTACTTACCCGCATTCTCCCCGTAGCCCCTAATTCCTTGTGACATCAAGAATTTATCAATCTCTGCCTTGAAGACATTTAGCATCCCGGCCTCGAATTCCACAGGCCCACCACTCTCTGGCTGAAGAAATGTCTCCGCATTTCTGTTCTGAATTTACTGCCTCTAATTCTAAGGCTGTGCCCACGGGTCTTAGTGTCCTCACCTAACGGAAACAATTTCTTAGCGTCCACCCTTTCCAAGCCATGTATTATCTTGTAAGTTTCTATTAGATCTCCCCTTAACCTTCTAAACTCCAATGAGTACAATCCCAGGATCCTCAGCCATTCCTCATATATTAGGCCTACCATTCCAGGGATCATCCGTGTGAATCTCCGCTGGACACGCTCCAGTGCCAATATGTCCCTCCTGAGGTGCGGGGCCCAAAACTGGACACAGTACTCCAAATGGGACCTAATCAGAGCTTTATAAAATCTCAGTAGCACCTCGTTGCTTTTATATTCCAACCCCCTTGAGATAAATGACAACATTGCATTCGCTTTCTTAATCACGGACTCAACCTGCATGTTTACCTTTAGAGAATCCTCGACTAGTACTCCCAGATCCCTTTGTACTTTGGCTTTATGAATTTTCTCACCGTTTAGAAAGTTGTCCATGCTTGTATTCTTTTTTCCAAAGTGCAAGACCTCACATTTGCTCACATTGAACTTCATCAGCCATTTTCTGGACCACTCTCCCAAACTGTCTAGATCCTTCTGCAGCCTCCTCACTTCCTCAGTGCTACCTGCCTGTCCACCTAACTTCGTATCATCGGCAAACTTCGGTAGAATGCCCCCAGTCCCTTCATTCAGATCATTAATATATAACGTGAACAGCTGCGGCCCCAACACTGAACCCTGTGGGACACCGCTTGTCACTGGCTGCCATTCCGAAGCCTCCCGTTTGGCACCTTATCAAAAGGCCTTTTGGAAGTCTAGATAGACCACATCCACTGAGTTTCCCTGGTCTAAAAATGGTTCTTTGCTTTGAGATTTCATTTGTTCTGATTAGTGCAAGACAAAAAACTCTCAATAGCAGGTTTTCATTTCAACAGGACTTAGATATTAATGGTTGCTTGAAGTATAGAATTTATGTTGAAAATCAAAGTTCTACCGTATGCCAATAAATTTACACAGTTATTATAAAAACAGCAATTCTAAAAACTAAACAATTGACTTCTACTTCAATACTGTGTATATAGTGAAATAAATGATTTGAACATTTGTAGAAGAAAGATTCAGTGGGTGCTTTTACAGCCTGGTTTGCCGTCTGTGACAATACTTCAATACGATTTGTTGCTTACACAACTTCTGGGCAGCTTGATCTTGGCTCCAGATTCAAAGAAACTGCATTCCTTCACCACTGAACACAAAAATCCACCACTAACATTTCAGAAAGAAATCTGCTCTGGAGGGTTTTTTTAAAAACTTATTTATTTCCTGGTTGTATTTTCAGTAACTACAAAACAGTTAATGCTATTTCTGCATAATACAATTCAACTTAAAGTGACATGTTACGAAAGCAAATCTCAATATGCCCAAGGAAAATATCCATTATTTTTCCAATATGATTTCAAATTGTGTACTGAGAGTTGAAGATGTGGTGAATAGTATCAGTTTGACTTGGTGATGAGGGAGTAAACAAAATACAAACATAAAATAAAACAAAGTCTGTGACCTTTGATCAGAAATGTTCACTCGGTTTCTATTTCTACAGATGCAGACAGACCAGATTATTTTTTTCAAGCATTTTGTACCTTTACTTTTGATTTCCAGCATCTGCAGTATTTTGCTTTTTGGTCCAACTTTGGAAACGATCTTAAAAGGTATCTAATTCTGCATCAAACAAACATTGATAGCAACTCACCCTTGGACTCAATCTTTTTGGTAACCTCTAGATATATCTATATAAAGAATTGGATATTTTAAATACATTCTGCTGTTATTGCCACAGTGTTTACACTGCCATTATACTATTTTGTTAACTCAAGAATTCTTAAGTATGTTTTGCCAGCCTATTTACTCATTTTCTGCACGTTTGAAAATTAAGTGCAGTAAAAAAAAAGGTATAGAAGAGAAAATATCTCTAATTACAAAACAATCTGATTGAAGTGTTCAAATGGGTATTGATAGAACTCTGGCAGTGACATTTTAACAGGGGGAAATCACAAAAGTGACCATAATCAAATAAGCCTTGACCTTGTTGAATTATGGAATGCACCAATTTAAGGAAGAGGTACATAGGTTCTCCATTTGTAAGGGGATTGTCAGACTTTGGCTCAATCTACCAGCTTACTTTCCTCTATGTGTGAGCCCAGTCCTGCGTGTTCTTTAAATAAAGCAATAGGAGAAGATATTCGGTCTCAAACTCTTAGTTTATTTTAGCAGTAAGTGGATAAAGTATACAGAGCTCTGGGTCTAGACCTTCCCGTCCCTGACAAACAGCAGAGTGTGTCAGTTCACGAAGTCTGACCCCTATCCTGCCCCTGACCCAGTCTTTTATACAGCACAAAACGTCATATAATCACAGAACATTGTGCAAGCATTGAGGTGTGGTTGTCTTCTTGATTGTTGACCTGACTCCATTCTCCGCCTTCTCGCATTCCCGGATATCTGACCCCATGTGACCTCCTTCTGCAGGTGGTGGCGCGAAATAGTTCTTTTTTTTAAACCACAGCTTACAACATGCCCTGCATCTGCACTCACAGGGCGGCAACACCCCCGCTGTCTGTCTCGCTCTCCCAGCCGCCACCAAGGCCGCCAGTACACACTGCTCTTTATTAAAAGTCATTCCTATTGTGTGTTTACATCAGCATAACTTTACAAGTCAGATGTACTCAGTACTTTTCCACTGTGTGTTCGTACACACAAGGGTTACACTACACACTGTTATACTTAACCATTAACTAGCACATTGTATTATAAGTACTGAAACAAATATATCATTAAAGGCTTCTGAATGCCTCGAACTAAGCCATATATTTACAGGATCAAGGCTTATGGGGCAAGGGCAGTAGAATTGATTTGAGAAACAGATCAAAAACATGGGGAGAAAGTGAGGTCTGCAGATGCTGGAGATCAGAGCTGAAAATGTGTTGCTGGAAAAGCGCAGCAGGTCAGGCAGCATCCAGGGAACAGGAGAATCGACGTTTTGGGCATAAGCCCTTCTTCAGGAATTCCTGAAGAAGGGCTTATGCCCGAAACGTCGATTCTCCTGTTCCCTGGATGCTGCCTGACCTGCTGCGCTTTTCCAGCAACACATTTTCAGATCAAAAACATGATCAACCAGCAGAGAAGACTCGAGGGACCAAATGACCTTATTCTATGTCTTATGGCCAAAAGACACCTCCTGCTTCTATTTAAGCTGAAAATGTATATTGCTCACAAGGCAATGAAGTTCAAGAAACCCCACAGTTCAGAAACAGGCCCTTCAGACCAACAAGTCCACACTGACCTTCCAAAGAGTCACCCATCCAAACCCATTCCCCCTGCCCTATTACTCTACATTTACCCCTGACTAATACACCTAACCTACACATCCCTGAACGACCAAGGACCTGCATGTCCTCAACCACAAGGGATGAATGTAGATTTCTCTAGCTTCCTCATTTCCCCTCCCCCCACCTTATCTCAGTCCCAACCCTCGGATACCTCTCTCACTCCGCCAAGGACATGCAGGTTCTTGGCCTCCTTCATCGCCAGACCATGGCAACACGACGCCTGGAGGAAGAGCGCCTCATCTTCCGCCTAGGAACCCTCCAACCACAAGGGATGAATGCAGATTTCTCCTGCTTCCTCATTTTCCCTCCCCCCACCTTATCTCAGTCCCAACCCTCGGACTCAGCACCGCCTTCTTGACCTGCAATCTTCTTCCCGACCTCTCCGCCCCCATCCCCTCTCCAGCCTATCACCCTCACCTTAACCTCCTTCCACCTATCGCATTCCCAACACCCCTCCCCCAAGTCCCTCCTCCCTACCTTTTATCTTAGCCTGCTTGGCACACCTTCCTCATTCCTGAAGAAGGGCTTATGCCCGAAACGTCGATTCTCCTGCTCCTTGGATGCTGCCTGACCTGCTGCGCTTTTCCAGCAACACATTTTTCAGTTTTTGTAAATGACTTGGATGAGGAGGTTGAGGGATGGGTTAGTAAATTTGCTGATGACACAAAGGTTGGAGGTGTCATCGATAGTACAGAGGGCTACTGCAGGCTGCAGCATGACATAGACAGGATGCAGACCTGGGCTGAGAAATGGCAGATGGAGTTGAACCTGGATAAATGCAAACTGATGCATTTTGGATGGTCGAACTCGAATGCTGAATATAGGATTAAAGATAGGATTCTTGGCAATGTGGAGGAACAGAGGGAACTGGGTGTGCAAGTACATAGATCCCTTAAAGTTGCCATCCAAGCAGATAGGGTTATTAAGAAAGCACATGGTATTTTGGCTTTCATTAACAGGAGGATCGAGTTTAAGAACCGTGAGGTTTTGCTGTAGCTCTACACGTTCCTGGTGAGACCACACTTGGAATATTGTGTCCAGTTCTGGTCGCCCTACTATAGGAAAGATACAGAGGCTTTGGAGAGGGTGCAAAGAAGGTTTACCAGGATGCTGCCTGCACTGGACGGCTTACCTTATGAAGAAAGGTTGAATAAGCTCAGACTTTTCTCTCTGGACAGAAGGAGGAAGAGAGAAAACCTGATCAAGGTGTACAAAATAATGAGAGGAATAATTAGAGTCAATAGCCAGAGACTTTTCCCCAGGGCAGGATTGAATGGTACGAGAAGTCATAGTTTGAAGATATGAGGAGGAAGGTATAAAGGCGACATCAGAGGTAGGTTCTTTACGCAGAGAGTTGTGAATGTATGGAATGCGTTGCCAGCTGAGGTGGTGGAAGCAAAGTCATTGGGGACATTTAAGCGACTGTTGGACATGCACATGGATAGCAGTAAGTTGAGGGGTGCGTAGGTTAAGTTACTATATTTTACATTAGGATTAAGTCTCGGCACAACATCGTGGGCCTTAGGGCCTGTTGTGTGCTGTACTTTTCTATGTTTTATGTTCTATTCTTCACGGGTCAAACCCAGGCAGGGAACATTGGTTAAAAACCAAAAGAACTGCAGATGCTGTACATCAGAAACAAAAACCAGAAGCTGCTGGAAAAGCTCAGCAGGTCTGGCAGCATCAGTGAACAGAGAGATCAGAGTTAACATTTAGAGTCCAGTGACCCTTCCTCAGGCAGGGAATTTTGGCTGGCTGCTTTTGAAAAAGGCAGCTTTAATCACAAAGATCCACATAATAAAAGCGTATGTTTCTAAGCTGTAAACCACTCCTTTAACTGTCAATTGATATTTACAGGAGATTGTAAACCTGATTTGACACATAAGCAGTTAACACTAAAGATCACAGCTGTCATCAAATGCTAAGGTGGGCACAGAACAGGCATTGACCGACAGGGATGAATGTATTCCACTAATAATATCTATTTAGCTATTTAAAAGGGTCTGAAATAGTAAGAAAGGTAAAATTTGATCGTAATTCCCAGCAGGATATTTAATTTTCTGCACAGATTTTATAGGCTGATAAAAGAACAATAAAACAACGGCCCTGGAGTAATTTAAATTGCTTAAGGGTTAGTTTTTTCTCAGCAGGTTCCTCTTGGGAGGTTGTTTTTACTCAAGGAAAAAGACATTTGTGGATTAAAAGAAATTCTCAGCGTGACTCTGTCAGAAGACACAAAATAAAACTCAGCATGGGCAAGGGGTTTGAGACTCTGAGTAAAAATAAATCATTCTCCATAAAACAAGCTCATTTAATTGCGTGGAACTGCGCAAACGACATTAAGGACTCATGTTGCCACAATTTGTAATGAGACACATAGTCCCAGTGCTGCTACCTGAAAAATATTCAGCAACAATAATTGCACGCATTTAAAAATGAAATCGCTACTGATATTTTTTGATGAGCTCTAAACATAACAATTAAAAGGAATTGGCCATTCAGCCCATTGAACCTAGTCTTCCACTTAATGAAATCGTGGCTGATTTTCTATTTCAACATTATTTTCCAGCACTATCCCTATATCTGAAAACTTTTTAAAATATCTAATAAATGATTAGTAAATGACTGAGCCTCCACAACAACGTGGGGTGGAGAACTCCAAAGTGTCATCACCTCCAAGTGAATAAAAATCCTCGTTAGTTCAGTCCTAACTAATTTACCTCTTATTCGGAAGATGTGCTCCCTCCTTCTAGACCACCCACTTTTGACCCCAGTCAGGGGAATCATCCTTCCTGCATCTACCATAAGAATTGGGCCATTCAGCCAATCAAGTCTGCTCCTCCATCTGATCATGGATGTCAACCCCGTTCTTCTGCCTTTCGGGAGGCACAGTGGCTCAGTGGTGAGCACTGCTGCCTCACAGCACAATCAAACCGGGTTGATTCCACTCTCAGGTGACTGTCTGTGGAGTCTACATATTATCTTATCCCTGCATCTGCATGGGTTTCCTCTGGATGGTCCAGTTTCCTACTACAGTCCAAACATGTGCAGACTAGGTGGATTGGCTATATTAAATTGTCCATAGTGTCCAGTTTTATGGGTGGATTCGCCATGGGAAATGCAGGGATACGATGGGTGTGGGTGGGATGCTTTTCAGAGGGTCAGGGTGGACTCAATGGGCCACATGGCCCACATCCACACTGTAGGATTATATAATTGCATGCCTTCTTCCAAAATCCTTGATGCACTAACTAATCAAGCCATGTAAGAATGTTGCACATTTGGGGAAGATCACCTTTCAATCCGCTCAACTCCAGAAAATAAAAGTCTAGGTATTTAATACTTCTTCTTAGAAGAATCCCTCGACCCCCAATTGGTTGTCCTTTATTCCTTTGTTGCACTCCCTCGAAGGCAAATATATCCTTCCAATGGTAAATAGATGGAAACAGAACGTAAGCATTGTCTCACCAAGGTTGTATCTAATCACAGCGAGACATTTGTAACTCTTGAAAAATGATGCACTAGCAAGGAAATTGACTTTGAGGTTTTGCTGATTCATGCTAATGGTATGCTGATGGGACTTAGTTATGGACATGTTAATTTAGTTAAGTGCTTAGTAACATTACCAAGCCAGCATCTGTTGAGACTAAAACAGTGCTAAAATTTCCACTCCGTGGTCTTACACTTCCTCCGCTTACACTGCCAGCGATGCTGAATATTCCTGCCATCTTCTAGTTTTTATTTCAAATTTTGCTTTTCCATCAACTTGCAGGACTTACTAAGGTTTGTGATACCTCACTGAGATAGTATGCCGGATATCAAGCACTGCTATTTGTCACAAAAGTTAAAGATTATATCAAACTTTGCAAAGTCCCCAATTCACCTGTTCTTTTAAATCCAGACTAAAAGAAACCATGGATCAAGTTTCTAAACTCAACAAGAATTACTATTAATTACAAATAAATAGCTACAGGCAAATACTACGAACTGTCAGCATCTAACTCTAAATGGCGAAAACTCTAACCGCTGGCTAAACCTCGAAACGCCTTCTAAAACTCCACCTATGCAAATGTACAGACAAACAAGCCAAAGGAAAACAAACATTGATCTAATGGGCGAACGGAAAAAATTGGAAATATCTCTAATCCACAGGGTTCAATGAGATGCTCCCTTTGCTTGTCATGGCTTGCTATTCTTACATTGAATCACAGAATCCTTACAATATTGAAGCAAGTCATTCAGTCCATGAAGTCCACATTGACCCTCCGAACAGCATCCCATCTCGACCCACCCACCCCCACCACAGCCCTGTAACCTTGCACTTCTTCAGCTACTCCCTTACAGGAGGTGTAGAACAACTGGTTCGCAAATTATAAAGTCTCTGACTTATTGGTTAAACGCAACAACTAACTCCAACTGTTGCGAGAAAGTAACTGGCTTCTTTCAGGTTTCAGAAAAACATATCACCTCTGCTTCCAGAGGTCTAAAGGCTGTTGACAATATTGTTCACACCCACAAGCTGTTCAGCTCCCCAGCAACCAATTACATAGTCATTGACAGGCGAAAGGTCTTTGGCATTGACAACTGTCACTATTCTAGAAGCCATCAGCTATTTGTTGCTGGCTGATGCACACTCCATTCTCACCATTTGATGCAGATTTATCTGCAACTAACCTCCCCCACTGGTTGAACAAAGTGGAAAAGTGTAAACACCCTCAGAATGATTTTTCAGTAACTTGCTTTTAAAAACAAGTGAGGAAACTCTTTCTATAGTCCTTGATTTTAAAATAATTATTTTCCAATTTCAATCTATAATTAACGATACAAAAATAATTTACAAGTGTCACAAAGAACAGGCAGCCTACTGCTCTCAGAGAGAGTACTGGCAAAGGTATAGGGTAATGTGCAGTGAGCAGTGGCATGGTGGCTCAGTGGTTAGCACTACTGCCTCAACACCAGATTTGATTTCAGCTTTAGGCAACTGACTGTATGGAGTGTGCACATTCTCCCTGAGACTGCATGGGTTTCCTCCCACAGACCAAAGATGTGCAGAGTAGGTGGATGGGCCATGGGAAATAGAACCATAGAAAATAGGAGAACGAGGAGGCCATTCAGCCCTTTGAGTCTGCTCCACCATTCATGGCTGATCATGCAACTCAATAGCCTAATCCTGCTTTCGCCCCATAACCTCTGAACCCATTTGCCCCAAGAGTTATATCTAGCCGCCTCTTGAATACATTCAACATTCTGGCATCAACTGCTTCCTGTGGTAATGAATTCCATAGGCCCACCACTTTTTGGGTGAAGAAATGTCTCCTCATCCCTGTCCTAAATGGTCAGCCAAAATCCTCAGATTGATTCTGCAGGCTTACAGGGGTAGGGTAGAGTGGGTGTGTGTGTCTGGGTGGGATGCTCTTTGGGGGGGGGGGGGGGGGGGGTGTCAGTGTGGACTTGATGGACTAAATGGCCTGCTTCCAGACTGTAGGGATTCTATGGTTCTAGCCAACAATCCAGTAACTCAGGCTAATGTTCTGGGAACATGGGTTAAAATCCCATTACAGCAAATGTGAATTCAATAAAAACAGAAATTAAACATCTGGATTCATGGCAACCATTTAACCCCTGTTGATTGTCCACTAATGAAAGAGATCTGCCATGCTTACCTGGTCTGACCTACATGTGACTCCAAACATACAGCAATGTGGTTGACAGTGAATTACTATCTGTGCAATGAGGGCTGGGAAATCATTGCATTGCCCACATCCCATGAATTGAAAAAGAAAGCTGGATTTACTGCCTAACAGGCTGGAAGCTTTTTATTTAACCTGCTTTGCATGAGCTTGTTTTGCTGATGTTCCAAGAAATGAAAATAAAGAAAATTGGCAGCTGAAGGCATGGATGTGATTGGGGAGCAATTAAAAATCTGGAATGTTCAAGTGACCAGAACTAGGGGAGCACAGAGAAAGTGGAGGTTTGTAAGATTGGAGGATTTTACAGATTTCGGGTGGGGGGAGAAAGGTAGTTCCTTTTGGAAGGCACTTTCACCATTTTAATGAAGTATTAAAACTGCAGTCCTAGCATTCCTCAAACAATGAGTGAGAGGGAGGAAGTTTGCACACATCAGCAGAATGGTTGCAAAAAAAGCAAATGCTACCTCCATCAAGCTGCTGCCAAAGATGTTTTCTGAAGAACAGAACTAACTTCATTAAAATCATTTACATGAAGTCCCCCACACATTGGTTTCTTTTTCCATTACTTTGAGTCATCAGCAAAACAGGTTAGTTTGCAATTCTAGCCATTTGCATGTCGCTGTTATCTCATTGACTTACTTTTCAATTCAACAGTCCTGTCAATAGATAGGGACATATTGGCCCCTTCTTAATTTTGCAAAATCAGCAAATAATAAAGTCAGAGAGTGAAAAGACTGATAATTTCAAGACAAAGAGTGTCTGCAATGGAAAGATGTCTCCCTGATGTATTGTCATCATATCAATGCACTTACTGATTATGGTGAACAGATGTTGACAAATACATCAATCTTCAGGTAGCTAAATAGTGCAAAGATTGAAATCTACTGATTCTGTACATTGTGATTGCATCATTAAACCAGCAAACTTGTCTATACACAATGATTGATGCAAATTTATAACCGTGCAAATAATCAAGACACAAAAAGACCCAATACTCTGACATAATGAATATATTCCCCACACTACCAGAAGCACCACATCTCAAACCAGAAGCAAATCAAGATAAAAAACCGGACCCAGTTTATTACACATTGGGGAAATCCTTCTGACCCTCTTAGGCAAATTTAAAGTAGCCATAGAGATGTACAGCATGGAAACAGACCCTTCAGTCCAACTTGTCCATGCTGACCAGATATCCAACCCAATCTAGTCCCACCTGCCAGCACCTGACCCATATCCCTCCAAACCCTTCCTATTCATATACCCATCCAGATGCCTCTTAAATGTTGCAATTGTACCAGCCTCCACCATTTCCTCGGGCAGCTCATTCCATACACATACTCTGCGTGAAAAAGTTGCCCCTTAGGTCTCTTTTATATCTTTCCCCTCTCACCCTAAACCTATGCCCTCTAGTTCTGGACTCCCCCACCCCAGGGAAAAGACTTCTCCTATTTACCCGATCCATGCCCCTCATAATTGTGTAAACATCTGTAAGTCACCCCTCAGCCTCTGATGCTCCAGAGAAAACAACCCTAGCCTGTTCAGCCTCTCCCAATAGTTCAAATCCTCCAACCCTGATAACATCCTTGTAAATCTTTTCTGAACCCTTTCAAGTTTCACAACATCTTTCTGATAGGAAGGAGACCAGAATTGCATGCAATATTCCAACAGTGGTCTAACCAATGTCCTGAATAGCCACAACATGATCTCCCAACTCCTGCACTCAATACTCTGACAAATAAAGGAAAGCATACCAAATGTTTTCTTCACTATCCTATCTACCTCCGACTCTACTTTTATGAAGCTGCACTGCAAGGTCTCTTTGTTCAGCAATATTCCCTACTGTCCCTGATACATCTCTGCTATACAAAGCTCAGATATAGTCATATAGTCTCACAATGCCCTCAACAAATTTATTCTCTTCTTTAGACACAGTCCACTTGATGAACAATTGGGCTATCACTAATTTTTGCAAACTGAATCATACTCCCCACATTGTTGAAAAGCAACACATATTCCCAAAGCTTTTCATCTAGGACTCCTCAGGACAAAGAATGCCAAACCAAAAAAGGGCAACACCCGAAACGTTGACTTCGCCACCTCCTGATGCTGCCTGGTTTGCGGTGTTCACCCAGCCTCCTGCCTGGTCTACTTTGGATTCCAGCATCTGCAGTTTTTTTGTCTCTAAACCTGAAACAGTGACAGTAATATCTACTGCAGGAGCAAAACAGGGTTGGTAAGCTTTCTCTGATCAACCAAGGCAGCGTCATGAAAAAAGCTACTTTAAATTATATGGTCCCAGGTAATTCAAAGAGGTGCAATTAGTGTGTGCACTTTAAGCCTCTCAGCATATTAACAGGGAACAGTGATGGCCTGATGCCATTCGATTATTTAAGTCCACCTTATGACCCTATTGCCAAAAAACCAGGGGCAAAGGGGGGTAAGAACACAGCTGGGCGCCATCCCCCCCCAGCGAAGACTCAGTCAGGCCCACCAGAGAGAGAGAGCGATTGTGTGACACCAGCGCTGTGTTCAATGGAACCTTCTCGCAACTCAAACTGGGCATACATGAACTTCCAAGGGCCATTACCAGCAGAATTGCATTCAAACACAATTTGCCACCTCAAACAAGGTTCAATGGAGAATGGAGAAGGACATCATAGCATCCCTCAAATGTGGAATCAGGCCGTTTGTCCCATTGAGTCCACATTGCCCTTCTGAGGAGCACTCCACTCAGATCCACCCCCATACCCTATCCCCAAAACCCTGTGTTTCTCATGGCTAACCCACCTGGCCTGCACGTCCCTCGACACTATGGGCAATTTAGCATGGCCAATCCACCCTAACCTGCACATCATTGAGCTGTGGGAGAAAACCAGAGCACCTGGAGGAAACCCACACAAACACAGGGAAAATGTGCAATTCCACACAGACAGACAGTCGTCTGGGGTGGAACTGAACACAGGTCCTTAGCGTTGTGAAGGATCAGTGCCAGCCATTGAGCCACCTTGCCACCAATTTACTTTCGCTCTATCATGAAGGTGCTGTGACTCACTATGATAGACAGCTTGTCACATTCTGAACAATTAGCAGCAAGCTCCTCCCATTTAAGGTCAATGCTGCTGCTTCAGAGTGTTTCTGAAATACTTTATTTGTCTTCCCTTGGATTGTCAGCCATTTAAGTTAAACCGGGGAGTGGCGGGGGGGGATGACTTTGCAGCCTGTTGCACTGTCCAGTCCTTTCAAGTCAATTTCATTGAGGTTTTACCTGAATGTTTATGAAGCTGATTTCTAGCAGAGCACTCACTCAACAGCCTTTCCATTAAGTGCTGAGGAAGTGATGCAGTCAATACGGATATAATTACCTCATTCCTAATGAAGGGTTTATGCTCAAAATGTTGATTCTGCTGCTCCTCAGATGCTGCCTGACCTGCTGTGCTTTTCCAGCACCACAGTCTCAACTGATAGAATTATCAGGTGTTTTTGTGTGTTGGTCCAAGCAGTGCAGCGTAGGTTCACGAGGTCAATTCCTGGAATGGCGGGACTACCTTACGCTGAAAGACTGGAGCGACTAGGCTTGTATACCCTTGAGTTTAGAAGACTGAGAGGGGATCTGATTGAGACATAAGATTATTAAAGGATTGGACACTCTGGAGGCAGGAAACATGTTTCTGCTGATGGGTGAGTGCCGAACCAGAGGACACAGCTTAAAAATACGTGGTAGACCATTTAGGACAGGGAGGAGAAACGTCTTCACCCAGAGAGTGGTGGCTGTGTGGAATGCTCTGCCCCAGAGGGCAGTGGAGGCCCAGTCTCTGGATTCATTTAAGAAAGAGTTGGATAGAGCTCTCAAGGATAGTGGAATCAAGGGTTATGGAGATAAGGCAGGAACAGGATACTGATTAAGGATGATCAGCCATGATGGTGCAGGCTCGAAGGGCAGAATGGCCTACTCCTGCACCTATTGTCTATTGTACAGCACCATGGTGATAAAAACCTTTGTGCACGGTAGGCTTTTTGTTGATTTGTCCAGATTTGGATTGTCAAGACAATCAGTTCTGTGTGGACGGCTCAACTAGTGCAGCATTGAACCGCCTCATCAATGGGTTGATTTGAGGTGGCTGCTGAGGTGTGGCATGTTCTCATCATAGTGACAAGTCATTCCTTCAGTATACATGATTAAACAGGCAGATGGAGTTTTTGTCTTATTGGTACACAGGAACTTGGACATCACTCAAGATCATCCTTTGATATGGAATGAATTGGCTTATTTGGTCATTTCAAAGGACCATTCACTGTCAATCATGTTGTTATTGATCTTGAGACAGAGACCACAGCAAGTAAATAATGGCAGATTTCCTTCCCTCATGGATTTGGGTGGGCTAGATAACCAGGTGGACTATAAAAGTTAGTGTTGTTAGCTGGAATTACCCATAAAAATGTTGGTGGAGTATGGACATTAGTCTACAATATCAACATGAAAGCAAGAGCAGAAGAGTTTTTACTACAATCTAGTTGTTTTATAGTCACCATTACCAGTACCAGCATTTTTTTCCCCCAGATGCATTTAATAAACAAAATTTAAGTTCTGCTGATGCCATAAAAGGGATTGAGCTCAAGTATTAACATCATTCATTCAAGTCTCCATGCTACAATCCGCTAAAACAGACACTGTGGTACCATACCCCAAAGAGTCAATGACAACTCTGGGTACAGTTAAAAATCACACCAGGCAATTTTTAACCCGGTGTTGAGTGATTTTTAACTCTGTCCACCTCAGTCCAACACTGGCACCTCCAAGTCAACTCTGGATACCACATGGCCCGCAGTAGAAACAATTTTAATAAGACAAGTGACCTTTTCAAATTTCATCATAGCCTATGTTCCTTGTGGAATACCATTGTCTCAAGTAATGAGCTGAAGGAATATTGAATGTAAAGTTCTGTGATTCCTGTCTTACCATGACCAGGTTACATCAATAGAATTGACCTTAATGAGAAGAATATCAATTCTGGAAGCTAGAAAAAAAAGTTACATCTCCTTCCTTATGATTCCAAATATGGTGAATGAGAATATGTTGACACATTTCTTTCTAAAGCTGTATAATCACAAGCATTTACTTTTGTTGCAGATGGGAGACGTTGTGTTGTCATCTCTGCATCAGTGTACTAGTTAAGTAATGACAGCTCTGACAAGATGCTTGTCTCAATGGTTTTCCAATGAGTTTTGATATTTGGAAAGAAGAACAGACATATAAATTCAGTTTGTAAAGCATCACATACATAAGCACATCAGCAGCACTCCATACCATCTGTTCAATTCTAACACTTCCCATCAAAAGGTACTCACTCACTGGTGTTTTTATTTTTATAATTGTCTAATTTCTGAGATGCATCCAGAAATAATGTGAAGACTTCAGAGCAGGTTCCTGGGGAAATTCCCATCTCTATTATTTTGCTAATCATTCCCAAATTGTTAAGACAGAGAAGCTGCATCATATTTTTAATGTTCGGAGAAAGATTGTTTTCATAGAATCCCTAAAGTGTGGGAACAGTCTCTTCAGCCCAACAAGTCCATACTGACCATCCAAAGAGTAATCCATCCCGACCCATTCCCCTACCCTATTATCTCTATATTTACCTCTAACTAATGCACCTAACCTACACATCCCTGAGCACCTGGGCAATTTAGCATGGCCAATTCACCTAACCTACATATCTTTGGTTTGTGGGAGGAAACCCACGCAGATGCGGGGAGAATGTGTAAACTCCACAGAAGCGGCTGCCTGAGGCTGGAATCGAACTCGGGTCCCTGTCGATGTTTCAGCTTTTTGTTTTCCAGTTGACTGCAGGCATTTCGCCATCATTGAACATTGCACCAAACTATCTAAGCAATTCCTTGGAGACCTCATTGGAGAAGAGTATCGGACCCTTCTCCATTGAGTTGAAAAGTGTGGTTCTGGAAAAGCGCAGGAGGTCAGGCAGCATCGAGGAGCAGGAGAGTAGACATTTCGGGCAGAAGCCCTTCATTGGGAACACTTTTCGACTCGGACGCTCCAGCCTCTGCAGTCCTTACCTTTTCCCTCTACATTGTGGGCACCCATCCTTTGGAATGTTTGGAATTGTCAACCCCAGTGTATTTTGGAAGTTCACTCATTGAGCACATTCAAACCAGAAATCGATAGAGGTCTAGAGACTAATAATGTCAAGGGATTTGGAGATCATGTGAGAAAATGGCTTTGAGGCAGCTATCAGCCATGAACTTGTGAAATGTTGGAGCAGATTTGATGTGCTGAGAAACCTTCTCCTGATCCTGTAGGACCATATGAAGTAGGAACAGGTGAAGGCCATTCAGCCTGTTCTACCATTCAATCGGATCAGAGCTGATCTGACATTCCTCAGGTCCACTTTCCTGTATTTTCCCTGTATCCTTGATTCCCTGACTGATCAAGAATCTATCTCAGCCTTAAATATACACAGGCACTTTGCCCCACAGCTCTCTTTGACAAGGAATTTCAAAGAAATTCTTCCTCATCTCAGTGTTAAACCGGCACCGTTTCATTCTGAGACGACGGCCCTAAGTTCTTAACTTCCACAGTACAAAACAATCTGGCTTCAATGAATTCTCTTCCAGTCTCCTTTCATGTTTCATTCTGCTATCAGAGATGCTATACACATCTTTTTTTATTTGATTGATTTATTGTCACGTGTACCTAAGTACAGTGAAAAGCTTTGTTTACGAGCAGTACAGGTAGACTATACTGAGCAAGGACATACAGATCATAGGGTGAGAAAAAAGACTTAGAGGCATACAGGTTACATTGCACAGGGCATGTGGTGGGCAAGATCATCATTATTTGATGTTTGAGTGTCCATTCATCAGTCTAATAATGGACGGGATGAAGCTGTTCCTGTACCTGCTGGAGCGTCTGTTCAGGCTTCTGTACCTGCTGTCTGTTGGAAGAGGCTGTAGGAGACCATTACCGGGGTGCGATGGGTCTTTTAAGGATTAAAAATGCATCTGTTTACTCTCCCTGCCTTGTATAAGACATGATGTGGAGCTGGTGTTGCATGGGGGTGGACATCTCTTTCACACGACACCAGGTTATAGTCCAACAAGTTTATCAGAAATCACAAGCTTTCAAAGTGCTGTTCCTTTTCCAGGTGGAGTATTATAAGCCAGTTGAGGGGATAGAGTGTGTAATGCACAAATGTAATACGAAGAAGGCGAGAATATTACTCGTTTACTGCCTCATTCTGGGAGCTTGCAGTTTTTCTTATACCAAAATCACTCTCCCAGATAAGTCTTTTTTTTAAACTCATGTATTGGTCTCTGATTATATAACAAGTAGATAATGAGCCAGTTTAACCAGAGGCTTCCTTTGAGTCAAAAATCACTGATAAAAAGGAGCCAGAATATTCCTCCTTGCCATCAGTTTCCAGTCCTATCTTCCCATCAGTCACTGTGCTAACTGGATGTGTAAACAGAAACTGCAGAACCTAATGGCACATTTGCCATTTATCCTTTCAAGGCTGTTTCACTCTCCTGCTCACTCATCCCCACATTTTACCATTGTGTTTTCAAGTAGTCATCAAAACCTCTTTGAAAAGAGTGGACCAGATTCCATTCTAACCCTGACTGCTATCAATTTAACAAATTGATATATTGGTTTCTTCAAAAGGAAAAGACCACTCTGCATTGTGCTTGAATTCTTACAAAGCCCTTCTACAGAAATACACAGTAACTTTATGGATTTACTGGTTGGACAGCACTGATTAGATATTTAAAAGACTTTGGTAACATTATTTCAGTGATTAAAACCACACCGTTTCAGATGACTGAATATTTGCTGAAAACAAAAAATGCTGAAAATCACAGCGGGTCAGGCAGCATCCGTGGAGGGAGGGCAAGCGAATGTTTTGAGTCTAGATGACTCTTCATCAGAACTGATGTAAAGTGTGGAGGGGCAGCATTTGCACAATAGTGGAGGGATGGAGTGCTGGGCAAGAAAAAGGATGCTGAAAGTGCAGATTAAGTGATCGGAATATAAAACTGGCAGAACAATGGCATGCCTAACTGCCAGAATGGAAATAGATGGTCCCACTGGAGTGGAGGGTGAGGAGAGACGGCATGATGATAGAGAACATCTGCTTTTTTGAAGGTGGAAGTCCAGAATCATTGACCACAACCAACTTGTCTACAAGAGCACCGATTAAAGCTTTTCAAAAAAACTCTTGGGTAATATTTCAGTGATCGAAATCACAGCTTCGAGAGATGGCATTACTGAACCTGACAATTTCCAAAACCATTGACTGGAGCCAAACTGTCTACAAAAACCCATCAAAGTCAATTACATTTGGGAAATGTGAATGAACAATAGCTCCTGTCTCTACTCTTTGGTTATCTGGACTTGACTGAGGAGAGAACAGGCTTTAAACACAACCACTAAGAATAGCCAGTGAGCATTTGTAAAAGAAGCAATGTCGTAATGATATCAGGTCACATGTAACTAGAGTTGAGTCTGTAGGGTTCCAGATGATGTTCTCCACTACCAAATCTTGTATGTAGTCACGTTTATAAAAATCTGACTGATTACCCAGATATGGTCATGCATAGTGCCTTTCTGTGGTCATTTGATTTGATTATAGCTCGGTGAATATTCTGCTCAGAATCTTATGTCCGTGTAGTAAGAGGGTAAACCAGTTGTGCAGGTCATGATCTCCCATTCCACCCATCCTGCAAGCTTAAACCCTCTTTGCTGTTTTTAAACTATCCATATGGGTAGCATGGTGTCTCACAGCACCAGGGACCAAGGTTCAATTCACAGCCTTCGGTAACCGTCCAATTGGAGTTTGCACATTCTCCCAGTGTCTGTGTGGGTTTCTGGCGGGTGCTCCGATTCCCTCCCACAGTCGAAAGATGTCTGCTTTAGGTGGATTGGCCACACTAAATTGTCCCACATTGTGCAGGCTAGGTGTATTAGCCATGGTGGATAAGGGAAATGGGAATAGTGTCGGTGGCTGGGTCTGGTGAGTTGCTGTTCGGAGGGTCAGTGCAGACTCAATGGGTCAAATAGTCTTTTTCCACTCTGTACAGATTCTATGTTACACAGCCAGAGACACTTATAGAGAATTCAATTCAGCAAATGCTGTTTCCAGAAGAATAGATACATCATCCATTCCACATCTTTAAACTATATTGATGCTGAAAACAAAAGGACAACTGAGAAATGTTCTACTTAAGCTTTGAAATATCAACTAAATAAGAAAATAGAAATGCAGAGCAGGAGTATGAAATGGTGCCCCTCGAGCCTATTCTGCCATTTAACATGATCACAGCTGATCATCCTCCCACTCTAAGTCGTTGGGGGGTGACAGTGTATAACCTCAAGGGTATGCGTGCAAGTTGGAGTACTTTTATTCTTTTTGCTGAGATTGGGTTAAGTACAATAAATACTATCCTCTTTTCTTTTTAAAATCTCAAAGGGCAGAATTTCATGTTTTCAGTGGAAGATTTTAATTGAGTGAGATTGAGGGCAGTGCAAATTTCTGCTCTCAATCGCATCACTATTGCAACTTAGATCAGAAGACCATAGGAGCAGAAATTAGGTGACTCAGCCCATCGAGCCTGCTCTCCCATTCGATCATGGCTGATAGGCTTTTCAACTCCATTTTTCCACTTTCTCCCCATAACTTTTGATCCCCTTGGCAACCAAGAATATATCTATCTCAGTCTTAAGTGTACACAATGACCTGATCTCCACAGCCTTCTCTGGCAATGAATTCCACAGATTCATCACACTCTGGCAGAAGACGTTTCTCCTTATTTCCATTCTAAAAAGGTCTTCACTTTAAGGCTGTGCCCTCAGGTTCTCGTCTCTCCTGTCAATGGAAACATCTTCCTAACATCCATTCAGTGATCTGCATGTTTCAATTAGATTACCCTCCCACCCCCCATCCTTCTAAACTCCATTGTCTCAAAGTCCTCAAACATTCCTCATATGTTAAGCTTATCATTCCTGGGATCATTCTTGTGAGCATCCTCTGGATCCGCTCCAGGGCCAATAAGTCTTTCCTGAGGTATGGGGCCCAAAACTGCTCACAATACTCTTGGGCGCCTCTCTCAGGGAACCGAGGAAGTGCCCATCATGGCTGGGACTTCCCAACTTTCACACCATGATGCCATATTTGAAGTCCACCTGCACCCTATCACCCTCAGATGGTGCAAGCCAGGAATTGCCACTCACCCCGTAGTGCTTGAGTTCCAACATTCTGGATGTGGCTCGGATGAAAGGAATCCTGTTTCTTGGACAGGACCTGACCATAAAGGTGGACAGGGGTTAGTGGAGGTAGGCCACCCCTTTCTCCAGCTGACTGCCACAGGAGGATGTCACACCAGCAGATTCAACCAACCTGGACATAAGCGTTAGCCTGGGTCCATACTCTGTCCAGGATGTCCAATAGCGCAGGAAGAAAAGAAGCATTTGGATGAGTACATAAAATGTCAGGGCATTGTTGGCTATGGACCAAATGCAGGTACTTGTGATTAATGTAATTTGTTGGTCAGCGCAGACATGGTGGGCTGAAGGGCCTGTTTCTACACTGTAGGATTCTCAAATGACTCTCAAATCAAATGATCTTCTGTGCTCTGGAAGGGTAAGTGCCACTATCTTCTCTCTGCTACCTCACACTCACAGGGCCACCATTGACTCATTTCACACACACCTCACCATTTCTCAGACTGCTGCTCTCAGTATTACATTCACCATGTCCACTCAATGGCTCTCTTCTATTGCACTACCCCAAGTGACTCATCATGCCTGCCCTCCACGTTTCCTACTCACTGACTGATTTTTGTTTTCCCCGAAGTGTCTTTTTCCGTGCTGGACATCTCTATGCCTCACTGACTGGGGGCACCTCTGTAGTCTGCATCAGCACTAACAGCTCTAGCCTCCGCTCTCAATATACACAATCTCTCCCTTTGTCTCAATGCAGGAAGGATTGCCATAGCAATCTGATGTCTCACCAAGTGGTCTCCCCATATTTCCCAAACTGCTTCCCCTTGACTTTTTAGGGCAGGCAGAATCTGAGAAGTAAAGACACTTCTGAGTGAACAACGCAAGCGACATAAAGACCAGACATCAGTGAGCTATTTCTTTATTCATTCGCAGGATGAGGATATCATTGAATAGGCTAGCATTTATTGCTCATCGCTGATTGTCCAGAAGGCTGTTAAGAGTCAACCATATTGCTGTGGGTCTGGAGTTACATATAGGCCAGACCAGGTAAGGATGGCAGTTTCCTTCCCTCAAGGATATTAGTGAACCTATTAGGTTTTCTTTCCAACAATCGACAACAGATTCACAGTCATCATGAGACTTTTAATTCCAGATTTGTATTGAATTCAAATTCTACCATCTGCCATGGTGGGATTCGAACCCAGGACCCCAGAACATTACTTGGGTCTCTAGATTAACAGCCAGGCTATGACCTTGCCTAAATGTGTGCAGCGTGAAGCCTGCAAGTTAGCATGAAGCGAGTGCGTGCTGAGAAAGCAATCGAAATCGCAGAAAATACAAGAGATGTGTGTGTACCCTGCGTGCAAAATGAACATGGAAGTCATTTGTTGTCCAAGGGCTCCAAAGTCAAACGGTATAGGAGTTTCTCTGGGAGTGGGAATGATGACCTGCTGAGGCTGGTGGTCAGCCAATATCGACTTTGTGAATGAAGGGTAGAGGAGGGTGTTGGCCATGTGGCTTGGAAGACAGTTGTGAAATATTTGGAAGATCAGTCAGGAGAACCAACCAGTGAGCTGAAGCCACCAGGGACCTGCTTTGATTTGCTTGTCAGGAATTTGCACTGTGTTCTTGGGTAATGAAAGCTAAATTAGAAGTGGCATCATAAATGGGGCTTTAATGATATAGGAGAAAGTGAGGTCTGCAGATGCTGGAGATCAAAGTTGAAACTTTATTGCTGGAACAGCACAGCAGGTCAGGCAGCATCCAGGGAACAGGAGATTCGACATTTCGGGCACAGGCCTGAAAGAAGGGCCTGTGCCCGAAACGTTGAATCTCCTGTTCCCTGGATGCTGCCTGACCTGCTGTGCTGTTCCAGCAATAAAGTTTCAGCTTTAATGATATATAAATGTATGGAAATAAAATAGTCATTGCACAATGGTGAGACTCTTAAGTTTCAATTTGAGCCGAGAGGGAAATAATCACTAAAACAGTTCTGGACATCAAGGTCTGATTTTTTTTCTTCCCCCATTCTCACCATATGTTTCCATCTTACCCATAGTTCCTCATGTCACAGCACTGAGGGCAAAGTTTCACCGATAGAACCCAGTCTATTTCTTTCAGCGTCAGAGCATGGGAAAATTTAAATATTTGCTGCCATTGGCAACAAATCCTTTCCCATGAGAAGTTAGCGTGCTCAAACATGGAGTGGCCCAAGAAGGAAAACCACCCTCTTCACTTCATGATATCAAGGCCTGGTGACTCTTGTTCTCAGTATGTGAGAGTGTAAACAATTAAAATTGGTATCTATGCAATAATCAATTGATTTGATGTAATTTATTATTGTCACACGTACCAAGATACAGTGAAAAGTACTGTGTGCTATATCGTTCCTTACATAAGTACATCAGGCTAATAGAACAGAATGCAGAATATGGTGTTACAGCTACAGAGAAGGTGGTACAGCTATAGAGAAGGTGCAAGGATCAATTACATCAAAAATACTAAATTATTGAATCATATATAGAAAATTATTTTTTCCAGGCATTATGAAATTGTGACTTTATCATGAGTAGCCTCTGACCCAGTGGTGAACTTAGTCTTGGTGCAACACTGGACATTGGGATTGTAAATAGCTGCAGAGAGCTGACGTAATTTCAAACCAGAATGGATTAAGACTCATTTCTCCATAAAAGTTGTCTCATTTAACTTCATTTCAAGCCAAGGCCAGCAATGCATTTATATTCCATGTGGGGAATCAATTGGCACCAAGTGAAACTTTTCAGTGTTAAAGAGAGATTTAAAAGAGACTAAGGGGCAAATTGTACGCGCAGAGGGTGGTGTGTGTATGGAATGAACTGCCAGACGGGGTGATGGAGGCTGGTACAAATACAATAATTAAAAGGCATCTGGATGGATATATGAATAAGAAGAGTTTAGAGGGATATGGGCCAAATGCTGGCAAATGGGACTCGATTAGGTTATGAAATCTGGTGAGCAGGGACAAGTTGGACCGAAGGATCTGTATGTCTCCAAACACAATAGAACAGAAATGGAAAATTTGTCTGCAAGAAATATAACAGTAGAACTGTTCACACATACAGTATTAATCCTGATAATTCTTTCCTCAACTGGCATATGTGGCTCCCTGTCCCAACTTCCTCAGAAACAGTGACCAAGTAATTGACAAAAAAATACACAACATGGTTAACAACAACTGTGTCAAACCAGACCAATTTATAAATGGATCCATGCAAATTCCACCAGTCCCCCTGCAATGTTTTCACAAGTATCATTCGGTATAAATCAATTTGTTTTATGCCAAGTCTGTTCTTTGGCTCTTAGTTACAGCAATTTGGTAGCACATACGGGCATAAATCTCTCACTCAATGATTACTTCTTTCTGTTGCAATAGCAGGCTTCAATCCCCTTGATGACTAACTTTGATTTATTTCCACAACAGAGATTAAGCAGCTAATACAAAAATAATGAGCTTAAAACTTAAAGAAGTTCAACAATGTTGTCCCGTGGGGAGCAGTTACTTACAAACTGCTTCAAGAATGACCTGATGATCTGGATTATTTCCTTTCTGAAATGGAATAAAGATTAAAGCTGTTGTCAACGTCTTTTATTTTAACATGGGGGACATGCGGGTTCTTCGACACAATGTCTCGACACCTTAAAACATCCTGAGACGTTGCACATTTTGGGGTTGAACATAAGTGAAAGGAGGGGCATCAAGAGAATTGACCAAAGGCACAGCTGAAGATTTGACTTTGTAGAGTATTTTAAGTTGAAAAAAAGTGTGGAAAGAGTGTGCCTATGCCTGTGAGCAAGAAATCTGAATGTCTTTTAACTGACAATGGACTACAATAAAGGGAGGCAGCACAGGATACCAGTGCTCCACAGCCCACTATGAAGAGATAAAAGAGGCTTCCGACAGAGAGAGGAGCAAGATTACGGAGTGATTTGCGGACAGTTGTGAAGATTGTGAAGTGAATACGCAGAGGGATCAGAAATCGACTGTTGTGATTAACAAATCAACAATGGGCAAAAGTAAGCTACTCAAGTTATAGCTGATCAAAGGGATCCTTGGACAAAAAACAGTCTTTAATGTTGAAAAGAGGAATCAATGATGGTTTCAACAGCTGTGGATGGGAGAAGTACAAGAGGTAGGGGATGCTTTAGAAGTGAGAGTGGGCTGGCTTGAAGGCATACTCGATGCCTTGACAAGACTGCAAAATATCACTGTTGAACTTGAGGGAAAGCAGAATCCAATGAAATATGCAGTGAAACATCAGGTGCTCTGGAATTTTATAAAGAGAGAGGTTAGAGCAAGCAACTGAATAATCACAGAGTCAGGCAATGGTGAATACTGTATCAGTGAGCAGAATGGTAGGCCACCCCTAGTAATGGCATGGGAGGTGTCCTGATATTCTTATGTTAGCATTACTGCTGTTTAGAACAAACTGGGAAAAGGTCTTGCATTTAACTTGCCGCACCACCTACTAACATTTCAATTCAAATTAAAATGTGTCCCTTCCCATTTGTGTTGGTTCATTTCCCTTATTTAATTCCTATTTTCCACAACTATGGTTTAAGCTGTAGCTGCAATTCAAATTTAATTGCAAGTCATTTTTTTTAAAAAAAACTGGGCCATACCTTGCAACTCATAATTGGACAGCCTCCAAATGTTTTTTTTCAAGAATGACCTCTGTTCACCACTTTACAATTCCAACAATTCAAGATCTCCAGCTAGTGCAGTCTCTGAAGGAAGACCATTTTCAATGATAGCCTCAGATGGACCACAGTGCACCTGCTTAGTTGTGAGATTTCAATTCATTCATTAGCTGCCTCTGTAATTCAGTTGCCTTGCACAAATTGACGACATTCATTGTTGAACAAGATTAATCTAAATTGAAATGGATGGGAGATGAACTGCTTTTTTGTAAGGTTGTGTAATGACAAATAAAGTTCATGAAATTAAATATTTAACTATGCCATCGAATGAAATTATTTGTTCCCTGCAATCATGTTCTGATGTACATGTGGAATTTTATAGTAGCCTGAATTACATTAATACTTACAGAATGTTTCTCAGCATTAAAAGGTAATGTTGACATCATTTACCAGACCATAGGACTGCTATTTTGTCAGACAGGGATAGCTGGTGGCGATTTAACCTGAGGGTCACCACACCTCAGGCGAGGGGAGAGATTGAGAAGGAGAGTTGCCAGTGAGACAAATGAACCCCTGCTATTGGTGTCACTCTGCATCACAAACCAGCCATCCAGGTTAAACTCTAGCATTTCTCACAATGGGTTTGGGGAATGGGAGATTTTTTTTCATCCCGATACCAATCCTAAAAATGTTTTCTGCTATCTCACCACACTTTAGAATTTCCATTTCAACCGTGCCATGCATTAATATAGCTCCTTCAATTAGAGTAAAACAGCACAAAAGAGCTTAATAGCTCAGAATCTGATAGCACAGAAGGCGACCACTTGGCCCATCATGTTTGTGCCAGCTCTCCGAATGAGCATTTCATTTGATTCCATTCTTCTGCCTTCTCTCTACAATCCTGCACACTGCTCCTTTTCCTTTTGAATGCATCGACTGAACCTGCATTCACACCCTTAAGCAGTGCATTCCAGACTTTAATTACTCAATGTGCAAATTTGCTTTCTTTCCCAGACAATCAAAATTTTCCACCAAGCCACATGCTAAGATATCAGGGCCAGGAGATGGAGTTTAATATAGATAAAAGTGAGGTGTTGCATTTTGGAAGGGCAAACCAGAGCAGGGGTTATACAGTTAATGATAGGGCCCTGGGGAGTGTTGCCAAACAGAGAGACTCTGGGGTGAGCGTGCATAGTTCCTTGAAAGTGGAGATTCAGGCAGACAGGATGGTGAGGATGGTGTTTGGCAGGCTTCCCTCCTTGCTCACGACATTGTAACTTCTATAGTCAATGTCATATTGCAGCTTGACAGGCCGTTGGGGAGGCCTCTTCTAGAGTACTGCATACAATTCTGGTCTCCCTACTATTGGGAAGATATTGTTAAACGTGAAAGGGTGTAGAAAAGATTGACAAGGAAATTGCCAGGGTTGGAGGGTTTGAGCTATAGGGAGAGGTTGAGTAGGCTGGCACTTTCTTCCCTGGAGCATCGGAGGTTGAGGGCTGAGCTTATAGAGGTGAAGAAAAACATGAGGGGCATGGATAGGATAAATAGACAAGGTCTTTTTCCTAGGGTAGGGGAGTCCAAAACAAGAGAATATAGGTTTAAGGTGAGAGGGGAAAGATATAAAAGGGAACTAAGGGGCAATATTTGAGGTATACAAGATAATGAGTCGATAGCCAGAGACTATTTCCCAGGGCAGAAATGACTAACACGAGGGGTCATAGTTTTAAGCTGGTTGGAGGAAAGTATAGAGGGATGTCAGAGGCAGGTTCTTTACACAGAGTTGTGAGAGCATGGAATGCGTTGCCAGCAGCAGTTGTGGAAGCAAGGTCATTGGGGATATTTAAGAATCTGCTGGACATGCATATGATCACAGAAATTTGAGGGTGCATTCGAGGTTCAATGGTCAGCACAACATCATGGGCTGAAGGGCCTGTTCTGTGCTGTACTGTTCTATGTTCTATTTTCACACAGAGAGTGGTGCGTGTATGGAATGAGCTGCCAGAGGAAATGGTGGAGGCTGGTACAATTACAGCATTGAAAAGGTATCTGGATGGTATATGAATAGGAAGGGTTTAAACAGATATAGGCCAAGTGCCAATGGGACTAGGTCAGATTTGGATATCAGCTCTGCATGGGCGGATTGGACTGAAGGAACAAGTTCTATGCTGTATGCCTCTATGACTATGGCAAACTGACATCTCTTCCACAGTGGCATATGAGGCGCCAAACAGGCACTTAAATGGTGACCCATCAGGCTATTCACAAAGCAGCAATGTCCTATCCTTCCTCGTGTTTTTAATTAATCAAAAGCCAGGAGCCACTGTTTGCAGCAATGGCCTGTGGAAGGACCAGGCTGAACAGCAAAACTGCAGAGCAGGACCCACAGAAAGGAGGTTTGTTTTTGGAGTGGGTGAGTAGGGAATCACAGGGTCACGTCACAGCGATTTTGGAGGTAAGAGCTGAGCAATGGCTATAAGCAGCCATCCCCCCCCACCCCTTGTTGCCATTCTGACTCTCTGCCTGCCCCCAGACTGGGACAATTGGAAGCTTTGTCATCCTCCTAACTCAGCAGGCAAGCCTCCAGTCTTGCTGGGGAGCAACCCAGCTACTTCTCTTCAATCTAACAGGTTAAGACAATAGACACAGGAGCTGAAGTAGGCTATTCGTCCCATGAAGTCTACTCTGTCATTCACTGAGGTCATGACTGATCGATAATCAACTTCACTTTCCTAACCTTCCCCATAATCCTTAGACCATAAAACATAGGAGCAGAAATTAGGCTATTCAGCCCATCAAGTCTGTTCCACCATTCAATCATGGCTGATAAGTTTCTCAACCCCATTCTCCCACTTTCTCCCCATAACCCTTGATCCCCTTGACAATCAAGAACCTATCTATCTCAGTCTTAAGTATACTCAATGACCTGGTCTCCACCATTTTCTGTGGCAATGAATTCCATGGATTCACCACTCTCCGGTTGAAGCAGTTTCTCATTATTTCCATTCTAAAAGGTCTTCCCTTTCTGCTAAGGCTATGTCTTCGGGTTTGAGTCTCTTCTACCAATGAAAACATCTTCCCAACATCCACTCTGTCCAGGCCTATCAGTAATCTGTAAGTTTCAATTAAACCCACCCTCATCCTTCTAAACTCCATTAAGTATAGGCCCAGGCTCCTCAAACTTTACTCTTACATTAATCTTTTCATTCCTGGGACCATTTTCATGAGCATCCTCTGGACATGCTCCAGGACCAGTACATCCTTCCTGAGACAGGGGGCCGAAACTGGAGACAATACTCCAAATGTGGCCTGACCAGGGCCCTAGGGAGCCTCAGAAGTACATCACTGCTTTTATATTCAAATCCTCTCAAAATAAATGCCACCATTGTATTTGCCTTCCTAACTACAGACTCAGCCTGCAAATTTACCTTGACAGAATCCTGGACTAAAATCCCAAGTCTCTTTGCACTTCAGACTTCTGAAATTTCTCCCATTTAGAAAATAGTCTATGCCTCTATTCTTCCCACCAAGGTGCATGACCTCATACTTTCCCACGTTCTACTCCGCCTGCTACTCCTTTGCCCACTCTAACCTGTCCAAATCCTTCTGCAGCTTCCCCATCTCCCCAATGCTACCTGTCCTGTTACCTATCTTTGTATCATCTGCAAACTTAGCCAGAATGTTTTCAGTTCCTTCATCCAGATTGTTAATGTATAAAGTGCAAAGTTGTGGCCCCAACACTGAGCCTTACAGAATGCCACTTGTCACTAGCTGCCACCTTGGGTAGGACCCTTTCATCCACTCTCTGCTTTCTGCCAGACAGCCAAGCTTCTATCCATGCTAGCATCTTGCCTCTAACACCATGGGCCCTTACCTTACTCAGTAGCCTCCTGTGTGGCACTTTGTCAAAGGCCTTCTTGAAGTCCAGGTAGATAACATCCATTGGTTCTCCTTGGTCTAATCTGCTCATTACTACCTCAAAGAATTCCAGCAGATTTGTCAGGTATGACCTCCCCTTGATGAAGCCATGCTGATTCTGCCCTATTTTACCATACACAAAGTATTCAGAAATCTCTTCCTTCATGATGGATTCCACGATTTTGTCCATGACTGAGGTTCGGCTAATTGGTCTGTAATTTTCCATCTTCTGCCTTACTCCCTTTTTAAGCAGGATTGTTACGTTAGCAATTTTCCAGTCTTCTGGTACTCTTCCTGATTCCAATGATTTTTAAAAGATTACCACTAATGCCTCCACTATCTCTTCAGCTATCTCCCGTAGAACTCTGAGGAGTAGTCCATCTAGTCCAGGTGATTTATCCACCTTCAGGCCTTTCAATTTTTCTAGCACCTTCTCCTTGGTGATGGCCACCTTACTCAGTTCTACCCCCTCACTCTCTTGAATTTTTGGGAAATTATTTGTGTCTTCCAGTGTGAAGACTGACACGAAGTAATTATTTAGTTCTTAAGTTATTTCTTTGTTCTCCGCTACTATCCCCTGCATCATTTTCCAGCAACCCAATGCCCACTTTTACCTCTCTTTTTGCCTTTATATATCTAAAGAAATTCTTATAGTCTTCTTTTATATTACTGGCTAGCTTACCCTCACATATAATCTTCTCTGCCCCATTTCTTTTTTTGTTGCCCTTTCTTGGCCTTTGTAAGATTCCCAATCATCTGGTTACCCACTGTACTTTGCTACTTTATATGCTTTCTCTTTTGCTTTTATGCTATCCCTGACTTCCCCAGTCAGCCACGGTTGCCTCATCCTCCCTGTACCCCTGCTTCTTCTTCCTCAGGATGAATCCCTGTGTCTCCTAAATTACTCCTAGAAACTTCTGCCATTGCTGTTCCACTGTCTTTCCTGCAAGGTCCTCTCCCAGTCAATTATATCCAGTTCCTCCATCATGCCCCTGCAGTTGCCTTTATTCAGCTGAAATACCGTTACCTCAGATTCTATCTTCTCTCTCAAATTGCAGAGTAAATTTGATCATGTTATGATCACTGTTTCCTGAGGATTCCTTCATCTTAAACTCCCTTATCAAGTCTGACTCATTGCACATCACTAAATCCATCATTGCCTGTTCCCTCGTGGGCTCCATCTCAAGCTGCCCCAAACAGCCATCTCATAGACATTCCACAAATTCCTTTTCTTACGAACCACTACCAACCTGATTTTCCCAGTCCATCTACATATTGAAATCCCCCACGATCACTGTAACTTTGCCTTTCCTACACATCTTTTCTATCTCCTGGTGTATCTTGCTCCCCAGTTCCTAACTATTGTTTTGAGAGCTGTACATGACTCACTATGTTTTTTTTTAAACCTTTGTGGTTCTTCAATTTTCAATTTCCTCAATTGCTGAGTCATCAGGAATTGACAAATATTTCCCTGGTGTTAACTTGTTCCATTATTTGCTCTTTCCTCCAGCTGTGCTAGGAAGTGTAATCCTGCTTTTGCTGGTCAGCATAGACATGGTGGGCTGAACAACCAGCTTCAATGCTGTATCTTTCTTAGACTCTAAAGAAGATTGGTGAGATAGATTTTTTAAAAGTGTATTAAAAGGGAGAGAGAGATTTAAGGAGCACATTTCACAGTATAGGACCCCTGGCTTAAAATCAGGAATATTTCCTGGGTCGGGAAATATGAAGCACAGAGATTGAGGGAGTTGCAGCGCTATAGGAGATTAGAGGCAGAGGGAGGAATAGGCCACAAAACAATTTGAAAGCAAAGATGAGAATCTTAAAACAGAAGAATGGCTTGACTAGAAGCCAATGCAGATTAGTGAACAAGTTGGACTGCAGATTGTGATTTGGTTCGAGTTAGCATATCATTAAGATGGCTTCAGCACTAATCCAATTTGCAATTTACAAATGGAGTCTCTGAGGAAGTCTTAAAATTTTGACCCATTGACTTTGATTTGAAACAAGAATTTTTCAGCCACTTACGCAATTTTGGTCAAACTTCTTTCAAGATGAAAGTTACTCGTGTAAATTCCAACAAATTCCCTTCTAAGTGCCTAATCTATCTCAACTGACCCAGCAATACCAAAATGCTCCACAACTATCATTTTGTAACTCTTTCGCATCTCTCATTTACCTTTCTTTTAAGCCCACAATTCTATTACAAATGAATTTTGACCAAAATTGGGAATAATTGGGTTAACAAAGGGGTTATTAATTAATATAAATTGAGAATAATTGGATTTACAATATTGTATAAGACAATGTTAAAAATCACACAACACCAGGTTATAGTCCAAAGGTTTATTTGGAAGTACTAGCTTTTGGAGCACTGCTCCTTCATCAGGTAGCTAGTTCACCCCAGTCCAACACAGGCACCTCCACATCATGTATAAGGCAATGAACATCCAGACATATATGTGGGTGAGGAGAAGCTGTAGCCATGTCATTCCTGAAGTTGCTCCACCAGTTAATAAGATCATGGCTGGTCTGATTGTAACCACAATTCCCATTCCCATCTGCCTTGATAAACTTTCATCCCCTTGCTTCCCAAGAATCAGTTTTACAAATACTCTAAACATTCTTATTCCATTTTTTGAGGGAGAGGGTTCAATGATTCATAACCCTCAGATAAAAGAAATCTCTCATTTATTTATCTGAAATGGCTGATCCCTTATTTCTAAACAGCAGCCCTGAGTGCTAGATTCATCAACAAGATGAAGCAACCTTTCCACAGTCAAAGTAAAAAGTCACACAACACCAGGTGGTAGTCTATCACCTGATGAAGGAGCGTCGCTCCGAAAGCTAAGTGTGCTTCCAATTAAACCTGTTGGACTACAACCTGGTGTTGAGAGATTTTTAACTTTGTACACCCCAGTCCAACACCGACATCTCCAAATCATTTTCACAATCACACTGTTACATGAACTCATCATTTTATATGCTTCATTCAAATTGTCTCTGAACTCCAGCAAATGCAAGCATAGCCTGGTGAGCCTTTCCTCATGAGAAAACTTGCCCATTCCATGTCCTAGTCAATAAACTTTAGCTGAACTGCCTCCAATGTATTTACTTCCATTCCTAGATAAGGGAAAGATCAAAACTATACACAGTACTTCAGATTTGATCTCAACAATGATCTGTAAAACTGAAGCATACCTCCATATGTTTGTATTTAACACTCATTTCAAAAAGCAATAATACTGTTTTAGGTTTAATAATTACTTGCTGTGCCTATACACTTGCAATTCATACATTAGGACACCAGACCTCAGAGCTTTCCTGCTAAACAGACAATTGCACAATTTCCCTAATCTATGGTCACTCACTTAACCCATCTATATCCTTTTGTAGCCTCCTTATGTACTCTTCGCAATTTACATTCCTACCTATCCTTGTAGTTCTGGTCAACATACAATAGGAAGGTCATGTTTGCACTGGAAGCTGTTAGCCAATTGTTTATAAGCTACCCCCACACCATATTTATTTTCAATAAATTTTCAAATTCCTTCAGGAATTCAAAGAACAACCAACCCTTTAATCCCAAGGAATTGTTAGATCCAAAAAGAATTCCAAGAAATTAGTTAAACAAGATTTCCCTTTCACAAAGCTACATTGCTCTGTCCAAAGTCATCAGGCAGAGACAAAGTGCTCAGAAACGACATCTTTAAGAATAGCTTCAAGCATGTTCCTTCTGACAGATGTTAGGCAAACCAGCTGTTTAATGTTTCTCGTTTACTCTCTAATCTCCCTTTCTGAATTGTAGGAGAAGCTCTGGCTACTTTCAACCTAATGGAATTTTCCACAAATCTCAGGAAGTTTGAAAAATTAAAATCAACGTTTAAACTACCTCATTCACTATTTCATTCAAGTGCTTGAGAGAAAGTTCACTGGGACATGGGAGGTGTTAGCTTACAGCTCCTGCAATTTGCTCAGTACCACTTCCCTTTGATTGTAATGTTTTTGAGCTTGTACCTCCCTTGTTTCCTAATGTACAGCTGTTTCTGAGCTGTTACCTGTATCACCTGCAGTGAAGATGGATGTAAAATATCTGGGTTCAATTAATCTCGCTTTTCAACTCATTATCCAAACACCGAACCAATAGTATTTAAACACAAGATCAATATCACATCTGAGCACATTGCAAATGTGCTATTTTTAAACAACATCTTCATATCTGTGAAAATTTAATCTGCACAATATTTATGTTATTATTGTGACCAATTGTATAGTAACTATCAGACAATGACTAAGGCGTATAAATGCTTTTCATCGGTTTAGAAAAACACAGTGGAATTTTATCAAGGGCTATGAGTAATAATGCTGAAAATGTGTTGCTGGAAAAGCGCAGCAGGTCAGGCAGCATCCAAGGAACAGGAGAATCGACGTTTCGGGCATAAGCCCTTCACCTGAGGAAAGTGTGTCCAGCAGGCTAAGATAAAAGGTAGGGAGGGGGGACTTGGGGGAGGGGCGTTGGAAATGCGATAGGTGGAGGGAGGTCAAGGTGAGGGTGATAGGCCGGAGTGGGGTGGGGGCGGAGAGGTCAGGAAGAAAATTGCAGGTTAGGAAGGCGGTGCTGAGTTCGAGGGATTTGACTGAGACAAGGTGGGGGGAGGGGAAATGAGGAAACTGGAGAAATCTGAGTTCATCCCTTTTGGTTGGAGGGTTCCCAGGCAGAAGATGAGGCGCTCTTCCTCCAACCGTCGTGTTGCCATGGTCTGGCGATGGAGGAGTCCAAGGACCTGCATGTCCTTGGTGGAGTGGGAGGGGGAGTTAAAGTGTTGGGCTACGGGGTGGTTGGGTTGGTTGGTCCGGGTGTCCCAGAGGTGTTCTCTGAAACATTCCGCAAGTAGGCGGCCTGTATCCCCAATATAGAGGAGGCCACATCGGGTGCAGTGAATGCAATAGATGATGTGTGTGGAGGTGCAGGTGAATTTGTGGCAGATATGGAAGTGTCCCTTGGGGCCTTGGAGGGAAGTAAGGGGGGAGGTGTGGGCGCAAGTTTTGCATTTCTTGCAGTTGCAGGGGAAGGTTCCCGGAGTGGAGGTTGGGTTGGTGGGGGGGTGTGGATCTGACGAGGGAGTCACGGAGGGAGTGGTCTTTTCGGAACGCTGATAGAGGAGGGGAGGTAAATATATCCCTGGTGGTGGGGTCCGTTTGGAGGTGGCGGAAATGACGACGGATGATACGTTGTACATGAAGGTTGGTGGGGTGGTAGGTGAGGACCAGTGGGGTTCTGTCCTGGTAGCGGTTGGAGGGGCGGGGCTCAAGGGCGGAGGAGTGGGAAGTGGAAGAGATGCGGTGGAGGGCATCGTCGACTACGTCTGGCGGGAAATTGCGGTCCTTGAAGAATTTAAATCCAATTTAAATCCAAAATCATCAGGCAGAGACAAAGATAATGAGTGACCGTGAGATTTGTGGCAGAGTCAACCCATCTCGACATCGACAGCATCTCGTTCTGTCTTTTCTGCTGTTAAAGAGTGGCGTGGGAGTTTCTCTTGAGGCAGCAGTGAGTTTCCAATTAAGGGTGTTAGTGCTTGTTAAACACCTTGTTAATTCTCAACTCGCCTCATTAATAGCCTTATCATAGCTTTCTCCTCAACAAACTTGAAACAAGCTAAGTGTTGAGAAAACACAACCTGGGAACTGTCTGAGGAAGGGTCAGTCGACCCAAAACATTAACCGATGCTGCCAGACCTGCTGAACTTTTTCAGTAATTTCTGTCTTTGTTTTTGGATTGCCCACATCTGCAGTTGCCTCATTTTTTATATTGGAACTGTGGTGATTGTAATGAAGTCAGCCAGGTGGACCTCATAGAATCTGAGTTCCCAAAACGAACCAGATTAACAGTCCCAATCAGGGAGCCCTGGCTGACAGATTCACACAGGAGTGTCAGAGGTTCTGTTTACTCTAAGAGCTGGCTCTGAGGAAGCCATACCAATGTGAAGCACGATACATAAGTGAATAAAGAGTGACTTGGTGACAGAATACCAGCCTCTGTGGGGTCATTTCAGGAATCAGAATGTGTAACTAATGATTTCAGCTCGCTGCTTGCTCCAGTTGACCTCAGCATTACTTAGAATTGAAGAGCAGCTCAAGGCACGATCCACATACACCCCTCCTCATCCATGGATATTTGCTCATGACATTTTCCAGCTCCTCTTTCCAATACACCAGTAAGGTGCTCTTGAAGCACAGACTTGCGTTGCAAGACACACCAGCAGCCAGCATTGCAAAGCTGCAGCTGAAACACGTTCCTTATCGGGGAAAGGACAGCCTCCTTCTGCACCAGCTGTCTGTTAACCCAGACCTCCCCATCCTTGTGGGAGACTCATCATTCCACCTTCCACTCCTCTGGCATGTTCTCAACCTGCCCTTCAGCAAACAGAGTAACTTCAGCTTTGCAATGGCCATCCATGTGCACATCAGCCATGTAAACATGGCATGGGTGTGAGGGATGCTGGTCATAATCCGATAAATGGGGGGGGCTGCTCTGGGAATATGGCAAAGTGGGGTCAAAATCAGATGGCAGATGCCGTGTGTTAGTTTTTAATGAGGCGAGTTTGGCAGAAATCTCACTGGGCAGAAATCCCTCCAAGACCTCAGTCAAAATCCCTTAAGAGGTCGATCATAGAATCTCTACACTGTGAAAACAGGCCATTTCAGCCCAACAAGTCCACATGAAGGACCCTCCTAAGTGCATCCCACCCAGTCACATTTCCCTACCCTATCGCTCGACATTTCCCATGACTAACCCACCTAACCTACACAGCCCAGGACAGTATGGGCAATTTAGCATGCCAATTCACCTAACTACACACCTTTGGACTGTGGGAGGAAACCGGAGCACCTAGAGGAAACCCACACAGACACAGGGTTCTACTTCTCTCTATCCCTCACACTGCATCTCACAGTACTCCCAGAGTTCTGCAGCTGGGGTGGAGTGTATCTGCTCATCAAACCACTCAAAAAAAAGACCTGACCAAAAAAAATTAAAATGCCAACATGCACCACATCAAATTAATGGCATATGCAACGGAGTTCAAGCAAAATCCTTGGTAACACCTTAATTTAGAGTTAGGTCAGACGACTATGAGAAATCCTTAAATGCACCTTCCCTTTATCCCAGGATATTTCCTGTACAGTCAGTTGTGTTGGCATAGATTCTGAAAGAGGCTTGCTTCTCCCACTCATCTAGTTAAAAGTACTTGCTGGTATATACTGCTTACTGTTGCAAAATGAGCATTTCGAATAGTTGAATTATTTAACAAATGTTTGCATAGTGCCTTTTGCAAAACCTGTGGTTTAAATGCTTGCTTCTTTGAATTAATGCCCAGAAAAGGTCAACTAAACACAGTAATCAGTCATTTCCAGGCTAGGTCTATTAATGCATCAGACTACTCGAAGTGAGAATGGTAGAATTAATAATAATGGGTACAGATGGATAAGGAAATTCCAAATTGTTAATCGATGCAGAACCTCAAGAGGGTCATTGCAGGCAAGTGAAGCACTAAATATTCAAAGATTCAGTTGATCAAGAGAAAATATAATATTCACAAGGGCTTCATTTCTCAATTGCGCGTTGGTGGCTTCAACGGAAACATGGATTTCTGATTCACAAAATCATTATTGCCTGCAAGTGTGTCAGACATTTAATATTCATATGCACCTTTCAATTCTTCCCAACTGCATTACAGTGAATGGGCCAGTTTTAAACAAAGACAATCATTGCTTTCACCTTGCATTCTGTGGCTAGCTTGATGACAGTACAAATTTCTCGTCATCTATGGTATCAGAAGGGGAGGTCTCAAGGATTTTATGAACAAATGTCAGGCAAGAGAGCAAAGGTCAACTGGAGGATATAGAAAGAGCAGAGGTTCAAAATTCTCCATAGCAATTGCTAGATCAATTGTTAACATTATGAAACCACGACCACTTCCCTTTAGAAACACAAGGGCAGCAGATACATTCCTGATGAAGGGCTCTTGCCCGAAACATCGATTTTCCTGCTCCTCAGATGCTGCGTTTTTCTTGCAACACTCTAATCTAGACTCTAACCTCCAGCATCTGCAGTGCCCACTTACGCCCAGCAGATGCATGCGATCACCGCCACCTTCAAGTTACCCTCCAACCCACTCAACATCCTGACTCGGAAATATATCACCGTTCCCTAACTGTTGCTGGGTCAAAATCCTGGAATTCCCTTCCAAATGGCATTGTGGGTTAATTATAGCAGATGGACTGCAGCAGTTCAAGAAGGTAACTCAACACCACCTTCTCAAGGGCAACTAGCGATGGGCAATAAATGCCAGCCAGCCAGTGATGCTCACATCCCACAAATGGATTTTATAAAAAAAGGCCAAACTGATGGATTTTTGCTGACCAAAGTCTGAAGTGATCTAGGCCAACTGAAATCTGTCATGATTTTACGAAAAAGGTGAAGTAAGGCTGGATAGCCATCACTTGTTCCTATAAAAATGAAATGCAGTGGATGCTGTAAACCTGGAACAAGCATATCATGCTGGAGAAACTCAGTAGGTCTGGCAGCATCTGCAGAGAGAGAGACACAGAGAGAGAGAGAGAGAGAAAGCGAAAGAGAGAGAAAATTAACGTTTCGAGTCTAATGTAACTCTTCTTCAGAATTGTTCTACAATAGAGTTAGACCTGAAGAAGGGCTCATGCCTGAAACATCGATTCTTCTGCTCCTTGGATGCTGCCTGACCTGCTGCGCTTTTCCAGCAACACATTTTCAGAATAGAGTTAAGCAGCCAGACCTGCTGAGTTTCTCCAGCGTTCTCTGTGTTTGTATTTTAAAATGAAAGATTGTTCATTTGGGTGGGATAAAGAAGTGAGTGATACAAAGGCAAACAAAAGATTCTTTGCAAACAGATGAACAAGTGATATAGGTATCTGATTGTGACGAAAGATCAGGAGAGATAATAATTTGGAATCCTGTGCTTCATTACATCAACCACAATATTTGAAGGGAAGACAGAGGAAATTATTTCAAACCCAAAACAGATTTAGCTGACATACAGGACAAAAATGGTATCCATTCAATAAGCTGTTTTTGATTTTGTGCATTAAAAGATTTTGCAGCCATTCAATGTTTCCTCTGCAGGGGACTGATATTCCTCACCTGGTCTGATCTACATGTGACTCCAGACGCACAGCAATGTGGTTGACTCTTAACCGCCCTCTGGGATGGGCAATACATACTGACCCAGCCAGCGATGCCTCCATCCCATAAAAGAATTTTTGAAAAGGCAGGCATGACAAACTGTCTTCCAGAAATTAGTCTTAAATGATTTAGAGCGCTTACTTTATTAAGAGTGTAAAATGCTGTCAGCCCCTGTGAGAATTTAATTTCAGTAACAGTTAAGATCATGTTGCCTTCCTAGGAATGTAGAGTAGATGCCAAGTGACAGTTCTTTTCTCCCCAAATCTGAAGCAGGAATGGTGTTTTTGTTGACACGCAGATACACATTTAGAGTCAAGGTTACATTGGTACAGTCCTACCAGACCAGAGGGCTGCCGCAGTTTGGGGTGGATTAAGCCGAGGGTCACCACGCTTCAAGTTGTGGAAAGTCCTTCACAACAATCTCAGCTCGAGTGTGAATTCAACCTCGATTGATTGATTTATTGTTGTCACATGTCTCGAGATACAGTGGGAAGTGTTGTTTTGTGTGCTCTATGGGCAGATCATACCATAGAAAGTGCATCAGGGTAGCAGAACAGAGTGTAGAATGCACTGTTACAGCCGCAGAGAAGGTGTAGAGAGAAGGTGAGTGGGTGAGTGGGTTATATTTGAGAGGCCCAGAAGCCTGGTAATAGCGGGGAAGCTGTTCTTGATTCTATTTATACGCGTGTACAAACTGTTAAGTCAGCTGTTGGAAGAGGGTGGAAGAGAATATAACCTCAGTGGGAGGGAATCATTGGTTATGTTGGTTGCTTTCCCAAGGCAGCATTGGTATTAGGCTGCATTGCACACCAGCCATCAGAGAAAATGAGGACTGCAGACGCTGGAGAGTCACAGTCAAAATGTGTGGCGCTGGAAAAGCACAGATCAGGCAGCATCCGAGAAGCAGCAGAGTTGACGTTTTGGGCATAAGCCCTTCATCAGTGCCACACATTTTGACACCATACATCCAACCAAATGAGCTAACTGGATTCCATTAGCTATCAAATGGTTTGGCATGTTCTGTGGCTATGAAAGTCACAATAGAAATATGATCTGTTTATTTTACACCCCAGTGTTGTGTGAGCAGCCCATAGAAAATTCTTTAATCTGCAAGTTAAGAGATGCAAACGAGTAAACGAGTAGTAGGCCCTTTCCTCCATCAACCTCACCAAAGAGAGAGAGATCAGGTTTTTGATGTGTGACCATGTATGCACAGTGACTGACAGTCACAATTCTTCAAAAGTCATCTTTGGCTCCAGAATTCTCAGTTGCTATAAAAATCCAAATTGTTCTTCAGGTTATTCCCATGATGCAAAATACGCTTCCTTTTAATGCTGTTACCCTCCAGTCTAGTTAACGGACACAGTCTACAAACCCTGATCAATTTGACTAATACCAAGTATACGTTTTTTTGCAAAAGGTGAGAAAAATCAAACCACCAATCAGTTTAGCATCAATTTTCTGAGCAGTTGCAACAAATTCAATGAAACAGTGCAGCCAGATCCTGAAGCAAGGAACATGGTTTCCATAGAAACTAATATGGGACCAAATATTATCAAGTCTAGCACATAGCAAGGAATAAAGGCCATTAGTTCAAATAGTAAATAATTTGAAAGATAGTTCCCAATGACAACTTAATTTTCTGTCATGCACCAAAGGGACTGGATGGACAAAGTAGGACAATTTATCAACATCATGTGTCATTATTGTTCAAAATTAACATTCTTGCTGCATTACATCAATTGTATTTGCACTGCACAATCATAGAGCGTAACTTACAATAAAACTAGGCAAAGTACCTGGCTATATGACTCCTCCCTTCATCAACAGCTAACTAAAGCTAGTCAGTGTAGGTATAGACAGAAATACAGAATGAATTTTCGATGTCAAAGTGTCTCCATTTTCATTGCACAATTGGACCCTTGCCAGAAATTCTGTTAAACTTCATGTTCAAAGGTTACCAATGTCTTTTAATCTCACACTATTATTCCAAATCATTTCAATAATAAACTAAATAATTTCTCAAGCAGGACTATGTTGTCTGGTTTTCTCGTTGTCCTCAATTTTACCCATTCTCAACGGAAAACACCAACCACAGTTCACTGGCATTTCCATCCTTTGATATTTTCACTTGAATTCTCTGCCAAGAGGATTTTTATCGTGACAGACATGATTGCATGTATCTAATGGATGATCCTGACACTGCTTACTCAGCAGTCAGTCGGAAAATTTAACCTACAACTGCCCAGCGAGCAGATTGAAACAATGGACCTGAAACCACTTAAAGATTCATTCACTTATTTGGTTCCCTCTCCATCGCAATCTTCATACCAACTTAACATTTCACAGCAGTTTTATCCCTTGTGCACTAATGTTTGGATAGAACTGATTGGGAAAACCTGAAAAACTGCTCTCAGAGAAGATTTGTGGCAACTTGATTCAACATCAAAGCAAATGACAGGATAAAACAAAGTTAATTCAATAATCATAACTAATGTATTTAAATCCATATTTCGTACACATTTTACTGAGAGAGATCCATATCTCTGCAACTTCCTTACACAAAGGGAAAGATCTAAAAGAGACCTAGTGGTGCCAAAGGAGGCTGGTACAATTGCAGCATTCAAAAGGCATCTGGATGGGTATATGAATAGGAAGGGTTTCGAACAATATGAGCCAAGTGCTAGCAAATGGGACTAGATTAATTGAGAATATCTGGTCGGCATGGACCAGTTGGAGTAAAAGGTCTGTTTCTGTGCTGTATACCTCTATGGCTCCAAAACTCAGCTTTCCAGGCAATGGAAGACTGGGAGTCAACTGAAAATTTCAAGATCAATATCCATTGATTTTGTCAATAAGGAGCATCACAAATATGGAACCAATTTGGGTAAACTGAGTTGAGGCACAAATCTGAAATAATTTCATTGAATAGAGGAAAATGTTTGAGATTGAATGACTTACATTCATTTCTACTTTCAAAATGTGTTTGCACACACAAAATCTGCAGAGAATCTCTTACAATTAATTTTTCAGCTCTTAGTTAGTATTTTTGAAGCATTGTTCAGTAACAGGAGCTGAATGGCCTCCTGAATCTCTGAAAAGAAATACTCGTGCAGACTTCCTCAAAGGTTTGCTCTTTGGCAAAATCTAATGGAATTCTCTTGCGGAACTGTCACAATGGTGGGAATCTCTTCCTTACAAAAAAGATTTTTTTGAAGCAGGAAGCACTGAAGCAAAGCTGGTTTTCAAGACACGAAATAGTGCAACAAAATTGATACGACACAATAGACTGAATCTGATCAGCGCAAACAATGGGGTTTGATAGTCTTGCACATACCTTTGCTAGTTTCATGCATTCACACATCCATCGAATCTCATACAAAGTACAATGCTCCTGCTGTGCTGCGTAAGTTGGCTTGTGCCATCTTCCTAAATATGCTGCTCATCATTTTTGTCTGAATTCAGTAGCCCCACCCTTCCCAGCAGGAAGTTCAAGGAGCAAGTCCATCACCACTTGGAAAGGATGACCTACATTGGTCTGTATTGGTTCCTAGGCTGCTTATTCACTCCTCACTATCCAAGGCCTCATATACCTTCCAGGTGGAACTGCATTTTACCTGCACTTCATTTAACTTTGTCCGCTCTATTCATTCATCAAACGTGGCATTCCCTGCACTGGGGAGAAGAAATGCAGACTGGGTCACTGATTTGCCAAACACCCATATTCTGTCAACAAAAATGGCCTTGACCTTCCAGTTGCCTGTCATTTTATCATCACCATGTTCCCATGACAACATTTCCGCCTTAGGCTTGCCGCAATGTTCCAGAGATGCTTAGCGCAAAGCTGGAGTAACAACACCTCATCTTCCATCTCTGGACCCCATTTCCCGTCAGCAAAAATCCAACTCTTTTCAGCTCTGATGTAGGGTCACTGGACTCAAAACATTAACTCATGTTTTGTTTTCTTTCCACAGGTGTTGCCAGACCCACTAAGTTGCTCCAGCACTTTCTGTTTTTGTGTCAGATTTGTAGCATCTGCAATTCTTTGCTGTTTCTCCATTGAACTTGCTCTGTGGCAAGTGCATTCTTCCTTAGATAAGGAGACTAAAACTGAACACAATACTCCAGGTGAGCTCTCACAAAACTTATATAAAACTGCAGCAAGATAGCTTTAATTCACTATTCAAATCCATTTGAACTGAATACCAACCTGTTGTTTGCATTTCTAATTGTTTGCTGCATCAGCATGTTAGCTTTAAGTGACTCAGGTCTAAAGGACCTGGGTTCCTTTAGACACCTATACGTTCTAAGCTCTGAATATTCTACCTTTCTGGTTTTTCTACTGAAGTGAATGATTTAGCAATTATTCACATCATATCCCATGGTCTAAACCATTCTCTAATCCCTCCTGATGCTTCCTTGCACCTTCCGCACAACATACATTCCAATGAAGTTGTTTGTCAACTGCAAAATTTGGAAATGTTACTGTTGGATCCCTTATCTAAATATTTATGCAGATAGGTAAAAAGTTTGGACTTAGCACTGACACCTCTAGGACGTCACTAGTAAAAGCTTGCTATCCTGAGAATGATCTGTTTATTCAAACACTTTGCTTTCTGTCAATTAACCAATCCTCAATCGATACAGGTTTATTCCGCATAATCCCATATGCTTGAATTTTATTTACTAACCACCTGCATGGGACCTTATCCAAAGCCTTCTGAAAATACAAATGCAGCATATCTCCTTTGTCAATGTTAAAAGAAATACCCTCAGAAAAAACCAAACATTTGTCAAACATGGCCGCCATTTCATAAATCCACGTTAACTCCACCCAATTTTGCTGTTATTTTCTACATAGTGAATCATCACATCCTTTGGAGGTAAATTTTTAAACATTTTTATTCATTCATACTTCTCTTACTCAAAATAGTGGGTTTAGATTTTCTACCTTCCAATGAGCAGAAACCTTTCCAGATCCATAGAAGTTTAAAAGTTTACCAATTTTGAGCTGACTGGGAGTCGTCACTGCTACATTCAGAAAGTGTGTCCGACTCTTACAAGTTTGAGACCTGCTCTGGTTTATTTCAATTTACAATTGTTGTTCCACACTTTGGATACTCACTGTCTGTGAACTGTAACACAAACTCCAAACTAACATGATTTTAATTCCTTTGTACCTTGAGAAATCATTACATGTGCATGGATATTAAGGCACATTGAAAGCTAAAGATCAGCCAGCCAAATGTATGTTCAGGTCTAGCTAGGAACCTGTCTTCAGATTCCACAATTATGAGCAAACAGAAATGAACTTTACCATACAAAGTCATTCCACAATATTCCAGCATCCAGAATTGCATGAGTCAAATATAAGCAACCAACAGAGATCAAACACCCCATTGAGATCAAACACCCCATTGAGATCATCGAATCACAAATGTGGTCAACACACACATAGGCCACAACAGCAGTTGAATATAGCAAGCACTGGAATAGACAGTTCCAGAAATTTTACAATATATTACAGATTGCTGGACTTGACAGAATAAGTTGATACAAAAAAATGGATTTTATCATAAAAAGAAGAAAGAAAAGTTAATCCTGTGAAACATACATTTACGATATTTTTCGAGTACTGTGCCCTTCTGAAGGTCAATTTTACAAGCCATCTGACAGAGACAATAAATAGAGGGGGTGCAAATGCACACTTTGAATTTCAGAATGAAAACATTGCCGTATGAGGAGAGATTGACTAGACAAGTCTTAAATTCCCTTGAATTTAGAAGCATGAGAATTATTGTCATCAAATGAGCAAATGAATGATTTATTTCTTGTCACATATCAAGGGAAATAGATTGAAAAACGTTCTGTCACCACAGTCCGGCACCATTTTGAGATCCAAGAAGAATAAAGGAAAGCACTTAAATAGAGTTTGTCTTCATCGGCCTGGGTCCCAAATGTGGCTCCAGGACATCTGCAAGGTCTCCACTTCGGGCTTACTGCAACCAGGAACTTCCACTCTCGGCACTGAAACCACCACAATCAATGACTCAGCGCAACCAACAGTCCACACTCCTGGCCTACCACAGCAAGGGGGCGCAGGCTCCAGGCCTACCGCAGCCAGGGGTCCCCACTCCAGGCCTACCGCAGCCAGGGGTCCCCGCTCCAGGCCTACAGCAGCCAGGGGTGCAGGCTCCGGGCCTCCCGCAGCCAGGTGTCCATGCTCTGGGCCCTATCACAGCCAGGGGTCCACTCTCCAGGTCCTACTCTAGCCAGGAATGCCCGCTCCAGGCCTACCACAGTCAGGGTCCCTGCTCCGAGCCAATCGCAGTCAGGACTGCCCACTCCACTACCGACACCCTGCCACGATTCCAGCAGGCCATGAACCGGGCCTACGAAGCCAGGAGTTCCTGCCAACACAATTCAGGCCTCCATGCAACATCAGAAGATGATGGAAGGAGAAAGGAAGACAGAAAAGGAGACAGCAAGGACAAAAATGCAGCTGGCCCGGGTGGATGGGCTCAACCCGAACACCATCTGCTTCTGGTGAGACAGACAGGCCCTTCAGCCCAACAAGTCCACACTGACCCTCCGAAGAGTAACCCACCCAGACCCATTCCCCTACTACTGTAGATTTTCCCCACACAATGCACCGAACCTACCCATCCCTGAACACTATGGGCAATTGATCTGACCTGCACATTTTGGATTGTCGGAGGAAACCCACACACAGAGAATGTGCAAACTCCCAACAAACAGTTGTCTGAGGCTGCAATCGTACACAGGTCCCGGGTGCTGCGAGGCAACAGTGCTAACCGCAGAGCCACCATGGTTGGTGAGTGATGTTGAGTGATATCATCAACGTGGGTCCAATTCATGTACTGGCAGCAGTCAGCATGACAGCTCCATTATCTCAATCACACACTTTGCTTGAGGCATTTTTAAATTTTTTTAATTTCAAAAATATACTTTATTCATTAAATTATTTTGTTATCTATACAATTGGTCATGCCATTCTTATGCACACATTGCATTTCTTTACATACAGAGATTGGAATTAATCATTCATTATATACAAGTCTGTACATTGACCATCCAGATATTCTGCTGAGGCGTCAGCGAGGCCCAGAGTGGGCCCCCTGTTCTTCTTTAGGCAGGCAGATGTTACACGGTGGTCTTTCCCCACCGCGCCTTGGCGGCAGCTGCCCCAAGCTTCAGCACATCCCTCAACACATCGTCCTGAACCTTAGAATGTGCCAGTCTGCAACACTCAGTCGGGGTCAACTCCTTCAGCTGGATGATAAACAGGTTTCGGCCAGACCAAAGAGCATCTTTGACCGAGTTGATGATCCTCCAGACACAGTTGATGTTTGTCTCGGTGTGCGTCCCGGGGAACAGACCGTAGAGCACAGAGTCCCGCGTCACGGCGTGTGGTGAAAGGGTTAAAATTGTGTCCCAATACATGTGTGAATCTAACCGAAAATGGAAGGTGTCGCTTGGTCCCGTGTGAATCTTGTTATACACCTTCCCGTGTGAATAACCAGAATGGAATGTGTTTTTTAGCCTTGCTCTGCTCTAACCGAAAATGGAAGGTGTCGCTTAGTCCCGTGTGAATCTTGTTATACACCTTCCCGTGTGAATCTTCTTATCTGTATGTAACCAGAATGGAATGTGTTTTTTAGCCTTGCTCTGCTGTTCACATGAATGTTTATATCTGGAAAAGAGTATATCAGCTGGAGAAGTCTCCAGTTCGGTAGAGTCTGCTCCGGGGTTACGTTTAACCGCCGAGCGTGGGTTGTTGGCAACCGCTCTACGAGAACTGACGGCTCCCAGTTTTGGTAACATGTAGAGTGAGTATAAGCCAGACCCGTTGTAAGTACGAGACTGGTTGTGGTGACACTGCGGGGAATAAAACACTTATATTCTAGCAGACTCGCCTCTTGGCTGTTTGTTCTGTGTCAGACTACTTTCCTGCGAGCCTGGTCCTTGACCTTGAGAATTTTTTAAAACATTTTGGCGTAGTCGGCAGGATCAATCGCAATTGAGGAAAGATTTTGATACAGAACAATGTTTTGGAAAAAGGCTAAGAAACCAGAGGAACAAACTGTGGAGGTCCCGACCGTCCCGGGATGGCATGGGCCGTGGCATGGCGTGGCAGTTTGTTTGAGAAATGGTGGGGGGCGACCGGAGGACTGGGAGGCCGAGGGCGTAGGAACCCCAGGGTCGCTGCTGTCCACCCTTGAGAGGATCCCAGTCCTGCCGAAGAACCCATTGCCTGGGGTACAGCGGAGGATGTGGGCCTGTGCGGCGGCTTGTAGACAACAGTCAGACAAGCGCCAAAAAGCTGAAGCAGAATTAGCCCTCCTGAAACATGAGCAGGGACTCAGTTCGGGAGATGCCTCTATGTTGAGGCAGGAAATTATGAAGTTAAAAGCTGAATTGACAGCATTAACTGAACTAGCAGGACGAACTATTATGTATCTGTCTGCTAAGAAACGGAAAGAGAAAAGGAAGGTCCCTCGAACCCCGGACCCGGTACAAGTACGGGCGTTTGTAGCCCAGTTAAATAACGGGGATCGGTGGGATATCGATCATTGGGATGGGAACATTTGGGGAGATTTAGATGATCAGTACGAAGAGGACCCACCCGTACTCCAAGCTAAACCAGTGGTTAGGAGAAAGCAGGTTCAGAGACGTCTCCCAGTGCAACGGGAGGTAATGTTAGATGAGAAAGGAAACCCTATACGGAATGAACAAGGGGAGGCAATTATGCATGAATTACCGCGGGCTCAGCCTCCCGCAGAATTCTCTGAATTAACGGAAGACTTCACTACCGATGAGGTGCTGTTTATCACCCAGAAAACCCGACGTAATCCTGGGGAGCCGTTAGAGCTATGGCTAATTCGGCTCCTCGAGGAAGGGGGGCAACAAGTGCAGGTAGACTATCAGGATGCTCCCAAGTTTGGTGGATTAGCAAAGGATGCTGCCATAGACCTGGGGTACCGCAACCAAGCCAAGGATATGGTAATAGATCGCAGTATGGGGACCCTATTTGGGATGTATGCCAGGGCAGTGGCCGAACAGTATCCCTTCCCGTCCGATTGGCCCCCCTTGGAAGGAACTTGGACAACGATTAAGGAAGGGGTTCAGAGGCTAACCCGTTTGTGTGTGCGGGATGCCCTGTTGCTGGGAGTGCTGGACGAGGTAGATAACACAAATGTTAGTAGACAGACTAGAGACCACCTAGTGAAGACTGCCCCCCCCCCCCCATTATAAACCACTGTTATTAACCATAATGTTGAGTGGACGGGGAGAAACCCTAGGAGATGCCCGTAGTATGATGAGGGAGATGGGTGGTTTGGGGGATTGGGGACCCACAACCCGTGCTTCTCAGGGGGGCACGGAGGGGCGTCGCCCTGAGGCTCGGGCAGGGGGAAAAGTAAACCCTAATCAAGGAAGTAACCAAGGCCCCTCACGGCGTGCTTTGTGGCAAGCTTTGATACGGGCGCAGGTCCCAGCATCGGAGATTGATGGCCTACCTACACCGGAATTAAAAGACTTATGCAGACGAAAGGGACTGAAGGTGTCCCGGGGAGAGACGGAGTCCCGACCCACTATGGAAGACCTAGTGGAATTACTAACACAAAAATGTCAGACACGGGGTCCGGTTGTTAATGAGCCTCGAAGGGGTAGAACTTCCACTTCCCAGCGGTGGGAATCCTCGGAGGACGAGGAGGAGGAGGAGGTACAGCCTCCCCTCAGAGAGTGTTATAAAGTGGATAGGCGTGGCCGGAAACCTAGTAAGAAAGGCAAGAACAAAGAAGGGCGAGGCAAACGTCTTTACCCAGTGCTGTCTGGGGAAGATGAATGGGAGGAACAATAGGAATCGGGCCAAGCCCCAAGGGTTTGCCCACGAACGAGCCAATGGTCAGCAGACGACATTCGACCTCATGTATCATTGACTATCTATTGGCGCAAATCCGTCCAAACCGTTATGGCTCTAGTGGACACAGGGGCGGAGGCCACCTTAATCTATGGGACGCCCCATAAGTTTAAAGGAACCCCAGTCACGCTGGTTGGGCTGGGAGGTAATCTGATTGAAGGAAAAACAGTACAATTGCCCCTAAAGATAGGTACAATGCCCATTAAAACTTATTCAATTATCATTACACCGGTTAGAGAATGGATCCTGGGAATGGACATTCTGGCCGGTTTAACACTTCACCTCCAACAAGGGAAGTTTGAATTTGGAATCACGAAAATGGCTTTGCGCTGTAGGACGGTGTTAGTGGGAAAGGTTAAAATGGACCCCTTCCCCATCCCGATCGCCGATCGCGTAATAAGTCTTAGACAGTATAGGATTCCCGGCGGACATAAAGAAATATCCGCCACAATTAAGGATTATTTGGAAGCGGGAGTGCTTAGGACATGCACCACGGCGTGGAATAACCCCTTATGGCCCGTACATAAAGCCGATGGGTCATGGCGGATGATGGTAGATTATCGGCAACTAAACCGTCACACTCCGGCCTTGACGGCAGCGGTCCCGGATGCCGTCACTATTATAGGACGAATCCAACATCATCCAGGGGTGTGGTACGGAGTAATTGATTTGGCTAATGCCTTCTTCACAATTCCTATTCCCGAAGATAGGCAGGAACAGTTCGCATTCACTTGGGAGGGTAGACAATTCACGTTCACACGACTGCCCCAAGGATATCTGCATAGCCCTACTATCTGCCACCGGATAGTTGCAGAACACTTGGCTGCCTTTAAAGTGCCTGACGAAGTGATGATCTCGCACTATATTGACGATATGATGATACAGGGGACAAGTCAGAAGCAGGTTCAGGAATTGCTGGACCAACTGGTTCAACATATGCGAGGATATGGGTGGGAGATCAACCCAGCCAAAATCCAGGGTCCCTCACAAACGGTAAAATTCTTAGGAATCGTGTGGAACAAGGGGGAAAGGGAAATCACTGCGAAAGCTAAAAATAAGATTCAGGTCTTTGCCGTCCCTCACACCCAGAAGGACGTGCAGCAATTTATTGGGTTATTCGGATTCTGGAGACAGCATATTCCCCATTTAGGACAAATTTTAAAACCTTTGTATCGAGTTACGAGGAAAAAGGCAGCGTTCGAATGGACGGAGGTCCATCAAACTGCATTTGAAATGGCCAAGCAAGCGATACAGCAAGCTGTATCCTTGGGAAAGATACAGTCAGGACCTGTAGAACTGCAAGTCTCAGCACAGGGGGATTATGCCAATTGGAGCTTATGGCAAAAACAGGAAAGAACCCGTAAGCCACTGGGATTTTGGTCCCGAAAATTACCCCCGGCAGGGGAACGGTATACCCCCTTTGAGAAACAGTTATTAGCATGCTACTGGGGCTTGGTGGAAACCGAAGCCCTGACCATTGGACATGAAGTGATCATGAGAACAGCTATCCCTATTCTTCCGTGGGTACTTAGTGACCCCACTACCCACCGAATAGGAACTGCCCAAGAGAGCAGCATCATTAAATGGAAATGGTATGTGTCGGAGAGAGTGCGGACTGGACAGAAAGGAGTGTCAGTCCTACATGAGCAAGTGGCGGAGGCCCCTGAGGAAGGGGAAAAGCGGTTTGAGGTGATTGAATACAAGGAATCACCCGTTAAGATGGGAAAACGGTATGATGAACTGACCCCGGATGAACAAGCCACGGCTTGGTTCGTAGATGGGTCAGCCCAATGGAAAGCGGGACAGCGTAGATGGAAAGCTGCCGCCTTTAACCCAAAACAAGGCACTACCCTAGAAGAATTAGGGGAGGGAAAAAGTCGTCAGTGGGCAGAATTAAAGGCAGTGCATATGGTAGTCATGCAAGCAGGGGTCATGGGAGTTTGTTTGTTCTCTGACTCGTGGTCAGTGGTTAACGGCATGACACAATGGATGCCAACTTGGCAGGCCAATCAGTGGATGATCCAGAATAGGGAAGTGTGGGGTAAACAGTTATGGGAAGATATATGGGAGAAAGCTCAATACCTGGTCATATACATCACCCACGTAGATGCCCATACCTCTCGAAATGATGTGGAAGCTCTACATAACCGATATGTGGATGGTATCGTCCGAACCATGATGGTGCAAAGGGGCACCTCAGTGGACCTAGCTAGATGGGCACACCTTAAGGCTGGGCACTGGGGAGTGCAAGGAACCTTGCACTGGGCTCGAGACCGAGGAATAGATCTTATGGTAGATGATGTTAAGACTGCAGTAAACCAGTGTGAGCAGTGTCAACATCAGCGGCAGGGAGTGCCCCAACACATGATGGGACATATCCATCGGGGGGATGGTCCGGGACAGAGCTGGCAAATGGACTTTGTGGGTCCCTTACCCTCCTCACAAGGATGTAACCACATATGTACAGCTGTGGACACTATGTCTGGGGTTTTGGTAGCCCATCCCTGTCGTCACAACAATCAACAGGCTACCTTGCGATGTTTAGATTTGATTGAACAATTTTATGGATTGCCCATACAGGTCCAGAGTGACAATGGCTCCCATTTCACAGGAAGGGCGGTAAAGCAGTGGTGTCACGATAACCACGTGAAATGGGTTTATCATGTACCCTATCACCCACAAGCTGCGGGACTTATAGAACGAATGAATGGGCTTCTGAAGTCCTCACTACGAAAAGCAGGAGGTTGCAATGACTTAACGGGTTGGAGGAAGCAACTAATTCGGGTGGTGAAACAAATTAATAACCGCCCATTAGGAAATGGGGTAACACCCTTGAATAGGATGATACAAGTATGTGATACCCCAAAGACTCAGCCTATTAAAATGTGGAAGTTCGCTGAGGAAGCTGATATTCCCGTAAGGGCCACGCCGGCTTCGGCTGGACTGGACCTACGAGCACTAACTGCCCAGACTTTGATCCAACAGAAACCTACGGTGATTAAGACCGGGTTAGGATTGATTTGTCCCCCTGGAACCTATGGGCATATCCTCCCGCGGTCGGGACTGTCACTAAAGGGGATTGATGTGATGGCAGGCGTAATTGACGCAGACTACCAAGGGGAGTTGGGGGTGATCCTGGTCAACATCACCGCTGAACCTTACGTGATACAGAAGGGGGACAGAATAGCGCAATTGGTCATTAAGCCATGTAACCTTACAACGGTGGAAGAGATGGGAGCTCCCGTTACGGTTACTGAGCGTGGGACGGGGGGATTTGGGTCTACTGACACTAAGGGGGCCAAGGTATGGGTGCGCCAGACGACCGGCCCCCCCAGGCCGGCCGAAATCATAGCACAGGGGAAGGACAGTCTGGTCACCATTATGTACCCCGGGGACCCGACCTGGGCAAACGTCCCGGCGAACCAGTGCTACTTACGTGAGACCTAAATAATGTTGTAATTGCTATGCACCCGCAGGCTGACCCTCCGCCTTGAACATGGGGTGGTCATGGGGATTGCGACTCCTATTGGCGATGTTCGCGATCGGATGGCCACTCCAGGGCATCGGTATCACGGCCTGGACGCTGGTACCGGTCGCCCGCCATGAGGTGCGGTGGGAGGCCAGTAGCCAGCGACGGACGCTGGACGATTTTACATGTGAACCCGGTCAGCAGTGCGTTGTTCTGACTCTCACCAGCGACTGTCAATTGTACACGTGTGCACAGTGCTACATGCGCCGGGATGGGGAAAAATATGACATATCGTTCATACCGCCTAATTGCACCCTGGTGGTAAATGCCCAAGTCAAGACGTGTTTGTGGGACCGACGCACCCAGACATGCGGGACAACGGGGACTCATTGGAGCGTCACAGCTCGGGGGGAAGATCTGTGGCTGCGCAATGCCACCGATATTCGGAATCGTCATCGATTCATGTGGTTAATAATGGTACTGCCCTCGACGAACGCCCCGTCTGAGGCGTTATTAAACCCCACGCGGGGCGGGCCAGCCACGGGGGGCGTGCGGTCGCATCGAACACAGTTGGCCCCTATTATGTCAACTTGTCAACAGATGGCCCGGGCGGTACTGCACACTGATGTTCATTGGCGGGTACAGTTGCCCCTCATACCCGAGTGTCATACCAAGAGGCGGCGACGAGCGTGGTACGACACCCTGCTGGGAGGCGCAGGAACTGTTATGGGTATCTCGAATGCCATTGACTCTGAGGTAACCCGCACTAAATTATCTAACACGGGACAGGCCACCTCACAAGGACTACATACTATTAGAAGGTGGATGCCATCCGTAATGATGACTCAAGGAGAGACAGCTGAAATAATGATACGATCTCTGCAATGGGAACTGGATGTCTGGGGCGCCACTCAGGAACTGTTTGAGAACATTACGGCTCAGTTAAATTGGACTGCCTGTCATATTCAAATGTTGCATGCTCAAATACAGAAAGAACGCTTTTTGCGTGTGGTAACATCCCCCAATGTACAAGCGTGGAGGGGACTATGGAATGTATCTGAGAAATTGTGGATGATAACCCATCCAGGGCGAACATGGTGTAACGCAACTATGTGTAACGGATACTTTGTTACCATGAATGTAACCCACACTGTTACGGTCTGTCGATATTATGTATTACCAGTGATTACATCTTCTAGATATTATTTTCTGAAGACAAGGGGACAGTGGTTTAGCCCAGATACCAATATTACCTATGATCTGTCCGCTTGTGAACAGACTGATCAGGGGAAAACTTGCCTACTGATGGACAGGTATCGGGACCCTTGCTTGACTAAGGGAACGGCCCTGTGCGAATGGACTGTTGAGACTCCAAGGGACATGATGTGGCAGATTGGGCCACACACGCTCTGTGTGGCTACCAATAATCCACATCCTATGCTTCCCTCAGCACCGTTCTCGGGATGCCTCTCAAATGTCTATCAGTGGCACTGGCAGAATCACACCTATTTGTTGACCACTTATAGCAGTGCTCGCCACTTTACCAAGGTGCAGTGGAAAGTGCTGAGGAATCCCTGGAACATTTCCCTGGATCGGTTTAAGCGAGCATTGGACCGATCCGAGGAGCTTAAGCAGATATTACGAAAGCATCAAACCAATGTCACCAAGGTTACGGTGTCTACCTTTATACATGGACAGGAGGTAGTACATGCTGCCCGTATAGTGGACGTGGAGTCAGCTCATCATTGGTGGGACATATTGAGTGGTATGTCCTCCACTGCGGGGACATTCCTGTTCCCACCCTTGTCGATCCTGGTAGCGGTCCTGGTGATTTTAACATGCTGTAATGTCCTGACTTGCTTGTATATTTGGCGTGTACGTAGGCGCTTGTTAGAAAGAATACATATGGGCATAATGTAACACATGTATTGGGTCAAGCAGTGGAATGTGGTGTAAAATTATGTCCCAATACATGTGTGAATCATTATGCAACACATGTATTGGGCCAAGCAGTGGAATGTGGTGAAAGGGTTAAAATTGTGTCCCAATACATGTGTGAATCTAACCGAAAATGGAAGGTGTCGCTTGGTCCCGTGTGAATCTTGTTATACACCTTCCCGTGTGAATAACCAGAATGGAATGTGTTTTTTAGCCTTGCTCTGCTCTAACCGAAAATGGAAGGTGTCGCTTAGTCCCGTGTGAATCTTGTTATACACCTTCCCGTGTGAATCTTCTTATCTGTATGTAACCAGAATGGAATGTGTTTTTTAGCCTTGCTCTGCTGTTCACATGAATGTTTATATCTGGAAAAGAGTATATCAGCTGGAGAAGTCTCCAGTTCGGTAGAGTCTGCTCCGGGGTTACGTTTAACCGCCGAGCGTGGGTTGTTGGCAACCGCTCTACGAGAACTGACGGCTCCCAGTTTTGGTAACATGTAGAGTGAGTATAAGCCAGACCCGTTGTAAGTACGAGACTGGTTGTGGTGACACTGCGGGGAATAAAACACTTATATTCTAGCAGACTCGCCTCTTGGCTGTTTGTTCTGTGTCAGACTACTTTCCTGCGAGCCTGGTCCTTGACCTTGAGAATTTTTTAAAACACGGCGCTGCTCGGGACGAACCTTACTGCATTCCTCTCCAGACTTCTTCTGCGTAGGCACATTCCAGAAGGAGGTGTGTGACAGTCTCGTCCCCCCCGCAGCCGCTTCGAGGCTGAGAGTCCGGGCGTGTATAAAGGATCTCACAGGCAGAGCCCTTCTCACCACCAGCCAAGCCATGTCTTGGTGCTTGTTGGAAAGTTCTGGCAATGAGGCATTCTGCCAAATGACTGACAGTCTGCCCAGGGAACCGCTCAATAGGATCCACCCTCTCCTTTTCCCAAAGAGTCTCAAGGACACTACGTGCTGGCCACTTCCTGATGGACTTGTGGTCAAAGGTGTTTTTCTTCATAAATTTCTCCACAAAGGACAGGTGATACAGAACGGTCCAACTACTCAGTGTTCCGCGGCAGCGAGGCCAGGCCCATCCTTCGCAACACCGGGGACAGGTAGAACATCAGTACATAGTGACACTTGGGGTTTGCGTACCGGGGATCCACGCACAGCTTGATGCAGCCACACACAAAGGTGGGCATTAGGCAGAGGGTGGCATTGGGTGAGTTTATCCACCCCCTATGCCCAGATCTTTATACATTGAGTCCCTTCAGACCCGGTCCATGTTTGATCCCCACATGAAGTGGAAAATGGCCCGTATGACTGCAGCAGCACAGGTTCTGGGAATAGGCATTGTCACCCTCATGTTAAACTCACCTCTCGGCAGCTCGCTCCAATGAGAGAACGGCCCTCTATAACCACAGCCACTTTCCTCACTTTAAAGTCAACTGAACTTGATTTGATTTGTAACGAGCAGTTGCTCAGAATTTAAATTACTCCAGTGCACAGTCAAAATCCTTTTTAAATCCTTAGCTCTCTGCTCAACTTCACAGATCTCCGATTTAGTGTTGTCAGCATATTTAACAAACTTGCAAGTCAGTTTCAGCATTTAGGTCATTAATGCAAATTAGATGCAGCATGAGACCCAAGTACTGATGTCTGAGACAATCTATTCAGTAAACCTCTCAAATCAAACATCATGGCCCTCATTAGTACTCTCTGAAACCAATTTACTATTCCGTTTTGTAATCCATCGCTGATGCTGTGATTTCTTTGTCAGTCTAATTCAGGAGACTTTCATCTGAGGCATTGGATAAACCATGCACGTATCGAAATGAACTATGCCATTGGGAGTTGCACCATCTACTTTAACGGCAACATTCAAGAACTGACCAAGGAGACACTGCAACTGACAGGTTCTTCCTGATAATGCAGATTAGTGGATTACCAAGGCATTAGTATGCTGGCAAGTGTGCTTAATCTTCAATAATGTCCAATATTCCATGGGTTGAGAGTGAGTTGACAGCTGTTTGGATTAGTTTCAATACTCTTATGAAAAAAATCCAATTTTGGCTGCTTTAATAACATGTTTGATGGACTTGATATTTCTAGAGACAGGTAGGTTTGGCTGGAGGTATCAGCTGCAGGAGATTCCAATGAAACATTTGGAAGTGTGTGATTCCCTGCATGCTGTGGTGTTTCAGTTCTATACTGTCCACTCTTTGTCCTCAGAAGGTTCCCAGTCCAAGAGGTCAAGTCAAACAGGAGGATGAAGCTCAAGGGAGTTTCAGTCACAATCCTGAAGAAGGTGGCAGGGATAGGCACTTCCAGTCTTGGAGCTTGTCCTAACACAAATACAGGAAATCTGTATAGGGTGTGCAGTATGTCATGGAGAGCGCAAGCACGTACATGCTAATGTCATTCTGTATATGTCTGTGTGTTATTTTGTGTGTGTGTGTGTGTGCGCGCGCGCATGTCTATCTGTGCCTGTGTGCATACCATTTCTGTGTACCTGTCTGTATAAATCATGTGTCCATCTGTGTATGCATATATGAATGCTTGCAAGTGTGTGTCTGTATCATTTTGTGGTGCCATTCTTTCTGTGTGAGTGCATGTCTGTCTGCCTGTGTGTGCGTGCCCGACTGTGTCTGTATGTTTGTGCGTGTGCGTGTATGTGTTTGTGCACGCGTCTACGTTTACATTATTAGAGTTAGGGGAGGAAGCTCTCTTTCTGTGCCTTGTCTGTAGGAGTGACAATTGTGTGAAGACACTGTTCTTCTCCCAAAAGCTATCCACGCCTTCCATCAGCACAGTTACCCAAGAGCCAGAAAATGGCAAAACTCAGGTTAAATCAGAGGCCACAAACTTCATTAAAATCACTAGTTCTGCCACAGCAGCAACAACAACAACAACCCACTTCTATTTGCACAGTGCCTTTAACGTAAAAATACTTGAAGCCACTTCACTGGAGCATTATCAAATAAAAAGGTGACACGAAGTTGTACGAGATATTAAATTAACATTCATCCCAAAATGCCAACAGAGAAACTGTACCATTTCAAGGTAAATTCCAATCAATTCTAGCCTCAAAGCTCATTCCATCTCAAAACTATTTCTGTCTCAGAAGTCATGCAGAAAACATGTTGGAAGTTTACTTTAAAGAAGCTAATCCTGGATTGAAAGGTTGCAGAAAGTAAAACACACAAGGATGTCTTAAATAATCAACAAAATGTAATCACTCAGAGTCACAGGGATGTACAGCAAGGAAACCGACCCTTTGGTCCAACCCGTCCATGCCGACCAGATATCCCAACCCAATCTAATCCCACCTGCCAGCACCCAGCCCATATCCCTCTAAACCCTTCCTTTCTCCCACCCAAATGCCTTTTAAATGCTGCAATTGTATCAGCCTCCACCACTTCCTCTGGGAGCTCATTCCATACCCATACCACCCTCTGTATGAAAAAGTTGCCCCGTGGGTCTCTTTTATCTCTTTCCCCTCTCATCCTAAACCTATGCCCTCAAGTTCTGGACTCCCTGACCCCAGGGAAAAGACTTTGTCTATTTATCCTATCCATCCCCCTCATAATTTTGTAAAGCTCTATAAGATCACCTCTCAGCCTCCAACGCTCCAGGGAAAATAGCCCCAGCCTGTTCAGCCTCTCCCAATAGTTTAAATCCTCCAACCCTGGCAACCTCCTTGTAAATCCTTTCGGAACCCTTTCAAGTTTCACAATATCTTTCCAATAGGAAGGAGACCAGAATTGCACGCAATATTCCAACAGTGTCCTAACCAATGTCCTGTACAGCCATAACGTGATCTCTCAGCTCTTGTACTCAATACTCTGACCAATAAAGGATCTGTATTGCCAGTGAAGATGTTATAAACTGTGGTGAAATGGGTTAGTGTGAATACGATAGTCTATATTATCGTTAAGTAGTGATGAAAAATCCCATGACTAATTTGAGATCATTCTCTCTAGCAATGACAGAGGTCTTGATCTCTATATACATAATCTTGATCTCTATATACATAATGTCGGAACCATTGCAGTCCATTTGCACACAGCAAGGTACAACAAACTGCAACATGCTAATGAATCAACAATCTGGTTTATTTAGTAATGCTGATTAAGGACTACTTATTTCTTGTGGCATCAGTGAATGATTCCCTCTTCTTCAAAATTGTACCAGTCCACTGGAAAAGGCAGATCGGACCTTAGTTCATTGTCTCATCCAAAAACAGCACCCCTGACAAAATAGCAGACTGTCTGTCGACATTGCCAACCCAAATGATATGATTCAGTCTTAGGATTTGGACTGGAATCATTCACTTCTTAATCAGAGGTAAAAGTGCCATCACTGAGTCACAACTGGCATCAATCAGGATGTTAATGGTTTTCACAGGGTCTGGCTGAAATATCAACATTAAGTTGAAATAGGTTTTGATTACAACTGTTCCTGCAAAGGAAACATCCAATATCAGATCTCGAAATTCAATAACTAAGCAATACTGATGTTCAGGTAGCAAGAGCTTGAAACAGCCTACACCCACAATATCGTGTATTTGAGGTGGGCAAACAAAGTAAGGGAAAACACAATAAATTGGAGAAGATATTAAAAGTGGTAGAAGACGTGTATGCCCTTAAGTGTGGCAGGTAGATAGGATGATAAGGAAAGCATATGGGATGATTTCTTTTATTGGGTGAGATTTTGAACACGAAAGCAGGGATGGAGCGGCACGGTGGCACAGTGGTTAGCACTGTTGCCTCACAGCACCAGAGACCCGGGGTCAATTCCCGCCTCAGGCGGCTGACTATGTGGAGTTTGTTCATTCTCCCAGTGTCTGCATGGGTTTCCTCCCAGAGTCCAAAAATGTGCAGGTTAGGTGAATTGGCAATGCTAAAATTGCCCATCGTGTTAGGTGAAGGGGTAAATGTAGGGGAATGGGTCTGGGTGGGTTGCGCTTCGGCGGGTCGGTGTGGACTTGTTGGGCCGAAGGGCCTATTTCCACACTGTAAGTAAGAAAGAGGGCTGGAAGTGCATAAGACACTAGTTAGGCCACAGCTGCAGTTTTGTGTACAGTTTAGTCACATTACAGGAAGGACATATTGTTCCAGAGACAATACAGAGGAGATTTACAAGAATATTCAGAACTCAAGAATTGCAGCGTGAGGAAAGATTCAACAAGCTGGGGATGTTTTCCTTAGAATGGAGGAGGCTAAGGGGTGAAATTAATTGAGTTGCAACCTATAATGAGTAGAGTACACAGAAACACAGAATGATCTGGGAAGACCTGTTTCCATTAGCAAAGAAGTCAATGAGCAGGAGGCACAGATTTATGGTAATTGGTAGAAGGATTAGGGGGAACATGAGAAAAGTCCTTTTCAATCAGAGTATGCTGAGTGTCTGGAAGATCATAGTCCACTTTGGCTGGGACAGAAACCCTCAACTCATTTAAAAGGAAACTGGATTGGCCCTTGAAGTAAACTACAATGCTATGGACTTGATGTTGAAGTGAGATCAGAATGGCACTTCATTTATTCAGCTGCTATAGACACAATGGGCTGAATGGCTTTTCTCTTTGGTGTAACTTTTCAATGATACCAGATAGGGCTGCAAACCCAACAATGGTCACCTTGGAACTTAGACAGAGTTGTAACAACTGGACCCTCACAGAGGGGTCATGACAATTTCCAAACCTTGCCGTGGGATTAATGTTTGGGAAGTACCGGCTCACATTGACATGCTGCTGCGGGGAGGTCACAGTGGGGGAGAAGTCAATACCTGTATACATTGTACTTGAAAACTGTAGAGCCTGTAACAGTGGAGGTCATTTAAAGGATCAGATCACAGCATGAGACACAAGTCTCTCACTGGTAATTAAGAAGGGGAGGTGATGGCATTGTGGTAATGTCTCCAGGTGAGTAATTCAGAGACCCAGGCTAATGCTCTGGGGGCAGGGTCTCAAAACTTATCATATGGAATGGTGGGATGCGATTTGAATTGAAGAAAACAAATCTGGAATTAAATATTTGCTCACCTAATGGGGACCGCGTAATCATATGATCGTCATAAAGACCCATCTGGTTCACTAATGCCCCTTCAGGAAGAACATCTGCCATCCTTATCAGGACTGACCTACATGGGAATCCAGATCCACAGCAATGGGGTGGACTCTGAAGCACCCTTTGGGCAATTAGGGATAGGCAATAAATAGGGGCCCAACCAACAACATCCACATCCTATTATTGATTTTTTACAAAAAAATACATGGGACAGTGTTGAATGCTAAACAAACTTTTGAAAGAGAATCAGGGAAGAGAGGGAGAGATAGTACATAACATTACAGGGGAATTATTAGAATTGGGTGATAGCAAGAAACAAGATAACTGCTTATTCTCCCAATTTAAAATAATCTGCTGACCTTACAAACACAAAAGTTGTGCATAACTCAACATTGTTAACAACACTGCAGCTATAAAATACATTGCTTGAAGTACAAGTTGGAAGATTATGTAAATGGTCACACACAGCTCAGTCTTCCCCCTTTAACAGTCGCCTATCCTCAACATAACCTCAGTGGACTGTGTGCCTTACGGCCAGAGAATGAGGCTGAGTACACTAAAGAAAAGAGAGAATAAGTAATGATTAATGGAAGGGAGTAGGGAAGAAAGAAGTGACCTATTATTTTCTATAGCAGTTCCATCTAGCACTGGGACTCATTTGGTAAGTGTCTGATATAAGTGCAGCCAAACATTGGGTCAACATAAGGCTAAGACTGTACACCAAGTTATGTATTGCAAGTGTAAAAGAGAATTCAGAAGGGAATAGTGTGCAGCGAATGTGCCTACATTCATACTTGAACTTCAATCTAACCCAGTATCAGTCTATGCTTATGCTGCCTAGAGGGTTAAAGGGTTATATTATTATTGCTGGATAAGCAACAGCAGCTGAGGGAGCACAAGACAAAGCAATAAAGAACAATTTAAATTTTGCTTACTCGGCAGTAGTAGAAGCAAGATGTACTGTAATACAAGGTAGTGGGACTGACAATACTGGCAGGTTATCTCTCTGTTCTAGGAGTGCTGAGAGAAAAGACAGCTAAAGCAGCTGATTTTGTGTAAAATATCAGCCTTCTTGCTCTCAGAAAATATCCCCAGATACTATGTATGGTGGCAGTAACTGCTTTCATTTCAGCATTGGCACTTGCAAGACACAGCACTTGCATGGCTCTCTCTTTTAGCCATTCCAGTGACATACAGGGTGGCAATCCAGATGCATTCTGGAGAGTTTCCTTTGACCTTACAGGCCGCCAATGCTCCGGACCAGCCTTCAAGATGAACTGGCGCTTCCCAAGCTAGGAGGGGTGGGGTGATGAAAGCACAAGCCTAGGTCTTGCTGCACATTGGAACATTAGTCACCGGGTGATCTGAAGCACCAACTCCCACTCATATTGCTCCAGGAGAAAATCTGGTTAATCTTGAGGACTTGAACAAGTCATGAGCATGTTTTAAAAGCAATAGGCATTGTTAAACACTATTCTTTCAATAACAATATTGGTGATAATGGAGTCCTTTTAAGTGATGCAAGTTACTGAAAATAAGAAAGAAAATAAGAGCATTAGAACATAAACTGAAAACACAAAAAATAAATGAGCTTGTCCCATGTGTCAGGAGTCAGGGAAAGGAGTGGGCACGTTGCCGTATGTTACCATTCTAGGTCAGTCTCACACACACAGCATACACTGCACAGAGAGCACACTACATGTGCTTCAACCAATTCACCATGTCTCCACACTGAAGGGAAGTAGCCCTCAGTCAAGTCAAGGGATCTGCCGTCAGTCATGGGGTGCCATTGCAGTCAGGCAAGCGTCTGATCTCAGTCCAAAGGCTGGGATACAATGGGTTGTCAGGTTGTGGGTGGGGGTGGGGGGGAGGCGGGAAGGACGGTCAGTCTCACTCCAGCCCAGGGTCTGCAGGTCCATTGCAAACTTTCAGCTGCTTATTGAAAGAATAGTGTTTAACAATGCCTATTGCTTTATCATCATGTTGATGAGCTTTGTAGAGAGCAGTCAGGGATCTGGTCAGAGATCACCCAGGGCTGTCCATCTGAGTTGGTGAGAGGGTGGAGCAGAGTCAGTCCTGGGGTTAGAGGAATGGATGGCATGGTGGGTGTCAGAGGATGGAGGTGTGAGGGGGAGGTGTGAGGACTCGATAGTAGGGACTGTAGACAAGGACCGGGAAGCAGAGAGTATAAATGCAATGGAGGTGAGGGGGTAATGTGTTTGGGGTATGGAATTCAGTATATATGGGATAGTGCCAATACAGGAGGATACAGGATACTGCAGGAGGCGAGGTGAAAGGCTCTTACCACTACCGTGGTCTCCACTAGTAGAGGGTGGGCAGGGGGAGAGCGTACATCTTGGTGGTGGATGACAGTGGTTATGACCAAATTATAAGTAGCAGGGAGGTCAGGGGCAAGGTAAACACTTTGGAAACTCAATTGACTGTGGCAGTTGGGAACATGTGGGCTTCAGTGGAGCCGGATTCCCCAGGTAAAAAGGGAGATAGAGGCTTTGGCAGGCAGAGAGGTGGGTGAGGCATTTACCTGGCTGACCAGGCTGAACCTGGTGCCCAGTGTGGCCTTTAATTGACAAATGTCTGCAAGCATGCCCAGTGGCATCTGCACTAATCCACTCATTTGCAGAGAACAGCCGGACATCATTTGCATTCAACATCAACAAGCATCGGAGATGAATGCAGCCTACAAGCATATATGAGCTCTGCTGTGCAGTGGTAGTATCCCTATCTCTGAGCCAGGAGGCCTGGGCTTATGTCCTACTTATTCCAGAATGGTGTAAGAACTCCTCTGAAAAATACCTGCAAGACGCAAATACTGATTACAGACAATGTCATGCAAGTCACTGATCCTTGCAAACTGAAAATGGACATCTTTGTGGAGTAGAGTAATCACAGGTAACCTTAAAAAGGAGTGCCTCATAGACTTGATGCACACAGCGAATGTAAGATGGCCTGGAATGCACAGAAGCATGGAACTAATTCACTCTCCACATGAGCTGAGGGGTTCAACGCAAGACTCTCTTATACGCACTGATGTCTTTTATGCAGTGATTTGTGTCTGGGAAGAGAAGGGATCAGGGTTCATGCAGCACTTACACACTCTTTGCCAAATGACTGGTGCAGCATTCATTGGGATGAGGTCTGAAGGTCCAAGATTTCCAACACTTGGCCATCCTTGTTGGAATGCCCCATGTCCAACTGCATGGAAGAGGATGTCAACCTGTCATTTGTAAAGGATGCAATTGCTGACTGCTCTCATTTGTTAAAGACCCATCCTGTTTTTTTCCTGCTCCCCACCCAGGGATGTTGCAAGTCTGACTGATGACTCCAACCACAGCTGTTACTGAGATTCAACAATGCTGCAGAGAAACTGATAACATCAGAAAGCCCAATAACAGCAACAGACATTCAATGGAACCCAACCAGCCTCTACATAAAGAAGCTGCGGATAAAAAAAAAAACCCTCTAGGATATATCAGAGGTACAAACCTTTGTTCCTTAATGCTAGTTCCTCCACGTGAGTTTTGTTATATGCATTCACAGACTCTGGGCATCGCTGGCCAGGCCAGCATTTATTGCCCATTCTTAATGGCCCAGTGGGCAGTTAAGTGTCAACCATGTTGCTGTGGGTCTGGAGTCAAATATAGGCCACACCAGGTAAGGCAGTTTCCTTCCAGAGAGAACATTAGTGAACCAGATGGGTTTTCCAACAATCAACAGCAGTTCCATGGTCATCATTCGACTCTTAACTCCAAATTTTAATTGAATTCAAATTCCATCATCTACCACAGTGGGATTTAAACCAGGTCCCTAGAACATTCCTTGGGCCTCTGGAGTAAATAGCAATAATACCACTAAGACAAGTGCCTCCCCCCTAATGAGGCAAAGGCTGAGAATGTCTTAGGAGACATGAATAGAACAATGCTGCCTGTGCTGAAGGGGAATCGGTGATTTAAAGGTGGCCAGCCTAAATCTCTGACCATTTTAAGAATTTCTATGCAACTGCCTCCTTCCAAAGAGCCTCTTTAGGATCTCTCAATCGTCCCCCCATACATTTTTGAAGACTTTGACCGCTGCCATTTACGCCAGATTGCACCACTTTATCCTATTTCCCAGTGAGAAGTTCAGTGCTACAGCCAGGAAAGTTGGATTCGGAATCAGAGCTGGCCTCCCCCAGGTGCAAGGTGGTATTGACTGCCAGCAGCTCACTGAGAGGAATAGATCACCAGGCAGCGGACTCTTGTCAGTCAAACAGGGTTCATGATAACTCCAGCTGATGTTATTACTGGGCAAGTCAGATCCCATACAGAAAACTGGCTTGATCAATTATATTTTCGTTTTGGTTTTAATGAGGCGGCCCTTTCACTGAAGCACAAACACACAATGCTGCAGCTTCAGGTTTATCAATAAAATCGAAGTTTATGAAGAAAAGGAAATCATGATAGAATAAACCAAGCCATTTACATTGAACATAACTTAAAGATTTTGAAACACGTGGTAAAATGCAATTAATTCCATTAATTCCAACAAAACTCCTGTCCAGTATTCACACCAGAGTCCGGTAGATCGGGGACAATTGACAAGAACTATGCAGGGTAGCTGCAGTTGCCCATATTTGACCTGATGCACTGTTAGGCTTTAATTATGGTGCTGATGCCAAGAGATGCAGAAAATCCCTTTAGTGGTCAGCACTTCAAACATGGGGCAAGTGGGAGAACATGACAAGCAAAGAGTCATAAGAGTATAGTGCATAGGAAATGAGGCGAGTTTGTGAAAACAGCATGAAAACACACACTGGAGATTGCACAGACAGACCCTCCAAAATTCCCACTTGGCCGATAGATGGGAAGATTAGATTCTCTCTACAGTGTGGAAACAGGCCCTTCGGCCCAACAAGTCCACACTGCCCCTTCGAAGAGAAACCCACCCAGACCCATTTCCCTACCCTATATTTACCCCTGATTAACGCACCTAACACTGCGTGCAATTTACCATGGTCAATTCACCTGACCTGCACATCTTTCAATTGTGTGAGGAAACCGGAGCACCTGGAGGAAACCCACGTAGAAACAGGGAGAATGTGCAAACTCCACTCAGACAGGTGGGAATCGAACCCAGGACCCTGGTGCTGTGAGGCAGCCGCGCTAACCACTGAGCCACCATGCTGCCCTATTCAGGCGATTGCCTCTGCCTACCTCTACAGACGCTGCATGATCAGTTGCTGTTTTATTGACATTTTTTCTTCTTATTTCATATTTCCAATATCCTCAGAACATCCCTGCAAATTAATGCTGTTTCTGGCTAAAAGTACAAGGTTTAAAGATCTCTCTACTGAGAGACATGTTGTATATCTTTTGGTTTTTAAGATGGTAGATAATCGAAAGATGGAATAGAAGTTTACAAACACTCTGTCCAACCTTCTCATTAAAATGCTCTGAAATGCCGAACTACCAACAGAGACAACTCTCAACTGTAGTATGGAGTCCTTCATTGGTTCCAGGCCATCTACTATTCCTTTGGACCAGCTGGGATCCCACACAGAAATCACTGGCACTGAAAATAACCCTGGAATCAAATTAACAGTGACATGTGACTTTCCAAAGTTACAATGAATAAGTATTTAAGTGGACATCAGAAAGGTCACAAAATGAAAACTGGCCACAAGCACTGTCAACAGATTAAGGCCTTTCAAACAGAAATTAATCACTAAAGTTGATGGGTTTTAACTGCATGTCTGGAAATAACTGCTCACGCTTAAAAGCCGAACGGATTAGCAAACAAGCTGATTTAATTAGAAATGGAGAAATAAATTGGGTCCGACTTCCAAGTGTGGTGGTAAGTCGAGATCACAACCAGGAGACCAATCTAGGGTTAAAAGCCAAATAGAGATCTGCAAAATCAAGAAAGAGTCTGTTTGACATGCCACCTGGAGAACGAGTGTTCGGACAGCTGACAGTATACAAGTGGAAATGTATTAAGTAACATAGGTTAGATTACAACAGCATTAATCCAGTGATGAATATACGACACCCATATTCCCTTCAGCGTACAAACTTAAAGGGTGATTTACTTGAACTCTTTTAAGATGATTAAATGGCATTGACATGTTGACAGAGACATATTATTTCTGCTGCTGGAGAAAGCTTACCAATGCAAGGGTAATGTCTGGAAACACTTACTCAATGCACAGTTGAAATCTGGAATTCCTGCAAAAGTCAGCCGTGAGGATTAACTGCAAATTTCAGAACAGAGATCCGTAGATGTTTGGTAGCATGAGTATTAAGTGCTATGGATAGATGGAATTAAGATTCAGATCAGTCATGAATGATGAAACAACCTTGATGGGCTGAAGGACCTATTTCTGATCCATCATCTGTCATGTAGAAACACAATTGCAGCTTTTCACGGCCAGCAAACTTTCGCCGTGCTGGTGGGATAATATTATCAGCTGTGTTTCAGCTTTTAGGACTTTTGTCTTTGAGTCAGAATGTTGTAGGTTCAGGTCACACAGCAAAAACAGGAGCCTACGTATCTAGGCTAACACTGTCATGCAGTTCTGAAAAAACAAAAACATTAGAACTAAGGGCAGGAGTAGGCCATTCAGCCCTTCAAGCCTGCTCCACCATTTAATACCATCATGGCTGATCTCAGCTCAGACAACTCCATTTTTCTGCTCACTTCCCATAACCCTTCCACACATTACTAATTAAAAATCTGTCCATCTCCTCAAATTTATATCGTATGCTGGCATCCCTCTCACTCTGGGGTAGCAAATTTCATGGATTGATAACCTTTTGAGAAAGGCTATTCCTGATGAAGGACTTTTGCCCGAAACATCGATTTTCCTGCTCCTCGGATGCTAACTGGCCTGCTGTGCTTTTCCAGCACCACTCTGATCTAAACCTTTTGAGTGAAGTAATTCTTCTTCATCTTGGTTTTAAATCCGCTACCCCTTAGCCTAAAACTATGATCTCTCATTCTCGATTGTCTCACAAGAGGAAATGTCCACTCTATGTTGACTTTGTCAATCTCCTTTACAGCCAAATCGCTCCTCATAAAGCAAGCCTTTTAACTCTGGAATTAATTAGTGAACCTCCTCTGAACTGCCACCTATGCAGTTACATCCCTCAAGTTAGGGAGCGAAAGTTGTAAGCAGTACTCCAAAGTGGTCTCAAAAATGCCTTGTACCACAGCAACAACACTTGGCCATTTTTATACTCTATTCCTTTCGCAATAAATGTCAAATTTTTATTCGGCCTCCTTATGACCTGCTGTACCTGCATATTAGCTTTCTGGAACTCATGAAGGAGGACACACCAATCCATCTGGAGCAGCACTTTTACGTTTCTCTCCATTTCAATAACAAGTTGCCTTTCACTTTTCTTAACCTCGCATTTATCCAACTGAAAAATCTACCTACCCAACATTGGTCTAGTCACTTAACCTATCGATGTTCATTTGTAAATGCCTTATTTCTTCATTGCAACTTATGTTTCCAACTAATTTAGTGTCATCTGTAAATTTGGGACCCAAGGATTGAACCTTGTGGTACCCTACTAGCTATGACATGCCAATCAGAAAAGACCATTATCATGAGTCTGCTTTCTGTTAGTTAGCCAATCCTCCATCCATATAATATATTACATTGAACCCCATGTAATCTTACCTCAAATAAGAATGTTTTGTGTGGCATCTTATCAAATGCCTTCTGGTGGTCCATGTACACCATACAAGGCACAGTCAGAGGTGAGACATTTAACTGAGGTAAGTTCTAAACTCTGCAGTGAATGTAAAAGATCCCAGAGCACCATATTGAACAACAAGAATAGTATAGTGGTCACTATTTATCTTTAAGTCAATATTGCAAAAGAAAATAGGTGCTCAGTTATCATCATTTTATTTGAAGGAACTTGCTGTATTCAAATTGGTTGCCATACATCCATGAAAAAATGTGACAAACTTTCAAAGAAGCTTCATTGATTGCAAACAAGTTTTGAACTTCTGAAGTTATAAAGTTACTATCAAAAAGCATGCCTTAATTTTATTTAACAGGGAACATTGGATAATAATACATCTGGCAGAGAGCACCGTGGGTAAGCTTTACTTGCTCAATACCAAAATTAAACAGTGGATTGTTGAAGCAGAAACTGTTTAATGTGTCTTGACAACCATGCATTTTCATGTTAGCTTTGTACACATTGACTTACGCCTCACCATATACCATGCTCCATTCTCCTATTCAGAGGATAAGAAAAATCCTGCTCTCCAAACTCTGACAATGCCACACTTGTTCCTACCAAGAGCAAGTTGTGTAATGATTCTTCGAACTTTTTCTACTCATTACCAAAATAAAAATGTTGTCTATGGTAAAATCACCACAGTCCTAATTGGACCACAGGGCTATTTTTCTCATTCGAGAGAGATCACTGGTGGTGGTTTAACTAGAAGGTCTCCATGTCACAGGTGAGAGGAGAGGTTGAAAAGAAAAATCCTTCATGGGAACCTCAACAAGACACAATGCATTACAGAATCAATCTTGTCCATCACAGTCATTCAGTCGGGGGGGAGGCAGCGGAGGAGTGATAAAGTCACCAGAGTATTAATCCAGAACTCCAAGGTAATGATTTAGTGATGTGAGCCTGAATTCCATGGTGAAACTTAAATTCTAAATTTTCTTCTTGAAGTTAATAAAAAGGCTAGCCGAATGGTGAGCATGAGGATCATGACACCGATCAGTGCTGGGACCCCAGCTATTCACAATAAACATAAATAGGTTGAATGAGGGAACTAAATGTAATATCCCCAAATCTGCCGATGACACAAACCTGGGTGGGAGGATGGACTGTGAAGTAGATGCAGAGATCCTTCCCGTGTGATTTGAACAAGCTGAATAAGTGAGCAAATGCCTGACAGATGTAATATAATGTGGATATACGTGAGGATATCCAATATGGGAGCAACAAAAAGGAAGGCAGATTATCATCTGAATGGTTATAAATTTAGAGCAGGAGTATGCAACGAGACCTGGGTGTCCTTCTGCATCAGTAACTGAAGGTAGACGTGTAGGTGTAGCAGGGGGTGAAGGTATATTGGCCTTCATGGCAACAGGCTTTGAATACAGGAGCAGGGATGTTTTGTTGCCATTATATAGGGCCTTGGTGAGACCACACCTGCAATACTGCCTACAGTTTTGGTCTCCTTATCTGAGGAAGGATGTTCTTGCTATTGAGGGAGCATAGCAAAGGATTACCAGACTAATTCCTGGGATGGCATGACTGATATATGAAAGGTTCAATTAGTTAGGATTATAGTCACTGGAGTTCAGAAGAATGAGGGAGGATCTCAGTAACTTATAAATCTCTGAGGAGACTAGGCAGGGTTGATGCAAGAAGGATATTCCCGAAAATGGGAAGGTCCAGAACCAGTGCTCACTGTCTAAGGATGCAGCATAGACCATTTCAGATCTCTTCTCCCAGACAGCGGGGAGCCTGTGGAGACATTTCTTCAGCCAGAGGGTGGTGGGCCTGTGGAATTCATTGCCACGGAGCGCAGTGGAAGGCAGATTGTTAAATGTCTTCAAGGCAGAGATTGATAAATTCTTAATCTCGCAAGAATTGTGGGCTGCACAGTGGCACAGTGGTTAGCACTGCTGCCTCACAGCACTGGAGACCCGGGTTCAATTCCCGCCTCAGGCTGTGTGGAGTTTGCACAGTCTCCCCATGTCTGCGTGGGTTTCCTTCCATAGTCCAAAAATGTGCGAGTTAGGTGAATTGGCCATGTTAAATTGCCCGTAGTGTTAGGTGAAGGGGTAAATGTAGGGGAAGGGGTCTGGGTGGGTTGCTCTTCGGAGGGTCGGTGTGGACTTGTTGGGCCGAAGGACCTGTTTCCACACTGTAAGTAATCTAATCTTAAGGGATATGGGGACAGTGCGGGTAAGTGGCGTTGAAATACCCATTAGCCATGATTGAATGACAGAGTGGACTCAATGGGCCAAATGGCCTTATTTTCACTCCTATTTCTTGTGGTCTTAATTCACAATCACAGAAAGCAGTTGAGGTTAAAACATTCCCCGATTCTAAGAGGAAGTTGGTTATAATCATTTCAGCTAAAGGGATGAAAAGACATGGAGGAAAATTGGGCACAGTCTATTGAGTTAGATAATAAGCGGTGATCACATTGAATGGCAGTGCATACTCAAAAGGGGCTGAATGCCCTACTCATGCTCACGTTTTCTATATTTTTTGGTTTCTATCTCATCAGGAAATGAATTCACTTAAGGTAAGTACAACATAGTGCAGAGTCTTCTCAATGAATGACCAGTGATATAGCAATGCAAAATAGGATGTATCTCAATTTATTAGGGAGCAGGTGTGTTGAGAATTGAATGAATGTCTGGGGGTTAATTTTCCATCAGTCCGGCTTCCACTTATTCTGATAATTATATCCTACTCACCTCAACCACGGTGTTAAAAAAGTCACACATGACTCATTCTTTAAATAAATCAGTTTCCCAAAAGTTTACTATTAGATTTATTTATAATAACCATCCTGCCACATACAGTTCCAAATGGAAACATCTTCTCTGAATCCACCTTACATAATCCTTCCAGCATTAATATTGTCAAAAGTTTCAAAACACTAAATTAGAAAACATCATGAAGTATTGCCAATGTGATAAACTTTTGTATGCTAAACATTTAAATATATATGCAATGTGGCAAGTTTTTCTTCATTTTTGGACTAGCTCTTTAGCCTCCATCTCATCAATAGCTCATCACATTTCAATTTTTTTAAAAATCTTGAATGCAATTGACTAAGTATAAGCTAGTCTAGGTATCAGCCTGTAGACAGTCTTTTAAAATTGTTCCAGAGTGGAAAACTTCATCACCTATACCACATACCTGCAATTACAGAAACTCAAAAGTATACAAGTGCACCAAGAGCTCACAAATAGCATATTTTTTAATTGTCTTAGGCAAAGAAACGCGTATAGTACTTGCAGCAATACAATTATCATTGTTCAAAATTTTGCAATTCAGCTCATTCCTCAAATGCAATTTTGCTATGCAGAGATATAAAACTGAACTTCTGGTCACATGTTGATTCCTTAAATTTAATACCATGTATTCCAACAGACAAAGACCATGTTTTCTCTCATTACCTCTAACTATGCATCTGCATGCATTTGGCAGCTCTTTGGCATCCTGTATTACAGGATTTCTTCTGTACCCATCACTCTACAAGCTTTAGTTTGTTGCCACATCAAACTATCTGTTTTTTAGAAAGAAATCTGTCTTGCCGAAAATGGGATCAGTACAGAATGTACAAACATAAGGCAAGGACACAATGCTGGCATACTCCTAATTATAGCAACCTCTACAATCACCAATTATTAGGACTCTGCTTTCTCCTACCCACAGCATTCACCACTGTCACAGGCTGACAACAGAGTACAGCTGCGTCATAGCTTCAAAAAGGGAACTTGCACAAAGCTGAGTATTCTCTGATTCATTCCCAATATGTAGTTGTCACTGGCACGGCCACCATTAATCGATCATCTCTGGTTACTTTTCAGAAGGCGGTTGAATCTTCCTGAAAGGCAGCAGTTTACGAGATGAAAGTAGCCACCTAATATGCTGTTATGTAGGGAATTCATTCCCAGTCTCGGGGTGAAAACCCTGGAAGTGCATTAGAATCAGTGTAATGCAAATTTCTCCCTTCATGTGTCTAAAATGTGGACCAAATTCGAATCACTGTACAACCTCCCAGAAAATTAACACAACTACAATAATATTTCAAGCTCTTACAAATGCAAGAACACGCAACCCAATTTTAAATTCTTAAAACGTCTTGGCTTGCTTCAAAGCTCATATTGAGACTCTTTTGGAGGTTGGAAAATGGTTGGGTCTGAGTTTCATTCCTATGTTTATCACAGTATGTGCATCCACCTGATAAGACTCATGCCTCAGTATCTCTGACAAGCATTCACTGAGCAGTCTTCAAGAACTGCTGCAGAATTATACTTGTGCATTGTGCATATTCATGCTAAATACATTGTCTGGCCTTTGATTGTACGCACTGCTTGAAGTGAAGTACACAGTACTGCGATAGTGACAATGATGTATGCAGTTTTATATTTAAACAGCAATCAGAACAAAGTGTTTGGGCTTACTCAGTACTTAAGAGGAGCTAAAATGTGAACAGATACAAAGTTCAAACAAAGAGACATCCTAAAAAAAATCACATTGTCAAGATCCTTCTCTCCCTCGACAGGATAAAAGCAAGTTAAGAGAGTGGATTCTGCTTAAAATAATAAAGCTTTTACTTCCTTTTCTTTGGGGAGCTGCTGATTTGTGCAAAAGTATATTTGCATTCCATTACAAACTTATAAAATATTAGAGAGAACTAAGTAAGTCATAAATTCCAAAGTGAATAGAGCCTGAAATTAAGCATACTGAAAGAGGAAGGGCACTCAGCTCCAACTAGCACATCATTGCATGGTTCCACTAAACTGCCTCCGGAATGATCCCATGGTTTAGATCAGAACAAATGTTCAAAGTTTGGGAGAAGATTTGTAGCTCGGGTGCTCGTTGTTGTGGTTCTGTTCGCCGAGCTGGAAATTTGTGTTGCAGACGTTTCGTCCCCAGTCTAGGTGCCATCCTCAGTGCTTGGGAGCCTCCTGTAGAGATCGGCGAACAGAACCACAACAGAATAAATGTTATTTTAAAAAACCACTTTATGCAAGCAGCAGCTTTTCTCTGTTGTGTTTGCAAATTATCTTTCTCCAACTTTTACTTTCTCCAACACAGCCTTGGCTTAACTTGAGAATACTTTGAATTTATCTGTTACACCACATAAACTATTCCACCACAGTTTTAACTACAATTCAGGATGTGCAATAAATACTAGCATTGTCAACATTGTTCACATCTTCAATAAAAGAATAAAAACCAATCACTACATTGTTCATGTTTATGCATTTCTGGGATATATCAGTAAGTAGAGTTACGTAATTCAAGTTCAATACAGATTTCTATTTCAATGGGTAAACAGATGTTCTCACCTTCACCATACAGATGGGAGCATGTTACTAACTTTCAGTAACAGAATGTTACAGCCTGCATCACACAGAAGGGCACCAGTCACCTTCTGCGAATTAGGTGATCAACCTGACATCTTACAAATGCAAATAGCAGAAATGTAAAGCTTTAGAGACGAGTTCAGGAAAATATTGCACTTTGTTACAAGTTCCATCATGTCTACCCATTGTCTTAAGGCAGACAAACAGGAGGCTGGAAGAACACAGCAAGCCAAGCAGCGTCAGGAGGTGGAGAAGTCAACAGTTAGGGTTTAACCCTTCCTCAGGGGTTATACCCAAAATGTTAACTTCTCCACTTCCAGATGCTGCCTGGCTTGCTGCGTTTTTCCAACCTCCTGCTTGTCTACTTTGAATTCCAGCATCTGCAGTCATTTTTGTCTCTAACATTGTCTTAAGGCAGCAATCATTTTTTAATGTTGTCCAAGTTCATAAATATTCTTAAACGCACATTTCCCATCAAACGTAAGAAAATTGTAAGCAAGTATAGTCAAGTTCTGCTATAACGCAACAGTTCTGTTCTCGTGCGATCCCATGATAAGAAAATCACATAATAGTAGCCCATTTAAAATAATGAGTCCAGAATCACGTTATAACCATGCTTTAAAACTTTGTGCTTTAGAAAGTGCCCCCCATTCGTCAATCGTGTTGTAGCAAATTTGTTTTAACAAAACGCGCGTTACAGCAGAGCGACCTGTAAACTAAATACCTTAATCTAACCTGGCCAATTACTGTCCCGTCAGTCCACTCTCGATCAGTAAAGTGATGGAAAGTGTCATCAACAGTACTATCAAGCAGCATCTGCTCAGCAATAATCTGCTCAGTGACGTCCAGTTTAGGTTCCGCCAGAATCACTCAGCTCCTGACCTCATTACAGCCTTGGTTCAAACATGGACAAAAAAAAGAGTTAATTCCAGAGGTGAGGGGAGAGTGACAGCCCTTGATATTAAGACTGTATTCCACCAAATGTGGTATCAAAGGAGCTCAAGCAAAGCTGAAATCAATGAGTATCGGGGGCAAACAGTCCGCCAGTTGGGAGTCATACACATAGGAAAGTGGTTATATTAGTCTGATGTCAGTTATTTCAACGCCAGGGTATCTCTGAATGAGTTCTCCAAGGTACTGTCTGAAGGCCCAACCATCTTTAGCTCTTTTAATGATGTTCCCTCCATCGTAAAGTCAGAAGTGGGAATTTTCACCAATGATTGCACAATGTTCAACACCATTCATGACTCCTCAGATACTGAAGCAGTCCTTATTCAAATGTAACAAGATCTGGAATGTATCCAGGCTTGGGCTGACAAGTGACAAAACTTTCATACCACACAAATGTGAGGTAATGACCATCTTGAAGAAGAGACAATCTAAACATCATCCCATGACAATCAATAATATTACTATCACTGAATCCCACACTGTCAACATCCTGTGGGTTACCATTGATTAGAGGCTCAATTGGACTCGTGATAGCAATAAAGTAGCTATAAGATCAGGTCCGAGATTAGGAATGCCCCCCCCTCCCCAAGCCTGTACGCCATCTACAAGGCACAAGCCAGGAGTGTGATAGACTATTCCCCAGTTGCTTGGGTAGGTGCAGCTCCAACAACAATCAAGAGACTTGAAACCAACCAGGACAAAGCAGCCAGTTTGATTAGCACCACATCCACTCCCTCCACCATTGGTGCTCAGTCGCAGCAGCGTGCACCATACACAAGATGTTCTGTAGAAATTCATCAAAGATCCTTCGGCAGCACCTTCCAAACCCATGACTACTGCCATCTAGAAGGACAAAGGCAGTAGATACAAAGGAACACCACCACCTGCAAAGTCCCCTACAAGCAATACACTATGCTGATTTAGAAACATACTGACATTTTTTTCAATGTCAATGGGTTAAATTCCTTCCCACATGGCATTTTGGGTCTACCTACCGCACATGGACTGCATGATTCAAGAAGACGGCTCACAACCACCTATGCAGGAGAAACTAGAGACAGGCAATAAATGTTGGCCTAGCCCAGCCCTGTCCCATGTCCCATGTCCCATGAGTGAGTTGAAAAAACAAAATTTGGGTAATTCAGTTCAGAACATTCTTGTTGGCATAAAAATCTTATAAGCCCTACATAAAAATCAGGGATTAGAAACTACAGAAGCCTTCAGATTGTTTCCTTCCACATTAAGCAATGCCCTATACAGGTCATGCCAGACAAGTTAGCAATAATTTCTGCCAAACTTCACAATCAACTTAATTATTTTAATAAATCAATAACATAAGCAAATTGGCCGTTATAATCTTTTCCTCCAACCATTAATGCTAGCTCAAAATCATAGCAATCTCATGCAATTAAAACCTGTCTCTGGGCAAATTCTTGACACCTCACTTGCACAATTCCATTAGAAAGCACATCACCAGAAGAAATTATGAAAGCCAGAATAATGAGCAACATGGATGGATTTTTATTACCTACTGCAAAGAACTTACAGAAAATTTAATAAATAGTCTTGCTGAATTGATATGGTTTGATGAGAGAATGTTACAGCACAATAACAAATAACTTGCATTCACATTGTAACAATATCAACTTCATTCATATTTATGCCACTTTTAATATCAAATCCCCTCAATGAAACATTTGGATTGCAGTGACAAAACCACTGATGTCAGCCATATCAGTGCAAAAGATCATGGAAACACAAATGAAATTTAGGTTCAGAGTACTGAGAGTTTCCATCGCATTTAATGTTGGTTTAAAGAATCATTTCACCTGATGGCTTCCCAACACACAAAGTTGGTGATGCTCCAAGAATTAAATAATAAGCTTATTTCTTCAATTACGCATTTTTTTAAAAAACGTAGGAAGTTGCTACAACAATGCTGTTGCATTTTGGTAAATTACCTATTGAAGTAAGTAACTACACCAATGAAACTAGCAGTACTCTTAATATAGCTTTAGCTAAAATATCATGTTTCGCAATTTCATAAGTCACTCTAAGGTGGAGGGCTGGTTACCCTTATTAAACATACTAATTTTGTGATCAACTCATCGATCGGTTACATTTTTAAAGAAGCACCAATTTACCACTTTCAAGTACATAATGGTGGCATTTTAGTGTAAAGAAAATCTAATTAACTCTTTTTATGTTGCCCGATTGTGCTGATCTTACATTCCAATGCAAGTTTTATTTTCTCAAGTTCATTCCCAAGATATTGCATTGTTGGCCATGTCCAATTGTCTTTGAGAGAGTGGTAGTGACTTTCTTGAACATGTGGTCTAGGGTCATACAAATATGCACATGGACATTTGAATTAGAAGAATAATTGGCCACCCGGCCCCTCAAGTCTTCTCCACCATTCAATCAAATCATGGCTGATCTAATGACTCCACATTCTCGATAGCCCTTCACTCCCAAGAATCCATTGAAATTTGCCTTAAAAATATTCAAATACTCTGCTTTCACAACCTTTTGAAGAACTAGAGGGCATAAGTTTAGGGTGAGAGGGGAAAGATTTAAAAGAGACTTGAAGGGCAACTGTTTCACGCAGAGGATGGTGCGTGCATGGAATGAGCTGCCAGAGCAAGTGGTGGAGGCTGGTACAATTGCAACATTTAAAAGGCATCTGGATGGGTATATGAATATGAAGGTTTTGGAGGGATATGGACCAAGTGCTGGCAAATGGGACTAGATATACAAACGAACCTCGATTATGCACCATTCGATTAACTGAATTTCAGATTATCCAAACAAGATCGCAAGGTCCCGATGCTTGGATAACTATGTTATCCAGCATTCAATTAACTGAACAAAATACTCTCTGCCCGTGTCCTTCAAATAATCGAGGTTTAGTAAGGGTAACCAGCACTCCACCTTAAAAGTGCAAACCATGACATTTTAGATAAAGCTATAGTAAGACTGGACATAAGGTCAGCATGGATGAGTTGGACCAAAGGGAATGTTTCCATGTTGTACATCTCCAAAGACTCATGACCTTCATAGGAGAAAGTTCTTCTCATTTCTACCTAAAATAGGAAACCCCTTATTTTTAACCACTGGCTTTAGCTTCTTCCACAAGAGTAAGTATCTTTTCCACATCCACCTTGTCAAAACCCCTCAGGATTGTATCCATTTCAATCAACTGACCACCTACTCTTCTAAATCCAGCAGAAAGCAGCTTAACCTTTCCTAACAAGACATCCTGTCCATTCCAGGTATTCGTCTCGTAAACCTTCTCTGAACTGCTTCTGATGCATTTACATCTTTTCTTAACTGAAATGATCAAAACTATTTGTACTGCTCTGAACCTGACCACTGCCCAATGTAGCTAAATCATAACCTCCTCAGTTTTAATGTTCAACTATCCACACAACAAACAAGAACAATCCATTAATTTCTCTCATTACTAAAGGTTAGTCTGTAGGCACAACAAGTAATGTATGGACAACAAAATCTCAAACAAACACTCACAGCTCTGCAGTCTTCAACAACTTCAATGATTTTGTTTTGTTCCATGTACCAAAATGGACAGTTTCACATTTTCTGACATGCAAGATCTTTGCTCATGTACTTAATCTATCATGATTTCTTTGTTGCTTCTTTACGTCCTCTTTATAACCTTCTTTCTTATCAATTTTTGGGTAAATTTAGTAATCATAGCTTTGGTTCCTTCATCCAAAATTATATTATAACTCTGTGGGGGGATCACTGATTTATGAACGTTTCACTGACAAGTGAGCGTGTTTGAGACCGGGATCGCATACGTGTAACTTTAAAGATCCAATATTCCAATATTTCCTATACTTATGAATACTTTATATTGTCTAGTATTGTGTTTCAACTTGTGTACAAACTGACAGGTGAACAGATTGCCTACACATATTATACTACATTTCATTTAAATTGTTAAAATCTCAACACTCCAGCACTGATCCATATGGCACAAACTCATTACATCTCGCCAACCTGAAAGTTACCCATTTATGACTCTGATCTGTTAGCCAGCTAATCTTTATCCATGTCAATTTCTTACTCCCTACACCGTGTATTTCTAAATGCATTCTGGAAAATTCAAGTACAGTGCATCCTCTAGTTCCCCTTTATCTACAGCATTTACTCAAAGTAGTCTAATAAATTGGTAAAATTATTTCCCTCCACAAAACACCGAATCTGTCCGATTACCCATTGTACATTGCCAGTGATGTTAAGAGGGGAGTTCTGGATTTTGATCCATGAAGGAAAGGTGGTCTAGTTCAAGTACAAGAGGTGTGTAGCTTAATGGGGAAGTTTCTGGGGCTGTTGATCTCATGTGTCATTGCCCTCGTCGTTCCAGGTGATTGAGGTCATGGGTTTGGAAGGTGCTGTCAATGGACTCGAGCTGGAGTTGTTGAAGTGAATCTTTCCTGAAGGTAAACATTTGACAATAAGTTCAACAGGGTAATTTCAAATACAATCTGCATCCAAAACTCAAATGTTTCTCTTTGTGTACTGTTGAGACAATGATTAGTTTTACTGACATTTTTGCAATTTTGACTAAACCACCAAACCAATTTCAACTGATTGGAACCCCAACACCACACCTTCTAATATCAGGTGGCAATCTTCCAAACAATAACTGCAGTAGTGGAACTAGTGGCGGATCACCAGGCCCTGGGAACATTAACAAGAGCCTTGTTTTCCTCCATTTTTAAAAATTTCATTACATCAGAGTCATGGGGCGAAAGCTGGAAAATGGAGTTGAAGATTATCACAACAGCCATGATATAATTTCATTGGTGGAGTAGACCCAATGGGATGAATGGTCTACGTCTGCTCCTATTTCTTATAGTCTGTCCAGGTCTGTCTCTTACCTCAAGGCCTCAGAAACATCAGCAATCCCCTTCAGAAAACTGTCTCTATGTTCAAAGAATCTCAATGACAATGCCATTTGACAAAACACAGTGGCTAGACCAAACTGCTTAGATTGCCTTTATATACACACACATCTTTTAAGTAAGTTTTACTTCCCATGAAGAATGATTTGCTGTTAATTTAGGAGTTAGGAAGACATGCTGAGGTCGTACAGGATATTGGTGAGCCAACTTCTGGGGTAGTGTGTCCATTATGGTCACCCTGCTGTAGGAAGGATATTATTAAATAGGAGAGGATTCAGAAAAGATTTACTAAGACATTGCCGAGAATGAAGGATTTGAGATATAAAGATGGTTTGGATAGGCTGGGACCATTTTCACTGGATCTTAGGATATTGATGGGTGGCCTTATAGATGTTTACAAGATCATGAGGGGTATAGATAAAGTCAATAGCAAGGGTCTTTACACTAAAGGTGGGGGTTGACTGAAGATGGTTTATCCGAGGGTCACTACATCTCAGGCAAGGGGAGAGCTTAAGAAGGAGAGTCCTTCATAGTATAGGAATTGAACCCATGCTGCTGGTTTCACACTGAATTGCAAACCAGTCAACAGCCAACTGAGTTTAATCGCCTCCTTCAGCGATACGCGACTTGAATATGCTATTAGAGCTCAGTTAGCCAGTGTACAAAAGAGTAGTGCAACACTACATTTAGGGAAGGCTGTATTCACCACCATTACGTTGTCACTGCTATCCCTGGAATCATTACTAAAGGCTGCAGGTATGCCCACCTTCATCCCCGTGGTGAAGCAAAGCTGAATTCCCTCGATAAGGACGTTTTAGAGGGCTTCAGCTCAGAGAAAGCAGGAAGGTCAAAACAAAACAATTAGTTAAACACAATATAATAATGGTTTACACTTATCTGGGGACACACAGTGATGCAAAACCAACTCGCATTTCACTTTGGCAGCGATGCAACGTTTAATATAACCTAAATGTAACACCAATAAGGCACCATCTGTTTCCTTCACAGAAAGTAGCAAAGCCCAGAGCCAAAAAAAATGGGAGCTCCCGCTCAGAGACAGGCCCACACATCACTACCTTGGCAAACAGATCTTGCAGAGATCAAGATCAAATGAAAGAGAATGCACCAGTGTGAATGTATGCCAGTAACCGGGGTTCGTGTGCGATATGTTACGATGTGTGTATCGTTTCCTTAGGTAAGGCTATTTCAACAAACATTGGAATTTCAAACCCTGTTGCTTGCACCACACTTTACCATTGCACACTTAGGTAGGTAAGTGTCATAAAAAGACATCTCTCTTTAATTTCCCAATTAATAATACAGCAAAACTACAATCTAAAATCTCAGATGAACAGTGGCCTGCTTCAATAGATTGGGAGTGTTCTGACAGTGTTGGGAGGAATGTACATATAATCCAGCTTCAATAATCAAGCTCCTGTCGCACCATTAACATAATTGTGTTAATTCTACCAAAGTCCTTTTTGTACCACTATATAGAATAAGGAAAATAAAGAGAGATTTTCACGACTTTTTTTTTCTATCCAGGGGATGTGGGTATCCCTTGCTTGGGTCAACATTTATTGCCTGTTCCAGTTGTCCTTGAGAAAGTAGTGGTGAGCTGCCTTCTTGAACCACTGTAGTCCCATGTGCTGTCAGTAGACCCACAGTAACTTTAGGGATGGAATTCTATGAATGTTGACACTGAAGAAACAAGTCGGAATGGGTAAAAGCTTTGGAGGGGTACTTGAAGGTGGTGGTGTTGCGATGAGTTTGCTGCCCTATCCTTCTAGGCAGAAATGGGGGAGGATTTGGAAGCAGCTGTCGAAGGAACTTTAGTGAATTTCTGCAGTGCATCTTGTAGATAGCACACGCTGTTGCTGAGCATCAGTGATGGATGGAGTAGATGCTTAAGGATGTGGTGCCAGTCAAGTAGGCTGCTTTGTCCTGGATGACATCAAGCTTTCTTGAGTGTTGTTGGAACTTTACTATCCAGCTGTTTTGTGCTTTAATATTTGATAACTTGAGTAATGTGCTTTATCTGTCTCTTCTGGGGTAAATGCTACACACTGTACAGCGCAGTTCAGAATGCCAGTGCTTGACTGAGTCAGCAACAGCCTTTTTAAAATGGCATCAGCTCCAGAAATCCCAGCAGTGGCAAATACTTAATTCTGTTGTTCCATATATTAAGAGATTTCCATTATTTAATCAAATAAAGAGCAAAATCATCAGGGATTACAATGCAACCACAGTTTTCAGATTTCAATTTTACCATAATCTATACTTCAATTTGTGCATTGGTTCAGTTTCAATCTGGAAGACAACAATTAGATTTTACACTCTTTATCTGAGAAGCCAGCAATATATCTGCGCAGCATAAATTAGTCCGCAGAAAAGATATGGTATTTACTCGCAATTCTGTTCCTTTCTTCACTCGATAAAAATGTCAGCGAAATTTGTACATCGGCTTCTTTGAACATCAACGAGCTGTGTGAATACTGAAAGCACACATTATACAAACCTTCCCAGGATCAAACCGAACAAAATGTAATTCAATGACACCCTGGCACAACCAGTGCCTCTGAAAAATCTAAACAGTAAAATACAAATAATTAGAAACTTTGAAAACTTCTTTGATATGGTAATATGGGCCTGCTTTGCATTTTTCTTGCGCTAGCTGCTCTATGATCACTGAAGCAGATTAGCTTGCAATTAGATTATGTGAATGCACAAGAGATATCCAAAGGAATCAGGTCTTCAATTTAATATTATCTCTTAAAATATTGATGAGGGTTGCTCACATATTTCATTGGCATTATTAAACAATGTTTGTGGTAAAACTGAAATTTAGTAGAAATTGAAAAGTTGATGAAGTGCTTAATAAACAGGCAGACACCAATTTACAAACTTAGGAATGCTCGCATTATGAATGTGATCCCATACAGGGATGTGTTAATATTAAATTTTAAAAGTCTAACACCTGAATGTTCCTTCATACTTATGAATGACTATTTTATATGGTACTGTATTGATGTTCCAAATTGCGTACAAATCGAGTCGCTAACGGGCTCAAGAATGGAATCCATTTGTAACTCAGGGATTTTGATTTGATTTATTATTGTCACATGTACCTCAATACAGTGAAAAAGTTTGCTTTGCATACAGTACAGCAGATCATAATTTACAAAGACACAAAGATCACGGGGTGATTGAACAGAGTGAGGAATACAAAGTTATGGCTGCAAAGAAGGTGGCAAAAAACAAGATCAACGTTGCATTTAAAATTTGAGGGGCTGCCTTTATACCCTATGCTGAGTATGTATTTATTTCTAGTTCACTAAGTCACACAGCATTAAAACTAACAAAGCCACTCCTACACATCTGCAATTCATTAATTGCCATTAGCTATTTTGAAATATATATACATTCATAGTGTGGTCAATTAACTGTGCTTCACGTCAGCAACAAAGTAGGAATGTTGGCAAAAAAAAATATTTTGTTTAGTGAAAGCGGTTAATGAGGATTGCATAAAAAGGTCAGAGCTAAGGTTGTAACTAAGCGAAGATGCGCCATAGATGATTAGGGAGGCAAGTAAAAATAAGCCTGTGCAGAGCATGTGCTTAGTAAATGAGGGGAAAGATCCTTACCAGAAGAATGATCAACAAGATGAATTTATTTCGATCGAACAATCTAACTTTGCTTAGGGCGACAGATCTGTGAGGTCTGAGGAAGAATTATCTTTGTGCTGGATTATTTTGACAGCTTCATGAGCATATGAACACTTCATAATGCTATCATAGGCTCATAAATTTTGTCTGTGATGGAGAGAGTGTGGGTGAGCACGGGATAATATGAACGGGAGTGAGTGAAGGGGTGGGGTATGTACACAACGAGCATCATGTCTCAGCAAATGGAGATGTGTCATCTAACCTGCCCACCTCTAATCTCCCCTGGAGTCTGCTTTGGAAAATGGCAGTCGGGAATCCAGGCCAGAGCACCAGGAAAATCATATGGGATAGGCATTACCAGGCAGGGAGTAGTATCATAATAATAGGAAATCCTATAAATTTAATGTAATTCCATAGCAGAGAGAGAATCGACTGTCCAGTTCGTCGGAAATCTTTTCTTTATTCATTTGTGTGATGTGGGTGTTCCTGGCTGAGCGAGCAATCATTGCCAGTTCCTAGTTGCTGTTGAGAAGGTTGTGGTGAGATGCCTGCTGGAACCACTACAGCCCACCTGTTGTGGGTTGACCAACAATGCAATTCAGGAAGGAATTCCAGAATTTTGACTCAGTGACACTGAAGGAATGGCAATATCTTTCCAAGTCAGGATGATGAGAGGATTGAAGGGGAACTTGCAGGTGGTGGTGTTCCCAAGTATCTCTGCCCTTGATCTTCTAGATGGAAGTTGTCGTGGGTTTGAAAGGTGCTGTTCAAGGATCTTTGGTGAATTTCTACAGTGCATCTTGCAGATAGCACACACTGCTGCTCCTGAGTGCCAACAGTGGAGGTAAGTGAATTCTTGTGGATGTGGTGTCAGTCAAGCGGGCTGACTTGTCCTGGATGGTTTCAAGCTTGTTGAATGCGGTTAGTGCTGCACCCATCCAGGCAAATGGAGAGTATTCCATCATTCCTGAAGAAGGGCTTATGCCCAAAACGTTGATACTCCTGCTCCTCGGATGCTGCCTGGCCTGCTGTGTTTTTCCAGCACCACATTTTTCAACAGTATTCAACAGTCCCGAATTGTGCTTTGAAGACGGGTGGGCAGGCCTTGGGAAGTCAGGAGATGAGCTACTTGCTGTTGTATTCCTAGCCTCTGATCAGCTCTTGTAGCCACTGTGTTTATGTGGTGAATCCAGTTGAATCTCTTGTCAATGGCAACCACCAGGATATTGATAGTGAGGGAATTCGTGATGGTAACACCACAGAATGTCAAGGGGCAGTGGTTAAATTGTCTCATTGATGATGGTCATTGCCTGACATTTGTGTGGCGCAAATGTTATTTGTAATTTGTCTGGATATTGTCCAGATCCTGTTACATTTGAACATAGAATGCTTCAGTATCTCAGGAACCATGAATGGTACTGAACATTGTACAATACATCATCGATGAACGTCCCCACTTCTGACCTTGTGATGGAGAGGTGGTCATTGATGAAGGAGCTGAAGATGGTTGGGTCGAGGACATCCCTGGAGGAATTCCTGTAGAAATGTTGTGGAGCTGAGATGCCTACCCTCTAACAACCACAACCATGTGCCTGGTCTGACTCCAACCAGAGGAGAGCTTGGCCCCTGATACCCACTGACTCCAGTTCTGCATCATTCTCACACAGGGCCCAAACAAAAATTTGTGTTTAACTAAATCACAAAACTGGAGACTAAAAATTGGAGTCCATCACATTCAGCTCAAGTACATCACAATCAACATACGTGCACAGTCCTCACAATGTGTACAATTTGACATGGTGTTTGCAGAACCTTTGTCAGAACCTTGAAGGGTATGCTAGGATCACAGGTGAGAAAGCTATCAAACCTGGACCAGAAGCTTGTCAAACTGAAAGAAGAAGCGTTCATCCCAATGACGAGATGGTGGTAAGATTTGCATTCCCAGTTTGCAAAAATGTTCAATGTGAATATGCTGATGGACTAATATCGTTTGTCTTCAAAAGAAGCTGCTCTAGAATGGTCCTCCACAAATTATGCCAAAAGCACGTCAAAACTAGTCTGGACTTTAATTGCGCACTTTGTACAATGTGATTGGGGTACCTTTATGGATGCACTATTTAAAGAATCTTGAACCCATTTGCATGAAATTTTAATATTTATGTTCAGAAACATGCTCAGTGACAATGACAGGTAGGAAGTGGCCACACAAAGATACTTGCTACAAATAAAAAAAAGTGTTTTGGTGACTGAGGCATTTAGTTGACGCAAGATTTTCATTTGCTATGTATCTATGTCTGAATTCAGACTGAAAGAGACAGTCGGACAATAGTCTTAAAATGGTGCACAACTCCCAGAAGTTAGAAGTAATGTACATATACAGAGCCATCCACAACAATACCCAACTACTGCTCAAAGAGATTGTGAGACATTGTCTACTTGCCATCAATATTGCTATTGTGTTATCTTAGCTTTTAGCCATCATGGAGATTGATTGCTATTTGCATTACACACATTCTTCACCAATTTATCATAGAACCAAATAATTGTTCATGCATTAAGAGCCTTTTTTGAAAATAGAGGACTTAAGATTTTAAATGGTTCTGTCAACTATAAGCCCAACCCCAAAATGTGCATGGTAAGCTGGAGATGGATTTGGACTCTCTCACAATGATCTAATTTATAAAATCACCATTTTCGTTTGCTCATCTACTCCAGATACAGTCAAGAAGCACATCAAAATTCCAGAACAAAGAATCACATATGACCTGGAATGGCTCCACTACCTTAAATAGTCACTCCCTCCATCAATGGACACAGTGGAATCAGTGCGTACAATATACCTGATGTACAGCAGCAATCTCTAAATCTTCTTGGACAGCAGCCTCCATGAGCCCTAATACCAAGAAGGACAAGAGCAGCAAATTCATGGGAACACTAGCTGCAAGATGTCTCATCCATGCTACACATTATCATGCCATGGAACTATAATCACTGTCTCCATTCCTTCACCATCACAATATGCCACTTCAGAAACTCTTGTCCTCACAGCATGTACCCATACCATATGAGTTAAAGCAGTTCAAATGGTGGCTCACAATCGCCTTTTTATGTACAATTAGGGATGGGCAACAAATGCTTGTCTTGCCAATTATATGCACACACCCCAAGAATGAATAAAGAGAAATATCATCATTCGGTCAAACGAATATTTTTTAAAATTAGTCAGCCTCACATCCATAAAAATTTTTACATCATCCATTATTTAGGCTACACTGGAAATGTATGTCACATTGGAGTAACAATAATATTTTGTTCTGATTAACTTTTTTACCAGAATGATATAGCTTGGATAAAAAAAACCTGATGTGCTTGTATTAGATTAGATTACTTAGTGTGGAGCCAACAAGTCCACACCGACCCGCCGAAGAGCAACCCACCCAGACCCATTCCCCTACATTTACCCCTTCACCGAACACAACGGGCAATTTCACTTGGCCAATTCACCTGACCTGCACATCTTTGGACTGTGGGAGGAAACCGGAGCACCCGGAGGAAACCCACACAGACACAGGGAGAATATGCAAACTCCATGTAGACAATTGCCTGTGGTGGGAATTGAACCCGGGTTTCTGGCTCTGTGAGGCAGCAGTGCTAACCACTGTGCCACTGTTGAATGGAGAGACATACTACTAAAATTTGTTTTAATCTTGACTTAAATCAGGACCAACACAAGAATGTCAAATTTTAAAGAATCACAATAATTTATACTGCAGGGGAACAGGGTACTAATTTGCCCAAGCACTGTCAGAGAGAAAGCAATTTTAGTTGATATCCTTCCTAGCCTTCTGGGTAAATCAAAACAATGCCTAAGATTTGATCACAACATTTTTATTTGCGGAGAACAGGCCCCTACACTTTTACATATGTCAAGCATAAGTGAGCTACATTATGTGCCCAACCAATTATCTTACGTTGATAGTCAGTGTAGCCATGAGCACATTCAGGATTGTTCAGCCAGTTCTGGGCAACAACAGATTTACTTGGAAACCCACGCAAACATGGGGCAAACATGCAAACTCCACACAGACAGTCACCCGAGGCTGGAATCAAACTCACATCCCTGGTGCTGTGAGGCAGCAGTGCTAACCACTGAGCCACCATGCCACCCATTGTGAACCAACTTGGAGCAAGGAAAGTTAATAATTCCTATTTGGTTTCTCCATGGCAGCACCTGAAATCAGAATCAGCTTACCGCTCTTTTCTTCCATCATATAAATTATGGTCATCTGAAATTTGCAATTCTTGCATTTGGTCCTGATGTGTGCAAGTTGAAAACTTACAGCAATATTGAGTTTCTGTACTATCAAGCAACTGTATGAATGCATTTCTTGATCAGTGAACTCAGCGAGAATTGCAAAGCCGTAGCAACACAGTTGTGCTACAATTACTGTCACCATGGGTTTTTTCTTGCCACATCCCAAGGTAAATTAAGAAACATAATATTGATTGTGCAGAAACTAGAAGCTCAGCATCAAGACTAATGTATAATACATCTGAAGGGATAGAGTGAGTGAAAAGCAAACAGATAAATAATGTACATAGCACACATTTTGTTAGAAAAGTATTCCCATAATCATTTTTTTTCTCTCTACAAACGTATAATGGATGATGGACTAATTGAAGCTTTCAAGAATGTGATTGATGGATAGTTATTTGTTCAGGGATATCTATGAAAAACAAAATAATGGTATTGACCTACAGGTCAGTTACTATCTAACAAAAGACGACAACAGCAAGATAGGCTTGAAGGCTGAACGGCTTCCTTCTGTACCTTCCTTCTGTTTATATTTTACATCTACCAATATGTACACTATTCTCAAAATTAAATAAATGCACACAAAAAAACTCCGCCTCAGAAAATTAATAGCGATAGAGTTTACACTTGAATTGCTCTGAAATATTACTTTCTTTTATTTTTCAATGCAGGTCACAGATCAATGTTGGATTACTTAATCATTTATTATTAAGATGTGGAATCTTAAAAACATTTTAAGACAGAGGCTCATACAAACAAGGGACAATAGGAGCCCACTTGGCCATTCAAGTCTGTTCTGCAATTTGAATACAATAATGGCTGATCTGATTTTAACCTCAACTCTACATTCCTGCACATCCTTGATAATCTTTCACCCCCTTGGTAATCAAGAATTGATCTCTGCATTAAAAATACATAAAGCTTGTGCATCTGCTGCCTGTTGAGGAAGGGAATTCCAAAGACTTGTAACCCCCTAAGCGATTCTATTCTGAAGAAGGGTCACTGCATTCAAAACATTAACTCTGCTTTCACTGCACATTTGTTGCCAGATCTGCTGAGTTTCTCCAGGAATTTCTGTCTTTGTTTCTGACATCCAGCATCCCCAGTTCTTTGCTTTATTATGGAAATGTTGAGTGCAGAGGAGCCTCGATTATCTGGATGACACAGGTGGGGAGTATTTTGTACAGATAATTGAATGTTCAGATAACCAAAAGCCGGATAACCAAAAGCTGGATAACACGTTTTAACTCAGCATCAGGACCCTGCAATCTTGTTCGGATAATCCAAATTTTGGATAATCGATTGCCGTATAATCGAGGTTCCTCTGTATTTTGTTTGCTATTTTATAGCCTTATTAACCTGCAATAATTTAAAGTGATTTGTATATTTGTACAATAATTTAAAAAAAAAACAAAGTCACAATTTGGCAGGGAGAAAACAAGAAAATTTAGTTGGTTAGAGCATAGGACTGTCTCCACAGAACAAACTGAGGAGGCAGGAGATGCAATGCTGAAGTTCACCAGTGACAGAAGGATGCCATTACAATGCGATTTATCACATAATTTGATTATAAATGTAGATGTTGGAATTTAGACAGAATTTTTGAACGTTTTATAAAGAAAATAATCATGTTTTCGCCCAGGAAAATATTAACTGTGCACAGATTAAATGCTGTAACATTCAAGGAACAACATCTAACAGTTGTTCTCACCAGTTACCTCTGCTGTGCAATGAATTACTGGCCTATTTGAGCTGTCATGATTTAACACCATTTGCAAAGCCATGTCTATTTCTTGTAGCATTTTACGGCCTATTTTCCAGCCTGGAATACTTTCAAGCATCTATATCCCAACATGACAAACTATACCATTCTTGTTATCCGCTAACAGGCAAGCAGACTGATTCGTTGCTCAAAGAGTGCATCACATTTATAAAAGCAACCTATTCCATCATTATTTTTCCCTTCTTGTCTCAAGAATGCCAGTAATTAGATCGGTGAAAACTTATACCACAGAACATTCAGGAATTGATCTATTTAATGAAATCCAGCATCTTAAATTCTTACTGGTTCTGAAAAATATAATACGGTATATGAATTAGCATTGCACATAAATGTTTCTACATATATCTGGAGTTCAATAAAATTAAGCACGTTTACTCAATAAAGCACTGCTTCCCCATTGTAAATATCGCTGTGAAAGGCACGTAGATGAAGAACTGGGCAAGATCTGGCCAGTCGGATCAGCGTTGATCTTATTAGGAAAAGTGATTAGTCAGCTATTTCTTCATTACAACAAGCATGAAATATGATTTCTTTGGTACAGATAATGAGTGCCAGCTCCTGCTGCATTGCTGTCAGCGTTGACTTCACCTTTGCAGAGTGAACATGACCAGAATATATTCAAATAGCAATAGTGATGGTAGCCCAAATTGCATCAGAATTTTGCTCAACAATGTGCAAAAGACCTGTTCTTATTAAAAAAAAATCTTCGAAGTATGTAGATTCAAAGATTCCAATGGAATAAGTTAAAATTTATTGAGAATATTTAAACTTATGATTCAGCTAACACTAATATTGGAATTTCACCATATGAATCAGAAATATCATGAGGCTATTGCTTCCTGCACCTCGTTGATGTAAGGATTTTGCTATAGGTTACTTGATGTTCCATCTATCTTCCTAAGTGCCATCCATCAGTTAATGTGGATCACATTGGTGCCAACAGCGTGGGATTCAATCCTTGTACTGTCTGGTGTGACAACTCACTGGGGTAGTATGCTGGAAATGAAGCCCCAGTGTTCCCAGAGTTAGAACAAACAGAGTCATATAGCATGGAAAGAGACCCTTCCGTCCAAACAGTCCATGCCGAACATGATCTCAAACTAAAGTTGTCCCACCTGCCTGCTCCGGGCTTATATCCCTCCAAACCTCTCCGAGTCACGTACTTATCCCAAATGTCTTTTAAACATTGCAATTATACCCACATCCACCACTTCCTCGGGATGTTCATTCTACATGCGAACCACCCACTGTGTAAAGAAATTGCCCCTCATGTCTTTTTTAAATCTCTCTCCTCTTACCTTAAAAATACGCTCCCCAGTCTTGGAATCTGCTGTCCTAGAGAAAAGGCAACTACCCTTAATACTATCGAGACATGAAAATTCAATTAAACTCCCATGGATGCTAAGGCTCCTTCATGAAAAATTCTATTATAAGAACAGTAAACAAACATGATTCTAAATTATGTCATTGAAACATTATCCTTTTTAAAAGCTCTATGCAAATACACACACACAGAAAACCAAATAAAGCACAAATCTATTATTATGAGAGCAAGGAAGAGACAGAGGAACACAGTTCTGTATCACCTGTCCGAAATTACACAAATTTCAGGTTTGTAGATAATCCTCTGAATTATTTGATGAGGACTTGATATTATCTGCACAGCGATGAACAGCCTTTAGATCACTGGCTGATTGGTCAGACTTGAGGACTTTCTTGTAGGCTTTGCATTTTAGTATTAATTATTTCAGTGCTTCTGCCTTTTTTTTTGCTCTTATTAGAAAATTGGTAAAAGTAACCTGACTGGGAACAAGAGGGAGTGAGAGAGACAGATGCAGCTAGCTTCTGGAAGTCTCCTTACTGGTCTCTCTCAGTTTCATTACCCTTACAGAGTCTGTGTTAAACTGTAACCTGATGAACCTTTCAGCCCGAGCCCAAAAATAAAAAGAAGTGGTCTCTTGAAACGTATAGGATTCTTAAGGGACTTGACAGGGTGAATGCTGAGAGAAAGTTTCCCCTCATTGGACAATCTATGAGCAGAGGGCATAGACTCAGAATAAAGGGGTGTCAATTTAAGACTGGGATGATGAGGAATTTCTTCTGTCAGAGGATTGAGAGTCTTTTGATCGCCTTGCCACAGAAAGTTGTGGGGACAGAGTCCTTGTGTATATTCGATGCTGAGACAGATGGCTCGGGGAATCCAGAGTTACGGGGAGAAGGCAAGAAAGTGGACATAAGGAATGTTGGCTCAGTCATGATCCTATTGAGTGGCAAAGAAGGTTTGAGGGGCCAAAAGGCCTATTCATGTTTCTATTCCTAGTGGGTCTTAAGATTTTAAATTGGGTGGATTCACGCAAAGGATAGTGCATGTTCAGAATGAGTTGCCGGAGGAAAAACTCAGCAGGTCTGGCAGCATCAGTGCAGAGAAAGCAGAGGTAACATTTCAGGTACAGTGACCCTTCTTCAGGATTGATTGTAGCGAGGAAAAGGTTGTGACATATGTTGAAAATGGGGTGGAGAGAGGATTACATGATAGATAGAAATGAAGCCCAGAGAGAGAACAGTTGGACTGACAAAGGGATGGACCATGGTTAGCCTGGGAGATTCAATAGCAGCTGATGGGGACCCTTAGTGGCTGATAATACTTTGTTTGTGGTTCCAACCCAGTGGAGACTAGTACAATTACAACATTTAAAATGTGTATGAATGGGAAGGGTTTAGAGGGATGTGGGCCAATTGCTGGCAAATGGGACAAGATTAGGTTGGGATATCTGGTTGGATGGAAGGGTCTGTTTCTGTGCTGTATATCTCTATGACTCATGCAAATTCATCCCATTTAATCTAGATCCTACCACAACAAAATTTCAAAGTTAACACAGTTCCCGGTCAAAATCAAAGCTATTGAATTTAAAATTTACAACTTATTTTCCTGAAATAGGGTTTATGGATAATAACATGCTTGGCACTACATATACAAAGTTAACTCTCATGAAAATGCCCATCATTTCAATTGAAATATGCAAATTATCAACCTCCCTACATTTGATGATGTCAGGTCAAGGAAGAAGACTGGAAAGTCTGGCATATATATGTGATCATTTTCACAAAAGTATAGAATCGGGATTCATTCATTTGCCAAACGTACTACACATATTGAAAATGCTGGACAGAGTCAGGTACACATCTTTGGCAGGTAAAGACTATTAATTGATTGTTTAATTAATGCTCGCTAACTGATGCTGAAATAGCACCAAATGAACCAACTCATCTTGTTTAGCTACACTCTGAATATCTATTCAAGTTGAGAATGTGTCCAGTTTTGCATTGTCCAATTTGTTTTTGGGGAGTTGGAGGAGGGAAGGACATATGTCTTTATAAAAAACATAGCAATATCCACACATCTCAGACTGACAGTATTTTTTTTCTCCAGATTGGTATGAGAATGTCCCTCTTGCTGATTACACCAAGTGATCAATAGTGCTTGACAAAGCCAGAGATAATGAAATGATCTATTGGTACCCCAAGGACAAATAAAATTACTGAGATCAATGCAGCTTTCCAGAAACAACTCAAAAGATTTGACAGTTACAATCACTTAAATCCAATGTCGCACAAGTATAGGCTCTTCTGTTAACAAAGACTTCGAAAAGGTAGATCATTTAAGCTTATATGACAACAAAATAGACTAAAATGCTTGAATCTTCTCGCTGATTATATAGTAAAAATGTTAGCTGTAGAAGGAGACGTCATAATCTCATTTTTACAAGACTATATCACAATTTCATTTTTTTTTTTACATAGAATTAACAGTCCCATAATAAACTATTCTGCCCAACTAATGTCTGCTGCTGTTTATACTTAATATGACTGCATGGTCATAACTGAAATATAGTGTTTAGGAAGTTAAGATTTTTCTTGTAGAAAAAGCAGAAAAGCACCCATTTTCATTAAATAAATCAAATTTCACCTAAATTAGGTGTTTTTTTTAAACAAGTTGAACGAATACCAATCTTTTTGACATGGGATATGCAACTATTTCAGTTTCTATTATCACCTTCATTTCAAAAAAGATTAAAATATCCATCACTTACTTTAAATATTCCATTACTGCAAATTCATTAAAATTCATGCAACCACTAAAGCACCTTCCAGATTAGTACATTTTTTGGTAATCCCATTCTGGAAAGACATTCAACATTCAGATTCTACAGAGAGTAAATGTTATACAGAGCCTGTGCATAAAATAATAATTCTTTCACACATAGGCATTTGGAAAAGCATATAGCTACCAACTGATGTAATATCTATGACTGATTTTAAATTCACTTCATTACTGGGTACAGAGTCAATTACTGAGTAAAGAACTACTGGATGAGCTGGGGATAGCCCAAGCTATAAAACTCTGTCATGACCATTAACAGCAATTGGTACAGACTATTAAGCTAGGTTTATTTCAGGCTGCTACTTTGCAGTTGGTCGCACATCGGTAGAAATCCTTTTCAATGAAGTTAATAACACTCCAACTAACAAATTACCTTAATGTACAATTCAGAATTGTAGCAGCATTCAAAAGAACATATCTGGAAAACTTCATCATGGAACAACTGATAAAAATAACACTATTTCAGTTGGTTAAAGCAATTTTAATTGACAACAAATTTATAAAATGACACAGCAAGCTATACCAAAAAGATATAGAGGTTTCAAAAATGAGAAAAAAAAGATGGTGTATGAGAAAAGTTCTGAAATCTCAAGCATAAAAGTAAAACCCAGATAAGACAGAATAAGAGAATATACAAAATGCAAACTCAATGACTTACCCAAATGTCTCTTAGATACGGTCTTCAAACTTTCACAGACTGAGAAATAAATAAGACCCAGCAAAGTGATCTGAATTTTCATGTTTTGATTTCTTTGGTGGCTGAAACAGAAATAACATGTTTATCTATTAGACAACTGTATATAAAAAGTGAAGAAAAAGCTCCCATAATGTTCAAGCGTTTTGATATAGTATCCAAGTTGAAACAATAGTTTTATACACAAATTCAAAAACATATTCAACATTTTCAGCCCCATGTAGCAATTATATGCCTCAAGTTGTAAATATATAATTGGCTTTACTTGAAACTAAAGTTCAATTTTTTCCATTGAATAGCATAATTAAAATATTGCTCAGCTTCGGTGTAGATGATAAATGCAATTAAGTATAAAATTTCCCTCTATTTGTTTATTAAAATTTAATTTGCAATTTGTGCTGTGCTGCCTCTTTAAAATCAACAATCAAAAAACATTTTCCAAGAAATCTATTTGTAACTATTTAGCCAAAATACATGAAATGGTGTTCTTACTGTGGATCATTGATGTGAAATGTTAACTCAATTTCTCCCACCATAGACGCTGTTTGATCTGATGGTTTCAAAAATTCTGGTTTAGTTTCAGATTTCCAGCATCTACAGATTCCTATAATTGTATCATTAGATCATATTTCCTTATTCAGTCATAAGTGGGTGTCACTGGCTGGGTCAGCATTTATTGCTCGTCATTAGTTGCTCTTGAGAGCTGCTTTATAGGTGGTAGTGAGCTGCCTTCTTAAACTGCTGCAGTCCATGTGTTGCTTGTACATGCACAATGCCATTAAGGAGGGAATTCCAAGAATATTTTTTCTAGTCAGGATGATGAGGGGCTTGGAGGGGAACTTTCAATTGATATGAATCTGCTGACCTTGCCCCTCTAAATAGTTTTGGTCATGGGTTTGGAAGGTCCTGTCAAAGTAGCTTTGGTAATTTTCACATTGTAGATGTGCACTGCTGAAACTGAGCATCAGTGGTGGAGGGAGTGAAGCAGTGTCAAACAAGCAGGTTGCTTTGTCCTCTATGGTGTCAAGCTTCTGGAGTGGTAGAGCTGCACCCATCCAAGCAACTGGGGAGGGGGGGTGGGGGGGGCTATTCCATCTCACTCTTGATTTGCAGTGAGGGGATGAGAAATAAAAACTGGCCTCGCCATTAACAATCTCATCCCCCGAATGAATTTTTAAAAAATCCACAGCACCAGTCTTACATCCATTTTGTACAAAATAATGTAATGAATATAAAATACCTGTCATACAATAATCTACATCATGTAAAATAAGAACCTCTTCTGATACAGACTCCACGATCCATCCTCCAACCCATAAATCAATTAGGTCTTTTGACCCAATCCAATGAATGTTAAGAACCAGGAGTGAGAAAAGCAATTCAACCCCTCATGCCTGCTCTGTCATTCAGTATGATTATCCATAGAACATTACAGCGCAGTATAGGCCCTTTGGCCCTCGATGTTGCACCGACCTGTCATACCAATCTGAAGCCCCTCTAACCTACACTATTCCATGTACGTCCAAATGTTGGTCCAACGACGACTTAAATGTACTTAAAGTTGGCAAATCTACTCCCGTTGCAGGCAAAGCATTCCATACCCTCACTACTACTCTCTGAAAACTGCAGAAACAATTGTTTAAGACAGTATGTGAAGGTTGCATGACCAGTTATAACATGTTAAAACTATTTTACAAATATCAGTTAACTCTTTTCCAATACATTTTCTTCCCTATTCAAAGAATACTTGAAAATATACCTGACAAAGCATCTCTCTCAAATACTAATCTCATACAATTTCCAAAATATTTAATACATCTTTCAGAACATGTTTTGAGGCTTGAATTATAGACATAATATATACAAAACTGTGTAACAATGAAGTTATAAAGGACACCAGGGATCACAATTTCAAGGTTGACAGCAAGAGATGAGGAGAAACTTCTTCACTCAGAGTTGCTGAGATTTGGAATGGTGTTTTAAAAAAAATTCTCAAGGTCAGGTTCGTAGGAGAGTAGTCTGACACAGAACAAACGACCAAGAGGCGAGACTGCTAGAATATGGGCATTTTATTCCCCGCAGCGTCGCACAACGGGTCTGGCTTATACTCACTCTACATGTTACAAAAACTGGGAGCCGTCAGTTCTCGTAGAGCGGTTGCCAACAACCCACGCTCGGCGGTTAAACGTAACCCCGGAGCAGACTCACCGAACTGGAGACTTTTCCGGCTGATATACTCCTTTCCAGACACAAACATTCATGTGAACAGCAGAAAAACACATTCCATTCTGGTTACATACAGATAATAACAGCAGAGCAAGGCTAAAAAACACACTCCACTCTGGTTACACACAGACAAGAAGATTCACACGGGACTAAGCAACACCTCCATTCCGGTTAGATTCACACATGCATTGGGACATAATTTTTAACCGTTTCACCACATTCCACTGCTTGGAATTTTACACCACATTCCACTGCTTGGCCCAATACATGTGTTACATTATGATTCACACATGTATTGGGACATAATTTTACACCACAAATGGGCAGCCTAGGAGAGTGGTGGAGGCGGATTCCATAGGAAGTTATAAAAAAAAGCTGAATGCATATTTGAAAGTGACAAATTTAAAAGGCTATGGAGATCGGGTTGGAGAATGGGACAAGCTGGCTAACTCTGGAGCCAATACAGTGATTATTGGCTTCATTTTGTACTGTAAAATTTGATGATCCAATTATTTGGGAGTAGCTTGCACTATATTGTGACCCCATCATAGACATTAATGCTACAGAATGTTCGCAGTGCATATTCACTAGAGTAATGTAAGGAGTGCAGAGGGGCATAAGAAATAGCTCCATTGAAAATTGACAGAGCCTAATAAGATATCTAACTGAGATTTTCAAAATTAAGTATTTTGATCGGGTTTCCATAAGTAGGCTCTGGCTGATGAGGCATCAAAAAAGTCATTTAGAGGCTTAAGGAGAGAATTTGAAAAAAAAAAATGTCTGTGGCCCGGAGGATTGTTGCAGCAGAGAATGAAACAGAGAAAGTTTGGATAAATATCTGAAGTAAATGAAAATATTCTCTGCAGTCAGATCAATTTTGGATTGTTCTACCAAAAAGCTAACATTCAACCAAAGTGTAAAATGTCTTGTTTAAAAGTTGACAGTTCTTGCAAGAAAGTTTCATAATGATTCTTATTTTCATCAAAGTGTTCTGCGGCAGATGAGAGATACCTACGGTCCATTCTGGAAACATTAATGAGTGTGAGGTGAGTCAATGCTATGTATTCAATAAGTATTACAATCCTAGATCAATGATCAAATTTTGTTATGATCAGGCTATGGACAAATAATTGGATTTTAAAGGAGACAAAAGGTGAAATCCATAGCACTTAAGAGAATTATGTTTCATGATTCCACAGAAGGTTGAGCAAACAACAATAAACTTTGGTGGAACAAAGTCAGAAGTCACATGACACCAGGTTACAGTCCAACAGGTTTATTTGAAATCACAAGCTTTCAGAGCACTGCTCCTTTATCAGGTGAAGTGTTGGGAAGCGCACAGGCACAGAATTAATAGGCAGAGAGATCATTGCCAGGCAATTCTAGATAATTAAAAGTGTCTAAAAATAGTACAAATGGTGAGAGTGGAGTTTCGACAGGCTGGGTAACCAGTCTTTGCAGGATTCCTCCCAGTCAGGGAACACTTCAGCAGTCAATGACATTCAGCCCCCGATCTTTAGGTAAGCGTCCTCCAAGATACCCTTTGAGATACACAGCAATGCAAAAATCGCTGAGCAGAAACTGATAGTCAAGTTCTGTACCCATGAAGACAGCCTCAATCATGATCTTGGGTTTATGTCGCACTATGTGTAACCCCACCACACCGTTCTGTGCCTGTAAGATTTTCCTTACGGTTCTGTTTGGACACCATCACCTTGATAACTTATTATCTCTCTACCTTAATTAGTTAGTATAGATTGAGTGACTTGTTACTTTGATTAGATCCTGGTCTTATAACTTTTATACCTATTATGTTATTCCAGCCATTTGGTTTGTCTCTAGCACGTTTTTTTCATTTTTTGCTGGTATCTCTCTGATTTATTTAATCTGATCATGAGTCATCCATTCACTTGCTATTCAGTTATTGACATCCTCCTCACACCATTTGACACATCTGATCACCTGCAAAGACCTATTATTCAGCATGTCGAACCTCCACTCACTTATCTTTTGACACTCTTCCTAACCTTGCATTGATCTCTCCACCTTTAAATTCTGTGCCTGTGCGCTTCCCTCCACTGCACCTGATGAAGGAGCAGTGCTCCAAAAGCTTGTGATTTTAAATAAACTGGTTGGACTATAACCTGGTGTCATGTGACTTCTGACTTTGTCCACACCAGTCCAATAACAGCACCTTCATTTGTTGGAACAGTAATGTAATCTACAAGATACGAGCAGTTTATTTTTTTAAACAGACAAAATTAACACGCGGTAAATATTAAGTGATGGGCTGTGATTAAAACCCCACAGCACTAATTCACATGCAGCTCTTCACTGACAGTTAGCTTCACTGAGCCAGATCAGCCCCTGAGTTTTTCCTTAAGTGCTAACCTTGCTTAGTTACCTCAGGTAAATACTGCTTGTGAGCATTTCTTTCTCAGCTGCATTGAAGAGTTAAAGCTTACAATCTTCTTTTGAGCCATTAATGGATTTCCCAATGTACAGATCCAGTCAACTTCCCACTTTCTCAACTCTCCAGGACCACTTCTATTGTCATGATTCCAATATCTTATATCCTACTAATTCCTAGAACTATTTCTTGAGTTCTAACAGTACAGAGTCAGCCAGCTGCATTAATCTTCACTGAGGCCCCTGTACGGAATCTGCACAGGTCAGTTACCTTTCCAACAGCTGAGCTAACTCTCATCCTCACTCAGCGCCCATAAACTCTCAACTCTTTTCAGTAACCCCTCAAGAATCCAAAGTGACTTAACAAACACTGAGCAGAATTCAATGTTGCCAACTAATAACTATTCCAAAAGCATAACCAGTCACATATTCCTGGATTGCTCAGCAAAAATGATAGAAACAAATAGAGGATTTAATCACACAGACACTTTCACAAATAACCACATCTCCAACACATGATGGCTCAGTTTCAGTGATTAGCACTGCTGTCTCACAGTGCCAAGAACCCGGGTTTGATTTCAGCCTCGAGCGACTGTCAACGTGTGCACATTCTCCGTGTCTACGTGGGTTTCCTCCAGGTGCTCTGGTTTCCTCCCACAATCCAAAGATGTGCAGGTCAGGTGAATTGGTCATTGTGTTAGTTGCATTAGTCAGGGGTAAACATAGGGTGGAGGAATGGGTCTGGGTGAGTTATTCTTCAGAGGGTCAGTGTGGACTTGTTGGGCCGAACGGCTTGTTTCTATATTGTAGGGAATCTAATCTTAAAACACCCTTGGAGGAAGCACAGCATTTCCCAATAGTTAAGTCACTGGATGTCCATGAATCCATGAAACAAGGATTTTATGATTGCTTAAAAAGGTACCCATATGGTAGTTACACTCAAGTCATTAGCTTGGCATCCAAAAGCTATGCAAGCACAATCTATACATACAATGTCAATCTTAATAAAGATGCGTCCTATGTTCATTACCATGAACAAATTCATTGTTACCCAGAGGCACAAAGTAGGACTTATTGATGAAAATGCGGAAATACTTATCATGAACATGCCAAGCAAAGCATGGGAGTTGATTTTCATATATACATTTGACATTATTTCTTCATACTAACTTTATAGTAATATTGATTGTTTATGTTAATATCGTAACAAGTTAGTTCTAGATGGATTCCTCAATAAGCCATTTGAATCAGCCTCAATGCGAAATTAACAATGAGTTTTTCCACTTCACTGCCCCAACCCAACATGACAAATGCTTATCTTTATTACAGCTACATGTCATTTGAAATCCTGTTTCCAATGTAATCTCCTTGACAGCTCCTCATTTGTGATTGAGTTAAGCAACCATATTACTCCCACTGTGAAATGCAGTCGGAAAATAAAGCCTGTCAGACAAAGGAACAACTTGTGCAGTATAAAACACTTTTAAAAAAGTGTAAGGCACTTGTCAGAACTCTCAATATTGCATCAATTTTGCAAACTTTGGCACCAAGACCCACACATTTATTATTTTAGGTGCAATAGTTTTCAGGAGCCAAGAGAGCAGTCGAACTGTGGTTTTTCTAAGAAGCAGAAAAAAGAATCAAGGTGATGGTGTCCAAACAGAACAGTAAGGAAAATCTTACAGGCACAGAACGGTGTGGTGGGGTTACACATAGTGCGACATAAACCCAAGATCATGATTGAGGCTGTCTTCATGGGTACAGAACTTGACTATCAGTTTCTGCTCAGCACCACACTCTAGCATCTGCAGTCCTCACTTTCTCCTCAATGGGATGAATGGCCCTGCTTCCACACTGCAGGGATTCTATGCTGAGCAAACATGATTTCTCTTCTAGTTCAGTGAATATGCAATTATCTTGCCGTGAAAGTTTAGTTTGTGAAACTTTCAACCAGTAATGGTTCTTTAGAAATCTGCATGTCATTAAAAGACTGAACTATCAGTGTCTAAGACTGAACTGGAGGTGAAGTAGTTAATTGAAACCTAAAGGCTGGATATAGAAGGACAATTTCTCTGGATTTGAAACACCTCAGAATGCTGGCGTTAGGCAATGGAGGAGACTTTTGTTGTGTGTACTAAGGTCATTCAAACTGTGTTCTATATTTGGACAGCTTTTCTTTATAAAAATGCACACGGTCTTGTGTGCTTACATTTCAATAAATAGCCACTACTTTAAATCACAACAAATATCTGTCAAACTGGATTTTATCCTGGGATCTGAATTGTCCAGTGTTTTTGTCTGACATCACCACACTCAAAAATGTTAACTCTGTTTTTTGCACACAGTTGCTGCCAGACCTGCTGAGTTTCTCCAACACTTTGTTTTTCACATCTCCAGCATGCATAACTCTTTGTTTTATTACAAAAGATCAAATGTTTACACACGCTGTTGTAAACCAGCACAGTAAAATTATCTTCCATTTACACTCTGGGGGTCTCTGTTCACTGAAACATACTGAATTAGATCACTGCTCCAGGAAAACTTAATTATTTTTCTGAAAATCTTTCACAGAAGTTACCACCATCCTGTGGCATTATTTTGAAAATTAAACCCTAAAATAATAAATAAAAATAAATTACACAGTTTATCACAACAGTAAACATGCTTCCCAGCAACACTCTCAATATCAATCCAGTGAAGTCTCACTCCCATCTTAACTCTTCAATTTCTTATGTAACAGACTCCATTCATATTTGATGACTTAGAGACAGCTTTCTGGAATTGATTACTCAAAATGTTCTGACAGATTGAAATCTTCTACACAAACTTTCTCAGCTTGGAGATTTGACACACTCAAACCCTTATGCGATTGTGAAACGGTTTTCCTGAATGTAAAAATTTGATTCTTCTGTACCGAACTTAAATCACTGGAGACCTCGACTCAATTTTGCCTTTCTGACATAAAAGTTCAACTTTGAGAATATTTTACCAATTAACTTCACAGGTGTGCTGCCATACACCTAACTGAAATCACATGCTTTCCTGGAAATGATGTAGTTAGTATTCCAAATGGCACTTTCACTTCTTTAAACAAAATTCACAGAGCAGAAAGTACGCATGTATTTTACGTCTACTTCAAAATTTGAATTTTTGATGTGATATTATATATCCTTATCACAGTTATCTCAAGAAAATTCCAATTTATTTCTTCCCCTGTTAAATCCACACTGCCTTATATTTGTCAATGTGACTACAAATTTACACTGATGTGTTGGACTGGGGTGGACAAGGTCACATGACACCAGTTCTAGTCCAACTGGTTTATTTGAAATCATAAGTTTTCAGAGTGCTGCTCCTTTGTCAGATTATTGCTTTGAGGTATCTTAACCGGTGAAGTTAAACTGATTGTTCAAAAAGTGGCATGAAGATAAGCCAAACAACCAGAACAAAAAGGTATAATGTTTCCAACACAGCAGTCCTCTGTCACTGTTCAGAACCTCAGAAAGACTGAAATTTTGCTGCCAGTGCCTTTGAACTCTCCATTTCTCACTTCCCTCAGCGTCCTGGCACCTCATCCTGTCCCCTTGTTAGGCTTATGAATAAGCTGATTATCTAATATTTCTGTTTTATTTTTAAACTGCTCTTGTAGCTATATTTCACCCTCCTTTCAATATGGCCTTAGGAACATCTTCTGTCTTGATAAGCAGATATCTAATAGAACCCCTACAATGTGGAAGCAGGCCATTTGGCCCATTGCATCCACACCAGCCTTCTGAAGAACATTCCACCCATCCCTGTAAATCTGCATTTCCCATGACCAATCCACTTAACCCGCATATCTTTGGATCGTGAGAGGAAGTCAGAGCGTCTGGAGAAACCCACACAGACACAGGGAGAATGTGCAAACTCCACACAGACAGTCACCCGAGGCTGGAATCAAATCTGGGTCCCTGGTGCTGCGAGACAGCAGTGCTAACCACTGAGCCACCATACTATTCCACTAATATTTCAGTAAAATTCTCTGACACCATGTACAAATATTATTTTTGGTCCCTACTAGGCCCCACTCTTCCTTTGACTGTTTACATGCTTGTACAAGTCTTTAAAATTCCTTTTTATGCTGGCTGTAAAATCTTCTCTTTTGCTTCTCTTGCTTTTCCATCACCCCTTTGAACCTTCTAAATTCAGCTTTGATCGCAATTTGTATTTTCCACCTGACATTTGTCATGAGCATACATTTTCTTCTTCATCATTATTTCTATTGCTTTTGTCATCCAGGAATCTCTGGATTTGTTTTTTCCTTTCTCTTTTGAGACAATCTATCTTGAATTAGCTCAAATCATGTCCTCTTAGAAAGTAGCCAATTGTTCAGCTGTCACTTTTCCTGTCAACATATTTGGTCATCCCAAATCCCATCTTACACCATTAAGGTTGCTTTCCCAAAATTAGTGTGTTGTTCATTACACTTCACAGTCACCCTAAACCTTATGACTCAGTAATCATTATCATCGAAATGTTCTCCCACTGACAACAGATCTACTAGGCTTAATCTGCTCCCAGGAAAACGGTCTACCTTGTCCGTTAATAAGTTTATGTATTTGTGACAGAGATTCATGCTGTTTTTAATCGATTCCTACATGCATCTAACCTCCTTCAATATCCACTCGACCTCTCCCAAATGTGTCAAAGTGATGTGCGAGCTCTCTGAAAGTGTATGTTGGCTGCCCAAAGTTGCACAACAAGTTGGCCTTACCAAGTCGCACGCCTCAGCTACCAAAAGCAAATGTGAATGGAAGCAAATGCTAATGCCAATGGGTCACTACCTCCACGACATTAAACATGAAGTGTCCTTTAATCTCACCTCTAGAAAAATGCAATGTGCCTTGCTCAAGGATCAAATTCTGATTTACGGATTTGTTCACGATTCTCACTACAACAGAGAGGTTTTCCACTGTATCAAGTGGTTAGCACTGCTGCCTCACGGCACCATAGACCCAAGTTTGATTCCACCCTCAGGTGTCTGTCAGTGTGGAATTTGCATGCTCTTCCTGTTTTTACGTGGGTTTTCTCCGGGTGCTCCAGTTTTCTCCCCAGTCCAAAAGGTATGTAGGTTAGGGTGGACCAGACATACAAAATTGCCCGTAGTGTCCAGGGATGTGCAGGGTAGGTGGATTAGCCATGGGTGGGTGGGGGGTTACAGTGATTGGTCTGTGTGGGATGCACTTCGGAAGATCGGTGTGGACTTTATGGACCAAATGGCCTGCTTCCACACTGTAGGGATTATATGAAGAATCAAACCAAGCACAGCAGTAAAGTAACCATAAGAGGCTGACGAAAAGGTCATCATTTTGTTATTTAGCAAATGATAAGCCTCCAGCATGATGTCAGGTGGAGCTATGAAAGAGTGGCTGGACAGGGAAAAGCAAGTATGTTTTCTCTGTTGTTGTGTATTACTAACACATCAGAAAATAGAACGAGAAAGTAAAACAGCAGGTCTTACTATCTGTAAAAATGTTGGTTGGCAGTTCAGGAATTGATTGCTTGTGGAGACTCCTAAAAGACCCTATTTCCAATAGATTAATTTAGATTTTGTCCTTGTGCATATTGCCTTCCTAAAAAGATTACCTGATCACTTGGGGAAAAAACAAAAACTTTCCTTGGTATTCACACAGGAAAATGTCACATGCTTAGAAAATGCTTATTTGATGCTCTGGGCATTCTTCTAACTGAAGATGGTCTTGCCATCAAAACTGAAGAGAAATCTTGATATCTTATGCATTCGATCCCCTGTGCAACTCATTAAGATGCAGGGGGGAAACAGCCGGTGTCTGAATTCTGGGGGTTGTGATTGGAAGAACATAGCAGAGTGATACTTTGTGTTATACAGTGTCAACCTAGGTCATTTTTTTTCATCCTAGTTACCTGTAGGAAGTCCTATTAAGTCAAGCCCAAGGCTCCTCAGAGGGAAATAGACCTCTTCAAGTAAATGCTGTTGGGCATTTAAACTGCATCAAGCACAGCTACCTCATTTAGTTGTTGATTTGTTGCCTTGCAAATTATACCTAACTTTTAGAATAATGTTCCTTAGCTTTATGGGGAAATTGTATGATATTTCAGTTGTAGCTCTTCAATAGACATTGTTTCATTGCTGCATGTTACTCACATTTGTTTTCAGTACAAGATTTGAACTCAGTACATGCAATGTGCCATGTTTTGGAATTCTACAGCAACAACAACAGAATCACAAAACTGATCTAGAGCAGAAAGTCACATGCAACAACTCACATACACCTTGTATTAAAATGGCTTAATGCACTTCAGAGGTGCATAATCAAAATTTGATAGCAATCTGCATAAGAAGATATTAGACAAAGATAAACGTTCAAAAGATAGGCCAAAATATTAGACTTCAAGGGGGATATAGTTCTTTTCATTCAAACAGAGCATGTGGACATCACGAGCAAAGCCAGCATTTGGTGCTCATCCCTAATTACCTTTGAATGGCTTTCCAGACCATCTCAGAGGGCAGGAAATAGTCATTTCTGCTGTTCTGGAGATTAGGATGCTGGGGTTAGGATGTCCAATTTACTTCCCTAAATTACATGAGTGAACTTAATGGTTTTTCAAATTAAGAGTTGTTACATGGCTGACATCAGACTAGCATTTTTCTTACTTCCAAATCTTATGGAAATCAAATTTCACTATATGTCATGGTGGGATTCAACCCACACCCCAAGAACATTAGCCGAGAGCTTTGGTTTACTCGTCCAGTGACATCACAAAACGAGTACCACTTCATGAGAAGATGGTGGTGAGCGTTCTTCTTGAACTGTCACAATCAATTTGTGCAGAAAGACCTGCATTACGCTTTTGGAGGGAGTTGCAGGATTTTGACTCAGCAGTGATGAAACAGTGATATAATTCCAAGTCAGGATGGCGAGTGGTTTGGTGAGTGAGGAATCTGCTGGTGGCATTCTTAAGCATGTGTTGCCCTTGCACTTCTTGACACTAGAGGTCACAGGTTTGGAAGGTGCTGTCAGAGAATCTTTGGTGAATTGCTGTAGAGTCTCCTATAGACAATAGACATGAATGCAACTGAATGTTGGAAGTGGACAGCATGGATGTTTGTGGATGAGGTGCCAATGTGTTGCATTGTCCTGGATGGTGTCAAGCTTTTTGAGTGTTGCAAATGCACCCAGGCAAGTGGACAGTATTCCATCACACTCCTGACTTGTGCTTTGTAGCTGGTGGACAGGCTTTGGGCAGTCAAGTGAAGAGTTACTTGGTGCAGGAAATCTAAGCCTGCTCTAGTACCTGATCTATATGGCTAGTCCAGTTTGATTTCTGGTCAATAGTAACCCCTAGGATGTTAATAAAGAGACACCATCCAGCTCCAATCTCAATCCATGTGCATGCACCCTTACCTGCAATCCCAGTCAAATTATGTCCCCTCAAACTACTAAACCAACTTGATTTCAACACAACGCTGGTTCTTGACTACCAGATGCAATGCCACAGTAGATCTACATCAATTTTAAAGTGAATCAAAAAGATAATTTTAGCTTGACTTAATCACGAATCCTTCATTCATCAGCAATTTGCTCACATTACTTTGCCCAAGATATGTAACTAGTTTATCTTGTGGAAAAACACTTCAAATAGAAGAAATGTACAGGCCAGTGCTCTGGAGATAATGATGTGGAGCAGATTTGAATGTACCAGTGACAATGAAAAATCCCTGACCTGGCAGGGCTGCTGCATTTCTGATTCAGTTCAAGACAGCAACATATTGCAAATGTGAACAAGAAGTCATTGTGGATGATCAATACAAATGAAGCAACTGTCCAGCACAGCAGCCCACAGTTCGCAGTACAGTCTCTGGCATCAGACAGAAATCACCTTTCTTGCCAATATACCCTGCACTGCAGATAATGCAGCACTCACTGTTATTCATGAACAGCGCTGTGGCATTCAAGCAATGCCAAGACATTGCTCAGACCTCCCCAACTGCAACAGAATCCAAGCTGCAGAGTTGTTTGCCTGTTTAATTAGGAATTCTCTCCCTACGCCTCACCACTCTAAAACATTTCTTAAAACCTGCCTCTTTGATCAATCAAATGGTCCTCTGTCTCAATATCTCCTTCTGCCACTCTGTATTAAATCTAATGTGATAATGCTCCCTACTGTCAATTTGTACGTTCCCATCTCAAAGTGCTATCAGTATTGAACAGAGTTTAATTCATAAGCACAAAAATGACATTAAACAAATTTAAACAGCTGACCTTTGCAGCTGAACCATCACAATTTGCTAAGGGAAGACCCAAAAATAAAACAAAGAACTGCAGATACCTGGAGATCTGAAACAGAAACAGAAATTGCCAGAGAAACTGGCAGTATCTGTGGAGGGAGAAAGAGTGTTAAATGTTTCAGCTCCAGAAGCTGAGGAAGGGTGACTGGACCCAAAATGTTAATCTCTGAAAAGGAGGATAAGTTTCTGTAGCTCAGTAAGTACAGTATTCTTAGGAAACAGATGGGATTAGATATTGAAATTCAGGGCTATCAGGTTGCACTGAAAAATCCTCATCAATCAAAGCAAAAATGTCTTCTTCTCATGTGAAAGGTAATCACTATACCAGACCTCAAGACACAGGCGATGGCGATGCTTTAACCAGGGTTACCACATCTCAGCCGGGGGAAGAGGTTTAGGAGGAGAATCCTTCATGAGAACCTCAGCTGGTATGGGAATTGAACCCACACTGCTGACATCTCTTTACATCAAAGTAAATGTAGTCTGGTTCAAATAAGGGATACCTTTGGGGTTTGTATAGATAGAGTTAAACTCCAATCTTTGTTTATTTCCTTGACACGTGACTGTACAGAACCAAACTGTGTTTGTTACGGTGTGTAGATTTAGATATTTTTATGAATAAAGTATATTTTTAAAATAGGAAAAAACAAAACCCAGCTGTCCAGCCAACTGATCTAACCAGCCCCATGTAGTTTTTTTGAGAGAGACGTTAATGTTCATGCACTTCGGTGCTGTGGATCCTAAGAGGACTGTACAGTCCTATGCGGCATTCACACACCCAGCCAGAAGTGATGCTTGATCAGATTTAAACAGGTCGGGATTGTCAGAAGATCGTTGCACTTGATCTCCACCACCTTCTTGGAAGCTCCTTCTCCAAGTCGGATGGTCTTGGGCAAGTGATCCCCATAGGTTGGTGAGCACAGTGGCTCAGTGGTTAGTATTGGTGCCTCACAATGCTAGGGACCTGGGTTCAATTCGACCCTTGGGTGACTGTGTGGAGTTTTGTACATTCTCCCTGTGTCTGCATGGGTTTCCACTGGATGTTCTAGTTTCCTCCCACAGTCCAAAGATATGCAGGTTGGATGGATTGGCCATGGGAAGATGCCCATAGTGTCCAGGGATGTGTGGGTTAGCCACAGGAAATGTAGGGTTACAGGGACAGGGTAGGAAGGAGTGGGTCTGGGTGGAATGCTCTATAGAGTGGTGGTATGTACTCAATGGGCTGAATGGCCTGCTTGCAAACTGTAGGGATTCTATGATTTTGCACTTTTTCAGGAAGGTTCAAAGAATGTTCTTAAATGCGTTATCTCTGTCCTCTTAGTAGCCACTTGACATGCATGTACTGAAAGTATACTTCCAGATTGCGTTTCTGCTTATTGGCACTGAACTCAGAGGAGATTGTATGGCTGAAGTGTTGAATGGAAGTTAGATGGTGGTGTTGAAGAAATAAGAAGTGTGTCATGATGTTCAGATTATTGAGAGCGTGGAGTTTGATTCATTCAATAGCCAGACAATTTATTTGATAAAATATTTCAGTCAAGAAGCTTTGATGTAGCGAGAGACAGGAGTCCAAAACTAAAACCCACATCAGGGTGCAAAGGAGATTTATCAGGATGCTGCCTGGGCTGGAGAGCTTCAGTTACGAAGAGAGAGCTTGAAGAGACAGAGATTGTTTTCCTTGGAGCAGAGGAGATTGAGGGAGGATACGACTGAAATGTATAAAATTATGAGTGGCATAGAAGGAAAAAACTTTACCCTGTGCTGGAATGATCAGAGAGCGTGCAGATTTAAAGTAGCAGGCACAGTGTTCAGAGGGAATGTGACAAAATACTCTCTCACTCAGATGGTGATGGGAACCTGGAACTCACGCCCTGGCAGGTTGGTAGAGGCAGAAACCTTCATCACATTAAATAATGCTTTAATGTGTACTTATGATGCCAATATGTACAAGGCTATGAGCCAAGGGCTGGAAAGTGGGTTTAGAATAGCAAGGTGCTTGTTTTTCACCAGTGAAATCTTGATGGCTGAAGGGTCTTTTTCTGTACTGTACATCCCTATGACTCTGTCAAAGAGCACAAACTAATTTCTTCTCTTGATTTTTGTTCTTTCAGAAACTGTGAAAGTCAGCAAGATTGACAATGTAAAGGTTTATTTGCATTAAAGGTTTTATGGAAACATCAGGCTGGCTTTTAAGACAAAGACTAGAACAAAAAAAAGTGACAAAATCCAAATCAGAAAGATATCAAAAACAAAAGCCAGTAAAATGAAGCAAGATAAAGATGACAGCCAAAATTTTGTTCATAATTGACAGACAATAATGGGATCGCAAGCTGCTAAGACTGAATGATACTTATGTACTTGGAAAAATAATTAATAACCCATCTTTCAGATGTCAAAAATAACTGAAAATGTTATTCACCAAAAATAAATTACCAGAATACACAATATTTTTAGGACTCTTCTGGGTATATTATTTACAAATGTTGATTCATGACAGGAAATTAGCTCACTTAAACCTTTTTAATCACTATGGCAACAAAGGCTTATGATGTTAGATACAAGTATAGAGATATTTATGGCTTCAAGAAAATTGTCATTTAAAATGATATAACATGGAATTGAGAGCACAGAAATAGGTCATTTGGCCCATCTGATTTATGATCAAACAAGCCTTTGCCATCCTGCCTACTTGTATAAAAATAGGGAGCTTTTGCTAAAATTATCCATGACATTAGTCAGACCACACCTACAAACTGGTGGACAGTTTTGTTCCCCTTACCTAAGGAAAGATATGGTGACATTGGAAGCAGGATTAGTGGTGCTGGAAGAGCACAACAGTTCAGGCAGCATCCAAGGAGCTTTGAAATCGACGTTTCGGGCAAAAGCCCCTCATCAGGAATAAAGGCAGTGAGCCTGAAGCGTGAAGAGATAAGCTAGGGGAGGGTGGGGGTGGGGAGAGAATAGCATAAAGTACAATATGTGGGTGGGTGAGGAGATGAATGTGATAGGTAAGGGAGGAGAGGGTGGAGTGGATAGGTGGAAAAGGAGCTAGGCAGGTCAGACAAGTCCAGACAAGTCATGGGGACAGCGCTGAGCTGGAAGTTTGAAACTAGGATGAGGTGGGAGAAGGGGAAATGAGGAAGCTGTTGAAGTCCACATTGATGCCCTGGGGTTGAAGTGTTCCAAGGCAGAAGATGAGGCGTTCTTCCTCCAGGCGTCTGGTGGTGAGGGAGCGGTGGTGAAGGAGGCCCAGGATCTCCATGTCCTCGGCAGAGTGGGAGGGGGAGTTGAAATGTTGGGCCACGGGGCGGTGTGGTTGATTGGTGCGGGTGTCCCAGAGATGTTCCCTGAAGCGCTCTGCTAGGAGGCACCCAGTCTCCCCAATGTAGAGGAGACCGCATCGGGAGCAACGTATACAATAAATGATATTAGTGGATGTGCAAGTAAAACTTTCGGGCCTTGGATAGAGGTGAGGGAGGAGGTGTGGGCGCAGGTTTTACAGTTCCTGCGGTGGCAGGGGAAAGTGCCAGGATGGGAGGGGGAGTTGTAGGGGGGCGTGGACCTGACCAGGTAGTCACGGAGGAAACGGTCTTTGCAGAAGGCGGAAAGGGGTGGGGAGGGAAATATATCCCTGGTGGTGGGGTCTGTTTGGAGGTGGCGGAAATGTCGGCGGATGATTTGGTTTATGGGAAGATTGCTCCTCCCCCACTCACCTATTGTACTCTATGCTACTCTCTCCCCACCCCCACCCTCCCCTAGCTTATCTCTTCAGGAATAAAGGCAGTGAGCCTGAAGCGTGATGAAGGGCTTTTACCCGAAACGTCGATGTCAAAACTCCTTGGATGCTGCCTGAACCTCTGCTCTTCCAGCACCACTAATCCAGAATCTGGTTTCCAGCATCTGCAGTCATTGTTTTTACCGACATTGGAAGCAGTCCAGAAAAGGTTCATTCGGCTGATCCTGGAAATGGAGGGATTTTCATCTGAGGATAAAGTAAGGACTGCAGATGCTTGAGTTTAGAGTCAAAATATGTGGCACTGGAAAAGTACAGCATGTCAGGCTGCACCCAAGAAGCAGAAGAATTGACGTTTCAATCCTGAAGGGCTTATGCCCGAAACATTGACTGTCCTGCTCATCGGATGCTGCCTGACCTGTTGTGCTTTTCCAGCACCACACTTTTTGATTCAGATTTTCATATGAGAAGAGAGTAAGTCAATACAGGTTGTCTTAGTCCCAGAGGACTATTGGGTTGCTCACTCAGTAAGACTGCTGGTGGTTTTACCAGAGGGTCACCGTGTCTCTGCTGAGAGTCAAGGTTGAAAAAGTAGGTTCTTCATGTTAACCTCAGTCATGGTGGGATTTGAACTTGTGATGTTGATGTCACTTTGCATTGCAAGCCACCATTCCACTGGCAAATTAAGACCATGCTCTTAGAAGTTTACTTAAACTAGAATGGGAAAGCCCTACATTTACTGGCAAATTTAAGAACAGAAAGGGCATAGGACATCTATTAACACAACTAACAAGTGTCATCAGATCAATTTCCAGGCTTAATGTACTTGCTGGACTGGAACAAGCCTGGATTTATAATCTTCGAGTTGACAGTATCTTTCTTTTAATCCACTTGACATATGGGCATCGCTGGCTGGGTCAGTATTTACTTACCATGGAGAAAGCAGTGAAAACCTGCCTTAAACTGTTGAAATCTATTTGGTGTATGCAGGCCCACTGTACTGTAACAGGGGGTCCAGGACTTTGACTCAATGACACTGAAAGAATGGCAATAAATTTCCAAGTCAGGTTGGTGAGTGGCTTGGAGGAAACCTTGCAGATTGAGCTGTTCCCATCTATCTGCTGCTTTTGACCTTCTTGATAGTAGCAATTGTGAACATACGAGCAGGGGTAAGTCATGCAGCCCCGCCACCCTGCTCCACTTTTCAATAAGGTCACGGCTGGTTTGTGGCCAAACTCCATATGATTAGATTAGATTAGATTACTTACAGTGTGGAAACAGGCCCTTCGGCCCAACAAGTCCACACCGACCCGCCGAAGCGCAACCCACCCATACCCCTACATATGCCTACATTAATCCCATATCCTTAATACCCTTGCTTAATAATAAAAAAACTATTTAAGTTGAACAATTGATTAGCATTGACTGCCATTTGTGAAAGGGAGCTCCAAACTTCCACTATGCTTTGAATGTAGAAGTGCTTTTTAACATCTCTCCTGAATGGCCTGGCCCCAATTCTTAAGCAATGCCCCCTGGTTCTAAAATCTTCAACAAGAGGAAATATTTTATCTTTATCTACCTTCTCTTTCCCCATTAATATCCTGAAAACCTCAATTAGATCACCCTTAATGTTCTAAATTCTAGATTGGGTTGGGATATCTGGTCGGCACGGACGGGTTGGACCGAAGGGTCTGTTTCCATGCTGTACATCTCTATGACTCTATAATAAAGGCCTAATTTGTCTAATCCCTCCTTATAACTTAACCTCTGAAGTCCAGGTTTCATTCTTGAAACATGAGCCAAAACATCCTTACTAACACGGCTCACAGCATTCGAAGTGGGGGATTGAACTAGAGTTTTGTATAACTGCAGCATTACATCTGCAGCCCTGTACTGAACCCTTTGGATATGAAGGCCTTTTGGACACAAAGCCTTCTTGACAGTTTTCTGCACCTGTTTGTGACATTTTAAAGAGCCATACACCTGAATCCCCAAATCTCACTGCTCATCTACTATATTTAACTTTGTGCCTTCCATTAAAAAAAATCCCTGATCTATCCTTTTCTCGGTCTGAAATGGATAACCTCACACTTGCTTACCTTAAAATCCATCTGCCAGAGGTTTGCCCATTGACTTAATCTATCAAGATCCTGTTGTAATTTTACGCTGTTGTCAGCATTGTCGACAATGCTGCCCAATTTTGTTTCGTCAGCAAATTTTGATATTTGCCTTTTCCTGCCATTATCAAAGACAAGAATGAAAATTGTGAATGAGGTTCTAACAGATCTCTGCAGGACAGTAGTCACTGACTGTGGGTTTGAGTACTTACCCATTATTCCAACACACTGCTTTGTACCACTCAACCAATTCCCTATCCAAGTTAGTAATTTGCCCTCAATTCTGCAAGTTTCCACCTTAGCTAACAGTTTCTAGTCTGGGACTTTTGGTTTGGAAGGTGCTGCTTAATGAAATTTGGTGAATTCCTGTTGTGCACCTGAGGCATACACTGCTCGTGAATGTTAGTGGTGGACAGAGTGAATGCTGTGGACGTGATGCCAATCAAATTTTATCCTGGATGGTATCAAACTTCTTGAGTATTGTTGGAGCGACACTCATCTGGGCAACTGAGGAGCATTCCATCACATTTCTGACTTGTGCCTTGCAGATGGTGGAGAAAGTGAGGTGTGCAGATGCTGGAGATCAGAGTTAAGACTGTAAAAGCACAGGCAGCATCCGAAGAGCAGGACAATTGACATTTCGGACAAAAGCCCTTCATCAGGAATGAGGCTTTGAGCCGAGGGCATAGTAAGATAAATGGGAGGGGGAGATGCTGGGGGAAGGTAGCTGAGAGTGCAATAGGTAGATGGAGGTGGGGCTGCTGGTGATAGGTCAGAGGGGAGGGTGGAGCAGATAGGTGGGAAGGAAGATGAACAGGTAGAACTGGTCATGAGGGCGGTGCTAAACTGGAAGGTTGGAACTGGGATAAGGTGGGTGGGGGGGGGGGGGAGGGGAAATGAGGAAACTGGTGAAACCCACATTGATGCCATGGGATTGGAGGGTCCCCAGGCAGAAGATAATGCATTTTTCTGGTTAAGGAGTGACGATGGAGAAGGCCGAGGACCTGCATATCCTTGGAGGACTGGGAGGGGGAGTTGAGGTTTTCGGCCACGGGGTGTCCTGGAGATGTTCTCTCAAGCGCTCTGCAAGTAGGCATCCTGTCTCCCCAATGTGGAGGAGACTGCATCGGGAGCAACGGATACAGTAAATGAAATGAGTGGAAATACAGGTCAAACTCTGTTGGAAGCGGAAGGTTCCTTTGGGGCCTTGGACGGACGTAAGAGGGGAGGTGGCGTAGGTTTTGCAATTCTTGCAATGGCAAGGGAAGTGCTGGGACGGGAGGGTGGGTTGGTGGAGGGGTGTGGACCTGATGAGGGAGTCACGGAGGGAATGGTCTTTATGGAAAGTGGTTAGAAGTGAGGCCGGAAATATACCTTTGTGGTGGGGTCCGTTTGTAGGTGGCAGAAATGGCAGAGGATGGTGCAATGTATACGGAGGTTGGTGGAACATGGGAAGGGAAATTGTGGTCTTTAAAGGAGGCGGCATAGGACATCTATAAATTTTCTTTAGGAAAATTTATGACTCATCATATTGCTATTTTTGCAGGTATTTCGAAATTAGTGATAGAGAATTTCTATCTGTCTCCCAACAATTCTAAAGTCTTTACTGTGCACACAATGTTGTCTTTTAAGCAACAGAAGTGTCTGCAAGCATTCATTTCTGTCCTTGCAGAATATACTCTGCAATTTAACAGAAGTCTTTATTTGTTGTCATATAAATTGACAATGTTACTAGCATCCCTAGTGAAGAACGTGAAACGTGAAGACTAAAAGCAGAACCTGATCTGAACAGTGCTTTGTGGATGGTGAGGACTGCTGTCTGAACTTCTTAATATCAGTAATACTTTTTGGATAGAATTTACAATTCATACCACCCATTAGATTTGTGGACAGCTCAACTGCTGAAACTTATTAGGGAACAATCAGCTTATCCAGAGTGCGGAAACATCATCCAAAGCAGGTTTACTGGAGTCATCTTGCAAAGCCTAGTCATCTAAAATGATTAAGCATTCTTCTCATGTTATCTTTAAAATCAAAGGCACGTGTATAGGAGTTGGTAATTAAATGTTATTGCAAGAATAAATTGCCATCCCTATCACATTCTGTCTGGAATAAGAGATTGCTTGGCATTTGTATAGCATGCTTTTTTTTCCCTTTTCTATTTTTTCAAGGTTTGATCAGACACACAAATTTCTCTTAGGTGCTCCAAGTTATCTGTCGTTAACAGAGAGAGAGTCAAAAGGATGAAAGTAAAAGGTTCAGTAAAAAGTAAAATGTCTGAATCCAAATGGCATTCGAAACAATACAGATGAACGGAGAACGTTACGAGACAAGGCTGCAGGATAGCATGTATTGGGGATAGAATGAGACAAGACATTTAGAAATGAATTCTAAAGACTTCATTGGAAGTTAATAATATCAGCAGAGTTGGAAATTTTAATTTTTGTAAAACTCAGTGTCATAAAGTTGGTACAGGTCCAAACCATCTATGCCAACTAGATATCAGAAATTAATCTCATCCCATACAAAGCACCTTCCATTCTTCGACTTCTCTCAGGGCAGGACCATACACACACACACACACACACACACACACACACACACACATTAAGTAAAAGGATTTAGAGGAAACAGAATTTTCAGCAACCATTTACTGAGTTACTTATCCCACATGAAAAGATCCCCCAAATCATTTGATTTGATTTACAACATCTAATTCCAATATCTATTTACTCGTTACATTTCTCAATTTAAATTTATCAATCTTGCCTTTTCTGGAGTACAAATATTACTCTGCCCTTTCAGAAATGGACGATACTTCCTTCTCAGCACCTACATGCCAACATAATGAGGGAGGTTGAATTTCTTTAAAGTAACACCTTTACTTTGAAGGGAGAAGTAATCTTTCATAGCGGGGCATGATTACAGATCTCTCACTCCAGTGAACTTTCTGGCAGTTCAGGGTGTTATGGACTGTCAGAATGCATAGAAGGTAATTGCAGCATCGCATGATATTCCTGCTATGATTTGAATTATATATGGGATTGACTTTGAAACAACTAGTATTAAGGTGCTTGGAGGCTCACCTGATTGTTACAGTATACTCGTCAGTGCTGAGTAAGGGATCAGCAGATTACAGTTCAGGGAGCTTTACATGTAAATGAGACACCACAATTTTGCAGCTAAGTTAATTTATGACTCCTTAAAACACAATGCATATGTAAGCCATGCTTGAAATATAAACCTCAGCTCATTGACAATTTCTATAATAATATCAATAATATGCAACCAGCATCTGATGGTAATTGTTGATTGTGATATTGCCTGTTGAAGTTGGACACTCAGAAGATCCTTAGGTTTGTACTGAGTCGATCTTCATTTGAGTCACTCAATTCAAACATATTTCCAAGCTACAGTGTTCCAGATGAGTGTAGAGTGCATTCCTTCACATTCCTGACTTGGAACTTGTAGATGGTGGACGGGCTTTGGGGAGTCAGGTGGTGAGTTATTCGCCGAAGGATGCCGAGCCTTTCAGCTGCTATTATTGGTACAGCAACGAGGTGGCTGGGCCAGCCCAATTTCCAGTCAATAGTAATCCCCAGGATGTTTATGGTAGCTTATTTAACAATGGTAATGGCATTAAATATCAAGATCAAAGTGAAATAGATCAAGTGGAGCTGAAATGACCATGTTACCCAGTCCAAATATTTCATCGAAAGAATTCATAAATGAAAGAGAAATTTGAGAAGTATTTTTTTCTGGAAACAATTTTTAAAAATATGCTTATGTGAAGCAGAAGGCAGAATAAAATGGAACTGGGGTGCAGATCTGCTATGATCTATTTTATTGATCTATCAAGGTTTGAGTGATTGAATCATGTACTCCTGCTCCTTCTTTTATTACTAGCATGACTCTAAAAGGGAGAATTTAACAATATCTCCAGGTCTTCAATGGCATTAGCAATGACAATGGAATTCTGAACCTGCCACTCCCAACATCCTGGGGTTTGTCACTGACCATAAAATTAACTGGACCGGTTAAATCACTATCACGGCCACAAAAGCAGGAGAGAAACTGGGTATCCTGGAGCAAGAGCCTCACCTCCTGATTCTATAATGCAGATTCACCATCTCCAAGGTTCACGCCAAGAGTGTGATGGAATACTCTTCACTTGTCTAGAAGAATGCAACCTTATCAACATTCAAAGCTTGAAACCATCCAGAACAAAATATTTCACTTGATTGGCACCTCATCTATCATTTAAATGTTCAGTCACTCCACAGGGCACACTGCCATTACTATCTGCAAAATGTCATGCACCAACTGACTCAAACTACAACAAACATTATTTCCCAAATCTACAACCTCTATCCTTTGGAAAGGAGAAGTGTCGCAGATGCAAGTTCCACTCCAAGCCACACTCCAACTTGATCTCGAGTCACATTGCCATCTTTCACCATCACTGGGTAAGAATCCTGGACCTCAGTTCCTAACAGTTCTGTGTTTATATAAAACAGTTTATCAAATCGATGGCTCATCACCAACTTCTCAACAGCTACAGGGATGGGCAACATTATTTTCAAACACAACTTCTCCTTGCTTTCTCCTACTTTTGAATAAATCGGAGTCAGAACTTAACCTCGAGTACATAATCTATCTGAAGCACAGATAGGGTATATTGCAAATTTACAAACAGTAAATATCTTGACAAAAGGGTCATTTTTAAAGCTATACCATTAAATTTCACTTCATGTACGATCTTTGCATGTGTCAATCCATAGGAATCAAAAGAAACAACTTTGGAAACTACCATGCTTCTGTAAAGCTGAAGAGTAACAGGGAAGAGAGGAAGAAGCATAATAATTCTTCTACAACTCTGGATAACTAATTAAATATTTACAAGTTCAGTTTCCCTGCAAAACTTAAACTGACATTTAAGTGGCATCCTCTTGGCAGGTACAGCTTCCTTGCTTTCTAAAAAGGAATAAGATGAGGCATATCTTGGATAAAATCCAGATGTCTCCCTTCTACCGCAGAATGCTAAGTCATTAGCAAGTGCATGCATTATATTTCAAGCATACGTTAGTTATTTGGAATATCCCAAAATATGAAACAAAAAACAAACAAATTAAAGCAAAATATTGCAGATGCTAGAAATCTGAAATAAATATTAAGTGTTGGAGAAACTCAGCAGGTCTGACATCATTTGTGGAGAGAGAAACACAATTAACGTTTTGAGACCAGTCTGACTCTTCTTCAAAGCAGACAGTATTCAAGCAGCATCACTGACAACGGAGGAAAACACACTCTGATTTCTCTCCGCAAATGCTGCCAGATCTGCTGAGCTTTTCCAGCAATCTCCATTCTTGTTTCTGATTTCCAGTATCCACATGTCTTTGGTTTTTTTAAAAAACAAAAGCACTGTCCACAGGAGCTCAACATTCTTTTTGATCTTTTAAAAAAAACTAACTTTTTATAATGTATTTGCCAGGAACTGAATACATTCAAAATACTTTACAGTAAATGAGGCTCATTCGCAATAGTGCAGGAAAATGGAGCAACCAATTTGCAGACAACCTCCCTCCATGATAATCATCATGATAATGAGCAGAACATGCGTTCTAGTCATGTTTATGAGGGAGATACATTGGTCACAAAACAGGGAGACAGAAATCATTTTCTCTTCAACACTGCATTCACCAATCGGAGGGCAGGCCTAGAGTTTATTGGCTTGCATGGAAAGCTCCAACATCCTAATGCCATCACACTGCTGCAAAGTAGGTGCTCAGGTGACTCATGCTCCTAATCAGTCCAAAGATGTGCAGGTCAGGTGAATTGGCCATGCTAAATTGCCCATAGTGTTAGGTGCATTAGTCAGAGGGAGATGCGTCTGGGTAGGTTACTCTTCGGAGGGTCGGTGTGGACTTGTTGGGTCAAAGGGCCTGTTTCCACACTGCAGGGAATCTAATCTAATTTGTTGATTCAGTGGCAACAGTGCTGCCCCTCAGCTAAGGTTGACATCCTCTCTGAACACTGGTGAGAAATGTCCATTGTTTATTCGCCTGTTTAAATTTTCTTTAGAGAGTCATAGAAATGTACAGCATGGAAACAGACCCTTGTGTCTAATTCATCCATGCCAAACAGATATCATAAATTAATCTAGTCCCATTTGCCAGCACTTGGCCCTTTTCCCTCTAAACACTTCCTATTCATGTATCCATCCAGATGCCTTTTAAATGTTGTAATTAACCCAACCTCTACGCATCCTCTGGCAGCTCGTTCCATACATATATCGCCCTCTGCATGAAACGTTGCCCCTCAGGTCCCTTTTAAATACTTGTTTGGTAACACTCCCCAGGACCTTATGACAAAGAGACAGGCATAAACTGCGGCCCATATGGGTGCTCATGGCTACCCGTTTGGTCTGGAGGAAGTGGGAGGATTCAAAGGAGAAATTGTTAAGGGTGAGGACCAGTTCAGCCAAACGAATGAGTGTGTCAGTGGAAGAGTACTGTTGGGTATGTCGGGGGAGGAAGAAAGAGAGAGCTTGGAGGCCCTGGTCATGGCGGATGGAGGTGTAGAGGGATTGGATGTCCATGGTGAAGATGAGACATTGGGGGCCAGGGAAACAGAATCTTGGAGGAGGTGGAGGGCGTGGGTGGTGTCTCGACCGTATGTGAAGAGTTCCTGGACTACAGGGAATACGATAGCAACGAGGTCTCCACCCACCTCTTCCTCCATTACACTGATGACTGCATCAGCACCACCTCGTGCTCCCGCGAGGAGGTTGAGCAATTCATCAACTTCACCAACACATTCCATCCCAACCTTAAATTCACCTCGACCATCTCGGACACCTCCCTCCCCTTCCTGGACCTCTCCATCTCCATTAATGATGACCGACTTGACACTGACATTTTTTACAAACCCACTGACTCCCACAGCTACTTGGATTACACCTCTTCCCACCCTACCTCTTGCAAAAATGCCATTCCATATTCCCAATTCCTCCACCGTATCTGCTCCCACGAGGACCAGTTCCACCACAGAACACACCAGATGGCCTCCTTCTTTAGAGATCGCAATTTCCCTTCTCACGTGGTTGAAGTTGCCCTCCAATGCATCTCATCCACATCCCACCCCTCCGCCCTCAAACCCCAGCCCTCCAACCATAACAAGGACAGAACCCCCCCAGTCCTCACTTTCGACCCTACCAACCTTTGCATTAACCGCATCATCCGCTGACATTTCCACCACCCCGAAACGGACCCCACCAGAAATATATTTCCCTCCCCACCCCTTTCCGCAAAGACATTCCCTTCGTGACTACCTGGTCAGGTCCACGCCCCCCAACAACCCACCCTCCCGTCCTGGCACCCTCTCCTGCCACCACAGGAATTGCAAAACCTGGGCCCACACCTCCTCCAGAGGCCCCAAAGGAGCCTTCCACATCCAAAGTTTCACCTGCACATCCACCAATGTCACTAATTGTATGCGTTATTCCCAATGCGGTCTCCTCTACATTGGGGAGACTGGATGCCTCCTCACAGAGGGCTTCAGGGAACATCTCCGGGACACCCGCACCAATCAACCCTACCGCCCCATGGTCCAACATTCCAACTCCCCCTCCCACTCTGCCGAGGACATGCAGGTCCTGGGCCTCCTCCACCACCACTCCCTCACCACCTGACGCCTGGAGGAAGAACGCCTCATGTTCCACCTCGAAACACTTCAACCCCAGGGCATCAATGTGGACTTCACCAGTTCCTCATTTCCCCTTCCCCCACCTCACCCCAGCTCCAACCTTCCAGCTCAGCACTGTCCTCATGACCTGTCCTACCTGCCAATCTCCCTTCCCACCTATATGCTCCGCCCTTCACTTTGAAGTATCGGCTCCATCCCCACCCCATTCACCTATTGTACTCTTTGCTATCTTCTACCCAGCCCCACCCACCCCCCTCCCCATTTATCTCTCCACCCTGGAGGCTTTCTGCCTCTACTCTTGATGAAGGGCTTTTTCCCGAAACGTCAATTTTCCTGCTCCTCGGATGCTGCCTGACCTGCTGTGCTTTTCCAGCACCACTCTGATTTAAACGCTGGTTTCTGCAATCCTCACTTTTTCCTTACCACTAAGTGTAGAAGTCCTGCCCTATTTTGCTTTATCAAAATGCAGCACCTCCCATTTATCCAAATTAAACTATTGCCACGAAACGTTGGCAACTCGGGGTTGGGAGTGGAAAAAAGGTGATGCAGAATGACGGCAGAATTGCCGAGAATTTGCTTAAAATAAAACTAAGATGGACAGATGCTGAAGATCTTAAACCAAAACAGAAATTGCTGGAGAAACTCAACAGCTTTGGGAGTATCTTTGGGGAGAAAGCAGACTTAACATTTCAAATCCATCATAAGTGAAGAAGAGTCGCTAGACTAGAAACATTAACTCGTTCTCCCCAAAGATCTCCTGAATTTCTCCAACAAATTGTTTATATCCAGGAATTTACTGCCCAATTCCTCAAATTCCACATCAATCCACTAATATTTCAAAATAAAGAAATTATCTCTGATAAAGGACATACAGAAATCATTGGAGTAACGATAACAGTTCAAATATTCCTTTCCTGAGTGGAGACCAGTATTCAGCCTCTTTGTCATGAAGCACAGGGGATGGTAATGCAAATCTACAAAGGAAAAGAATTAGTCCAAATAATCCATTCGCCTTTTCCATTTCCTGGAAACGAAACGTTTCTGGGTCACCCTTCAAACAGGTAAAGATAGCTTTTCAATAATTAATCACAGAGTCAGACTTTTACACAGAGGAGTGTGCATGGGCCAGTACGTCAAAAGTTAATGCTGCCCAGCAAAAGTCAGGGAGAATTCAAATCAAAGCAAAGTAAACTCAGTATTAACTTTTTGAAAGCTTTTGCTCTTATTTTGTGCATGTCCCACACATACACAAGGAAAATAGACACATGAACAAAAACAGAAGTTGCTGGAAAAGCTCAGCAGATCTGGTGGCATCTGAGAAGAGAAATCAGAGTTAACGGTCCAGTGACCCTTCCTCAGAATGCAGACCCGAAATGTTAACTTTGATTTCTCTTCACACACGTTGACAGACCTGCTGAGCTTTTCAAGCAGGTTCTGATTTTATTCCTGATTTACAGGATCTGCAGTTCTTTCTGTTTTTAATTTGGAAATAGACTCAATCTGCTTACAGACTCCAGTTCACTAACCCAGCGTAACAATGAGGTAGCAGGGGACTTCATACTCCACAGAAGGAGGCCAACCTAACTGTTCCTTTACTTTGAAACATCTTGAACTCCATTTCTCTTTCTCCACAGATGCTGCCAGACCTAAGTTTCTCCAGCATTCTCTGTATTTGTTTCAGATTGCCACCATCTGTATTCTTTTGCTTTTAGACTTGCTTCCCCTCCTCTCCTACCTCATTGCCTGTTTTAGAAATGGATTCAACTCCATTTTGAAAGTTACCATTAAATCTTCTTCCATACCATCCTTTCAGGCTATTTGTCCCAGATCATAACAGCTCACCAAATAAAGAAAAACAGCAAACACTAATCTCCTCACCACCCCCTAGTTCCTTTGTTGATTATCTAAAATTTGTTCCCTTTGGAAACAATGCAAGAGATGGATACCCTGGAAGGAAGCCTCTGGCTTTGACTTAACAGTACAAAACGATACATCAGGAACTTGGCCAGTTCAGAACTGTACACAGTTTTCAGTCCCATTTCAGTGCAGTCATTCTGGCACTTCAATGTGTCCTGCTACTCCATAGCTAAGTCCCAACATTAAAATGCAAATATTGCATACTGCTGGTTTGTTGATATCTTGAATAAAAAGCAAAATACTTCAGATGCTAGAAACTGGAGAGATAAGTGGAGAATCTCAGCAATTCTGAAAGCATCTGTAAAGAGAGAAACAGAGTTGAGGTGGAGTCTGGTATGACTTCTTCAGAACTAAGTCAACATCAAGAAATTATGACCTCACAATTTAAGTGACCTATTACAATTTCACATATTGAAAGATTAAAGAGTAGCCTGCCAACTAGCCTGCTTGCAAAGACAATGGAGCCAGATGCTGGAAGATATACTGAACTATATTTCATCAGCTGCTTTTAAGCAGCAGAGCAGAGAAAAATGAATAATGAATTACATTGCTGGCTCTCTCTCTCTCTCTCTCTCTCAGCCATTTTCTCACTGCGATCTTGGAAAACAGGACCAGGTAAAATTTAATCATTCACTAAGAACTCAATGATCTATAGTTTCTGATACCGAGAAGACAAGTCAACAATTAAAACTGTGGACTCACGTTACGAGTTTAATACCTCAAAACCTCAAGAGGATGTTTCAGCATAGCCTTAATTCATCCTGTTTATATCAAACACTGTACATTTTAAAACTTAATACTTTTTTTTGTATGTCCTGATGTCACATTTTTATTATTTTTTTCTTGGCATTAGTTGGTAATAAAAATAATTTCTCATTCACTCAATAAAGCATTAGTAACTGAGCCCACCATTTTCTGGTGAGCTACATTTTAATAGAGCAGTGAAAGTGGGTACTGCAGATGAGAGTCGAGAGGAGAGTAATGTTGGAAAAGCACAGCAAGTCAGGCAGCATCCGAGGAGCAGGAAAATCAACGTTTCCGGCAAAAGCCCTTCATCAGGCATTTTACATTTCAATGGACTTTAATTGATAGCTGTGTGGTAAAAAGAAAATAAATAAATTATATAACCATGAACCCATAAAAAGAACGTGATAAAACATGGTGCCAGAAGTGGAGATAAACACCCAGACAAGATGATGGTTTCTGAAGATAATTCAGAATAACCATGAGTCAAAAAAGATTACTAAGAGGAATCACAAAAAAAGAATTCTTTAGCAAACTCTAGACAGACTATAAAGTGGATAGGTAAGTGGCAACTGAAAATGCAGCATGTTTGCGCCTCTGGAGGGTTTCCTGCACCTTCCACACTCTCTTGATGTTGTTGAAAGGCTGATGTAGCCTCACATGTGGGAGTTGTGGAAAAAGTATTTCTGCAGCCTCAGGTCTCAGTTTGAAACATCAATAGCTCTAGGGCAGTATTTTCTTATGCACTGCCTTGATGATGTCCTTATCAACTAGGAGAAAGTGAGGACTGCAGATGCTAGCGATCAGAGCTGAAAAATGTGTTGCTGGGAAAGCGCAGCAGATCAGGCAGCATCCAAAAAGCAGGAGAATTGACGTTTCGGGCATAAGCCCTTCTTCAGGAAGGGTTCCTGAAGAAGGGCTTATGCCCGAAACGTCGATTCTCCTGCTCCTTGGATGCTGCCTGACCTGCTGCGCTTTTCCAGCAACACATTTTTCAGCTCTGATGTCCTCATCAGTCAAGGTGCCTTTGAAACCTCAGCAGATTTTCAGAGAATCCTGGCAACATTGCAGGCTTATTTCAGCTGCAAAAATAATATCCTTGTTGAAAATAATTAGCTTAGCCCCAGAAACCAGGGGAATTGACTGACTCCATAATTAGCAACTTTAATCGACTAGTCAGTTAGTTTGGTTATGATACATTGAAGGATGAGATTGTTTGCAATAGAATAATCATCGGAGGATGCTTGTGTCAGGGAGGCAGTGTCCATACCTCTGAAATAGGAGGTATAAGTTTAAGCCATATCCTCCTCCAAAAGATGGATCATAACATGGTCTGAACAAATCAATTTAGAAATATTGACACTCAGGTGTTATCGGTGATAAAAATCTCCAATTTATTTGCATTCAAAAGATGACTTGACACTACAGCAAGAGTTATCACATGATATTTGATCTGAATGAAGAGCACATGTATGACTAAAGGAATCTTCCAGGCTCAGTCTAAGCCTATTCGTTGGTTAGGCCCAAAGATGTTTATCTTACTTCCCCCTAGAAACCCACCAAATTAACTGAGAAGTTGGGGACAACTGCTGTTTTATACTGTCAGTGTCTGTTGAAATACCACATAAATGACAGGCTTGATCAGCAGCAGAGGGAGACAATACAGTTTGTCTGGTCACTTATAACAACTTTGCAAAGTAAGATCACCTCTCAAAAGAAATGCTGCATTGATCAGCCTTTGACTGTAAGTAAATTTAGCAAATAGGAGAGGAGAACGTGGAACTTCACACTTCCTTGGCCATTTGCAAGTTATTGCCTTCTGTTTGCCAAGGGGCATTTCATGATCTGGATCAAAAGTTTTGGTAAGTCACTTGAAACCCAACAATTTTGATCGCATTGGCTTTTCTGGAGATCGGTCTCCTGTTCTGCCTGCTGCTTTGAAATGGTTTTAAATGGTACATTTTCCATCAATTGTCAGGATCCAAATTCTTGGAGACATCAACATATCAGATCTAGGTTAGTTCAAATCAACAATTCGTAGCAATGGTAAGGTTATTAAAGTGTATTAAGGAGAATAAGACCAAATTTTGGTTGAATTGGAAGGCTTGTGTGCATTTAGTCTTCTGCAGTTGATGCAAGGCACTCAATGTCAGCAAGGTGATTTGTGGCAAACTGATTACTTCAGCTTAAAAGATATTTGCTCTTGCTTTGTAAACAGCCTCTCCAGAAACAAAAGCCATCTGTCCAAGATAATTGGATGGCATTTCCACAAAGACTACTTGAGCTCTACTCAGCTACTAAACTCCATGTTAATAAGATTGGATTACACTTTGTCAAGAGTTGTCTCAGCTTTAGTCGACTGCTCCAGTGTTGTCCATAGAACTGTTGAATAAAGCATTATACCCAATAGGTCTACCAGGGAATAGGTTGTCAAGCAGCTCAGTTGTGGCATTTTTAAAAAGAAATAGCTCAGGTATCCAAAACCAGTATTTTTTTGATTGTCTTCCATGCTAAGATGAACAGTTCTTCACCCATTACCTGCATAGATGGTGGTTGGAGCAAAAGCAAAAAGCAACACAACATGCAGTTACAGAAGAAGATGAGAGAGAAGCAAGAGTGGCTTCAGTTATACAAGATACTCATAAGAATCCTACAACCCACAACAAATAGCTTGAGTCTAAAATAGCATTACAATAAAACTTCCTGAGAGATATCAATACAGGAAACTATAAACATACCATGACAGGAAGGGACTGCAAGCACAAATCCAAAAGTAAGCCAACATACGAGATTAGAATTTACAAAAAGATCAACAGGATAAAATTACACGCTGTCAAAAACAAAGCAGTGGAACTGAAAATGAAAACAGAAATAAATAAATTAGACCACATTTACAGTAATGTGTGAATTTCTGGTTGCCACACTATAGGAAGGATGAGAAGGCTTTGGACAGGGTTTACCAGGATGTTGCCTGGGTTGCATTCTATTAGCTAATAGAGGAGGTTGTACAAATTTGGATTCTTTCCACTCGAGCATTGGAGACGGTGGGGTGTTCAAATAAAAGTAAGAAAGATTCTGAGAAGCATGGATAGGGTGGTTAGTCAGTCTTTTTTCCCCCATTGTGGAATTGACAAATACTAGGCAACATAGGTTTAAGGTAAGAGGTAGAAAAGTTTAAAAAGGAGATATGCGAGGTCAATTCCTTTTAAAAAAAATGCGGGTGGTGGTAGATGTCTGGAAGGTGATACTAGTGGAGGTGATAGAAGCAGATTTGATAGCAGCGTTTATGGGGCATTTAGACAAATACATAAACAGGCAGAGAAAAGAAGAGTGCAGGCAGGCAGATAAACTAGTTTAGAATGGCATCATGGTCAACACAGATGTGATGGACCAAAGGGCCTGTTCCTATGCTGTACTGTTCTAGGTTTACTGAAGCAAGTAACTTTGCCTCTCCAGTTCAGTAGAGGGAGCAAATTATAGACATTGAGACAATGATAGGAAGTGGCTAAATTATTGCTATGCAAGAGCGGAGATTAGTTAAAACAATAGAATTGCGGAATGGCTCAGTGCAGAGGAAGCCTATTGTGTCCATGCCAGCTTTGCTGGGAGAATGCAATAAGTCACAGGTGATTTGAACAGGTACTATGCTTCAGTCTTCATACTAGGGGATACCAGTTACATTGCAGAAGCAGAAATAAAGCTAGAAATGAAAATGGGAAGAGGAACTCAGTAGAGAAGTGATGCTGAGTAAAATATTGAACGTGTGGGCTGACAAGAGCCTTGGTCCTGATGGGTCTTAAAAGAAGTGGCTAGTGAGACTGATACTTTGAATTTAATTTTCCAAACCACCCTGGATTTGAAAACAGTTCCACTATATTGGAAAATAGCGAATATAATCCTTTACTCAGGAAAAGGCGGGAAACAGAAAGAATGAAGCTGCAATCCAGTTTACTTAACATATCTCATAGCGAAAATGCTAGAAGCTATTATTAAAGATATAGAAAAGGCACTTGTTTCAAGATAACCAGACAGTCAGCACAAAGTCATGTTTGACCAATCAGATCCCTTTGAAGAGATAACACATGTTGTGGGTGAATGGAAACTAGTGAATGTAGGATGTATAGAAGCCATTTGATAAAGAGCTAAATCACTCTAGAAAATAAAAAGCTTATGGTGTAGGTGATATCAGATTAGCATGAACAAAATATTGGCTGGCAGTTGAATCTATTAACAGACCTGTGAGAAAGTGCAAAAACGGAAATTTCTGGAAAAGCTCAGCAGATGTCGCAGCATCTTTGGAGAGAAACAGAGTTAATGCGTCAGGTCGAGTGACCTTTTCTCAGAACTGTGAGAAAGTGTTTGTGTTTGAGGAGGGAGGGGGAATAGAGATAATGGGGTTTGAAGTGTTTGTTGTTAAATGGAAACACTTACAGTTAGTTGTTTGAGCCAATAATGTTAAAAACATACTTTCAGTTAATGGCTTTAGAAACTGAGAAAGTACTTGAGGGGAGATATAGTGATAGGGTTTCATGAATTATGATGTACCTCCAAGTTGAGCTGCAATGGAACTAGGAATCCATAAGTCTTGCATTAGTCTCTGGACTAAGGGTATCCATTAGCTCAGTTGGCTGGACCGCCAATTTGTAATGCACAGTGACTCCAACAGCATGGGTTCAATTCCCAAACTGGCTGAGGTAACTGTGTAGGACTGTTCCTTCTCAGCATCTCCCCTCAGCAGAGGTGTGGTGACTGACTGTCAGGTTAAACCATCACCATCATCACACTCACTATGAGAACAGCCTGTGATGTGGTATGACTCTGGTGACCTTACCTTTACTCTTAACTACTGACTACGGTGGTTCCAAGAGCTGCTCTGGATAGTAATGCCACTCACTTAATCATCATGTGTATATGGTAAATCAAGACCACTTTCAAAAATGCCTGGAAATCAGACTGGAGACTAATCACAGATGAACCCACAGAAATCATGTCCTAACTACCAACATTGTGGGTCTACCTCAACACACAGACTGCAGCAGATCAAAAAGACAGCTCACCACCACCTTCTCAAGAGCAATGAGGAACAGAAAATAAATGTTGGCCGGCCAGCTACACTCATGTCCCAGGAGAGAAGAAATGAAAAAAGAGACCTCATAGCCCCCCACATTCAGAATAACAGCACTTTGCAGCTCCCCTCTCCAAATGGCATGGCATGGAGAAATTTTTAAAAATTAGAAAATAGAATGCAAGGAAGAACTATAGCCAGTCACTGGCTTAGCTGCCCTTCGATATCATATTAAATATGGATTTTCTTTCCTAGCTAGCTTTGGTAACCTAAATGAGTCACTTTAAAAAGCACAATATTCAACATTCATCAGATCATTTTCTTTCAGAGAAACCTCGGTGGCTTTAGCTCCATGGAATTAGTTAGACGTTATAGGTTCCTGTGTTCAATGATTTTGTAATTCTCAGAACAGAGCATGAAGTAAAAGCAGTTTATAAAGGAAAGTGACAGGTCCAATAACGGATGCTTTAATGCCCATAACACAGCACATCTCCTGTATTCAAGTGCGTTATCACAAGCAAAGACAATGACACAAATGGAACCAACAATCTTTCCTCGGGAGGACAGGAAAAACATTAGGAAGGAGAAGTAAAGAATCGCAGTTTCCCACCTTAGTCCATGGTCCTGAAAAGCAAAGTCAAAAATCACATGACACCAGGTTATAGTCCAATGGGTTTATTTGAAAACAACAGCTTTCAGAGCACTGCTCCTTCATAACACCTGCTAAAAGAGCAACGCTCCAAAAGCTAGTGATTTCAAATAAACCTGGTTGGACCATAGCCTAGTGTCATGTGGTTTTTGACCTTGTTCAACCCAGTCCAACACCAGCACCTCCACATCGTGGCTACTACTGAAAAGCAATAACAGAAGTTCTCATCCACTGCAGTGTAAACAAATAGTGTATATTTTATTAGTGTGCTTTATATTTAAAAAGTGATATTTATTTCGTATCTCATCACTTGCTTGGGAATACTTCACCTGTAATTAGCTGGTAGACAGAAGCATGTCTGTTGGACAGGCAAGTACAGCAACTGCTCTACAACACAACAAAAGCACATTATAGCTCGTTAATAATAGCAGGAGAACACTCAGCTTGTTCTTTTTATTAAAACAGGACCATGGAGTCCACGTGGTATCAGCCAAACTTTAAAGAAGTGCTGAAGCCCAGTAATAGCGTCGTAAATAATTGACATGAACCAACACAAACTTCTTCCATTCGGCTTTCAGCCACCCATTTCAAAGTCAAGTTGATAACATCTTTCATTACAAATTATGTTCTTCAATTGAAGATCACTCTTTCCTATACATCTCATAATTACTTGGCTTAGTGGTGCCCTTGAAAATACTGACAATGTTACTGCAGCTACATTAATAAAGACAGCTCAAGAAAGGCTAGTTGGCCATTCAACTTTGTTTGCAGGTACTTGGTATCAATAGACCAACTAGACACTCTGGTCTCTTTCCTTAGAGTTAGATTTTATTGCTACGTGTACTCAGGTAGAGGGGTACAGTGAAAGAGTACAATGTTGCTATTCCAGGCACCATGGAAAATATCTTAAATAGAAAAGCAAAGGAAGTAAAGTTAAATATTCAACATGACTGTCCCTTATATGCTTAGCGATGGTGGGCTTGCAACCCCCACAAGGGTGTGATCTCCTCCACGCTTGCGCCACTGCACACGTTGGGAGACCTCAGGCTTGCTCTCTCACTCTCCCCTGCACAGGGCTTGCTCTCTGTCCCCCGGGCTGGGCTCACTCTCCCACTCTCCTCCACATTTGGCTCGCTCTCTCCAGGCTGGGCTCACTCTCACTGTCCCCAGGCTGGGCTCACTTTCCTCCACGTTGAGCTCACTCTCTCACCATCCCCTAGGCTGGGGCTCACTCTCCCCCACATTAGGCTCACACTCTCACTCTCCCCCAGGCTGGACTCATGCTCCCCCTGCACTGGGCTCACTCTCAACCAAAGTCAATAACTCCCTCCACCATCAAGAAGAAACCTTGTCCCAGGTGAGCTGGACACCTTGAAGCTGCCAATCTCCCTTCAGAAGGTCAGTAGATTAAAGTAAGGAATAAAAAAGCTCTGAAAGAAGAAAAAACAAAGTAAAGGCAGACAGAGCAGATGACCTTTGAGCAGGAGCACCACCTTGGAAAACACCTCTCTCTTTCTTCAAACATCCCTTAAAATCAGCTTCTTTGACTATAAGCAGGTACCAATGACAAGGATACTTTACTTTTTGTCACTTCACTTTTCAAAAGCTACTCAGACAAAGATGGATGAAATCAGTGTTGATCCCAGCACAGGGCAACGCATTCAATAATTAAGATGGTACAAAAGGTCAAGTACACACATCATCTACACTGAATCCCTTTGAATTTCAAATTAATACCATGCACAGGTACGACCTCATTTACAATCGACTCTCACACTGGTTATTAAGACAATTATGTGACTAATTAAAGTCATCCATCATTGTCTTAGTCAGTGAATCAATCAAATGACTGCCTTCAAAATAAATATATCAATACAACTCATTCAAAATTGCAAATGGTGTATTATTTACCTGATACTTGCCAACAACAGCTTGCACTTATGAAGCACCAGGAACGGAGAGGATGGAAGGGGGAAGGGGAGAAGCAGATTTGTGTCACATCACCCCACTGCAAACAATCCATGGCCTGCCAACTACTGACACACTGAGAAGAAGCTCAATCCCATAGTGATGACACGCAGCAGGTGGTCGGTACAGACTGCCACCTTCCAGTGGGGTGGGGGTGGGCATTGCCAGAACTGTAAGCAGGCATGTTACTTCGAATTTCAAAAGATCCTTTGCTTTTCAGGAAGGAAGGGAGGGAGGGAGGGGAGATAGCTGAGGGTGGGCAGTGGAGGAGAGGTGATGGGGTTAGGGCAGGGGGGTGGGGGAAGTAACATACCTGTTTGAGGCCAAGCAGAGGAGGAAGTAGTAGTGGTTGCTTGTGAAATCATGTACCTGGAGAAGGGGCTGGAAAGAAGGAAGGGTGTCAACTAAGTGAACAAAGCACACTCCTTCAGTGATATATCTTCTTTACCAAATTCCTTGCAGCACAGCTTATCCCCATCCACTGGCCCACACAAACCATGGGATGATAGCTTAAGGTGGCACATTGGAATGTCCCTAACTCTGAGCCAGGACACCCAGATCCAAGTCCCACCTACTTCAGGAGGTGTATAATATCTCAGCAGGTTGCTTGGAAAATTTCCATAATCATATAGGACAGCATTACCTGAGCCAGCTAATGAGATATTCAAATGAGTAAAGAGATATGGAAAAGCAGGGAAGTTTACTGAGAGAGAGGGAGCCTCTGGTCTAAGGCAGCTGAAGACACAGCTACCAATGGTGGAGCAATGGAACCTGGTGATGTGCAAAAAGCCAGAACAGGAGGAGTCCAGAACACACTGTTATAGGGCCAAAGGACGTCACAAAGTTACAAAGAGGTATAGGCACAGAAGCATAAGCAAAGAACACGTGTTCAAAATCAAGAATTTGCTATAAGCTTAGCAAATGAAACACAGCAGAAAATAGGTCTTGAGTTGGAGTTGGGAGTTATATAGTGGAATTATGGACAAACCGAATCAGACTTTATGGACGATCAACAATGGATCAACTGTGCCTTCCTAGCTTATCTCTCCACGCTTCAGGCTCTCTGCCTTTATTCCTGATGAAGGGCTTTTGCCCGAAACGTCGATTTTGCTGAGCTCCTCGGATGCTGCCTGAACTGCTGTGCTCTTCCAGCACCATTGATCCCGAATGTGCCTTCCACTGTGTCAAGTAACTCCATTTCATGGTAGCCAATTGCATATAAAATTACTGGAAAATTGACCTTTTTCTGACAAATCTTTGCTCTTCCCACATTTTCAGACAAATTCATGCATTAGAGATTGACTCTTCTATTTGAACTCTTTGTCTTTATGCACGTAAAATCACCTTTCTGCTCTCAATGTCCAGGAATGTATTGTTGTCCAACTGTCAAAGAAATAACTTCTCTCTCACCAAATTGACACAAGATCTATGTTCTTCCAACCCTAAAGAGCAGAATAATTCAACTTGAGTTACAAATTATAAATTATTATTATTCCAAATAAACTATTGAGAAAAATCAATTCATCAATTTTAAGCATTTAAGCTTTAGCCAGATGCTTTTTCCTCAGGAAGGATGTTCATTGAATTGTAATTTCATAGATCAAGATTGTTACTTCAGGGAGCAAACAATACGCAGTAATATAAACCAAGGAATGAATGAAGCATGATCTAAAAGAATGGCTTTTCAGATTTCAAAGTCTGATCGGGTTACTCTGGTTTCCACATTCCTTTCAAATAAAACGCTTCATTAAGTCTCTTGGTTATACTGACCCTGGAGCAACTACAATAGAAGCGAGTGAAAGTTACATCCAGAAAGACAAAGAACGCAGAAGCTGAGGGCACAATTTCCCTTGCTCCCTTTGAAATTCAGAACTGACATACAGGAAATCAAATAGAGTCTTCCCCAGTGAACAAAGATTAGTACAACTGTAAAATAATGAGTTCAGAGTTTTCCTACCTACACAGAATATATGTTCACAACTTCTAAGGTTAGGTTTGAATGTGTCAGTTATGTGGGGCAAAACTTTAATCTTTCTTCTCCCTTACATTCGCTGAGGAGATCAGTTTTTGCCTTCAAGATATCGGTTTAGATTGTACTGTTCAGCATAATAAAAACATTGAAGGAGTAAGCTATTCAACCTTCAGGGCTATTCCACTGTTCTACCTCACGGCTGGTTGTCTACCTCAATACCATTTTCCTGTGACACCTCTACGTCCCTTGATGTCATCAGTAATGAGAAATCCATCAATTTTTGTCATGAACTTTCTTAATGACTGAGCTGTACAGTCCACTGCGATCGAGACTCCATAAGCCAATTGTTACAACTACAATACAACTCAAATGAAATAATCCAATTCTCTTGCCATAATTAATGATGAAGCCAGAAACAGATGTCACCTCTTTTACAAATGTGAACATCCAAGTTAACATAACCATCACTCTGAAAAGATAAAGCAATATTACAGTATGAATTTGATTCAGTACGGGGCATACAACAAGTTTTAATTTGATTGTCAGCCTTTAGTTCACAGGACATTCGAAAAGGCATAAGCATTAGAGGTGGAAGGTATAATTTTAATTTATCACCATTGCTCAGATTAAGCAGGCACCTTATTCAGGTTACCTTTACATATCAGATATTCATTTATAAATTAGGTCATTCAGTAGATTATCTAGGAGATCATAAATCAATTGACTCCTTTCTCAATGTTGCTGAGTCAAAATTCTGGGGAATTTGCTTCCTTAGAGGACTGTAGTGACCCTATAACCCAAGGACGACAGAGTTCAACAAGGCAGCTCAACAACACCTTCAGTGCAATCAAGGATGGTCAGTAGTGGCTGATCCAACCAGTGCCACCCACACTCCATGAGCAAATTAAAAAATACTATCCATAATGGGATTCTCATTTGGGTCCTTGGGTGAAAATGTTGGACTGTACAGTCTGACAAAATCATTTGTAAAGAATCATTTGTTTACAATGTGTGTTATGCTTAGGAAGAAGTGATGCCCAGATTTGTATTGGATCAATTATTTGAGATAATGATGTTAATATTTTCACTCCAACCTCCCCATCAGGATTAGCATAAGCTACTGAGTGAATGAATGAATCCTTTCTTGCCAACTACCAAAAGGGGGTTGATAACAAGTCATGACCTAACAATTGTTTATTGAACACAGAATTATAGTTAGCAGTGACGAAAATAAAATAGAAACGTATTCGCTGCATTGATTTATTGTAAAAATGTAGTTACACAAGTAACTCAGTTAATATACAGTAATTTAGTAGTTATACATTGATTATAAATTTATAGTTTAGATTACTGCCCAAGATTGATAGAGTAATTAATTTAGGACTAGATTTCTGACAGGTTAATAGCATTAGGCAAACATCATTATCCACCTGACTGTAGTTAGCCATGTTGCAGTAATGTTTATGAAGAGGAGGCTTTTTTAGGATCCCAGCTGATATTATTACTGGATAAGTCAGATTCTAGTCTGAAAGCTGGTGTGACAGACGTTTAATCTTTTCTTGTGTTTTCTTCAAGGTGGTCTTTCACTAAAACACAAGCATACAATGCTGCAGGTTTGGTTTTATCAGTAAAACAGAAGCTTATTTATGCAAAAGAAATGATAAACCAAATAAGTAAATTTAACAAGTTTACATTTTGTGACAATACTGTCATTTTAAAAAGGTTATTTTGCTCTGGGTGCTTTTGATGAGGCCATAAAGGCAGAGGTAATGAACTAGCTATTGACGACAGCTTAAGCAAACAGCTTAGGAGGCCTTGAGTTTTTTTTAAAATGGCATGAATAGGTGTGATCAGCTCTCACAGACCAGGCTTGCTAGTTTTCGTTTTAGCAGAAGCAGCTGTTGGGGTCTCAGAAGAACTGGAGCTTCAGTGAATGATTCTTACCTGCGACTTTCTATGGAATTTCTAGTGATTTTTTTTCCCCCTCCAGGATTTGGGAACTACATGCAAGAATGTGTGTCAAATTTGCCTTTTTCTCACAAGGGGTGTGTTTATGGGATGTTATTATATCGGAACAATTCATTAATAATTGTTACTGTACCTTTTATTCAGTTAAGTTATCCAATAGTTCAGTTATTCTAACTTTGTTTAAATAAATTGCATTTTGTTTAACTTCGAATACTTCAACCAGTTGCATCACACCTGGAACAGACACTTCACATCTTGAAAATAAGAAAAAGTTAGGATCGAGGCTACTTTCTTAAAATATTTTGAGGGGGTCTAGTCTGGACCATAAGAATTTTCAAAATGCATAATAAACTATAATCCCATTAGTCTCAAAAGCACAATACACAAGCACAGAGAATTCTTGTCTGTTGTTTTAATTCCTGATTCAGATGATCTGATCACCTCTTCCTTGGGCCTTTGTACAATTGCTTTGGCTTTCTCAGCTTTACATTACCTCAATGTTTTAAGCAAGCACTTCTAGAACTTTTAATCTAAACTAGTAACAGTTACGTAGCTTATTTTTTAACAGTTCTAAAACTATCCTCTTGCGCTAGAAGCAAATGATTCACATGTACAACTTCAGCCAAGGCTTCTGCAAATTTGCCAAACAGACTAGAAGGCTTTCCAAGCTATCGGAATTCTGCATGAGCTAAATAAGACAAATTTCCAGAACTTGACAAATAAAACCGAACACATAACTATTTTCTTTATTTGCTTGTTAAAATACAGCCAATTAAAAGTAAGATTCCATTACACACTAAAAGGTCACTCTGCAATAGTGGGGTTTTCAAGTTAATAACCATAACTACAAAAACATTTTGAAATGAATCATTAAACTCCTTCAAAAGACACAGACCAAACACACATGCCACATTTTCAATATCAAAACTAAAATAAATGATATTAAAATGCATATAGATCACACACTCACATCACAGTCATACAGATGAACTGGCCTCCCTCTGGAATGGTGTTATTAGCTTTCTGAAATGTGAAAATGAAGAGTCTTTTCTGTTTCAGGACAAATTTGCCTTTCACAATCGGACTGGTTTCAAAAACTAATTTATTGAATCTCACTCTTTAAATCTCAAGGGAACAGTACATCTGCCCCATTGTCTAGACCAAGATGATGAACTATAACTAGAGTTTAAGTAAAATGGATGTTGGACAGCTGTAAATGAAATAACAGGAGAGTTTTGTAACTGAAAATCAAATGCTACAGTTCTTTTGTGAGCTGTGTAACCCAATACTGCTTTTTGGAGCAGTGAGAGAAAATTTGAGCTTAATAGTCTGGAGTTAAAGAAATTCTGCCCGACAACAGCACTCGGATTGCAGCTCAACCAGAGAGACAGCGAGAGAGAGAGAGAGCGCGTGAGGGAGAGCGAGGTTGAGGGCGAGAGCGAGAGCGAGAGAGTGAGAAAAAGCTCTTAGTGCCAGGACAGCAGGGGAGAGAAATTTCCAGTGCCTACAGTCGGAAAGCATCCATCTCCTCCTCTCTGTGTCCATGACACTCTTCCCCACGATGTCAATAGTGGGAAAATCTGGAAACCAAGAAAGCCAAAATGAAACAGGTTTTTGTCTTGCTTTGGAACTAAGTCCAGCTGATTAACTATTGCATTGAGGAATGAACATGATCCGACTGAAACCAGCATGTTGTCATTGCTAAAATCAACACAACAAAGAAAAAAAAAATTGCCACCTCGTAGTGTGCACTTCTGATCAAGAATTTGTTTGCTCTGTTTACTTCATTTTTCCAGCTGTAATATATGTGTTAAACTGCTTGTCTTCATGTTTTATTGCAATTAAGTATGTGCATATTTGGGATTTTTGAAGAAATATAGTTCAGGATGCACAACGATAGATTGGAAACCATAGCTTTAACAAATCAGATAAAAGGGGAGCTTGTTACAAGGAAGAGAGTTTTTTTTTCCCCTCAGTTATTGATGAAACCTGGTGTGAATTGCTTTTGCCTCATTCAGGCAAATTGGTCACTTTGATAATCTCATTGGGATTTTACACATTATACATTTCATGAAAGCCAGAGAAAAATTGAGGCACAACTACCAGTACACGCTTCCTAGTTAGGTCATGATATAAATGGTGTACCTATTCATCCATTTAACTTTAGCAGATAATGCAAATGAATCTTTACTCCAGCAAACTTGTCTCTTTCTTAAATGACACTTTTGCAGAGTGCCCAAAGTTTGACCAAAAACTAAATTAGAACAAAATTAAGAATCAAAAGATGGAAAAACATACACAACCTTAACTTCAGTTTCAAAAATGCTCCCCTGCAAACTCTCAATTTCCAGAGGAATCTTTTTTCCCCTAACAGACTTAATACCAATCTGAGTGACACATATTTCAGGAGTTCACCTTTGTTGTAAATTGCTTCTCACGGTGTCTTCCAAATCAGTTAAACACCACCAATTTGGCAGTCCAAGTGACTCATTTAATTCCAAGCTTTTGGACTTTGTTCAGCAAAGGTACCTCAAATTGTCATGATAAGAAAAGACATATTTGTGTTCCCAAGATACATTATGGATGCATTCAAGAGGAAACCATGAACATAAAATAAATGAGACAGAAAGAAACATTGATATTCAAGTGATTAGATGTAGAGGAGTGGGAGGTGGTTTATATACACATCATAAACACCAGCCTGAACCTATTTGTCCAAATGGCATGTCTCTGCATTGCAAATATGGTGCAATTAATCTGCCATTTCCAGGCCTGTGGTTTTGAAGCCTTGTCTTCTGTTACTAGTATAAAATTACATCTGAATAGGTCTGTATTGTGGACTTGCCCAGTTCCTTTCATAGCAATTACACGATTGATTCTTATGAAATCTCACATTGAACAAGTTAGCATAGTCACAAGACACTGTTTAATTCAATGCACAGATAAAACCATTAACAACTCTCCAGCACGGATGCAACTTTGAAAAGTTAAATGAATTCGAGTTAATGTGATTCACCAGGTTAATTGCTCGAAATCTAAGCAAAATATAAAAGTTTGAAAGACAACAAAATTGTAGGAGTCAGGAAAAGGAAGCATTCAAGATGATTCATTGCCCAAACCTGCTTAGATCAAATTATTGACGCTTTATTTCTAAGAATCAAGTCATAGAGATGTACAGCACTAAAACAGACTCTTCAAACCAACTTGTCCATGCTGACCAGCTATCCTAAACTAATCTCGTCCCATGTGTCAGCACTTGGCCCATATTCCTGTAAACCCTTCCTTTTGTAATTGTACCAGCCTCCACCACTTCATGTGGCAGCTCATTCCACACACGCATCACCCTCTGTGTGTAAAAGTCCCTTTGGTCCCTTTTAAATGGGTCCCTTTTTAGTGGGTGGCACAGTGGCATAGTGGTAAGCACTGCTGCCTCAGTGCTAGAGACCCAGGTTCAATTCCTGCCTCAGGCGACTGTCAGTGTGGAGTTTGCACATTCTCCCTGTGTCTGTGTGGGTTTCCTCCGGGTGCTCTGGTTTCCTCCCACAGTCCAAAAATGTGCAGGTCAGGTGAATTAGCCATGCTAAATTGCCTGTAGTGTTAGGTGAAGGGGTAAATGAAGGGAAATGGGTCTGGGTGGGTTGTGCTGCAGCGGCTCTGTGTTGGGCCGAAGGGCCTGTTTCCACACGAAGTAATCTAAAAAAAAAACTTTCCTCTGTCACCTTAAACCTATGACCTCTAGTTCTGGACTCCCCCACCCCAGGGAAAAGACCTTGTCTATTTACCTTATCCATGCCCCTCATGATTTTATAACCCTCTTTAACCTCACCCCTCAGTCTCCAACACTCCAGGGAAAACAGCCTGAACCTATTCAGCCTTTCCCTATACCTCAAACCTCCAACCCTGACAACATCCTTGTATATCTTTTCTGAACCCTTTCTTACTAAAAGTAAGTGATTCATAATAAATACAGATATTAAAATATATTCTGTGCTGCATTATGGTTGATGATCATTCTTTATATATTATATCGGAAAACTGAATAGAGCCAGCTTCAATTCAGAAACTCATTCCATGTATAAAGGAACTTTACATCATAGAATGGTCCAGTACAGATGAGCCATTTGTGTACCAGGGATTACCCCTGGCCCTTCGTTAGTTATCTATTATTTGAATATATGTACTAAGTAGCAAAAAAGGTTTGATGAAGGCATCACTGTGGATGTCGTGTATATGGACTTTCACAAGGCATTTCATACAATGCCACAGAAAAGAGGAAAAGTTACGGATCATGGAATAAAAGGGTCAATAGCACCATGGATAAAAAATTGACTGAGTGATGGGAAATAAAGAATATTAGTCAATAGATATAGTATTTTGTTTCAGGATGGAGGCAAGTTTGTAATGGAGTTCCCCAATGGTCAGTATTGAGATCCTTGCTTTGCTTGATACATATAAATAATCAAGATCTGGGTGTGCAGTGGGACAAATTCAAGTGTTGCATATGTTGCAATAGTTGAAGTGAGCAAAGTGGTAGCGGATGAGATGCATTGCAAACAAGTTGGACATGATGCATTTTGGTCAGAAGAACAGGAAGAAAATATGAATTTTCTTTTCAAAAATTGTAAGAAATTATGAAAAGGAGGTACAAGCGCTTAGTGTTATTGACTTTATAATTAGGAATATTGAGTAAAAGAACAAGGTGATCATGTTGAACTTATAAAAGACACTTGTTCGAACTCAGCTGGGAGTATGGTGCACAGGTTTTGGCACCACATTACAGGAAAGATGTGAACACATTAGAGAGTCTGTAAAAGTGATTTACAAGAATGTCATGAACAAAGAACATCAGTTATGATGATAAGTTGAAGAAGTTGGGTCTGTTCTCCTTAAAGAAAATAAAAGGATAAGAGAAGATCTCAAAGGTTTTCAAAATCATGAGTGTTCTGGATAGAGTAGATAAGGAGAAATTGTTTCTGTTCGTAAAAGGAACAAGAAAGCATAGATTTGAAATGATCTGTAAGATAAGCAAAGATAAAGAGAGGAAAACCCTTTGCTCTCAGCAAGTAGTGAGGGTCTACAATCTCTTGACACATGGTAGATTCAATTGAAGCATTCAAGAGGGCATTGCATGATTTTTGGATAGAAAGAGTATGCAAGGCTATGTGGAAAAGCAGGAGATTGGCTTCAGATAACGATTGCTGCTGAAAATGTGTTGCTGGAAAAGCGCAGGTCAGGCAGCATCCAAGGAGCAGGAGAATCGACGAATCCGGCATGAGCCCTTCTTCAGGAATGAGGAAAGTGTGCCAAGCGGGATAAGATAAAAAGGTAGGGAGGAGGGACTTGGGGGAGGGGCGTTGGAAATGCGATAGGTGGAAGGAGGTTAAGGTGAGGGTGATAGGCCGGAGAGGTAAGGAAGAAGATTACAGATTAGGAAGGTGGTGCTGAGTTCGAGGGTTGGGACTGAGACAAGGTGGGGGGGGAAGGGAAATGAGGAAACTGGAGAAGTCTGAGTTCATCCATTGTGGTTGGAGGGTTCCTAGTCCATCTTCCGCAGATACACTGGCACCACCCCCACCTTTTCCTCCGCTACATCGATGAATGTATCGGCGCTACCACATGCTCCCACGAGGAGGTTGAACTGTTCATCCACTTTACCAACACCTTCCACCCCGACCTCAAACTTACCTGGACCTCCCTCCCCTTCCTAGACCTTTCCATTTCTATCTCGGGCGACCGAATCAACACGGACATTTACTATAAACCGACCGATTCCCACAGCTATCTTGACTACACCTCCTCCCACCCTGCCCCCTGTAAAAACGCCATACCATATTCCCAATTCCTTCATCTCCGCCACATCTGCTCCCAGGAGGACCAGTTCCAATACCGTACAACCCAGATGGCTGCCTTCTTCAAAGACCGCTCCCAGATGTGATCAAAGATGCTCTCCACTGCATTTCCTCCACTTCCCGCTCCTCTGCTTTTGAGCCACGCCCCTCCAATCGCTACCAGGACAGAGCTCCACTGGTCCTGACCTACCACCCCACCAACCTCCATATACATCGTATCATCCGTCATCATTTCCACCACTTCCAAACGGACCCCACCACCAGGGATATATTTCCCTCCCCTATCAGTGTTCCGAAAAGACCACTCCCTCCGTGACTCCCGCGTCAGGTCCACGCCCCCTACCAACCCAACCTCCACTCCCAACACCTTCCACTGCAAGCGCAAAAAATGCGAAACTTGCACCCACACTTTTCCCCCCCCACCTTACTTCCCTCCAAGGCCCCAAGGGATCCTTCCATATCCACGACAAATTCACCTGCACCTCCACACACATCATTTACTGCATCCGCTGCACCCGATGTGGCCGCCTCTATATTGGGGAGACAGGCCGCCTACTTGAGGAACATTTCAGAGAACACCTCTGGGACACCCGGACCAACCAACCCAACCACCCCATGGCTCAACACTTCAACTCCCCCTCCCACTCCACCAAGGACATGCAGATCCTTGGACTCCTCCATCGCCAGACCATAGCAACACGACGGCTGGAGGAAGAGCGCCTCATCTTCCACCTAGGAACCCTCCAACCACAAGGGATAAACTCAGATTTCTCCAGTTTCATTTCCCCTCCCCCTACCTTGTCTCAGTCCCAACCCTCGAACTCAGCACTGCCTTCCTAACCTGCAATCTTCTTCCTGACCTCTCTGCCCCCACCCCCACTCCGACCTATCACCCTCACCTTAACCTCCTTCCACCTATCACATTTCCAACACCCCTCCCCCAAGTCCCTCCTCCCTACCTTTTATCTTAGCCCACTTGCCTCATTCTTGAAGAAGGGCTTACGCCCGAAACGCCGATTCTCCTGCTCCTTGGATGCTGCCTGACCTGCTGCGCTTTTCCAGCAACACATTTTCAGGTCTGATCTCCAGCATCTGCAGTCCTCACTTTCACCAATCAGATAATGATTGTCATTTAATGAGCTGGTGCAGACACGATGGCCCTAATTGTGCTGCAACATTTTAATGATTAATCCCACATCCCTGTTCTTTCCCCATAGCCATGTGAATCATTTCCCTTTAAGCATGAGTCCAATTCTCTTTGCAATGTTATTTCTGAATCTATGCCTATTATCCCTTAAGGTATTCAAGATCACAAACAAAATCCCAATTTAAACAAAAATGTAGATTCATGGCCATGTTTCAGTTTTGCCAATCACCTGAAATCTGTGCTTTCTTCCTCCAAGAACAGGTTCCCCTCAATTATTCTATTGTAACATGTTATGATTTTTAATAAGACTTATATCTCTTCTGAACCTTATTAATTTTAAACTGAAAGGTCTCAACCTCTGTGGTTTCTTCGGTACATAATTTGCGTAGCTGGTGCAATTTTGCTACATTTCTTCCACCAGTGCCAAGCACTTAACATCTTTTGTGAAATGTGGCAGCTGGAATTGTTTAGAGCTTAAATGCTGTCTCCTGGGCCATTACATAGGCCGGAGAGCCTGTGGGGTAGAAAGCCCACCACCTTCCTGTCACCATGCAATTAAGTCCAAAAGCGGAAGCTAATGGGCAGCCCTCCTATTCATTAGGGTATGTTAGGAAATCAGGTGCTCAGTGGTTCATTCTGGTTCTCAGCCCAGACCCGCTGATGTTCAATCAGCAGCAAGCATGTCATGAGTGGAGAGTGCTCATCAAACCGTAGCACGTTGGTTTGCTGTTGGCTTTTTGGAGGAAGATGGTACACAAAACAGAAACATATATCGGCATTGAAACATGAATTCAGTTTCTCTCTTCACAAGCTCTGCTAGACCTGCCCAGTTTCTCCGAACTTTGTGTTTTTTGTTAGGACTAGTACTCATCTTGGACAGGCCAAGAACCATGAATATAATTTTGCTTGAAATCATCTCTCTCATGAAGGGATTAAGAGGGGCAAAAAAACTCTGACATGCCAATTTACAGTCTGGAGTTTGCATTCTGATTATGGGATGAAGAACAATAACAATACTTAGACAGAGTCATAAGACGTACTGCACTCCAAAAGAAGAGATAATGACAATGATCATCAAATATCTATTCCTAGCAACCCTTGTATTTAACGATTTACTAAGCTATTTGGAGTTTAATCTAGATAACTGTGATGTCTTAAGTTTTGGAAAGTCAAATCAAGGTGGGAGTTTCATGGTGAATCGTAGGGCCTTAAGGAGTGCAGTGGAACAGAGGGACCTTGGAGTTCAGGTGCATGGCTCTCTGAAAATGGAGCCACAGGTAGACAGGGCAGTGAAGGAGGATTTTGGCATACTGGTCTTCATCAGTCCGGGCACTGAGTATAGATGTTGGGAAGTTATGTGCGTTGTACAGAACATTGGTGAGGCCACAGTTGGAGTATTGTGTTCAGTTTTGGTCACCTTGCTATAGGAAGAATGTTATTAAAACTGGAAAGAGAGAGAATGCAGAAGAAATTTACAAGGATGTTGCCAGGACTTAAGAGTCTGAGTTATAGGGAGAGGTTGGACAAGCTAGGACATTTTTCTTTAAAAGGGGGAATCTTGTAGAAGTGTATAAAATCAAGGTTAGGGTGAATGCACTCAGTCTTTTTCCCAGGGTTGGGGAAATCAAGGACTGGAGGGCATCAGTTTAAAGTTAGAAGGGGAAAGATAAAAAGGGAATCTGAGGGGCAACCTTTTTTTTTTTAAAACACAGTGTGGTCCGCATATGGAATGGGCTGCCAGCAGAAGTGGTTGAGGAGGGTACAGTAACAACGTTTAAAAGGCATTTGGACAAATACACGTATAGGAAAGGTTTAGAAGGATATGGACTAAGTGCAGTGAAATGGGGTTAGCATCAGTGGATATTTTGGCCGACATGGACCAGTTTGGGCCAAAGGGTGTGTTTCCATGCTGTACGACTCTATGACTATGATTTAAGAGGACAGTTATGAGTCAAGCAGAGGGATGCTTTTGTTTGGAATACTTCCCATAGCATTAGAAAATAGGGAGCACTTTCTAAAAAAAAAACTTATGGCAATGACTGGCTGGCCCATCCCTAGTTGCCCTCAAGAAGATCTGCATCCTAGACCCACACTGGTCCATGTGCTATAGACAGACCCACAATGCCTTTAAAGAAGGAACGCCATGATTTTGACCCAGTGACACTGAAGGGATAGTGATATATTTCAAGTCAGGATGGTAAGTGGCTTAGAAGGGAACTTGCAGGTGTTGGTGTTCCCATTTATCTGCTTCCATCGTCCTTCTGAATGGAAGTGATCGTGTGTTCAGAAGGTGCTGTCTGAGGATCTTTGGTCAGTTTCTGCATCTTGGAGATAGTAGCAGCAGTGTATACTGAGCACGCTGGTCGAGAGAGCGAGAGAATATTTTCTGGATGTGATGCAAGTCAAGTGAAAGCTGCTTTTTCCTGGATGGAGGAGAAAGTAAGGACTGCAGATGCTGGAGATCAGAGCTGAAAATGTGTTGCTGGAAAAGCGCAGCAGGTCAGGCAGCATCCAGGGAACAGGAGAATCGACGTTTCGGGCATTCCTGAAGAAGGGCTTATGCCCGAAACGTCGATTCTCCTGTTCCCTGGATGCTGCCTGACCTGCTGCGTTTTTCCAGCAACACATTTTCAGCTTTTCCTGGATGGAGTCAAGCTTCTTGAGCATGTTTTGGAGCTCCATCCAAGCAAGCAAGTGGGGGAGGGAGGGGGGTTAGAAAAAGAGAGTGTTCCATCACACTCCTGATGTGTGCCTTGTTGATGTTCAACAGCTTTGGGGAGTCAGGAGGAAGAGGAGTTACTCACCAGAGTATTCCCAGCCTTGGTCTTGCAGCCATTGTATTTCTATGGCAAGTCCAATGAGTTTCTGGTCAAGGTAACTTCCAGAATATTGTTAGTGGAGGATTCAGTGATAGTAGCACCATTGAATCTCAAGAGGCAGTGGTTAGATCGTCTCTTATTGCAGATGGACATTGCCTGGCAAAATTTGTCTAACTAGTCAATATTAGTACTCATCCTTCACTTAAGTACCATTCCCGCCCCACATTTTTTATACAATTCCCATTATTTCCATACTTGTGCAAGCAAGCTTCTGAAAAACAAACTTCACGGATGTGAGCATTACTGGCAACAACTGTATTTATTGTCCATTTTTAGCAATCTTTATATCTATTGGTTTACCTTGCCATTTCAGAAGACAGTTAAGCCATTTCTGAAGAAGGGCTTATGCCCGAAACGTCAATTCTCCTGCTCCTCGGATGCTGCCTGGCCTGCTGTGTTTTTCCAGCATCACATTTTTCAACAGAAGACAGTTAAGTCAACCACTTTGCTGCGAAACTACAAATCACATGTAGGCCAGACCAGGTTAAGGATGGCAGATATTTTCCCCCCCATATAAGAATGGACATTAGTGAACGAGATGAATTTTTAAACAATGATAATTTCATAGACAGCATTACTCAGATGAGCTTTCAATTCCTGATTTTATTTCACTCGCTGAATTCAAATGTCAGTGAATCATTGTGGAATTTGAGCAATTCTCAGAACATTAATTTGAGCTTCTCAATACTAGTCTAGTGAGGATACCATTCCCTCCCTCTCAAAGCTGACAGCTGGGTTCATCCAAATTTTAATATATATACAGATAACGTATCAGAGTATCTTAGTAAATAAGCATAGCATTTCAAAATAGATTGCAGTACACACACTTAGAAAGTATTTATGTACCACAAGACAATATTTTTCTGTTGTTAGAGCAGAGTAATCATAAATAAAACTTTAATAAATCTAACAAAATGGAGATCCTCATCAGCTTCAGCTCTAAGGTACTGCAAGGTTATACCTGGCTGAGCAAAATCCACTATTTTCAGATCCCCGATGCAGAAGATTGCTATCTACTGCACTCACGTCTGACAGATTACAGTCCCATATTATAGCAGGGTCTATTTCCCATTGTGCAGAGACACATATTAAGTTTCAAATATGATGTCCTACGATACAAGACAACCTAATCTCATGCATATAAAAATATTCAGCTGAATTCTGTGATCCAAACTAGTATTTATAGACTCTTTAATGTAATGAAACACTTTGCCTGGAGTGCTATGAAGCACTAATGCTAAATCGAAAGCAGTGAGTTTTACAGAAAATTAAAGAAAAGAGAAGTAAAGGAACTGAGACTTTTTGAGTGAGAACTCCAGAGTTCTTCATCGTAATGCAAATTGCAGTATATTTTGGATATTTGTATTGTTACAGTTCCTAAGTGCAAGCACATGAACGTATCCTTACAAAGTATCCCCCATTGCCTGTGGGGATGTTAATGGCAAATTATAATACTGCAGATCAAAGTTTAGTTTAATTTTAAATCCTTTCATAGTAAAATCAACAGTGATTATTTCTGGTGCGAAACCATTTCCCACCCCCCACTCCGACCACCGCCACTAACCCCGGCTCCCCCCTCCCCCAAGGTAATTTGATGCATCAGTCTGTTTACAAACTTCAGTTCACTGGTTCTTCACAATTGGTGACATTACAATGAAAAGAGGCAGCCACAGCAGGGAAATAAACTTGCATTGAAGTACTGACAGCCATTCAATGCTACTGATATATATGTACATGTGAACACCTTTGGTTTTCAGTATACGATATAGCTTCAGGTATTCAGTTGAGTTTGTTAATGAAACTCTCCTGGAATTTGTAGAAATAATTCCAACAAGTTATTTTTAATAGGCAACATGATTCTGTTTGCTCATGGACAAATCAAAAAACATGACACCCACATAAAAACAAGTAAAAATGTCGAGAACAGTAACCTGTGGTGGTAAAGGTATTTCACTGCCTGTAATATTAGCATGTTGGACTTCCTGTTCTGTATCAATACTTTGGCATCCCCTAGAGGCCATTTTACTATTGAACGCAGGAGAAGGGCACTATGTACACCTGCTGGAGAGTCACCTGCAGTGCACTCAAATGTCTGAACTGCCTTCCAGTATTCAGAGATGGAAGTGAAGCCAGAGATCAAGATCTGCATTTTACAGAAGAAATGGTGTTCATTCAGACACCACATAAATAACCCATTCATTAACAGTGATGCAGTTTTGTTTTTGCTGCAGAAGGGTGAGTGGTGAGGGAAATTAAATTTACATTTGAACATTCACAGACGCTTTTCATAAAAATTGCTCACAGTCAATCTGAAAAACATTTACTGATAATTCCATTGGAAATCTGACATATATTGCAGTCTTCTTTTGTCTTTGTCCACGTTTAGCACTAGTATCAGCTACGACTCAGTCAAAGACACGATGTTAGCATCAGAAGGTTGTGTGCTTAAGCCTCATATTTGAACGTAAATTATAAGTTTGAAGCATTTCTCCCACTTCTTTCCTCGATGATTTTAATTGCTCCATTATTAAGTGCCATGCCTAGAAGCTGAAATTCCACAGCACTTTCCTTCCCATTCCCTCCTTTAAGACTGCCCAGTAAGGGTTCGTGTAACACATTAAGAGGGCTGAGTTCAAGCTCTACTGCTCAGAGGTGTGTATTTGCAACTCTGAACTGGAAAATATCTCTAATTATCCACTGCCAAACATTTTAATTGGTCTCCTAATACCTTTATTAGATTGATGAGAAATTTTGTTTGACAAGTCCCCTGTGAAAGGACATATTACTATATTGAAAGGGCTATATAAATGCAAGTTGTACTCGTCTCTAGCATCTCCTTTTGATGGAGCTGTCTTCCTGTAAAATATTGCATGGGAGTGAGTTCGTTCCCTGATGTCCTAAATGAATCGGAACACTTCAATCACCGTCAATGAAATGGATTATCTCCATAGAATCCCTACAGTGTGGAAACAGGCCCTTTGGCCCAACAAATCCACACTGACCCTCCAAAGAGTAACCCACCCAGACCCATTCCCCTACCCTATCACTCTACATTTACCCCAGATTAATGTACATATTCCTGAACACTATGGACAATTTAATATGGCCAATCCACCCTAACCTGCACTTTTTACTTGGATTGTGGGAGGAAACCAGAGCACCCAGAGGAAAGCCACACAGATACGGGGTGAATGTGCAAACTCCACCCAGACACAGTCGCCCGAGGCTGGAATAGAACCCACGTCCCTAGCGCTGTGAGGCAGCAGCACTAACCACGTGAGCCACCGTGCCACCCCAATCAGCAGAAGTGGGATCACAAACAAATTCATTCATTCAATCACTATGAAACTATACATTATCCCTTGCTGTGCATAAGTCAGATGCAATGCTCCCTGCAATGATGGCGGCACTACAACAAAAGACACATTTGATGAAAAGCACTGAGACATTGAGGTCAAGAATGACATTAGTTACATACAACTAATGAAAATAAAAGTTCAGTCATAGAGATGTACAGCATGGAAACAGACCCTTCGGTCCAACCCGTCCATGCCGACCAGATATCCCAAACCAATCTAGTCCCACTTGCCAGCACCCGGCCCATATCCCTCCAAACGCTTCCTATTCATATACCCATACAAATGCCTCTTAAATGTTGCAATTGTACCAGCCTCCACCACTTCCTCTGGCAGCTCATTCATACACGTACCACGCTTGGTGTGAAAAAGTCACCCCGTAGGTCTCTTTTATATCTTTCCCCTCTCACCCTAAACCTATGCCCTCTAGTTCTGGACTCCCACATGCCAGGGAAAAAACTTTGCCTATTTATCCTATCCATGCCCCTCAATTTTGTAAACCTCTATAAGGTCACCCCTCAGCCTCCAACGCTCCAGGGAAAACAGCCCCAGCCTGTTCAGCTTCTCCCTATAGATCAAATCCTCCAACCCTGGCAACATCCTTGGAAATCTTTTCTGAACCCTTTCAAGTTTCACAACATCTTTCCGATAGGAAGAAGGAGACCAGAATTGCACACTATATTCCAATAGTGGCCTAACCAATGTCCTGTACAGCCGCAACATGACCTCCAAACTCCTGTACTCATTACTCTGTTGTTGTAAAAAGAATACAATCTTTTTGAGTTGATAAATACTTAGTCCATTTTGATGAAACCTTCATGTCAGTGAAGCATTATCAACATCCTAGGGGTTACCATTGACCAGAACCTCAACTGGACTTGCCACATTAACACACTGGTTATAAGAGAAGAAGATCAGAGGCTAGGAATACTGCAGTATCTAACTCACCACCTGACACCCTAGAGGTTATCATCTAAGGCACAAGTCAACAGGGATACTCCCCACTTGTCTAGATGGGTGGATCTTCAACAGCAGTCAAGAAGCATGACACCATCCTGAACAAAGCAGCACATTTGATTGACACCACATCCACAAACATTTACTCCCTCCACTGTTGATGCTCAGTACATATTGCTGATACTATCTTCAAGTTGCACTGCAGGAATTCACTAAAGCTCATTGGGCAGTACCTTCCAAACCCACAACCAATTCCATCTAGAAGGACAAGAGCAGTAGATACATGAGAACAACACTACTTCCAATTGCCATCCAAGCCACTCCTATCACCATTCCTTCACAGTTGATGGGTCAAAATCCTGGAATTCCTTCCCTAACAGCATTGTGGGTCAACCTACAACACAATATGCTGCCTTCTTGAACTGCTGCAGTCAAATGTTACTGTCAAAGACAACAAATGCTGGCCAGCCAGCAATGCCCATGTCCCATAATAAATAATTGTAGAATTTGGAAATGTGGACAAACTTTTCTGCGCACAGCCACATAAATGCACTATAGTGAGCTGTAGTGAGTTTGAGAGACTGAGGGAGAACTCCAGGACACCAGAGTTGTCAAAGGACACAAGCATTGTGGCCAAAGATGACGACCACCAACTAGCTGGGTTCAGCTTTCCATACAGAGCCGAGAAATCATAAAATAGTGCAGGCTGCTCATTTGTGCTCAATGTCAAACCTACTTTCAGAATTAAGTTGCCGAACCAAATCAAGAAAGTAAATAAAGCTGGCAGCAAAATATTGCTCCATCCTTCCTTTCTGGTGGTCCATTCCACTATTCTCTTCAAACATCCTGCAATGACATTGCCCTTATATAGCGCAAGAGTTCTCATTCACATTCATGTCTCCCATGAATAATAAGGAGCTGATCGCAGGAATTCAATGTTGACCGAGACACTGGACTCTGTCAGTGACAATCACACATTGTATGCCTTGGAGAGATCCTCATGTCCACAGCTCTGAACCAAAAAAAAAATTGCATTATTTATTGGGGCCAGATCAAAAAATTTTATTCATTGAATAGTGTGGAATTCACTAACTGGGCCGTCATTAATCATCCATCTCTTGTTTCCCTTGAGAAGGTGATGAACTGCCTTCTTGAATTGTTGTATTCTCTGTGGTATTGTTAAAAGGGAGGAGTTCCCAGGGTTTTGACCCAGAAACAATGAAGAAAGGTGATATATTTCCAAGTCAGCACAGTGAGTGACTTGGGACAGAGGAGGGGTGGGGAGGGACCTTGAAGGTGGCAGTGTTCCCATGTATCTGCTGCCCCTGGTTCTTCTAGCTGGAAATGGTCATGAATTTGGAAGGTGCTATCTGAGGAGCCTTGGTGAATCTCTGCGGTGCATCTTGTAGATGTACTGAACTGGTGTTTTAAAGTTGATATGAAGAGAATATATAGATATATACATTGGGAGTTTTAATAAATTTTACTGAAGTCAGTGGGAACGCAGTCTACTGGGGTCTAAATGTTGGCCATAGCTGATCAAAAGAAGCCAGTAAAGGAACAGATTTGAATTAGCGAGTGTGACGTATACAAAAATGCAGCTAACAGCGATTTGTGGATCAGACCTTCAGGTGATGCCCAGGACTGAGTGGGGAACTTTAATGTTCGAGTTTTAAACTGAACATTTGGAGTGAAGGGGAATTAGAATATTTCAGCTGTTTATTTTTGACCTGCACGGGCGTAGAGGACGTTTTACATGTTGTAGGTGTCGATGAATCTCAATGTAGTACTGACACACCTGAAGTGGCACAGCAGACCCGATAGGACTGCAGATGCTGGGGATTAAAGTGGCGAGTTGTGGTGCTGGAAAAGCACAGCAGGTCAGGCAATATCAGAGTAGCAGGAGAATCAATGTTTCATGCAAAAGCCCTTCATCAGGAATGAGGCTGGGAGCCTCAGGGGTGGAGAGATAAATGGGAATGGGGTGGGGCTGGGTGGGGAGGTAGCTGAGATGCATTAGATAGTTGGAGGGAAGTGGAGGTCGGAGAGGAGGGTGGAGCAGATAGGTGGGAAGGAAGATTAGCAGATAGGACAGATCATGAGGACGGAGAGTCATCTAGGTCTTTGCAGAGAGACAGCTATCTGCTCCACCCTCCCCTCACACCTATCACCTTCACCCACCTCTCTCCCAACCCCACCCCCTTCCCATTTATCTCCCCACCCCCGAGGTTCCCATCCTCATTCCTGATTAAGGGCTTTTGCCGGAAACCTCGATTCTCCTGCTCCTCGGATGCTGCCTGACCTGCTGTGCTTTTCCAGCGTCCCACTCTTTGACCGATAGCACAGCATCCTGAACTTGACATGAAGCTCCGAACCAAGCAGTGCATCTGGTCTGAGGCGGAGCTGGGAAGAGGGCTGGATTCCTGGATTTTTTTTTCGCAGCCTGGTGAAGCTTTTTAAAAAAAAAATCATTTCCCCAAGGAATTCCTATCTGCCCACGGTCACCGTAAAGTGCATTGTGCAAAGCACAACGTTAGATCTCAGTGTGTGGAGAGCGACAGCGAGTCAGTTTGGCATGTAGATCAATCAACCCTTGCCGCTTAAACTTTCCCTGAAAACCGTCCGTAGTGTTATTGCGAGAGAGAAAAAACGAAATGTGCAAGTTATGTCAAGATGGGGGGGGGGGCGTGGGGGAAAGAGTTTGGGGGGTGATTATATTGAGCGATAAGCCCTAATGCCTCCCTGCTGTGTTTAAAATCACTCGCTTAGACGTGGCTCAGATCTCGCTGTCTCGAAATCACAGATGATCCCGAGTTCAGAAAAGTGAGTGAGAGAGAGAGAGAGAGAGAGAACCTGGCTGCAGTCGGTCGGGTTCCCAACATTGATGTAGACAGCGGCTCCACTGTATAAAGCAACTGAGAGTTGGCTAAGTGCGGTCCCCTGGTCGAGTTCAGTCTCACGGATTGATCAGGCTCTCGCTGATGGACAAAGGCACTGATTCCTGTGAAATCCTGTTGGAGCTATCTACGGGCTTTAAAATATAAGGGAAACACAAGTCTCCATTACCGACATCTCCAAATCAGGGCTGTAGCCGAGTTGCCCTGCATGGTGATTAGAATTGCTGTAAACCTTAGGGAAAATAATTATGACTCGCTGTCAAACAAGGTGAAGTTGGAGAGGCCCCAGAATTTTTTTATTTAAAAAAAGGTGGAAATTGCTGCATTTCCCGAGCTCTAAAAAGAATCGGTAAACTGAGGGTGAAAATGCATTGCTTTAGCAACTCCACTGAACTGCACAAAGTTGGGTCATTTTCCTCTCTCTCTCTCTCTCTCCCCCCGAGGAAAGTAAAGAGCGAAGTGATTTCTTTCCTGAAAAAGAAACGCGGCGGCAGTGCTCGGTTTACGGAACATGGGTTTAGTTCGATAATCACGCCATTAGTTACGCCGACGGTGGGCTCGAAACACGTGGGCGTCTTACCAATTTCCTGGGAATTTCGAGCGCGGAGGCGTTGCTGTGGGTTTGCGAAGATTAGGAACGGAGTGCCCTCCAGTCGGTGTTTCACCAGCCGCTCCTGGATCCCTGGGCTCCAGCGCACGGTTTTCCAAACAGGCTGCGACCTTGGGCGATGGGCGAACGCGTCTGTCCGCACATTTCACGGCGAATTCGCCTCCTCTTCATTCCCAGCTGCAAGCGTTCAACTCTGTCCTTTCTCTGTGCGCACACACACACACACACTGATGCTGCAGAGTTATCTCCAGTAATTTTTGGGGTGGGGGAAGCGAAGCGAAGGAGGGTTTCTTCCAGACTTGCAGCACTCCCCCCACCCCCAACCTTGCAGCTCTTGGTTTTATTCCAGCTTCTGCCTGTCACTTCATTGTCGGCCGTTCGGGCGCTCCATTTGCGGCTAGCAACCAAAGGGGATAGGGAGAGAATCGGAGGAGGGGAAGAGTTCCACTCACTCAAAAGGTCTGAGCAGTGGCTGGGACAACCCTTGGATTGCCCACTTCGCGCCCCAACATCCTGCCTCTCACCATAATATCCATTCTTTAAAAAATAAATAAATAAATTCCTGGGGAGTTTTGCAAGAGCTGCTCAGCGGACCGCTATTTGGTTTTTCCTCTGATCTGACAAATCTTTCCTGTCCCCTAAGCATCAGCTATATTGCAACGACCAAACTGCTGGGTTGCCGACAGTTTCCCTCTGTTCTCGTTTCTGTCAACTCTCGCCAGCTTCTCCCACATGGTGAATTTCTGAACTGCACCTTTCAAAATCCAATATTTTAGTTTACCCGGGTCCTCTCTCTCTCTCTCTCTCTGAAAGGACTCAAGTGTCTAAAGCGCGCACACACACAGTCCCCCCCCCATTTCTCCACGAGCCGAGCTCCAAAAAAAGATGCAGAAGACAAAACGACTCAAAGCCACTGCTACAGCAGTTGCTGCTCGCCGACTAGTCACAGGCACCCTCCTTGTTCAATCACACACTTTAAAACAAAAAAAAATTCCCTCTCTCTTGCCTCAGATTCAGGAAAGGCGTAACTAACCCACAGCCACGAGAGAGAGAGAGAGAAAAAGCACGCGTACCTGTTTAAGCAGTAATTTGTCTACCCCGTTAACATTCAGCCACACCATCACCGCCGCCTACTGGGTACTTGCTGCACACACTCTGCACCAGGGTCAAGTTGCAGTGCTCACTTCTCTTCGTCCTGGAAGCAGTCATCATTAAAGTGATATTTTTGGAAAGGTACATGCATGGGAATGAGTTCACTCCCCCCCCCCATCCACGATGCATCGGGCACTCCTCATTTCTCTCCCGTCTTATTTTAATCGCAAAATTACGAATGAGTGCTTTAATTCAGGCATACACGTGCAAGTCTCAAAAAGCAAGCATATTAACAAACGCTGTGTGGAATTAAATGTCATATTGGGGTCATTGATACTTTTTGAGGTGGCGTTAGGGGGTTTCGGAAACGGTGCGGTACTACTACACGCGTTTAAGTTTTTTTTTAATTTTAAAAAATGATCCAAACTTAGAAGCTGTGAGTGTAACCGTACAGCAGAAATCAACTGGTCACGGTGATCAGGATAAACTTGCCGGATTGCCGTTTCAGTTTCAATTTAACCCCTTTCACCCTCGATTTAACCCTTTCAACCCGATCAGGCTCCCCTTATTTGTTAGGATTAATGGGAACGTCATAGCCCAGAGATTAGAGATCAGACAAAAATATAACAGCATGAAAAACGTGGTTGTGTTACACTGTGTGGGATTTTTGTCGTTGGAAGAAGATTTTGCTAAGTGGTTACAGGATATCTCTGTGTATAGCTGGCTTGTTCGTAAAACAAAAATGCGTAGATACGATATGACCAACTATCCTTATTTTATATCCAGCTTCTTGTGATTGACTATATCATGACGAACGACAGACTAACCACTCCTCTGCACAGCTTTTATTCGGTGTGGGGACAGGCTCACGTTGAAAGCATCTCTGCAATATCGCATCCATCTCCTTGCAAGACATAGAGGAAACAGTTTACACCAGTACCTTTCAGTGTTTATCTTTCTGAAGTGTGATATCTCTTCAGTGCACATGTCATTACTATCAGGGATGCCCTGACAGACATCCCTCAGCCAATTATGCACAGATCCCTCACAATTCTGGCAAATAAACGCTATTGACGTAAAGATTAGAATCTTTTTCTCCTTAACTTTATCTCTCTCACCCTTTATTCGTTTGTCATGTTCTCTCCCTCACACATCTGTTTGTGTTCATTATTGGAATGCGAGAGTCTTCACACAGCATTGAATGAACTATGCACATATTTTTGTGTCAAAACTATTCAGGGTCACCAGGTGAAAATGATAAAATGCCATCTCCGAGTACAATCCTTGGGATTTTTGGGCAGTTTATTCCAATTGATATTGCAGATGTCCCTCCAAAAGCACTCAGCCAAAATTTTCAGGCAATCAGACCATTTGGAGTTAGACTAGATTCCCTTCGGCCCAACCAGTCCACACCGACCCTCTGAAGTGGAACCCACCCAGAACCATTTCCCTCTGACTAATGCACCTAACACTATGGGCAGCTTAGCATGGCCAATTCACCTGACCTGCACATCCTTGGACTGCGGGAGGAAATCCACACAGACACAGGGAGAATGTGCAAACTCCACACACAGTCACCCAAGGCTGGAATCAAACCTTGGATTCTGGTGCTGTGAGGCTGCAGTGCTAACCACTGAGCCACTGTGCCACCCATGACCTTATGGGACTAAAGATTAAATATAAACATGTTGGAAGAGACACTGGCACTTAACACTCTCATTTGAAAGAAGCAGTTTATGGCTATTTTTAACATCACCTGAAGGCTCACATCAGCTTTTATCAGATGTCCTCAATCTACTGGCACCCAGCAGAGAAGATTATTCAAATAATGACTTGCATTTTTTCATGTTGCAGCTTTGTATCCCCAGAACCTGTTATAGTCAATGAAGTAATTGTAGATATTAAAACAAACACCTACCCAGACCTGTTATAGAACATCATAGAATCCCTACATAGAACATTACAGCATGGTACAGGCCCTTTGGCCCTCAATGTTGGACTGACCTGTGGAACCAATCTGAAGCCCATCTAGCCTACACTATTCCATTATCATCCATATGTTTATTCAATGACCATTTAAATCCATTAAAGTTGGCGAGTCTACTACTGTTGCAGGCTGTTCCACGCCCCTACTACTTTCTGAGTGAAGAAACTAACTCTGACATCTGTCCTGTATCTATCACCCCTCAATTAAAAGCTATGTCCCCTCATGCTAGCCATCACAGTCTAAGGAAAAAGGCTCTCACTGTCTATCCTATCTAATCCTCTGATCATCTTGTACGTCTCTATGAAGTCACCACTTAACCTTCTTCTCTCTAATGAAAACAGCTGAACATCCCTCAGCCTTTCCTCATAAGATCTTTCCTTCTACAGCGTGGAAGCAGGGCATTTGGCCCATTGAGTTCGCATCGACCTTCTGAAAAGTATCTAACCCAGACGCACCCCCTAACCCTATCCCCATAACCCTGCATTTCCCATGGCTAATTCACCCAACCTACACATCCCTGGATACCATCAGCGATTTAGCATGGCCAATCCACATCTGCACATAACCTGCACCTCTTTGGACACCTCTTCAAGCAGATGGGTCTTGAACCCAGGCTCACCGGTAGGTACAGAACCATTGCTCCATAAGCTCACAATGTAGTGTTTGTGATCACTATAGAAAGTACAGAGAGGTGACAGAATGATGAAGGGCTGACAAAGAGCTTTTGTCCGATACGTCAATTTTCCTGCTCTTCGGATGCTGCCTGGCCTGCTGTGCTTTTCCAGCACTACTCTGATCTAAACTCTGGGTTCCAGCATCTGCAGTCCTCACTTTTGCCATAGAGAGGTGACAGCCAATTTGCACACAGCAAGCTCCCAACTACAGGTTGTGACAATTCTGAGTGATGTTGATTGGAGGAAAAATATTAGAATTATGTTTTAGAATTATAATTAGGTTTTATTGCCACATGCACTTAAGTACTAAAGTACATGAGTACAGTAAAAAGTGTACAATATCACCACAGAGCGCCATCTTCGGTACAAAGTATCCAGTTACAAATCTTAGTACTAAAATAGATTAGGTACAGAAATATTATCCAGGCAATAGCAAATAACACCTCATTTGAAAGATGGCTCCTCCAACTGGGCTTCAACTGAAGTGTCAACCAAGATTTTGTGCTCAAGCAGAATAGAACAGAACAGATTAGCCTTTATTGTTACATACACTCAATGAGTATCGAGAAAATTTTAAATGCCGCCCATTACAGCGCCGAGCCAGTTACAAAAGTACCAAGGCACAGCTACTTTAATTACAAGATCCGAGACAATACAGAAATAAAATGTCCAGCATTGCAGGAAAGAGTTCAGTACATGCTGGCACTTAGCTTCCTGTCCACACCAAGCCCTGGCTCCACACCACGCCAATGAAATGCCACACCAGAAGGTCACCATGTCAACACTGGGAGGTCACTGCATCAGGTCAGGAGGTTGCTATGGAAGGCTGCTGCACCAGGCTGGGAATCATCGTCAAAGGCCAGGGATCATTGCAGGAGGCTGGGAATGATCGCTGGAGGCTGGGGGTCATCGCCTGAGGCTGATAATCATCAATGCAGACTGGGAATTGTTGATAGAGGCCAGGGATTGTTACTGGATGCCGGGAATCATTGCACGAGCCTGGGAATCATTGATGGAGGCCAGAGATCATCACCAGAGATAGGGGATTATTGCCAGAGGTCGGGATTGTCGCTGGAGGCTGGGAAGCATTGCTGAAGGTGGGGAATGTTTGCACAAGCCTGGGAATCATTGCCAGAGCCCGGGGATCGTTAATGAAGACTGGGAATCACCGCCGGATGCCAAGAATCATTGATGGAGGCCAGGGATTGTCATCAGAGGCCGGGAATCATCGCTGGAGGCCAGAAATTACTGATAGAGGCCGAGGATCATTGCTAGAAGTGTAGAATCATTGCTGGAGGTTGGGAATCATTGCTGGAGGCCAAGAATCATTGCCGGAGGCTGGAAATCATCACCAGAGACTGGGAATCATTGATGGAGGCTGGGAATCATCGCCAGATGCTGGGTATCATTGATGGAGGCTGGGAATCATCGCCAGATGTTGGGTATCATTGCTGGAGGCTGGGAATCATCGCCAGATGTTGGGTATCATTGATGGAGGCTGGGAATTGTTGCTGAAGGCTCGGAATCATCAATGGAGGCAAGGGATTGTTGATCCTTGCCAATTGGTCGCTGGAGGCTGGAAGCAGAAGGAAAATAAGAAAGAATAAGAGGGATGAAATGCACTCAGCAGAAGAAAAAGAGAAGAGAAAGAAGAAAAAGAGAGCTGGAGCCTTCTACTCCAATGCCATCTTGCAGCAATCAAGTGGGAACTGTGTCCCTTATCCTCCAATACAGGTGTAAGAGGTGATAGAGCTTTGGGAGCTGACTGGAGGATCAGGTGCATCACAGTTGAATTAAAACTCATCCTCACCAAAAGTAATTTTAAATAAGGATCCATGTAGCGCAGCAAAGTGGGCATGAGGAATATCGGATCAGTCATGATCTTATTGAGTGGCGGAACAACTAACATTCACATCTTACAACTGCCAAGAAGTGACTATCTCTAATAAGAGGCAATCTAACCACAATCCCTTGACATTCAATGGTGTTACCATCACTGAATCCCTGCCTATCAATGTCATGGGGATTACCACAGACTCAACAGGACTCGCCATGTAAACACAGAGGCTGCACTAGCAGGTCAGAGATCAAGAATACTGCAGTGAATAATTCACCTTCTGACTCCGCAAAACATTTCCATCATATCCAAGGCACAAGTCAGGAGTGTGGTGGAGTACTCCCCACTTGCCTGGATGGGTGCAGCTTCAACAAGACTAAAGGAGCTTGACATCACCCAGGACAAAGCAGCCTGTTTAATTGGCATCACATCCAAAAGCATCCACTTCCTCCACCATCTATGCCCAGTAGCAGCGATGCGTACTATCTACAAGATGCACTTCAGGATTTCACCAAAGATTTTCAGACAGCACCTTCCAAATTCATGACCACTTCTATCTAGAAGAATAAGGGCAATAGGTCCATGGGAACACCACCTTCAAGTTCCCCTCCAAGTCACTCACCATCCTGACTTGGAAATATAGCATTGTTCGTTCGCTGTCAGGTCAAAATCCTGGAGTTCCCTACCTAAAGGCATTGAGGGTCAAACTGCAGCATGTGGACTGCAGGAGTTCAAATAGGCATCTCCCCCCCTCCCCCCAACCCCCCAACTTCTAAATGGGCAGGGAACAAATGCTGGCACAGCCAGCTCACAACTTATGAACCACAAGAGAATACTTTTTTAAAAACAGGCTGGAAACAGGCCCTTGAAGTGCGGAATTGCCTACTCCTACTCCAATTTCTTACAGTCTTATTGTCTTAGAACCACAACAAGTACAAACCCAACTACTTTCATCCCATTCCCCCAATCCTCTACTTTGGCATATTATTGTCAGTTGTCATACCAGTACAAATGCATTTAAGTGAATTCAGTCACTGCCCAGCACATCTGTACCAAATTTCAATAAAACATTTTAATTTTAACTCTGTTTATTGCTAATCGCAAGTTATAACTGCATCCATAATTATTTCATTTTTATTGCAATAAAGTACAAAAATTGAAAACTTGTGTTATTGATTCTCTTAATCCTATTTTCTGCACACTTGAAACTTGACTATTAAATAATGAATAAGGCATATATTGGCAGTGTCCTTTTTTTATTCAAACAGTGCGTGTGCGCTTTGTCTTCTCATGAAATTTTTAAAATTCACGTGTTAATTTGAACTCAATATCAGCAGTTCCTCCCTCTGACCCAGGAGATGTGAGTTCAAGTTCCACCTGTTCTTGACCTGTGTAATAAATCTCTGAACAGGTTGATATGGAAAATATCTATTTACTGTGACATACTATCGTGACTACAATGGCAATATCTCAACCTCCACACTTAGGTTCAAGTTCCGCTTCTCCCAGATATGTGTCATAAAATGTTTGAATAATTTGGTTAAAATATGTAAATAAGAAATTTGGAGGACTTCTGATGTCACAGTGGCCGTGTCCCTTCCTGGTTTCAAAGTCTCACCTTCTCCAGAGATATGTGATAATATCTCTAAACAGGTTAATTAGAAGTTACCTTTGCAGGAGTTGTGAGAGTGCTTGTGAACAGTGGTAGTGCCCTTACCTCTGATCCAAAAAGCCTGGGTTCAAGTCCCAGCTGATCCAAAGACGTGTAATAACATCTCTGAATAGTTTAATTAAAAGCTATCTGTGAATGAAGTTGAAATCAGGTCAGGTATTCCACAACCAAGGAAATTAAAGATCTCTCTAATCTGCCTTTGGACTTTTATTCCAAGTATGGTCCTATGTTCACAGCTAAAAGGTGTCAGGCTGAGTCCCTTACGAACTGAAAGGTTTATTTTCTGTCACAGGAAGGTTTTGCACCAAGTTTTTTTTTTTTCTTGAATCATGGTAAAGAGGCTTATTAAGAAACAATTGTTTCCTGCAGTTTGCTCCTTGTCTTAGTCAACAGAATATAACAGGCAGGAAACATATTCAGGTTAAACCTATGTGTTGAGATTTATTTGCAAATAAAATATTATAAGGAATCAAATTCAGGGTAAATTATTAATATGCTACAATAATGGAACAGGCACAATATGTGAATTTGTCCTACTAAATTCATGGAGGGACGGAGTCCAAAATCTTTGTAGCCATTGTCAGCAAATAATAAGGCATCAATAGTACTTTTGTAATATTGGTCTCACAGAGTTTCAGTTCTAGCTTGTCTGCAAAGATTGACTTTATTAGAAAAGAAATTCATGGCATGTGGACATCACAGGCTAGTATTTATTCAGATTTTTAATACCTTCTGAAAAGGTGGTAGATAGCATCTGTCCATGTGACAAAGGTACACACATGGTGAAACAATAAAGAAATGCTGGTTATTAATAAGACTGGATGGTATGTTGCTTGGAGAGAAATTTTCAGCTGGTTATAGTGTCATAATCATAAAGATCTAGAGCACTGAAATAGGCTCTTCAGCCCATCATGCCTGTACCAGTCAAGAGCAAGCACCTCATAATTCTAATCCCATTTTCTAGCACTTGACCCATAGCTTTGACTCTGATCTCCAGCATCTGCAGTCCCCACTTTCTGCCAGAGCTATGTATGCCTCAGCGTCATAAATTTAAATACTTCTTAAATGTTATGAGAGTTTCTGCCTCTAGCAACTTTGCAGTGAGTTCCAGATTCCCATCATCCTGAAAGTGATAAAGGTTGTTCTTGAATTTAGTCTAAACCCTCTGCCCCTTATTTTAAAACTAAGCCCCTGGTCATTGATCCCTCCACAATCGGGAAATGTTTCTTCCTGTCTACTTTATTAACGCCCCTCAATCATATACCGAACTCCATCTCCCTTCCCCCCACCCCCCACTCTCCCTAGAAGGAAAGGTGCTGACATATCTTGTGAGTTTTCTGGAGTTTTGTGATAAGAGTGATGGCCTGATGAGCTTGTTTGCAAGATCTGTATTCTGTATATCTGCTATTTTACATGTAATTTATAGTTGGTTTGTGATGTAGACTCTGTGAATTATATATGTTTTCAACATCATTTATTGTAAGTTTAGATGTCTGTTTTTGAATTTGTAAATAGTTGGCTTTCTTTGTGTCTGAAATCAATAATTAACTTGAAAACAATTTATTTGAAAACAATTTTGGAGGCCTAATATTAGACATAATGTAAGATTTTATGACTGATCAAGTTAAACAAGAATCAGTTCAGAAGCACATGTGAGTTTATTTTCAGCTTTAAGGACATAAGTATAACTTGAGTTTTTTTTATCTTTGTGTTTTGGGCAGTTCCATAAATTATTTGAATAAAGGTATTTGCACAGATCATTACTCCTTAGAATGGAAGGAAGTGAAACTAAATTACCTGACAGAGTTAATGTTAGTCCCAGACCAGAAATGCTGGGATAAAACCCTGAAGAGACTACATGAAGCTGAATATGTTTCAGCTCAAGTGTATGATAAAGAAAAAGCTATCCGCAGTGCCAGTCTATAAACCACAAGTGACTTAAAGCTATCGAGGTGTTAGAAGTAGAGCCTCTGCTGTGAGTACTGTACTAGTGGTGTTTTGGGGTATGATACAAGTCTGTGATAGAGTACTGCACCAGGGGTGTATTTTCCTACTGTATAGAAGCTGTTGCTTTATTTTTAAATTGCGATTAATGGCATTTTTTATGTTATATATTATATAATATTTTTACTGTGTGTATAACTATCTATGAAAGGTTCAGGGGAGTGTTGCTGAACAAAGAGATCTTGGAGATCAGGTTCATCATTCCTTGAAAGTGGAATAACAGGTAGATAGGATAGTGAAGAAGGCATTTGGTGTGCTTTCCTTTATTGGTCAGTGCAATGAGTATAGGAGTTGGGAGCTCACGTTGCAGCTGTACAGGACATTGGTTATGTCATTTTTGGAATGCCGTGTGCAGTTCTGGTCTACCTGCTATAGGAAGGATGTTGTGAAACTTGAAAGGGTTTAGAAAAGATTTACAAAAAGGTTTGCAAGGTTGAAAAGTTTGAGCTATGGGGAGAGGCTGAATAGGCTGAGGCTATTTTCCCTGGAGTGTTGGAGGCTAAGCGTTGGCCTTATAGAGGTTTATAAAATCATGATGGGCATGGATAGGGTAAACAGTCAAGGTATTTTCCATGGGTGGGATATCCAAAACTAGAGGGCACATGAGAGGGGATAGATTTAAAAGGGATCCATGTGTGTATAGAATGAGCTGCCAGAGGAAGTGGTGGAAGCTGGTACAATTGCAACATTTAAAATCCATCTGACTGGGTACATGAACAGGAAGGATAAGGGCCAAATGCTGGCAAATGGGACTAGATTAGGTTAAGATATTTGGTCGGCATGGACGAGTTGGACCAAAGGGTCTGTTTCCGTGCTGTACATCTCTGTGACTCTAGTTTGTGATACAAGTAGGTAGCTCGGTTCGTTCTATTTTATGCTCATTTCTTTTATTAATAAGTATCTTTCATCGTGAGAGCAAAATCCACAGCATGCATGCTTATGTTCAGTGAGAAACCACTTCATTAAAATGAAAACAAATAAATTACGATCAATCAAGCCAGGCTTCAGTCTGGAATCAGACATTCGATGAATTGTAACATAATCAACCACAATTTGACCATGAATCCATATCTAACTGATTCTGATTCTTGGTTTTAGATTATTGATGGTTAGCTAAAATAGTACAAAGTATTTGCTTTGCTTGATTATCATTAAAAGAAAGTTTCTGTTTTCAATTTGGAACCTGTGTATTTCATTTTTTTTTTGTTGATTGAAATTTTGGGATTTTTAGTCACTCTCCATTTTGTAAAATAAGCTACTGGCTTTGACTAATCTTTTATGCACATACATAGAACATAGAACATTACAGCGCAGTACAGGCCCTTTGGCCCTCGATGTTGCACTGCCCTATCATACCAATCTGAAGCCCATCCCACCTACACTATTCCATGTACGTCCATATGGTAAAAACAATGACTGCAGATGCTGGAAACCAGATTCTGGATCAGTGGTGCTGGAAGAGCACAGCAATTCAGGCAGCATCCGAGGAGCTTCGAAATCGACGTTTCGGGCAAAAGCCCTTCATCAGGAATAAAGGCAGAGAGCCTGAAGCGTGGAGAGATAAGCTAGAGGAGGGTGGGGGTGGGGATAGAGTAGCATAGAGTACAATAGGTCAGTGGGGGAGGAGATGAAGGTGATAGGTCAGGGAGGAGAGGGTGGAGTGGATAGGTGGAAAAGAAGCTGGGCAGGTCGGACAAGTCCGGACAAGTCAAGGGGGACAGTGTTGCTGGAGGTTAGAAACTAGGATGAGGTGGGGGAAGGGGAAATGAGGAAGCTGTTGAAATCCACATTGATGCCCTGGGGTTGAAGTGTTCCGAGGCGGAAGATGAGGCGTTCTTCCTCCAGGCGTCTGGTGGTGAGGGAGCGGCGGTGGAGGAGGCCCAGCACCTATATATCCTCGGCAGAGTGGGAGGGGGAGTTGAAATGTTGAGCCACGGGGCGGTTTGGTTGATTGGTGCGGGTGTCTCGGAGATGTTCCCTAAAGCGCTCTGCTAGGAGGCGCCCAGTCTCCCCAATGTAGAGGAGACCGCATCGGGAGCAACGGATACAATAAATGATATTAGTGGATGTGCAGGTAAAACTTTGACGGATGTGGAAGGCTCCTTTAGGGCCTTGGATAGAGGTGAGGGAGGAGGTGTGGGCACAGGTTTTACAGTTCCTGCGGTGGCAGGGGAAAGTGCCAGGATGGGAGGGTGGGTCGTAGGGGGGCGTGGACCTGACCAGGTAGTCACGGAGGGAACGGTCTTTGCGGAAGGCGGAGAGGGGTGGGGAGGGAAATATATCCCTGGTGGTGGGGTCTGTTTGGAGGTGGCGGAAATGTCGGCGGATGATTTGGTTTATGCGAAGGTTGGTAGGGTGGAAGGTGAGCACCAGGGGCGTTCTGTTCTTGTTACGGTTGGAGGGGTGGGGTCTGAGGGCGGAGGTGCGGGATGTGGACGAGATGCGTTGGAGGGCATCTTTAACCACGTGGAAAGGGAAATTGCGGTCTCTAAAGAAGGAGGCCATCAGAATTCATACTCTCAACAAACAGTATTTCAATTCCATCTCAAACATCAAAAACTGTAAGTTCAACAAACTTTTATCTACCCACCTCCATAACCAGCGCTCCTCGAACATTCCAGAAGATTCCCCTGGCCTCGGAAACACCATTAGCCATGCGGCTGATGCAGCTACCACCCCCACGCTGATTGATGACCTCACGTCCGCCCCCATCATGGCCACTCCCACAGCCACTTCCACCCCTCACATCATCGCCGATGCCACACGCTCAGTGACTTCCGCCACCCCTACTGCCGTGTCTGCGACCACTTCCGCCCCCACCAGCGCCACTCACCTGCATTCTGCTGACACGCCCCCCACAGACCCCACTGTCACTATCCCCACCCCCCAGAACCCCGAGGGGAACACTACCCCTGCTCATGACTCTACCCCCATTCCCCCCACCATCACACCCACTCCAGGTACTGGCTCCGACCCCACTCCCAGCTCTACACCAACACCAGCTCCCAGCTCCCAGCCCTGCCGAGTTTTCACCATCCCTCCAGACCTCCCCCTCACTGAGGACGAATGATCAGTCCTCAGCAAAGGACTCACCTTCGTCCCCCTCCGTCCACGCATCAATGAATTTAATACACGCCGTGACATCGAACAATTCTTCCGTCGCCTCCGCCTCCGAGCTTACTTTCACAATCAGGATTCCCGCCCATCTTCCGAGGATCCCTTCGCCCACCTCCAACACACTGCATCCACCTGGACACCCCGCGCTGGCCTATTACCTGCCCTCGACCTCTTCATTTCCAACTGCCGCCGGGACATTAACCGCCTCAACCTGTCGACCCCCCTCCCCCACTCCAACCTCTCACCCTCACAACGCGCAGCCATCCAATCCCTCTGCTCCAATCCTGACCTCACCATCAAGCCAGCGGACAAAGGGGGTGCAGTGGTAGTCTGGCGCACTGACCTCTACATTGCTGAAGCCCAACGCCAATTCGAGGACACCTCTTCCTACCGCCCCCTTGACCATGACCCCACCCCACATCACCAAACCATCATCTCCCAGACCATACAGAACCTCATCACCTCAGGAGATCTCCCACCCACAGCTTCCAACCTCATAGTCCGGGAACCCCGCACTGCCCGGTTCTACCTCCTTCCCAAGATCCACAAGCTTGACCACCCTGGCCGACCCATTGTCTCAGCATGCTCCTGCCCCACTGAACTCATCTCTACCTACCTCGACACTGTCCTATCCCCCCTAGTCCAGGAACTCCCCACATACGTTCGAGACACCACCCACGCCCTCCACCTCCTCCAAGACTTCCGTTTCCCCGGCCCCCAACGCCTCATCTTCACCATGGATATCCAATCCCTCTACACCTCTATCCGCCATGACCAGGGCCTCCAAGCCCTCCGTTTTTTCCTCTCCAGACGTTCCCAACAGTACCCCTCCACCGACACTCTCATTTGTTTGGCCGAACTGGTCCTCACCCTTAACAATTTCTCCTTTGAATCCTCCCACTTCCTCCAGACCAAAGGGGTAGCCATGGGCATACGTATGGGCCCCAGCTATGCCTGTCTCTTTGTTGGCTACGTAGAGCAGTTGATCTTCCGTAATTATACCAGCACCACTCCCCACCTCTTCCTCCGCTACATTGATGACTGCATTGGCGCCACCTCGTGCTCCCGCGAGGAGGTTGAGCAATTCATCAACTTCACCAACACATTCCACCCTGACCTTAAATTTACCTGGACCATCTCTGACACCTCCCTCCCCTTCCTGGACCTCTCCATCTCCATTAGTGACAACCGACTTGACACTGACACTTTCTACAAACCCACCGACTCCCACAGCTACCTGGATTACACCTCTTCCCACCCTACCTCTTGCAAAAATGTCATCCCGTATTCCCAATTCCTCCGTCTCCGCCGTATCTGCTCCCAGGAGGAGCAGTTCCACCATAGAACACACCAGATGGCCTCCTTCTTTAGAGACCGCAATTTCCCTTCCCACGTGGTTAAAGATGCCCTCCAACGCATCTCGTCCACATCCCGCACCTCCACCCTCAGACCCCAGCCCTCCAACCGTAACAAGAACAGAACGCCCTGGTGCTCACCTTCCACCCTACCAACCTTCGCATAAACCAAATCATCCGCCGACATTTCCGCCACCTCCAAACAGACCCCACCACCAGGGATATATTTCCCTCCCCACCCCTCTCCGCCTTCCGCAAAGACCGTTCCCTCCGTGACTACCTGGTCAGGTCCACGCCCCCCTTCGACCCACCCTCCCATCCTGGCACTTTCCCCTGCCACCGCAGGAACTGTAAAACCTGTGCCCACACCTCCTCCCTCACCTCCATCCAAGGCCCTAAAGGAGCCTTCCACATCCATCAAAGTTTTACCTGCACATCCACTAATATCATTTATTGTATCCGTTGCTCCCGATGCGGTCTCCTCTACATTGGGGAGACTGGGCGCCTCCTCGCAGAGCGCTTTAGGGAACATCTCCGAGACACCCGCACCAATCAACAAAACCGCCCCGTGGCTCAACATTTCAACTCCCCCTCCCATTCTGCCGAGGATATGGAGGTGCTGGGCCTCCTCCACTGCCGCTCCCGCACCACCAGACGCATGGAAGAAGAACGCCTCATCTTCCGCCTCGGAACACTTCAACCCCAGGGCATCAATGTGGATTTCAACAGCTTCCTCATTTCCCCTTCCCCCACCTCATCCTAGTTTCAAACTTCCAGCTCAGCACTGTCCCCATGACTTGTCTGGACTTGTCCGACCTGTCTAGCTCCTTTTCCACCTATCCACTCCAACCTCTCCTCCCTGACCTATCACCTTCATCTCCTCCCCCACTGACCTATTGTACTCTATGCTACTCTATCCCCACCCCCACCCTCCTCTAGCTTATCTCTCCACGCTTCAGGCTCTCTGCCTTTATTCCTGATGAAGGGCTTTTGCCCGAAACGTTGATTTTGAAGCTCCTCGGATGCTGCCTGAATTGCTGTGCTCTTCCAGCACCACTGATCCATGTACGTCCATATGCCTGCCCAATGACGACTTAAGTGCACTTAAACTTGGCGAATCTACTACTGTTGCAGGCAAAGCACTCCATACCCTTACTACTCTCTGAGTAAATAAAATCAGTGGGCCAAGGAAAGACCAGATAGCTTATCAAGCACAGTACACATTCACAATGCTTTGAACATCACATCTGGACAGTTTGTACTATTCTACAAATTTCTTAGGAGAGGTAACACAACAGAAAAACCTAAGGCAAATAAGGGAAGCTTACATTAAAAAAAAATCTTCTCTGATCCCATCTAGAACACAATTCATATGTTCCATATACATTCTATATTCCACAGGTATAGGTCGGCAAGGACACCCATCATCTGAATTGGATCTCACTCTACGCAGTTTATATTCAGAAGACTATTGTTATAGGCTGTTTGGTGAACTATTGGGCATGCAGCAGGAATGATACGGTTCACACATCATTTGTTGCACATCTCCCTGAAGCAGTCGTAAGTATCACAGTGCCAGAGCATGTTGCTCAGATCCAAAGCTACTGATACATGGTTATTATGCAGAAAGCCAAATAAAATAACAAATAATATCACAGACTGTTTACAGAATAGAATAAGATCATATAGCCCAATATCACTGCACTAGTCAGCAAAGACCTCTCCACACTAATCCCACTTTCCATTTCTTGACCGATGGTCCTGGAGGCAATGGGAATGTTACAATGGTTTCTGATTCAAGAACCTTCTCAGGCAGTAAGTTCCAGCCTTCCACCATCCTTTGGATGTTAAAAATGTTCTCAATTCTCCTCTTATTCTTTTACCTCTTACCTTAATTATATGCCTCTTCAACCCCCCCCACAAGATTATTGACCCCTCTACTAATGAAAAATGTGCGGTCCTATCCACTTTATCGATGCCTGTCATAGTCATAGTCATAGAGATGTACAGCATGGAAACAGACCATTCGGTCAAACCCGTCCATGCCAACCAGATATCCCAACCCAATCTAGTCCCACCTGCCAGCACCCTGCCCATATCCCTCCAAACCCTTCCTATTCATATACCCATCCAAATGCCTCTTTAATGTTGCAATTGTACCAGCCTCCATCACATTTTCTGGCAGCTCATTTCATACACATACCACCCTCTGCGTGAAAAAGTTTCCCCTTAGGTTTCTTTTATATCTTTCCCCCCCTCACCCTAAACCTATGCCCTCTAGTTCTGGACTCCCCAACCCGAAGGAAAAGACTTTGCCTATTTATCCTATCCATGCCCCTCATAATTTTGTAAACCTCTATAAGGTCACCCCTCAGCCTCCGATACTCCAGAGAAAACAGCCCCAGCCTGTTCAGCCTCTTCCTATAGCTCAGATCCTCCAACCCTGGCAACACCCTTGTAAATCTTTTCTGAACCCTTTCAAGTTCCACACCATCTTTCCGATAGGAAGGAGACCAGAATTGCACACAATATTCCAACAGTGGCCTGACTAATGTCCTGTACAGCCGCATCATGACCTCCCAACTCCTGTACTCAATACTCTGACCAATAAAGGAAAGCATACCAAATGCCTTTTTCACTATCCTATCTACCTGCGACTCCACTTTCACGGAGCTATGAACCTGCACTCCAAGGTCCCTTTGTTCAGCAACACTCCCTAGGACCTTACCATTAAGTGTATAAGTCATGCTGAGATTTGCTTTCCCAAAATTCAGCACCTCTCATTTATCTGAATTAAACTCCATTTGCCACTTCTCAGCCCATTGGCCCATCTGGTCCAGATCCTGTTGTAATTTGAGGTAACCGTCTTCGCTTTCCACTACACCTCCAATTTTGGTGTTATCTGCAAAGTTACTAACTGTACCTCTTATGCTCGCATCCAAATCATTTATGTAATTGACAAGAAATAGAAGGCCCAGCACCAATCCTTGTGGCACTCCACTGGTCACAGGCCTCCAGTCTGAAAAACATCCCTCCACCACCACCCTCTGTCTTCTACCTTTGAGCCAGTTCTGTATCCAAATGGCTAGTTCTCCCTGTATTCCATGAGATCTAACCTTGCTAATCAGTCTCCCATGGGGAACCTTGTCGAACGCCTTACTGAAGTCCATATAGATCATATCTACTGCTCTGCCCTCATCAATCTTTATGAGCTGCTTTCTCAAAGTTCGCTGCTCCAGGGAAAACACCCCCAGCCTATCTAATGTTTCCTCATAGATCAGAACTTCCAGCCCAGGTAACTGTCCTTTGCACCCCCTCTCATGAGAAGTGCAATCACATAGTTCCCATAATGTAGTGACCATATTTGCATGTTGTACTCCAGTTATGGTCTAACCAGAATTTTATACAGAATAATGTCCCTGCTCCTATATTCTAGGGCTCAGCTAATGAATGTAATTACCACATATGCCTTCTTAACCACCTTACCTACCTTCCCTGTTACCTTCAGGCATCTGTGGATATGTGCATCAGGTTTCTGCTGATCTTTAATATGATCCATGTCATGCCATTCATAAAGTAATTTTAATGCCTTGTTAGCCCACTCCATTTCCGTTACCTCACACTTTTCCGGGGTAAATTCCATTTGCCACTGGTCTGTCCACCTGATCATTCTGTTGATATCCTCCTGCAGTTTATAGCTATTCTTCTCACTGTTTACTACCCAATTTTCATGTTATCCACTCGCTTTCTCATCATGCCCCCTATATTTAACTCCATAATGTATTCAGTCTATAAGCATGCATGATACTTTTCATTATTTTAAACCATTTGTTTCTGAACAAAATTTCCAGAGTTTTAGCAATTATCATCAGCCTCTTTTAATCTCAGGCTTGTGAAATAAATGACATTCCATTATTTTGAATTCAGCTTGTAAATGTAATCAATTAGATGAGCACTGGGATCCCATTTTGCAGTTTCCTTGACTGAGCATAAAGCATAGAAGCAGCAATGGCAGAAATGAGCCTTTTCCAAGGAGATGGTTAAACTTAGAGATCAATTACCATAACATAAAACTATCGAAAGTAGGAACAGGAGTTGGCCCTTTCACTGTTCTCCATTCAGTATGATCATGTCTGATCCTCTATCTCAATGTCATCTTCCATACCCCATGATGCCTTTATAATCTAAAAATTCATAATTTGATTCTCATTGTGACAAAAAAAATCAATCTCTTTTTTAAATATGTTCAATGATGGAACTTTCACAACTTTCTAAGACAGAGAACTGTGAAGATTTATGATGTGGGGGTGCTGGTGTTGGACTGGGATGTACAAAGTTACAACACCAGGTCATAGTCCAACAGATTTATTTGGAAGCACTAGCTTTCGGAGTGCTGTTCCTTCATAAATTGCTCCGAAAGCTAGTGCATCCAAATAAACCTGGTGTTGTGTGATTTTTAACTTTGTAAAGATTCACAATCCTTCAAATGAAGCATGTTTTACTCATTTCAGTTCTCGAAGATCACTTATATTGGCATGCTGACCCATGACTCTAGACTGTCCAGCCAGTAGGAAGAAAACCTTAGCATCAACCTTGTCAAATCCTTCCAACATTTGTATGATCTTTCCTTTCATTCACCTAAGAGACAGAAAATTTAGGCCCTCACTGCTCAGTCCCTTCCCATAGGGTGTCTATCTCATCCCAGGATTCTGTATAGTCAAGCTTTAATGCACTCGTTCTAAGACAAAAGTTCCTTGTGGTACTCCAGATGTGGTCTCACGAAAGCACTATGTAATTTCTGCAAAACAACCTTATTCGTGCACTCCACATTATAAAGGCCAATATAACATTCATCTTTCTAATGGCTGATCCACTTGATTATTTTTTTTTGAAAATCATGTGTACAGATCCCTAAATTGCTCTGAATATCAAGTTACAATTTTCTCACCTTTGAAAAAGTTTTCTGATTTTCTGTTCTTCCGACTAATTTCACCCTTCTTCACATTATACTCCATCTTTCAGTCTATTTGCCCATTTAACTGGTCTGTTCTTTTCTACCTTTCCATATCATACTCATGGCTTACTTTCCCAATAAGTTTCTATGTTCAAACTACTCTGAAATGAGTTAAAAAGTTTCCCCTCATAACGAGTTAGGTCCAGATCTTATATATCTAAGAATGCCTTGATAAGGCATAAACAGCCTAAGAAATTAGGCGAGAGTGAGGACTGCAGATGCTGGAGATTAGAGTCAAGAGTGTGGTGCTGGAAAGCATAGCAGGTCAGACAGCATCCGAGGAGCAGAAAAATCGACGTTTCGGACAAAAGCCCTTCATCAGGAAACTGATCAGCCTTCAACAGCCTAAGAAATTGTTGGGTTTGGTCTATCAAACAAAATTTTAGCACTTGATCACCTATGCATGAAACTTTACTGTCTCAGTCTGGACAACATGATTATATACACAACAGCTAACCAAAAACTTCCCCAAACAACAACAAAGATTATTTATGATTAGATGCTGTATTAGTCCAAATGAAAGTTAATTTAAAACTTGGTGTCCCTTCTATAGCTCCTGCATATTTTCAATTTTGAGATTGACTGGCAAAATAGATACATTTTGCCAATTCATATTGATGTCAGAAAATGAGAAACAGGAGCAGAAGTAGCCCATTTATCTCTTGAGTATGTGCTGTCATATCCCATTATCTGCCTTCTCACACTCTTCCCTTAACCTTTAAATCCCTTAGTATCTAATAATCCAATGACTGATCATCCTGTGGGGTAGTTATTAAATGTCTTGAGGTTCTCAACTATCCCTACTTATAGACAGTGAGGTACAGATGCCCACAACCACTGTGTGAAAAGCATTTCCTCAAATCTCCTCCAAACCTCCAGCCCCTTACCTTAAAACTATACCCCTTGGCTATTGACCCTTCTAATAAGTGGAAAAGTTTCTTCCTATCCTGTCGATGCATGCCAGAACTTTGTACATCTTAATCACATTCTTCTTTTGGCAATCCTCTCATCTCAGGAATCATTCTGAATAAACTTTGTTGCATTGCTTCAAGGTGGGCAAATCCCTCAAGAAGCAAGGAGACCAAAACTGTATCCACCATTATAGTTCTTTTGAGACAATCACAATCATCAGTCTTTCCTGACTCACTGGACCGTTTCCTTGCCAATTTACTGGTTTGTTGAATGGACAGCAGATGTTGGTATATGAGCAAAGGAAAAAGAGCAGCCATAAGCCATTCAGCCCACCAACTCTGCTTTACCAGTCAGCCAGAGCAGAACTGATCATCTCCATCAGCACCATTTTATTGGTCTATCCCTATATCAAAGTTGATCTCTCATGCAGACTTTGCAGAAGTGGGATTAAAGTACAGGAGAGTGCTATTCAAAGCATACAAAACAGTTTCCAGTCTAGACATTTCCTTCTTAACAGTTTTTTAAAAAATTATTTTAGCATACCATTCCTGACCAATTTCTGTTCTGGTTTTGTTTTAAATAAATTCCATACAAGAGTTTGACCAAATTCTTCCAGCTTATGACTGGCAGGTTTGCTATTTATAGAGTCAACACCTTGGAGTGCTGTAAAAGAAAATGATATGGCTTTAACCTCAACAAGTTGAGCCACTTACCATACATTTCAGTAATATTAGGTTCCTGATTCATATTTCTCTAGCTGCACCAGTGGGACCAGATCACTTTTACCACTCATCCATTTTCTCACATACCAAGTGTCAAATCATAAATACATGGGTTACATAAAGCTGCCTGCTGAGTACTTTGGATCTGATCTTTGCTTTTTTTTTCTTATCGTAATAAATTCTCTATTCTGACTGCTGTTTTATTGGAATATTGAAAAGACAATAGAGGCCTTGCATAGTTGAGTAAGTTTAGTATTTATTGCAACAGTTATTGCATTTATGTCTCTTGGAATACATGTCAAGATAAATTTTAAACACCTAAGAATAGCATATGCTTTAATTGTGGTGCATCTTCTTGAAGAATCACACTTTTGTAAAACTGGGTTTAGAAAGGTAATAATGAGCAAAACACATCCAAATCTCTATGCTATTATCTGATTCCTGCTGTGGAGGAATGTCAATGAGGATTCTTGTGTTCTGTGTTTGGCAGCACAGGGACCTGGTATCCACCGAACACACTGTCCTTCCAGTCAAAGTTAAAAATCACACAACATCAGGTTATAGTCCAACAGGTTTATTTGGAAGTACTAGCTTTCAGAGTGTTGCTCTTTTGTCTGGTAGCTAGTGGGACAGGCTCATAGGGCACAGAATTTATAGTAAAATATCATACAACTGATGTGACATATTGAACAAACCTAGATTGCTGTTCAGTCTTTAATGGTGATGCAAGTTTTGATTGATTTTATGTAAATCCCAGAACTTTTTTTGAAATCACAGTCCAGGATAACTTTAGGTTTTATAAAAAAAGGTGACCTCTCAGCGCAGACAATGTATCAAAGGTGTGAGGTTAGAATCTGTCTGTATCCCAAACTTGAATCCGACTGGTTTTATTTCCAAAGTAGGAATTCATAAAATGTCACATGGACAGATTGCCTACAGATTGTATGTTTTTTGAACAAAATAGGATGTATCTACAAATACAAGTCTGCCAATTAAAATTATCCCCACAGACGTGTGTGTGTGTGTGAGGGGGAGGGAGAGAGAGAGAGAGAGAGAGAGAGAGACAGAGTATGTATGCAGGAGAGCGTGTATGAGTATGTATGTGTGTGTGTGACAGCGTGTATGAGACAGGGCTTGTGTGAGTGCGTGAGTGTGTATGAGTGTGTGCATATATGTACTTGTGTGACAATGTGTGTGTAAGAATATACAGTGTAGTAGGGTCACTTATAGTGTGGCATGATCCCAAAATCCCAGTTGAGGCCATCCTCATGAGTAATGAAATTGGTTATCAGCCTCTACTCGGCCACTCTGTTTTGTTGCATATCCCAAAGTCCGCCTTGCAGGACAGTCACCCGAAGATCCAAGGCCAAATGTCCTTGACCACTGAAGTGTTCCCTGACTGGAAGGGAACACCCCTGTCTGGTGTTTGTTGCTTGGTGCCCATTCATCCACTGTCATAGCGTCTGCTTGGTCTCAACAACATACCATACCTCTGGGCATCCTTGCCTGCAGTGTATGAGATAGACAATATTGTCCAAGTCACATGAGTACCTGCTGCGTACATGGTGGGTGGTTTCCCCATGTGTAATAATGGTATCTGTGTCGACACTCTGACATGTCTTGCAGTGCTCACCAAGGAAGAGTTGTACGGTGTTGTGGTTAATGTTGTCCTGAAGGCTAAGCAGTTTACTGTGAACAATGATCTGTTTAAGGTTTGGTGGTTGTTTCATGGCAAGGGAGTCTAGGCGTAGGGAAGATCTTGGCAAGATGCTTATCCTCATCGATAATGTGTTGCAGGCCGCGAAGAACATGGCGTAATTTCTCTGCTCCCCGGAAGTACTGGACAACAAGGGGTACCCTTTCGGTCACATCCTGCATCTGTCTTCTGTGGAGGTCATTAGGTTTCTCACTGTGGCACGTTGGAACTGGCAATTGATGAGTTGAGCATCATATCCTGTTCTTATGAGGGTGTTCTTCAGCACCTTTAGGTGTCCATCACGTTTCTCCACATCTGAACAAACCCTGTGTATGCGTAGGGCTTGTCCGTCGGGTTGGCTGTTTTAATATGTTTAGGGTGGAAGCTAGAGAAGTGCAGCATCATGAGGTTATCCATGGACTTGTAGTAGAGTGAGGTACTGAGGTGTCCATCCTGGATGGAGATGCGTGTGTTCAAAAATGAGACTGATTCTAAAGAATAGCCCATGGTAAGTCTGATGGTGGGAGGAAACTTGTTGGTAACACTGTGCAGTTGTTACAGTGACTCTTCTCCATAGGTCCAGAGGAAGAAAATGTTATCAATGTATCTGTTGTACAGTGTTGGTCAGAGGTCCTGTGCAGTAAAGAACTCTTGTTTGAACTTGTGCATGAAAATGTTGGCATATTGGGGTCCAAATTTGGTCCCCATGGCTGTTGCATGTGTCTGGATAAAGAACTGGTTGTCAAAGATTAAGACGTTGTGGTTGAGGATGACGTGGATGAGTTGTATGATGATGCCTGGAGATGGGCAGTTGTTGGTATTGAGTCCTGAGACTGTTGCAGTGATACCATTGTTGTGGGGGATGCTGGTGTAGGCAAAGGAGGAGCCATTGTGATTCAGAATAGAACAGACCACTGTAAGGAAGCATACCGACAACTGAACAACCAGGAACACGACAAACAATTACCAACCGATCTAACCAAAGAACACACCCATGACCTAAACAGATTGATCAAGACTTTTGATTCAGTCCTTCAGAGTTCCCTATACGCTGTCATCCCACGTACAGCAGAGGGGACTTCTACTGCCTTCCAAAGACACACAAAACCAAGACATCTGGACATCCCATTGCATCAGGCAATAGGACCCTGTGTGAGACCCTCTCTGCCTATGTCAAGGGCATCTTGAAATCCAGTGTACATGGGACCCCCCCGCCCTCCCCCAGCTTCTATTGTGACACTACAAATTTCTTACAGAAACTCAGCACCCATGGACAGTCAAACCAGGAACATTCCTCGTCACAATAGATGTTTCAGTACTTTACACCAGCATCCCCCATGATGCTGCATCGCGGCAACAGCCTCAGAACTCAACACCAATAACTGCCAATCTCTAAGCACCATGCTACACCTCATCTGCTTCACCCTCAACCACAACATTTTCACCTTTGACAACCAGTTCTTCATCCAGACACATGGAACAGTCATGAGGACCAAATTTTCACGCACAAGTTCGAGCAAAAATGCTTTGCTGCACAGGACTTCCAACCAACATTGTACATAGATACATTGATGACATTTTCTTCCTCTGGACTCATGGTGAGGAATCACTGAAACAGCTACACAATGATATCAACAAGTTTCCTCCCACCATCAGACTGACCATGGGCTACTCTTTAGAATCAGTCTCATTCTTTGATACACACATCTCCATCAAGGACGGACACCTCAGTACCTCACTCTACTGCAAGTCCATGGACAACCTCATGATGCTTCACTTCTCTAGCTTCCACCTTAAACATATTAAAACAGCCATCCCTTATGGACGAGCCCTACGCATACACAGGATCTGTTCAGATGAGGAGGAATGTGACAGACACTTGAAGTTGCTGAAGGATGCCTCCGTAAGAACAGGATATGGTGTTCAACTCAGAGATCGTTAGTTCCGAGATGCCACACCGAGAAACCTTAGTGACCTCCTCAGGAGACAGACACAGGATAAAACCAATAGGGTACCCTTTGTTGTCCAGTACATGCTGGGGGCAGAAAAACTACGCCATGCTCTTTGCAGCCTGCAACACATTAACGATGAGGATGAGCACTTCATGCCTTCCCCACGCCTCCACTTCGAGTCATAGAGTCATAGAGATGTACAGCACAGAAACAGACCCTTGGTTTCAGTTCTTTCATATGTAAATCGCAAAACTTTTTTAAAAGTTACATTCGCAAGTGAACTTTAACAATTGGTGTCATGTTGGCCCAGATAATGTATTGAAGGTGTGAGCTTCCCTATGTGAGACTGCCTGTGCCACAATGGTCAGACTAATTCTAATCTAAAAGACAGATTTATAGAATCTTACATGAATTCATGCTGTTTTAGAGCAAAGTAAAAGGTAATTCTGCAAGTCCAGATTCACCCCACAAACTTATATGTATATGTGTGTGTGTGTGTATGTTAGGAGTGTCTGTGTGCATGTGTGTGTGCGTGTGTAGGAGTGTCTGTGTGTGTGTCTATGTGTGTCTGTGTGTGTGCGTGTGCGCGCGTCTGTCTGTGTGTGTGTATAGGATCACCTGTAGTGTGACATGAACCCAAGTCCCGGTTGAGGCCATCTTCATGGGTGCCGAACTTGGCTATCAGCCTCTGTTTGGCCACTTTTCTTGTTACCTGTCCCAAAGTCAGCCTTGGTGAACAGTCACCTGAAGGTCTGAGGTCCAATGTCCTGAACCACTGAAGTGTTCTCCGAATAGGAGGGAACACTTTTGTCTGTTGATTGTTGTGCGGTGTCTGTTCATCCGTTGCCGTAGCCTCTGCTCGGTTTCCCCAATGTACCATGCCTCAGGGCATCCTTGCCTGCAACGTATGAGATAGACAACGTTGCCTGAGTCGCATGAGTACCTGCCACGTACATAGTGGACCATGTCCACATGTGTAATGGTGGTATCCATGTCAACACTCTGACATGCTTTGCAGCATCTACTGCGACAAGGTTGTATGGTATTGTTCTGAAAGCTGGGCAGTTTGCTATGAACAATGGTCTGTTTGAGGTTTGGTGGTTATTTAAAGACAAGAAGTAGAGGTGTGTGGAAGGTCTTGGCGACATGCTCATCCTCATTGATAATGTGTTGCAGGTTGTAAGAACATGGCATAGTTTTTAGAGGAAAATCACCTATACCGTGTATTCAAAAAGAATGGGTACCCAATGAACACAATCCGCCTGTTTCTCAGCAACAAACCCAAACAAGCAGACAAAACACATCCAGAAACCTGAGCCACTCTCTCCTATATCAAAGACATCTCAGAACTGACTGCCAGACTACTCAGACTCCTTGGCATCATGGTAGCCCACAAACCCACTAATACACTAAAACAGCAGCTAATGAACTTGAAAGACCCTATACAGACAACAAGCAAAACGAATGTCATTTACAAAGTACCATGCAAGAACTGTAACAAACACTACATTGGACAAACAGACATAAAACTAGCCACTGGAATACATGAATATGAGCAGGCCACAAAACGACATGACCCTCTCTCACTAGTATCCTTACATTCAGATAAGGAAGGACAACACTTCAACTGGGACAACACATCCATCCCATGGTAAGCCAATCAGAAAAATACACAAGAATTTCGAGAAGCATGGCATTCCAACCGGATCTCTATCAAAAAACACATCAAGTTAGATCCCCACCTACTATGCCCTAAGAAAAAGAACAGGAAATGACATCACCACAGGAAATGACATCACCAGCCCAAAGAAACCCAAACATATACATAGAAAGCAGGAATTATCAGCAGTGATTCACCAGGGGGCCCACTGAAGATGTTACCTAGTAGGGTGACAAAACACCTGGAAATGAACCTTCCAACTCAGTGAGCAAACCTACATCCAGAACATCAACCTGAGCTGCAAATCTTCTCAAAAGTTACTAATACACACACCCTCTCATAGGCACTCATAACCCCACCATACCCATATACACACCCACATGCACACATACACATATACATTTGTGGGGTGAATCTGTACTTGCAGAATTACATTTTATTTTGCTCAAAAACAGCGTGAATCCATGTAAGATTCTGTAAATCTGTCTTTTCGATTAGAATCAGTCTAACCATTGTAATACAGACAGTCTCACACAGGGAAGGTAACACCTTGAATACATTATCTGGGCTAACATGACATCAATTGATAAAGTTCACTTGAGAATGTAACTTTTAAAAAAGTTTTGCAATTTACACATGAAAGACCTGAAACCAACATGGTCATTCTAAGAGATGAGAGATTTAACAAACAATCCAGATCTTTTTCAATATATAACTTTAGTTACATCACACTGTAAACTTTTGCTATAAATTCTGTGTCTTACAATCTTATACTTCACAACCATCTGATGAAGGAGCAGCACTCCGAAAGCTAGTGCTTTCAGTTCAACCTGATGGACAATAACCTGGTGTTGTGTGATTTTTAACATTATATTTATTTAAATTCCATGAATAAGTCTGAAACTCAATCAATTTTGCAACTCAATCAGCTTGTCTGAACTCCTAAGGTTTTACAAAATATAACCTTTTGCCTTATCATTTGTGTTTATCCTTCCTCCCTTGATCGTTAGATTTATGAATTCTTTTGAGATGTCTCCATCATTATTATTTAGGTTCGCTTGTTTAGGTTATGAAGCTGCCATTGATTATTTTTTCAAAGTCAAGCTGGAGCCCGTTAGACATTCTCTGTTTTCCTTATTTATTGTTCAGTCCCCTTCCCTGACAGGATGGGTACTCTCCTCCACGATCTATAGCCCTTTGTTTAAGGGAATTCAGCCAAATTTCTTAACGTTAGGTATAAATTGCATTTCTTAATATCTCAGTACTCAATTACCTAAAGAGTCTTTATTATTGTGGGATTACTCTTTTTTTCTAATTCATACTAAATTTCAAACTTTGGGCCATCTATTCCCATATACCTCTTATGAGACTGTCCCTTACAGACATCTGCAGCTGTGGTTTGTAATAGTCACTGTTATCTTGGATTTATCTCCTAGTCAAAGTTAGAATTGTGCCAACTTATGCCCTCACTCCAATGCTGAACGAAGCTCATTCTGTTATTGCAGCCAAATGTCTTTGCTATATTTATGCCAACATTGTGCCATGTTATTCAATCTTTAACCATTGGTTGCTCCAACAGTTCCCAACTGGGTCCTTTCAGACGTGAATTGCCCAGCATGTAGCTAAACCATGAGGAACAGAAATCCAGTTTCTTGTTTGCGGTAATCTTGACTGTGTTAATGAGATTGATGATAGAATATTCCTGGTCTTGGGAAATGAAGTGAAAGAGAAAAACTTCCCACTGCCACTTGTTATCAGGTCTTGGTATTCAGACAGGTTCAAATCTCTTATTTTGCTATGTTAGTAAAAAGAATTCCTCACATAATTATTAATCAGTCATTCAAATCCCTAAAAGCTCTTTATTTGCATACAACGTTTACCCTCGATACTCTATTACACAATATTGCTAATGTTATTTTTTTCAGACTCACCCAATGCTTAGGAGACTTCTTATGTGGCTGGTTCTCTATTATTCCCACGAGCAAAATAAGTTACATGAAATCAGTCAAGATAAACCTACTGTCAGTAATAATTTACCTTGACAATTAGTACCAGCTATAAAAATAGAACCATTAAATCTCCTTTCTTTTTGGTCATGGGATGAAGCGTCACGAGCTAATTTAATTTTATTGTTCATTCCTAATTGAAGATGGCTGTGAGCTGCCTTCTTGGACCACTACAGAACTTGAGGTGAAGAGATACCCACAATGCATTGAGGAAGGGAAGTCTAGGATGTTGACCCAGCAAAGGAGATGAACAGTAATATAATTCCAATCAGGATGCTGACCGGCTTGGAGGGGAACTTGTAAGTTGTCATGTTCCCATGGATCCACTACCTTTGTCCTTGTAGGTGTGTGCCTGATCGATTTGGAAGGTGTTGTCAAAGGAGCCTTACTGAGTTCCCTCAGTGTGATTTATATATGGCATGCATTGCTGCCAATCTAAGTCAATAGTGAAGAAAGTGAATGTTAAGGATGGTGGATGGAGTACCAACCAAGTGGGATGTTTTGTCAGGCTTATTGAGTGCTAAAGAATCTGTATTCAATCAGACAATTCATAATTTAATCACACGCTTGACTTGTGTGTTGTGGAGACAGGAGTTGTGTTACTTACCACAGATTTCCAAGCCTCTGATCTGTTCTTAAAGCCACAGAATTTATATGGCAAGCCCACTTCAGGTTCTGGTCAATAGAGACATACAAGATCGTCAGAGGGTTAGATAGGGTGGACACGGAGAGCCTTTTTCCAAGTATGGGAACGGCAAACTCAAGGGGACACAACTTTAAATTGAGGGGAGATAGGTATAAGAGGTAGTTTCTTTACTCAGAGAGTAATAAGGGTATGGAATGCTTTTCCTGCAACAGTCGTAGATTCGCCAAGTTTAAGTGCATTTAAATCATCATTGGACAAGCATATGGACGTACATGGAATAGTGTAGGAGGGATGGGCTTCACATTAGTATGACAGGGTGGCGCAACATCGAGGGCCGAAGGGCCTGTACGACCCACTACCATATTGATGGTGGGGGTTCTGCGATGGCACTCCTATTGAACTGAAAAGATGATGGTTGGATTCTCCCTCTTTGAAGATAGTAATTGCCTGCCACCTGAATGGTGTGAATGTTACTAGCCACTTACGATGTTATCCAGGCCTTGCTGCATATGTACTACTTCAGTACCTGAGCAGTTGTGAATTGTGCAATCATTGATGAACATCCCCACTTCTCACCTTATGATAGAGAGAAGGTCAGGATTGAAGCAATTGAAGATAGTTAGGCCGAGGGCACTACCCTGAGGAACTCTTGCTGAGATGCCCTGAAACTGAGACAATTAACCTACAATAACCACAACCATTTCCCTTTGCACTAGGTATGACTCCAACTAGGAGATTTTTCCTCCAGATTACCATTAATTCCTGTTTTGCTTTAGCCCTTTGATGTCACTCTCAGTGAAATATAACCTTGATATCAGTGGCAGTCACTATCACCTCACTTCCAGAGTTCAGTGTTTTTGACCATGTTTGCAATGATGTCAAGAACTGAGTGGCCTTGGTGGTTCCCTGACTGAGCTTCAGTGAGCAGGTAATACTTTTTCAAATGCTGCTTGATAGCACTGCTGACAACCACGCCTATTACTTTTCTCATGATCATAAAATCCCTTACAGTGTGGAAACGGGCCATTCAGCCTATTGAGTCCACACTGACCTTCTGAACAGACTCCCGCCCAGAACACCCTAACCCTGTAACGCTACATTTCCCATGGCTAATCCACCTAACCTGCACATTTTTAGACTGCAGAAGGAAATCAGAGCACTTGGAGGAAACCCACACAGACCTGGAGGGATTGAGCAAACTCCATGCAACAGTCACTTGAGGGTGGAATTGAACCTGAATCCTTGGTGCAGTGAGGCAGCAGTGCTAACCCCTGAGCCACCATGCTGCCCTGATCAAAAGTAGACAGTTGGGGTAGTTATTAGTTGGGTTGGATGTATCCTCCCTTTCTTGAGATCAATATGCCTGGGCAAATTTCAACATTGGAGAAAGTGAGGACTGTAAATGCTGGAGAGTCAGAGTCGAAAAGCACAGCAGGTCAGACAGCAGCTGAGAAGCAGGAGAGTCGATATTTTGGGCATAAGTCCGTCCTGATGAAGGGCTTATGGTTGAAATGGCGACTCCCCTGCTCCTCGGATGCTGCCTGATCTGCTGTGCTTTATCAGCGCCACACTTTTCGACTCCAAAGATCCACATTGTCGGATAAATGTCAGTATTGTAGCTGTCCTGGAACAGCTTAGGTGGGGGTCACAGTCAAATTTGGAGCAAATGTTTCTTGACTATTGCTGGAATCTTGTTGGACCCCAAGTCTTTGCAGTATCCAATGTCTTCAGATATGTCTTAATGTTAGATGGAATAAATCAAATTGGCTGAAGAAAGGAATCTTGGATGCTGGGTACCTGAGAAGGAGGCCAAGGGAGATCATCCATTTGGCACTTCTGTATGATGATGGTTGCAAATGTTTCAACCTTGTCTTTTGTACTGATGTGCTGGATTCTCTCATCATTGAGGATTGGATATTGTGGAACTTGCTCCTCCTGTTAGCTGTCCAGTTGTCAGTCACAAATCACGAATGGAGAAAGTGAGGACTGCAGATGCTGGAGATCAGAGCTGAAAAATGTGTTGCTGGAAAAGCGCAGTAGGTCAGGCAGCATCCAAGGAGCAGGAGAATCGACGTTTCGGGCATAAGCCCTTCTTCAGGAATGTGGAAGGTGTGCCAAGCAGGCCAAGATAAAAGGTAGGGAGGAGGGACTTGGGGGAGGGGTGTTGGGAATGCGATAGGTGGAAGGAGGTTAAGGTGGGGGTGATAGGCCGGAGAAGGGGTGGGGGCGGAGAGGTCCATAGGTATACATGTATAGATGTCAGGAAAAACATTCCATGCTTCTGACCCAGCTTCAGCGAACATGGAGCAATGTAATTCCAAACCAGAATAGTGTGGTTTGGAGAAGAACTTACAGATATTGATGCTCTCATGCATTGGCTGTCTGTGTCCTTTGAGACAATCGAGGTTGTGCTTTTGGAAGGCGTTGTTGAAGATGCCTTTACTTCTCTTGGCGGTGCAGCTTGTAGAAAGTGCTCACTGACAATATGTGTCAGTGATGGGAGGAGTGAATGCTTAAAGTGTGGATGCAATGTTAATTTTGTCCTGGGCAGCTGCAAGATTGCTAACTAATTACCTGAATGCGAAAAAAGTGCGCAGCTATTGAGGAAGTGGTGACATTGTGATTTTGTCACTAAACTAATAATCCCAAGTTAGTGTTCTTGGGCATGGATTTGAATCTCAAATGGTGAAATAAAAGTCTGGAATATGAAGAAACTATTGTCATGTCCAAATAAAAACCAAAAGAGCTGCAGATGCTGTAGATCAGAAACAAAAACAGAAGCTGCTGGAAAAGTACAGCAGGTTTGGCAGCATCTGTGAAGAGAAATCAGAGTTAACATTTCAGGTCTGGTGACCCTTCCTCAGAATGCCATTAATGGCCACCGTGCAACTACTGTCAATTGTCACAAAAACTCTACCTGGTACAGACATGATGGGTCGAATGGCCTTCTTCAGTCTGTGGAATTCTAAAATTCTACGGTTCACTGCTATCCTATCATTGGAAAGGCAAGGAAATCTGTATCCCTTACTTGGTCTGATCTACATATGACATGATTAGAGTGGTGCTGGAAAAGCACAACAGGTCAGGCAGCATCTGAGGAGCAGGAAAATCAATATTTCGGGCAAAAGCCCTTCATCAAGAATGATGATGGGCTTTTGCCCGAAACGTCGATTTTCCTGCTCCTTGGATGCTGCCTGACCTGCTGTGCTTTTCTAGCCCCACTCTAATCTTGACTCTAATCTCCAGCATCTGCAGCACCCACTTTCGCCTGACCCACATGTGACTCCAGACCGAAAGCAATTTATTGTCATTGTTTAAAAATGTTAAAATAGTTATTTTCTTGCCAATGAAAGAATAAAAATAAACTGGTGTGCAAATTATTTTAACTTGAATTAGACAATTATGTAAAATTGAGAAATTAAGTAGAAATTTCAAAAGTTTCATGTTTGCTATTACTCTGGGAACATTGGGGTTTGTATTCTGCACTCTTCCCCATTGAGTCGCGACAATACATCTTTCAGATTACTCTTCAACAAAATATATTTTGTAAAAGTATAAGGACTACTGCTCGACTTATAATAGCATCTTGACCCATCTCTTTGTATTTACCAAAACCACTTTAAAGGAAGCAGATACAATGTGGACTACATATTGTCTTTATTTATCATTAACCTGTAAAACCTAATGATGTGCAAAGTGATTATATTTTGATTGCCATTTTAGACTTCACATTAAGCAAATACAATTGGAATACACATATGTCTATGCATCAACTTTATCCCAGAGACAGAAAATATTATGGAGAAAACTCCACAAAGTTGAAGCCAAATTGTAGCAATGAGAGTCAGTGGTTATAGCTATATCACCCTCCAAGTTTCTAGTAAGATATCATACAAAGAGAGCTGGTATTTCATGGAACATCTCACCATTTTGTTGCCAAAGTCTATGAAGGGGAACCACTCTACATGAGGCTCCCTAACCCAAACCTTAACCCTAACCCTAACCCTAACACTAACACTAACACTAATCACACTCTTACCACCTGCCAAAGACATATTAGAATGATTTACAGGATAAGCCAATTGATGGGCATATGTGATGAATACACCTTCAACGGTCATTTAGTGGAAACTGAACTCATACCTTCTGGCTCAAAGGCTGAGACACTACCCTTTGCATCACAAAACCTCTTGTCCCAGGATCTTCAATGAAGAGAAGACAAACAGGACTAAGTATTCTCTAGGACTGATGTTTCAATGAAAGATAAGGAACTTATGTTCTTCAAAGTTGTTTTCATTCCTCGATTTCCACTAGATGAAACAGATATGTTCAAAGGGAAATTGAAAGGTGCAAGTTCCTACTTCACTGTAATTCTCCAATTTATGTCTAATGTCTGGTTCTTGAACAGTTTGTGTGTATTTTGTATTTTTTGTAACATTTTATATACTTAAGTTACAAAAAATATCTTAAGATATATATTAATTTCATAAGTTTTCCAGTGCTAATTTTTTCAATAATTTTTTTTATCCTTTTGGAGCGGAGCGTCATGTTAACTATTTATTTTAAATTTAAAATTTTCCCTCATGGGACATTGCACAGCAGCTTTGCTGTTAAGCTGAGATGTTAAAACAATGTGCTGAAATATTATGAGGTAAAAATATTGATACACTGTTGCAAAGGTCAGTTTACATGGAAAGTCTGGGGTTTGAAATTGAATTGCTCGCGTATTGCCTGCAGATCCAACCTGTTGATATCCAATGCATTTAGCATCCAGAGACCAACCAATGATCGAAGAAGACATCATTGCAAACAGTATGGTGTGTAGGCAGAAGTCACAAGAGCTGCCCTATGTAATGATATTGTGTGAATATCTGGTGCCACCTGCTAAAATATGGTGTGTGCTCACAGTATCTCACTAAAGGAAAGTTGACATTCACTTGGGAGGCAATGGCCTAGTGGTATTATCGCTTGACTGTTAATCCAGAGACCCTGGTAGTGTTGCAGAAACTTGGGTTCAAATCCTGCCAAAAATATCTGAAATTAAGAGGCTAATGATGACCATGAATCCATTGTCAATTGTTGGCAAAGCCTATCTGGTTCACTAATGTCCTTTAAGAAAGGAAACTGCCATCCTTAGCTTGTCTGGCCTGCTTGTGACTCCAGACCCACAGCAATATGGTTGACTCTTAACTGCCCTCTGGAAATTACACATGAAGAAACTACAGCCTAAGGGTTATAGTGGTGGCCACTGCCTCAAACCCTACAAGCAGGAGTAAAGGTGGGAGAGTTCATGAGATGATGGTCCAAAAGCTGGATTCTGAGAGTGGAAGAGTAAGAAGTGGGTCAGGAGAGTAGTGAAAGGACAAATATTTCAGAGAGCATTGTCCGGACAAACTGAAGATAGTGCAACTAATTGTGCAAATTAAAAATCTGGTGGTGGGGTTTGGAGGGGCTGGTGGGATACATAAGAGGCCATAGTCATGATTGCACCATGTCAATAGAAGTATTTCTGGAGAAGGTTGGAACGATGGGAACTCTGATGCATTGAGTATCAGCGTTTTCCCTGAACCCCTCCACTCAAACTCATCTGAGCGGAATGTGTGTGTGATCACAGCCTCTGGCACTTGGGCAGATATTTTCCCCTGGCCAGCCTCCTATCCATTCATGTTTAATTCACAGCTTGTGCAGAATCTGCTTCTCTACTATCTCCTAAACTTCATGCAGTTCCTGTATTTGATTAACTGTCAGATTAAGTCAGATTAATTGTTAATGCACAGTCTCTTCTCTGCTAGACCCTCAGCCTCCCACACCACTGGCTGACCAGGTGACAGTTTGTGAGTGTCCGAATGGGGGAGGAGTGTTGAGGAAAGGGGGGGGGGGGGGGGCACCAACAGCAACACACTGACACTCTCTGCAGCTTGTACGTCTGACCACATTGTGAGTTGAGGACAAAGTGGGATTAGACAAGGTGCTTTTAAGTAGAAATATATCGAAACCCTGGGAGATTAAACTCCGCTGCTGACTACTGACTGTGTAATGGCTGATAAATTTGTTCTCAGCACGTTTTCCTCCTTGACGGTAAGTTCAGGTGAATTGTGGAGGATTCGTTTCTGCTGCCATGAGCCTGTGTGTCACCTTATTCTGTGAAACTGGGAGAAGTGTCAATGAACATGGTGCCTTCGGTTTGGTTGATGTAGGTGGATGGTTGGTATGTACGAGCTTTGAGGAGTGAACATGTAGCTTTCAGCGGGTGAGCTGAACCAGCCATATCCCATGGCAGCTCCCTCACTGCCCTCTCTGTATCTGTCTACATAGCCGCCTGGACCCCTTACAAAAGGCAATCACCCTCTTTCGAAAACATCCTGCACCAAGGCACTGAGCATAGCCGTGGACCATGTTTGTAATTACTTTCTGATCTCTTTTACCCCTTCTGCAACTTCCTCTTGGTTTTCCTTGTTAACAGTATTACAATTATATTGTGAAGATACATAGGTACAGGGCCTTGTTTAGTTAAGTACCTGGTGAACAAATAAAAAAAGACTGCTTGGACAAGTGGGTAGTCAAGAGGAAGCAGACATAAGTAATGTTCATTATCAAGATAAGTATCAGTGTCACTTCTGAAACTTCAACAATATAGTTGGAATTGAATTAGCACTTCACTCACCTGAAATGAGCTGCAGCCACAGCTGTATCCAGACTGTGCCATACTTTTTCCAGGTGGTGTTGAATTTTTGTTAGTGCAGATAAGCTTGAAGCCTTACATAGTGCTGGACCCTTAGTTGACACTTTACAGCATGTTCTGTGCTGGGCTACATGCCACTCTTTTTATAATTTGTAGGAGGTGTGAGGCTTGTAATCATCAAATTCCTACAGTGTGGAAGCAGACCACTCAGCCCACTCTGAATTGTTGAAGAACATCCCACACAAACCCACTCCCAAACCTTTCCCCATAACCCTGTATTTCCCACGGTGAATCTATCTAACCTGTACATCTTTGGATTGTGCGCCCAGGGGAAACCCAGATAGACACGGGGAGAATGTGCAAACCCCTCACAGTCTCCTGAGGTTGGAATCAAACCCGAGTCCCTAGCGCTGTGAAGCAGCAGTGCTAACCACTGAGCCACCATGCCACTTGTACTTGGATCACTTTCAATTTGAGACAGGTAGTGTTCAATCTCCTTTTGAACCTGTGCCAACTTTAGAGGGTTACACCTATAAGGATGTTGTTTAATCAGACAGCATCTCCTATAACTACATCATGCATAATTAGGTTAGTATTTCCACATCAATAGTAACAACTCTTTCAGGTCAATGATTCATCTCAATTTTTGACAACTTGCTCATTGTCCAATTTAATTTGAGGCATGTCCAATTCAGAATCCTCTGAACACGGTTCTTCCCTTTGTGTTGTAACCAATAACCCAGTCTCCTTTGGCTTTCCTTCCCTTTTGAACATATTCACCTGACACACTCTGCGAGATTTCTTTCTGTCTGGATTCCTTATCAAATAGTTCACCTCACTCAATTTCCTTTCAACTTGATAAGGTCCACTAAACCTTACTTTTAAAGGTTCGCTTATCATTGGAAGTAATACAAACACCTTATCTCTGATAACAAAATTGTGAGTTTTTGATTTCTTGTCTGCTTCCTGTTTCATTGTATGCTGGGATATTTTTATGATTTGGAGATGCCGGTGTTGGACTGGGGTTTAAAGATCACACATCACCCAGTTATAGTCCAATAGGCTTAATTGGAAGCACACTAGCTTTCGGAGGGCCGCTCCTTCATCAGGTAGCTGTGGAGCAGGATCATAAGACACAGAATTTATAGCAAAGGATTACAGTGTGATGTAACTGAAATTATACACTGAAAAATACCTTGATTGTTTGTTGAGTCTCTCGTCTGTTAGAAGTGCTGTCTAGCCAGCTCCTCTGCTCTATTTCTTCATTCCCGAAAATTTGACACATAGTCCAAATATGTTGTCTCTGAATTATGACTTAGCAATTTCTCCTTAATCAAGTTTAGTGGTCCTTTCACTTTATGCCCAAAAACTAATTCAAATCGACTGAATTGGGTCGATCCATTTGGCACATGTCGAATTGCAAAAAGCACAAATGGATTTCCTTTATCCCAGTCATCTGGATAGTCTTGACTATAAGCCCTCAACATGTTCTTTAATGTCTGATGTCTCCTTTCTAGCACTCCCAGGACTCTGGGTGGTATGCAGTAGATTTGAATTATTTGATTCCTAAGCTCCAATACTTCCTTGAATAATTTCAATGTGAAGTTTGACCTTTGTACTGATTGTATCTCTGTGGGTAGTCCGTATCTAGTGAAAAAATTGAGGAATTTCTCTACAATCCTTTTAACTGTGATATTGTGTTTTGGAATGGCATCTGGAAATTTAGTGGATGCATCCATTATTGTTAATAAATACTGATTCCCACTTTTTGTTTGAGGTAGAGGACCTACACAATCAATTAGGACTTGTGAAATGTTCCTCAAAAGCAGGAATAGGTATTAAAGGTGCGAGTTTTATTACTGCCTGTGATTTCCCACGTATGGCACGTCTGGAAAAATTCAAGTAATCCTTGTGTAGTCCAGACCAGTAAAAATGTTGTTATATTTTAGCTTATGTTTTCCTCACTCCTAAATGACCTCCAAGTGGTAACTCATGCACCACTTGCAGCACTTCCTTTCTATAACCCACTGGCAATACAACTTAGATTAGATTACTTACAATGTGGAAACAAGACCTTCAGCCCAACAAGTCCACACCAACCCTCTGAAGAGCCATGCACTCAGACCAATTCCCCTACATTTACCCCTTCACTTAACACCACGGGCAATTTAGCATGGCCAATTCACCTAACCTGCACATTTTTTTTGGACTGTGGGAGGAAACCGGGGCACCCGGAGGAAACCCACGCAGACACAGGGAGAACGTGCAAACCCCTACACAGACAGTTGCCTGAGACGGGAATTGAACCCAGGGTCTCTGGCGCTGTGAGGCAGCAGTGCTAACCACTGTGCCACCGTGCCGCCTTGATGAACTTCTGCCCATTTCTCACCTGCCGGAATATGTGACGGTCTCCATTTCCTCATTAAGACATCAGTTTTAAGATAATAACATTCAGGGATGCATTCAGATTATTTTTCTATGTATGCCTTTTGAGACAATTGCTTTAATTTTCATTTTAATTTATCTGAGCTAAAGATGTCTGCTGTGTCATCTATCTGCTCCTGGTTTGTCTCCACCATCTTATCAAACAGGGTCTCTGCTAATACCACTTCAACTTTCTTATCTGTACTCTTTGATCTCTCCCGTTTCAACCCGTGACTTTGTGATCTTGTTACCACACAGTCAGGAAAAATCCCAGGATACGTGTCCTGCCATAGTTCAGTTGACTGAGTTTCCATTGGCTTTTTAACCACAATAGGCAGCACTCCTACCTGTGGACTAGCTATATCATTTGTATTCCTGGAGCTGAGAGTTTGTTCAGTACTCCTACCATGACTTCTCCACTCTTCACTGGACACTCTTAACTCACTTTACACCTCACACTTGTCTCAACGTGAATTCCTGTCACTCGTACTTTTTCTGGCAATAGTCCTTCAGAAGTACAGACCTCCTCATCTTTCAGCATCACAGATTGAGAGGATCCTGTATGTCTTAATAATGTAACCCCTTTACCTGCTGCTCCTGAGCTATGCGAGTAAACTTTACCTTTGCAGGTATATGGTTTAATAAGATCTGGCACCTCCTCCTTAACCAACCTCTCACCAGCTTGTACATTCTGGTGCAGCTTTCTAGCCTCTACTGTTCTTTCCATTACCACTCCACCATAATTCACAGGTTTATCCTGTTTTACTATATCTATGCGTTTCCCCCAGTGCTTTTCCTAATCCACCAACACTGTGATTTCATGTGGCCTACTTTATTGTAATGCAAACACTGGAGCTTTTAACTTCTCTTTCCTCTTCGAGGGTTTCCTTTTTACCCTGTGGTAAGTTACCCTTGTGATCTTTGCTGTGATCTACCTTTTCGTTTCCACCTGAGGATTTCTCTTTTCCCCAATTTCTATCCCTCACAGATTGAAATTGATTTTGGAAGCCAAACTTTAACTTATGGACCAACTCATAATCACCAGCCATTTCAGCTACTAATATGGCCATTTTAACCCTCTGCTCTTCCACATCGGTTCTCACTACTTCAGAAATTGAATTTTTGAAATCCTGTCTAAGTGCCAATTACTGAAATTTGTTATGAAGATATAGAGGTGTACTGTATCTTTAAGAGGGTTGAAATACTTAGCAAGCACACAGAATGCTGGAGAATTTGCAATGTAACATTTGGTCCAATGAAATGATCCAATGCTTTGGGGTATAAAACCAAAACAAATGAACAGTTGGAGGAAAGCTGCCAAGGCACTAACACATGCAGACTATCCGCAGAATAGCTCTTTTAGAGATACCTTTATCTATCAATGACCTGTGAAACAGAAACCCAAGAAGAAGAAAAGAAGACTGAGGAAGATACAAAGAAAAGATTTGACAGCTGGCTGGTTTTGAAATTTGAATTTTTCTGTAAACCATAATCAGGTGTTTGATCAGACCAGTATTATAGAGGGGAAAGTAAAAGATAGGTTTAGATAAATGTGTTATTCTCTTTTAGACTTTAAAAAAATAAAGTTAATTTTTAGTTTAAATAATGACTTTTGGGATAATTCTTTGCCTCTTGAATTTTCACAGATTACCGCGCGGGGTAAATCTTTTCTGTGTTGCTGGTTTAAATTAGTAGGGGGCTTTACCCTGTGTCGTAACAGTTTGGGGTTTCTTCCATGATTTGAATAGGTTGAGACAGATTTGAAAGATTTGGGGGTATGAAAAATCCCAGCGGATTTAAATGCCTGCAGGTTAGTGTCTTATATCTTTAAATAAAACGTAGGTGAGACAATTTGTTTAATTTCGGTGACTTGTGTTTGATTAAAAGTGAGAGAAATGGCTCTTAAAATTGTTAAAGAGGTTCTGGGATTTGAAGATGATTCTCAAATTTGCCAAGAAAGTTGATCAGGGAAGAAAAGGCCATACTTTTAGAATTAGCCAATAAGTTAGATTTGGGTTTAACCAAGGACAAAAGTACAGCTGAAAATGTAAGGGAGTTCCTCAAATACATAGGTGAGTCAGAGAAACAGACAAGTGCAGGAGAAGTAGAAAAACTTAAAATACAATTGATAAAAATGGAGTTCGAAGATAAACAGACAGATGGAGGAAAGAGAGAGATAGAAGGTTCTCAGCTGAGCAAAGAGAGAAAGAGAAGAAAGGGAGAAACAGAGAGAGAGAGAGAGAATGTGAACTTGAGAAGTTGCAACTTAGTCAGCAAAGTCAAGTTAACAGGATAGAGATTAAAAGGGAAGGTAGTGATATATACAAATACGTCAAAACTCTGCCACATTTTGATGAGAAAGTTGTTGAAGCCCTCTTTATTTCATTTGAAAAATTGGCAAGGCAGATGGAGTGGTCTAAGAATTTATAGGCAATGCTAGTTCAGATTAAACTGGTAGGCAGAGCTAGTATGGTATTTGCCGTACTGTCAGATGAGGGATCAAGAGATTATGAAGAGGTTAAACAGGCTATTTTAAATTTTTATGAATTGGTACCAGAAGCATATAGACAGCGGTTCAGAAACACAAAGACTTGCATTGAGTTTAAAAGCATGAAACTTGGTCATTTTGAAAGATGGGTGTGTGCTTTAAAAATAGAGAGGACCTTTGAGGCTCTAGGAGAAATTATTCTGCTGGACAAATTTAAAAACTCACTTCCAGAGATAATAAGAATTTACGTGGAGGAGCAGAAAGTTCAGGAAGTGAGAATAACAGCAGAATTAGCAGATGAATGCATGTTGGTGCATAAGACAAGCTTCCGGTCAAAATTTCGTCCTGTGAGGAATAAAAGTTGGGAGAAGGGGAGATGCTACACTAACAAACGAAGAGTAGAAACCACTGGTAAGAGATTACCACAGGTTAAAAATGTTGTTGAAGAGGGTAGAAAGGAGGTGAAAGGCCTCAGATGTTTCCACTGTGGTAAAGTGGAGCACATAAAGTCACAGTGCTGGTTGATAAAGAAAGGCACTGTGGGAAAAGATGTGGTCAAAGAAGCTAAGCCAGTGGCCTTAGTGAAGTTAATAAAGGAGACCCCAAAACGAACCGGGTAGCTGCAGGAGAGTGCGCAGCCGAGGCAGGGGCTGGGTATGGAGTTAATACATGATCTCTATAAAGAATTCACCTCTCTAGGTAAAATTTACTCAGAAAGAACAGGGGGTGAAGGACACAAAGTTATACTTTTGAGAGATGTAGGATCTAACTAGTCGCTGATAATAAGGGATGAGCGAATATGTACTCTTTCTGATCTATTACCTGAGAGTGTGGTAATTTGTGGGATAGATGGACAGAAATTTAGCGTTCCCCTATGTAAGATCATACATATTTACCAACTCAAGACTGGGAAGTGAGAGTGATTGACAGAGTGTCAGTTCTAGGAATTCACTTTGTTCTTGGGAATGATTTGGCAGGATCCAAGGTGGGAGTGACACCCCATGTTGTGGAGAAGCCCAAGGAAGACCAAGAAACTGAGGAGTTAAAACCAAAATATTCTGATATTTTCCAAGACTGTATGGTAACCAGATCCCACTATCATAAGCCACAGCACAAAGCAAAAAGTGAAGAGAAAGATGGAGTTGAGGTTCAGTTAGTAACACCCTGTTTGACATAATGGTGCAGGAAAAACCTGAACAGGCAGAGGGTCAGACAGATGTGTTTAGTCCTGCAACAGCAAGACAAGACGATAAAAGATATATATGTGGATGTGTACTCCAAAAAGGAGGCAGAGAATATTCCGGAGGATCATTACCTGAAAGATAGAATCCTAAGGTGGAAATGGAGACCACGGCAGGTTAGTGCAGAGGGGAAATGGGCATAAGTGCATCAGATTGTGATGCCAGTAGCATTCAGACAGGAGGTGTTACCGATAGCACATGAACTACCTGTAGGAGGTCACCTAGGGTTATGAAAGACTCAGGCTAAGGTACAAAAACATTTTTATTAGCCTGGAATGCATAAGGATGTGGTTAACTTTTGCTGTACATGTCATACATACCAAATGGTAGGTAAGCCACAGGCGGTAATAAAGCCAGCACCTCTGTTGCCAATTCCCACATTTGAAGAACCTGTCACACGGGTTATAGTTGATTGTGTAGGTTCCCACCCGAGAACTAAAAGTGGGAACCAGTAGTTGTTAACCATAATTGATGTGTCTACCAGATTTCCGGAGGCAATTCCATTCCGGAGTATCAAGGCAAAAGTTAGTAGCTTTCTTCACGCATTATGGGCTACCCAGAGAGATTCAGTCAGACCAAGATTCAGATTTTACTACTAGGCTGCTTAAGAAGTTTATGGATACCTTAGGTATACAGTGTGTATCATCCTGAATCCCAGGGAGCTTTAGAAAGATGGCATCACACCTTGAGGATAATGTTGCGAGCATAATGCCAGGATGACCCAAATGATTGGGATAAAGGTATCCCATTCATATTGTTTGCCATTAGAGGTGCCTCAAACAAATCTACTCAATTTATTCCCTTTGAGTTAATTTAGATTACTTACAGTGTGGAAACAGGCCCTTTGGCCTAACAAGTCCACACCGACTCGCCAAAGAGCAACCCACCCAGACAAATTCTCCTCCACTATGGGCAATTTAACATGGCCAATTCACCTAACCTGCACATTTTTGGACTGTGGGAGGAAACCGGAGCACCCGGAGGAAACACACGCAGACACGGGGAGAATGTCCTGAGGCGGGAATTGAACCCGGGTCTCTGGCGCTGTGAGGCAGCAGTGCTAAACACTGTGCCACCGTGCCACCCAATAAATGTTTGGTCATGAAGTGAGAGGCCCTTTGAAATTAATTGAAGTAAAATTGACAGGGCCAAAGTCAGAGATCTCACACTTAGATTATGTATTGGAGGTGAGGGAGAGACTAAATCGAGTAGGTGAGTTAGCTCAACAGCACCAAAAGAGGGCATAGTGTAGAATGAAGCAGGTGGCATATAAAAGCTCTGAGACTTGGACATTTTCCTGAGGGGATGACATGTTAGTACTGTTACCAGTGATAGGAGATCCCTTCAAAGCCAGGTTTAGTGGTCCCTATCAAATTGAGGAAAGGTTCAGTCAGGTGAGCTATCTAGTAAAGATGCCAGATAGGAAAAAAAGTATCAGATATGTCATGTGAACATGCTGAAACCGTATTACACCAGAGAGAAAGAACTGGAGAAACAGGTGTTAGTTACTGCTCCACAGAATGAGGAATCAAATCCAGATGATATGGATTTTGATGAGCCTCAAAATAGATTAAAAATGAAGAGGTCCTTGAGGAGTAGGATAGGTTGGTAAACTATCTGTCTCATGAGCATAGAATGCAGTTGAAAGATTTCTAATTACAGTATAAGGACATATGTAAGTGTAAAATGTGGATGCTTAATGCTATTGTACATGAAGTAGATGTAAGGAATACTACTCCAATAAAACAACACCCATATCGGCTAAATCCTGTCAAGGCCAGACAGGTCCAGATGGAGGTAGAGGCCATGCTCGATGAAGACATCATCGAGCCAAGCCAGAGTTAGTGGACTTCGCTGATCGCCTTAGTTCCCAAAACAGACGGGATGCAATGATTCTGCGTGGATTATCTGAAGGTTAACGCAGTTACTAAATCAGACTCACATCCAATTCCTAGATCGGAAGACTGTATCGAGATAGTCAGATAAGTCAGTCACATCACCAAGTTGGATGTACTACGTGGTTACTGGCAGGTACCTTTATCAGAGACGGCGAAAGAAATTTCTGCATTCGTAACCCCAAATGGGCTATATCAGTTTAAAGTGATACTCTTTGGATTGAAGAATGCACCCGGCACATTCCAAAGACTCACGAACAGAGTTGTGGCTGGGTTAACAAACTGTGCAGTCTGTTTGGATGATGCAGTGATCTTTAGTAAGTCCTGGAAAGATCACATAGTGCAGTTGGCAGAGCTCTTTGAATAACCATGAGAAGCAGAACTGGTAATAAAATTAAACAAAACTGAATTCACAAAAGCAGACATTCTTGGGACATAACATTGGTTATGGAAGGTTGACCCCAAGGCACGCAAAGGCGAAAGCCATCGAAGAATTTCTATGACCAACCTCAAATAAAGAGGTGCTTCAATTTTTAGGATTCAGTGCATTCTATCAGAAGTTTGTTGCAAACTTCAGCAGTTAGTGACACTGTTAGCTGATTTGCTGAAGAAGAACATAAAGTTTTGGTGGAGAGAACAATGCTAGGAGGCATTCGACCATTTGAAAGCAATATTAAGCACCAAACCAGTTTTAGCTACACCAAACTTATCAAAACCTTTTCAAGCCCCCATTGATTCTGGTGACATCAGAATTGGAGCTGTACTGCTACAAGAAGATGAGGATGGGATTGAACTGCCAGTTGTGTACGTTTCAAAGAAACTTAACATCTAACAGGAGAAATACTCCATGATCGAAAGAGAACATTTGAGTTTGATACTGGCCTTACAGCATTTTAATGTATATGTCACGAACAATGTGTCGGAGATGGTTATGTACACGGATCACAATCTTCCTACATTCTTAGAATGCTTTAATGACAAAAATATGAGACTATTTCATTGGAATCTTATGTTACAGAGTTTTAATTTAAAATCGTGCATGCAGTGTCAGCATGTAATCGCAGATGCGTTATCGCAGATTGAACTGATAAAGTTTAGATTAGATTTAATGGTATAATATACAAGTATATGGGAAGAGATTAAAATGAACTTCAATTAAAGCTATCTGTATGTTATGGTGATGCATTTAGAGAATAAAAACAAAACAAAGCCACCTTTTCATTTTGATGGTTCATTTTTTTTTCTTAAGGGGAGATGTTATGAAGGTGTAAGGGGTACTGTACCTTTAAGAGAGTTGAAGGACTTAGGAAGCACACAGAGTGCTGGAGAATTTACAATGTAACGTTTGGTCCCGCAGCCAGCAGTCCATGGGTTGCAATGAGACAAAAACAAATTCAAATTCAGCCAACCAGTTTAAATTATGCCCCAAGATACTAAACTCGAATCAAGTTCAACTTTAGTATTCTAACAATATTAAAACCAATGAAACGATCCGATGCTTTGGAGTATAAAACTGAAAAAAAAATTGAACAGTTGGAGGAGAGCTGCCAAGGCACCAACATGTGCAGACTGCCTGGAGAATAGCTCTCTTAAAGGTACCTTGATCTGTAAATGACCTGAGAAACTGAAACCCAAAGAAGAAGAAAAGAAGACTGAGGAAGATACAAAGAGAAGATTCAACAGCTGGCTGGTTTTGGAATTTGAATTTTTCTGTAAATCTTAATCAGGGGATTTATCGGATCAGCATTGTAAAGGCAAAGGTAAAAGATAGGTTTAGTTAAATGAGTTATAAATAGTTGTTAGTTAATTATTCCCTGTTTGACTTTAAAAACTTAAAGTTGTAAATTTTTATTTTCAATAGTGATTTTTGGGATAGTTATTTGCTTCTCGAATTTTCACAGATTATCACACGGGGTAAATCTTTTCTGTGTTGCAGGTTTAAATTAGCAGGGGGGTTAACACCATGTCATAACAAGTTAAAACTCCCTTTCTTTCTTTCTTCTTTTCCTCTCTCTCCCTTTCTCTCTCTTTTTTGGTCTCCTCTGTTTTTAATCATAATTCAACTTGTTTCATTTCTGTTGCCCTTTCCTTGTCGTTTTGCCTCTAACTCAAGCTGCTGCATTGTCAATTGAATGTTAGTATTCTCCGAAGATTCCAGGAAATTTAAATGCTGAACTGTTGCAGTAATTGAATCTCCTTTCCTCACGGAAGGAGATAGTTCCAACTCCAAATTGTCTGCTAATTCCAGCATCTTGGCCTTAATTGCCTTTTGCAAAACCCCCAAAGATAATTCTTCCACCCCAGAAAACTCTTGGTGACTGAAAGATCCATTGCTATCCCAAGCACTGTGTAAACAAACCAGATTCAACACCCGCAACAAAAGACACTAACACCTACCTCTCACTGCCTTCGAGTTCAACCACCTTAATTCCAAATCGGAACTATAGAAAAAATTCTGCAAGTACCTCTCAAGCAATAACGGACCAGGCCAGACTTCCTCAATACAGTTCAAGAAAGTACCCCAGATGCTAAATTTGCTAGTTGTTTTAAGCAGGTGTAAAGGTGGGTATTCCAGGAGTGCTGCAGCTGGTCAAACCACTTAGTTTTAAACAAAACAGATTTATTTACAAGATTACCGAATGAAACATAAACAAAAGAGAACAGAATACCAAGTAACTTAACCTATCCGAAAATCCAACAGGTTTCACCAACTTAATTATGCTGTCCCAAATACTTGCAACAATCCCGTCAAACATGCCTTGGCACAAAAGGTAAAACCGAACACAGGTTCTTGCAAGAAAGAAGTCAGAGATAGAGAAGACCAGCATAGATCTGCTTCCCTTGAGTCCAACAGCTGCAACTGCCTGACTGCTTTCAGTGAGTAGCCAGACTGCAAAAAACAAATCAAACCTGAGAAAAGCTGAGCTGAGAAAACTGGCCATTCCCCTTTCATTGCATAAGTGTTTTTTTTTGGTTTAAACCTTGAAAGCGTTTTACCTGAGACAGTATCTGTTAGTTATAATCAAACAGGCCGTAAAATCCTGCTAACCTAGACATTTCAGAGCCTGTGTCTTTTATGACCTCAATAAAAAAAAGCCAAGGGCAACCTAACCTTGCTAAAGGAGCAATATTATCACAGGTAGTCCGGCATCGCAATGCTGTGTCTGATTTCGGGGCATGCCCAATTTTGCTGCCTCAGACTTCACCTCACATCAGATGGTTGATCCTTGTGTCCTAATTTTAATACTGTTAATGAGACTTTGTGCTATCACAAGCAGACTGTTGCGCAAAAACCACAATATATATGTCAAAACTTGCAATTACATTGTAACTTTGTTGTCATCTAATGATTCAGCACACATTACTGGAGCAAATAGCATATGCAGTGGAACAGTGACTAGCATTAACGTGGAAAGCTGTGACCAGCGGCACGCCACAAGCATTTGGGTCCAACTGTCAGTCATCATTTATGGAGACAGCTTTGTAATTTATTACTCAGCCCACTGAGATGGACCTTTTTAATACTGATGGCCTATTCATTTCAGATAGTTTGAAACTTTCTGCACACTCCTACAAACTGGATAACTCACAGAATAATAACACTTCAGCCAGGGTGGCTGGTTCCATAACATCATAAGAAATAGGAAAAGAGCAGGTTGTTTGGCCCTTTGAGTCCATCCCACCATTCAGTAAAATCATAATTGATCTGATGCTCCTCACGTTCACTTTCCTGTGTTTTCCCCACAACCCTTGATTTCCCTTGATCAAGATTCTATCTCTCTCAGTACAGGTTTCCCTGTACTGACACCATCAACCTTTTGGAGTGAAGTCAAAACAAATCTCGTGGCCCATATCTGTATTCTCTGCCTGTTATAAACTCAGAGCAATAAATATTTTATCCATTAACAACACAAGGCCTAGTCCAGGCACTGGACTGAAGTCACATTCTTCCACAATAATGATGTATTTAGGTCACTCTTCCAAATCACCTTCTGACCTTTCTGTCAATGAAAACTTCATTGAACTGATAAACATACATCTGCCTCTACTTTAAAATCCAAATCCCAAATAAAGAAATGTTATGCATATTTTCTCATATTGCTTCCCTCATCAGCCTAAACCCTATGCCTTCGTGCACTGGTTCCTATGCATACCCCCACCCTGCTTGTACCCCATCCCCTCATTTACATTACTACCTTGCCCTTTCACAGTAACTGTCAAAGAGTGTGCTGTGCATTCAGACCCTCTGATGTGGACAAGTTGCTATAAGTGGAATATGGTTAGGGATAAGAATAGCAGTCACATACACAGAAAGCCCATTTTAGAAGATTGAGAAAAAAGACACATTTGTGCTTATTCAAGAAGCAGAAGGAACCATTTTCTGAGTAAAAACAAGATTTGTAATTCAATAACACCCATTATTAAGGTCTTGCGACAGAGAGGTAGTGTCCCTACAACTTTCCGTGGCTATTAGAACTAGTCTGTTTCGGCTTTTAATTTACACAGCATTATCACTTTAAGAGCTGGCTTTGCATTGTCCTCAGCTCTGCAACCTCAGATTAATATTTCTTTTGGAGTCTTTCCATTTTCATTGGTATGCCTCAGGTGTCTACCTCCTATAGCATAGATATTTGAACCGAACTCTAAGCAATTTTTTAAAAATTTCACGGCCAGGATTACCTCACCATCAAAAAATTTCCTCTGGCCCACCAGGGATTTTGAGATTACTTACCTGTGATATCTGTTCGGTCACTGCTGAACTCTGCCTTCGGACCACTCCCACAGACCACCACCTTGCGATATAGCCTATATCATCTGCTTCCAAATTGCTAATCATCCTTCTCCGAGAATTGCCAACTCTCCCATTGCAGCATCTCAGTTACCAGGTTTGAAATGAGTATCCTTCCTTGTTGAAGAATGCAATGAGAGTTTCTTCTGTGGGATGCTTAAATCTTTAACTCTTCATTGCTGCTGACTGATATATGAGTAGGTGATGTGAAGCTGAGACTGCAAATTTCACACCTTTGCTCACAATGAGCATGGAAATCAAACCCATGTCACAGCCTACAATGTTGAATAAATAAGCTACGAGCAGATTTGCAGATTTCAATACTGCCACCATGTTGAATTGGCATTAACCATAATCCACTAACCATATGAGCTACAGCTCATGAAGAAAATCATTGCTGCTATTGTCCTTATACATAAGATCCTAAAGGCTTGTTAACCCAAGTGTGGCAGATGCAAACTGATTCATGGACTAATGCAAAGAAGTTCCGATAATTAAGATATAGTTTATTGCATTTTAGCACTGAATTAATGCCGTGACACTGATATAGTAGACATTCAGACCAAAGCAGATCACTTGATAGGCTTCACATCCACATGTATCCACTTCGTCCACCCCAATGCTCAGTTGCATCAGTACGTTCTATCCACAAGATACCCTGCAGAAATTCATCAATGATTCTTCAGCCTTCCAAATCCAGGACCACTTCAATCTAGAAGCTAAAAGCAGCAGATACATGAATACATTCCCATCTGCGAGTTTCTGTTTAATCCTCTCATATCCTGACTTGGAAATATATCACTGCTTCTCCACTGTTGCTGGATCACAATCCTGGAAGTCGTCCCACAATGGTATTGCGGGTCAACCCATAGCATGTAATGGCAGCATTTCAAGAAGGCAGCTCACTACCACCTTCCCAAGGGTAACTAAGGACGGGGAATAAATGCTGGCTCAACCTGTGACACCCACTTGCCTCAAGTGAATCAAAAACGAAAGACACAAGGAGAGCTAATGTGGTTTCACTTTGTAAAAATGGTGGTTGAGATAGACCAAGGAATGATAGACCAGTGAGCATGACATCAGTGGTAAGGTTTTATCAGCTTTTCCCTGGAGCGTCAGAGGCTGAGGGGTGACCTTATAGAGGTTTACAAAATTATGGGGGGCATGGATAGGATAAATAGACAAAGTCTTTTCCCTGGGGTCGGGGAGTCCAGAACTAGAGGGCATAGGTTTAGGGTGAGAGGGGAAAGATATAAAAGAGACCTAAGGGGCAACTTTTTCACGCAGAGGGTGGTACATGTATGGAATGAGCTGCCAGAGAATGTGGTGGAGGCTGGTACAATTGCAAAATTTAAGAGGCATTTGGATGGGTATATGAATAGGAAGAGTTTGGAGGGATATGGGCCGGGTGCTGGCAGGTGGGACTAGATTGGATTGGGATATTTGGTCGGCATGGACCGGTTGGACCGAAGTGTCTGTTTCCACGCTGTACATCTCTATGACTCTAGTACTGCTACTGGAAGAGTCCGTAATGTTTCTACATTTTCTGGACATTCTTCCAGCCACGCTGACAACGTCAGACTTTGGATGCAGAAAGATCAGGTCCTGGCAAAACTGAAACAGCCGGTGGCGATGGGGAAACCAAAGGGCCGAATGAACCAGAATTGAAACCTTTTTGGGTCCAGAGAGAGATTAGATCACAGCAAAAGAAGGCATCTTATTATGGGGAGCAAGAGTGATTGTCCAGAGCAAAGGTCACTACTAGATACTGGCTGAACTCCACCAGGGCCATCCAGGGGTTTCCAAAATGAAAATGTTGGTGAGAAGTTACATCTGGTGGCCAGGAATGAATGCAGGCATAGCTGCATTAGTGGGCAGTACCCAGTGTGCTAACAAGGTCAAATATTGGCAAGAGCAGCACCACCACATTTGTGCGAATAGCATTATGGACGCCCACTCAAAATGGCTGGATGTGCATAGTGTTCATTTGCCTAACAGAGGGACAATCGATAGAAAATCTGCACACATCTTTTGCAATACTTAGACTTGGGGAAGTATTGGTCACAAGTAATGGGCCATTATTTACAGGTAGGGAGATTAAGTATTTCCTAACGTTGAGTGGCATTTGGCATATAAAGACAGCTCCATACCATCCATCATCCAATGGTCTGGCAGATAGAGCAGTCCAAACTTTGAAGGCCTGCTTAAACAAACAGCCTTGTGGTTCACTGGATACCAAACTGTCCCAGTTCCTATCTGATTATAGTTCCACCCTCTTGCAGCTATAGGCATAGCTCCAGCAGAGTTGCTAACGAAGAGAAGACTCCGCAGACTCCGATTAAGTCTGTTGTTCCAGGACTTTTGGGTAAAGGTAAAATGGCATCAGAAATGCCAAGCTCCATTAAGCAAAAGAGACAGCTTGCTTCAGGGGATGAAGTTAGTGTAGAAATCAAGGAATCACCCTGCATGTGTAAGACGCATGGTCAACACAAGGTCAGGTCCAGTGACATATAAAGTTCAGGTAGGTGTGACAGCCCTGAACAAGCACATGGATCATATGAAAGCTTCAAACTCACAAAGGGGGCAGGAGCAAAATGTGCCCAGCTCCTCGACAGCCTTTCCGACTGTTCCGGAACCTTTGGGTTCTGCCTCTCTATCAAGCGTTGAAGATGGACATGGTGGATGTTGCCACCTCGATGCCTTTGCTTCCTGAAGAGGAGAAGAAATTTCTTTTGAGACACTCCGGGTGCAAGAATTGAGCTACTGTGCATTACCCACTGCCTGTATGAGAGGCAGAAATGGTGGAGCCTGAGCTGGTGCTAAAACATCCCGGGAGGAGCTACAAATAAAAACAGCGTGTGACCTTGGACTCAAAGGTGGGATGGGATGTAGTGATTATAATGAGGTCAGCCAGGTGGATTTCATAGAATATGAGTTTCATGATTGGGGCTGTTAGCCTGTCCAATCAGGGAGTCCTGGCTGACAGATATAAACAGGAGTGTCAACAGGGGAAGTGCAGAAATCTGGAGTTCACAAGCCTGGAGTAGATTACAGTGCTTTGGAGAAAAAATAAATAAACTGGAGTGTCAGAGGTTCTGTTCACTCTGAGAACTAGCTCTGAGTGAGCTGGATCAGTGCCAAGAACTCTCCACCTTTAAGTAAAGGGTGACTTGGTGATGGGCTACCAGCATCTGTGGAGCTATTTCAGTTTCGACATTTCTTTTGTTCACTTATGGCATAAGGACATAATGGCTGGGTCAGTATTTATTCCTAATCCATAATTGCCGTTTCAGAAGGTGGTGGTTAGTTTTCTTCTCGAACTGCTATCATGTGCTGTAGGTAAAACCACAATGTCCTTAAGAAGCAAATTCCAAAATTCTGACCCAGTGACACTGAAAGAACAATGATATATTTCTGAGTCAGGGTGGATAGTGGCTTGGAGGGGAAATCGTGAATGATGGTGTTTCGATGAATCTGCTGCCCTAGTCTTTCTAACTAGAAGTGGACATAGGTTTGCAAAGTGCTGTCTGAGGAGCCTTAGTAAATTTCTACAGTGCATCTTGAAGATGCACCACACTGCTGCTATTGAGCATCAATGGTGCAGCCATAGAAACATTCAATCATGCAGTATGTAAATAGACCCTTCCATCAAACCGGGCCACGTCAACCATGTTCCCAAACTGAATAAGTCCCACCTGCCTGTACTTAGCCCATTTCCCTTCAAACCTCTCCCATTCATGAACTTCCTCTGGCAGTCCATTTCAAAAATGAACCATTCTTTATGTAGAGCATTGCCCCCATGTCCTTTTTAAAATCTTTCACCTCCCACCTTAAAATTATGACCACTAGTTTTGAACTCCCCCACCCAGAGAAAAAACTCTTGTTCTCCACCTTATTTATGCTCCTTATGATTTTATAAATCTCAATAAAGAGGCTCCTCAACCTCCTACACTCCAGTGACTGAATGCTTGTCAATGTAATGGCAATCAAGCAGGATACTTTGTTCTGGATGGTGTTAAGCTTCTTGAGTATTGTTGGAGCTGCACCTATCCAGGTAAGTGGGGAGCATTCCATCACATTCCTGGCTGGTGCCTTACAAATGGAGATGAGATACTCGAAGCAGTATTCCTAACCTCTGACTTGCTCTTGCAGTCATTGTATTTATATAGCAGTTCAGTTTCTGAAAGATTTGAATGATTGACCATTTCTGGGCCTAACTTCAGCATTTGTTATCTTCTGGGCAGCTTGCTGCAAAATGCATTCCTCCTTTGCCTGGAAAAGTTAGATAACTTTTTATTGTGGATGTGTCTCAGGGCCTAATCCCTGGTGAGGTTGGCTTTCAGAGTTTCTATCCACAGCACCTTGCTAATTCATAAAGGTCAGTAAGAAATTAATCTACAAATTCACCCCCCCCGTGTCTGAGACCTATTGTTAATTCTTGTATGTTTTATCTCCACAAACACCTGATGAAGGAGCAGCGCTCTGAAAGCTAGTGCTTCCAATTAAACCTGTTGGATATAACCTGGTGTTGTGTGATTTTTAACTATGTTCTATCTGTTTGAGATGTGTAAGATGCCAAATGACATCTCCAAAGTAAATGTAAAAGTGGTGTTTTCTCATGTTGGGCAACAAGACATCACAGTTTTCGGGTAAGACACAGCATATTTAAAGCAGAAATGACTTTTCTCAAAGTGTTGTGAATCTGTGGAATTCACTACTCCAAGGTTTTTTGCTCATTCACAGGATGCGGGTGTTCCTGGCTAGGCCAGCTATTTATTACACCCACCTTCCCTTAATTGCCCAGAGGACAGTGAATAGTCAACCACATTGCTATGGGTCTGGAATCACATGTAGGCCAGACCAGGTAAAGATGGTAGTTTCCCTCACGATAGGGCATTAGCGAACAAACTGTTTTTTTTTCTCCGACAATTGTATCATGGCTATCATTAGACTCCTAATTATGGATTTTAATTGAATTCAAATTTCACCCTCTGAAGGATTTTACCCGTGGTCCCCAGAATATTATCTGGTTCTCTGGATTTAAACTCTAGCATAATGCCACTAGATCATTGACTCCTTTTTGAAGGGAATGCATTTAAAGAGGAGATAGAGACATATATTTAATTAGTAATGGGTAGAAGTCTTATGGGGAGTGGGTAGTTGAGGCTGGGGTTAGAACAGCCATGATGATATTGGATGAGGGAGGAAGTTTAAAGGGCTGAATGGCCTCCTCCTGTTCCCAGATCTTATGTTTATAAATTTTCCTAGGATGCCACATAATCAGCAGTAGAAATTGGTTAATCACCATGTTGCCTTTGGAATGAATCAAAACTGGTTTACAAATGTCTATAGTTTTGGGTGTAGGTTTGCTCGCAGAGCTGGAAGGTTCATTTTCAGACGTTTTGTCACCGTTTCAGTGAGCCTCCAGATGAAGCACTGCCGATGATTCCTGCTTTCTATTTATATGTTTGGGTTTCATTGGGTTGGTGATATCATTTCCTACGGTGATGTCATTTCCTATTCTTTTTCTCGAGGTAGATCGGGTTGAAGTCAATGTGTTTATTGATAGAGTTCTGATTAGAATGCTATGCTTCTAGGAATTCTTGTGCATGTCTCTGTTTGGCTTATCCTAGGATGGATGTGTTGTCCCAGTCGAAGTGGTGTCCTTCCTCATCTGTATGTCAGGATACTAGTGAGAGAGGGTCATGTCGTTGTGTAGTGATGAAACGCCTGAAAATGAACCTTTCAGCTCAGTGAGCAAGCCTACATCCAGAACCTCAACCTGAGCTATAAATCTTCTCAAAACACGTCTACAGTTTCTCCAGTTCGTTCTATTCACAGCCTCGTTTCAGTGATGTGGCGGTTTCTTTGCAGCCCTAATCACAAGTGGAACTCTTTTACTAGCCTCTCTCTATTGTTAAAGTTGCCACGTCAGTTATGTGCTTTTCTTCTCTTGCAAACTGATCCTGGGTTTGCCAGCATAACCAGGCAGTCAAAGCAATTTCAATACAAGCTCAAAAATCAATGGCCTTTGTTGTTATGTGCGAAGCCTGAAGACACATTTTGGGCCTCAGGATGAGGCCTTAAGAGAACATAGCTGAAAATGTGTTGCTGGAAAAGCGCAGCAGGTCAGGCAGCATCCAAGGAGCAGGAGAATCGACATTTCAGGCATGAGCCCGAAGAAGGGCTCATGCCCGAAATGTCGATTCTCCTGCTCCTTGGATGCTGCCTGACCTGCTGCGCTTTTCCAGCAACACATTTTCAGCTCTGATCTCCAGCATCTGCAGTCCTCACTTTCTCCTTAAGAGAACACACCCAGCTCCTTCCAGTGGATCTTAGACAATCAACACTCCTTGCTGGGAAGGTTACCATGCAGTTCTCTTTAGCATGTACTGGAATTATGTGAATTATTGCGGTCACGGCTGAGGATTTTGTGATCTTTTGTTGTCACGTAGTCAAGTTCAGGAGTACAGTGAAAAGTATATAGTGTCGCCACATGGTGCCATCTTAGGATCAGGTGTGGGGGATGCCAGGAACCTGAACCAATTTAAGAACGAGATAAAAAGGTATTTAATTAGTAACATGTTACAGGGTCACAGGGAGCGGGCAGGAAAGTGGAGTTCAAGCCGAGATGGGATCAGCCATGATTGTCTTAAACGGTGGAGCAGGCACGAAGGGCTGAATTACCTACTCCTGCTCCTGGTTCTTATGTTCTTTTGTTCATTCAGCCCAAGGAACTGATCTGAGGCTCTGCTATTGAACTTGGATTAGACACAGTTCCAATCAATGTCACTGCTCAACAAACAGCTCTAGAGGGGCCCAACACTTGCGGTGTGTAACGAAACAAGCACCTGGTTTAGAGTTGAGGCAATTTGGAATAACTGCTGCCATTGCAAAGTCTCAGGAATTTTTTATTATGACGGAGGGTTGGAAAGATGAAATAATTCCTTTCTTAGTCCCATTCCTGCACAGGTCAGAACAAAGCTTTAATTTAACCAGGATGGTGATCAGGCCAATTGGATAACTCTTAAAATGTATTAGGTTCAGTATTAGGGACGAGTCAGTCAGATTAGCTTAATGAACAAAAATAGTTAATTTATTACAAATAAAACTTACTCCACAAGAATATAAAGATTGTGAATAACTGGTCATTTATTGGAAGTTCTACCATGTCGTTGAGGCAAAGACCTTGGAACTGAACTCTCTGGCCACCTCTGTCCAATTTGTTCTGCCCCTGTCCACCTTCATAACTAGTGTCTCCACAGCAGCACACAGTGAATTTGGAAGCAGCCTCCCTTCCCATGTGTGTTCAATTCCCCTATTTCAAAATTGCAACAACTACATTTAGTAGCAGCCTCCTATGATCATGATGATGCAATATAATGCAGATAAATGTGAGATATCCACTTTGGTAGCAAAAACACAAAGAAAGTTTATTATCTGAATGGCTATAAATTGAGAGAGGGGAAATGTGCAATGAGACCTGGAAGTCCTCATACACCAGTTGCTGAAGGTAAGCATGTATGAGCGCCAAATGGGATGTCTCACTGCAAATTATGCAGTGCTTTGGTGAGACAATACCTAGAATATTGTGGGCAGTTTCAGTCTCCTTATCTGAGAAAGGATGTTCTGATTACATTGGGAGTGCAGTAAAGGTTTACCAGATTGATTCCTGGGATGGTGGGACTGAAATATGGGCAGAAGTAGGATTGAATTATATTCTAACCAGGCTAGATGTGGTAAATGTAGGAAGGATGTTCCCAATGGCAGGAGAGTCCAGAATGGAGGTGGGGTGGGGGAGGGTGGGTTGGGGGGATGTGGAGTCAGTCTAAGGAAATGGGGTAAATCATTTAGACTGAGATGAGGAGAAATTTCTTCACCCGCAGTGTGATGAACCTGTGGAATTTGCTGTTGCAGAAAGCCATTGAGGGCAATACATTATTTGATTTCAAGAAGGAGGTGGATATAGTGCCTGGCAAAAGAGATCAAAGATACTGGGGAAAAGCAGGAACTGGGGACTGAGTGGGAAGATCAAACCACGATCATATTGATTTGGAAGAAGAGGCTCACAGGGCTGTATGATCTAATCCTGCCCCTATTTTTCCATATTTCTATATTTCTACACTATTGACTATGAGTGAAACACATTAAGGTATATTTTGGAATTGTGACTGCAGGGGACTTTGGAGAAGTGGTGTTGACGAACTCAAAAGGGTGAGACCGAGGAGTGGTGCAGGGGTTTGAGTTGCTGAACATGTAAGATAAGTGGACCTGAGAGTGATCGGTAAGCAAGGTAACACAGTGTGCTTGTGTCAGAGCATATAATCCACTAAGCAAAAATCAAGGATTGAAAGAAATCTAAGACAAACAGCATTCCTGCATTGAGTAACTTGGGACATGGGACAACTGCATTAAATATGAGATTGTCTCATACAGTCCAGGATGGTTGGTCACTCTGCTTGTTATTCAGTGCAGTTTCCTCTTTCAGAGAGACAGATTAGCTTGAAGAAAAGCAGGTTTCAGGTTCCAGCAGCAAGATTTGCTTGGTCCCCCTGCTGATCACTCAGCACATAGCAGTGTAGACTTGTTGAGATCAATACCATAATCACATAAATAGATTAGATTACTTACAGTGTGGAAACAGGCCCTTCGGCCCAACAAGTCCACACCGCCCCGGCGAAGCGCAACCCACCCATACCCCTACATTTACCCCTTACCTAACACTACGGGCAATTTAGCATGGCCAATTCACCTGACCTGCACATCTTTGGACTGTGGGAGGAAACCAGAGCACCCGGAGAAAACCCACGCAGACACGGGGAGAACGGACAAACTCCACACAGTCAGTCGCCTGAGGCGGGAATTGAACCCAGGTCTCTGGCGCTGTGAGGCAGCAGTGCTAACCACTGTGCCACCGTGCCGCCCACATACTGGTGGCAGCACACATACTGCTATCTCTTTACTGAAGCAAAAAAAAGACACAGACCAATTTCTAATCCATTTAGGGCAAAGGCATAATAAACAAGGGTACAAAATCTTGGAAAGGCAGATTTTCAAACATCAGGATGAAAACAAGGCATTCTGTACAAGACAAGTGTTGGATACCTTAAGCTCGAATGTAGGAGTGCGTCAGCATCAGAAAATCATTGCATTTTACCGGCAACCTTACTTTATTGGACAGATGTCTGAAATAAGCATGCTACCTGCTCTATCTGACAGATTCATCTTTGTCCTTCCATTCCAGCTGCTTAGATTAACAGTATTTGCATCCATTTCCCTTTTCGGAACAAAACCATTGAAAGCAGTGGTCATTAATGTTAACTTCCTTTTTATATGTCTACCCTATTGTTGGAAATTTTTTGGCTGATCTTTAAACAACATGGGTGGTGTAGTAGAGGATCATCTGAGAGCACTGTCTGAGCCCAAAGTCCAGGTTAAAATCAGTGGATGCAACTGTTAATGGAAAATGCCTTCTACTGTCATTTTTTTTTGTCAACCATATTCATGACTGGAGCTTTGTAACACTGTGAAATATAGTTGAGTATTGCAAGCCAGTTCCTTATTATTTTGGTGCAATACTTCGGAATGATTTTCTAAATAAACAGAAAGGGGAGTAAGCATAGATTCTCAGAGCACAGAAAGGCGAGCATTCAGTCCATTTTGTCTGAAATGGCTATTTCAAAGAGCTCTCCGCTGTCTGGAAGGTTAACTCTGAACTGAGCGCAATTGGCACTTCCCACTATGGCAAGGCTGTGAGAAGTTGGTGGAAGAGTGCAGAAGATATTGTTGGCTTCTCAGCCCAGTGCAGTAGTCGCTCAGCCTGGCGTGGCGGTCTCTCGGCCCGGCACGGTGGTTTTTCAATGGTACATGCAGACTCTCGTCATGGTGTGGTGGTCTCTCGGCCCGGTATGGTGGTCTTTCAATGGTACGCGCAAACTCTCGTCCTGGTGTGGCAACCTCTCAGCCTGGCATGGTGGTCTTTCGGCAATACCTGATGTTCTCTCAGCCTGGCATGGTGGCCTTTTGCTGGTACATGGCAGTCTCTCACCTGGTGTGGGCTCAACATGAACTTCCAGTCTCGAGGTGATTCCTCGAAGTTGAGTTCCACCATGGCTGATCACTTAAGGCTGTAATGTTTGAACTTTCAGATTTATTTCTTTATTTTCTACTTAAAACTAAGAAAGTCTGCAATGTGTAATTTTTAACCTTATTTTGTAGATTTTATGCAATATGATAATTACTGCAATGTTTAACTTTTAACTTTATTCTTTCTTTCTACATTGTTCTTAATATTCTGTACCTAGATACTTGTCCCTAAGCTGGTAGTGTGTGGCATCATTATGCACTTTTCACTGTACTCCTACACTTTTGTACTCGAGTACACACGACAATAAAATCGAAACCAAATCAAATCAGATATTGTGAGTGACTGATCAAAGGTTACGTCCTCCCAACAGTCTTTGCAGTAATGTCGAACTTATTCTCAATCTACAAATGGTTCCAGAGATGAAATCTTATTGACTCTATAAGACCCTCCTCATCAGACCAGAAAGTGGCTATCCTCAGAGTACATCAGCCCCTAAAACTCCAAACATATGGCACATAGAAGGGCAGCACACACAGCATTATCCAGTTGTTCCACGGTCCTGCTCTTTCCCCCTTACCCTTGCACATGTTTCTCTCCATGTATTGATCCAGCTCACTTTCCACAGTGACTATCGAATCTGCTTTTACCATCCTTTACAGCAAGTTGATCACAGACTTTAACAACTCACTGAGTGAAAAAAAATAGCCTGCCTTTCCTTCTGCTCATTACCTTAAAACTTATGCCCTCTGCTAATGGAAACAATTTCCCATTGTCCACTCTTGGCCAAATCCTTCATAATTTTAAAGATATCTTGAGTTTTAAGCTTATGAATTAAATATTTTTTTAAAAAGACCAGCTCTCAGTGGTACTGCTAAGGCAGCATTGTTAGGTAGATATTTTGTGCTGAGATACAATTTCCATGAAGCCTGAACAAATATCACTTTGCATCTCTGTCATTTATGACTTGCAATACATGAACTAAAAATTGATGTTGACTCCTATGCTTGAGCTGTCATAGACTGAATTCCATGAAGGAAAGGCATTAACTGACATTCACTGTCATCGCCTTAAGTAACAAAATCTTTCAAACTGATTTGCATTTTGTTTTGCTTTTTATGGGAGATTGTAAAAAACAGTATTTTTTCACAGTGTGTGACCATCATTGACTTGGTTGGCACTCATTACCTGATGAAAGGCTAATACCCAAAATGTTGACTCTTCTGCTCCTCGGATGCTGCTTGACCTGCTGTGCTTTCCTGGTGCCACACTTTTTGACTCATTACTTATTCCTAACTTCCTTTGAGAAGGTAGAGGTAAGCTGCCTTTATGAACTGTTGCAGTTCATGTGATATAGGAGCAGCCAGAGTGCTGTTGGGAAGGAGATTCCAGAATTTTGACTGTGAAAGATTAGATATTTGATTTTGATTTGATTTATTATTAGTTTCACATGTACCTAGATACAGTGAAAGGTTTTGTTTTGCATGCAGTACAAGCAGATCATACCACACAAAATGCATTAGGCTAGTGGAACATAATGAACAATATAATGTTACATTTGCAGAGTAAGAAATGTACATTCAATTTAAAATTTGAGAGGTCCATTCAGAAGTCTAATAATAGCGGGGAAGAAGCTGTTCTTGAATCCATTCTTATATGTGTGCAAAAGTTTATATCTTCTGCCCAATGGAAGAGGGTAGAAGAGTATATAAATGGGATGGGAGGGATTTTTCATTATGCTGGATGCTGTCCTGAGGCAGCGTGAAGTATAAATGGAGTCAGTAATGGAAGGCTGGTTTGCGTGCTAGACTGGGCTGTGTTCACCACTCTCTGTAGTTTGTTATGGTCTTGGGAAGTGCAGTTGGAGTTCCAAGTCAGGATGGTGTGTGGCTTGGATGTGAACCTTCAGTTGGTGGTACTTGCAGGTATCTGCTGCCCTTGACCTTCCAGGTGGTAGAGGTTGTAAAGTTTACAACGTGCTGTTGGATGAGGCATGATGAATCAGTGCATCTTATATGTGGTACATACTGTGTTTGATGGGGTGAGGGGTGTGAATGTTGAGAGTGATGGATGGGATGCCAAACAAATGATTTGTTTTGTCCTGGATGTCAAGCTTTATGCAGGTGGACGGTCTTCCATCACACTTCTGACTTGTGCTTTGTGGATGGCAGACATGTTTTGGAGAGTCAGAAGATGAGTATCTCACTACAGAATTCTGAGTCAATTTCTAATGGAAATAAACTGGTTTCAGGCTGAAATTGGCCTTTAATCTTTATTAATACCTCCCTCAAATTAGATTCTATAAGAATGGGACCTGCTAAAAGACGTTGAATTCTTGTATACTTGACATCTAGAGGTGAAGATAGATCAGCTGTAGACTGTGAGGTGATTGAGACACTGTGGAGTCAAAAAAACATAAGGGGTCTGGACAAATAGATGCAGAGAAACTATTCCAGCTCATGATAGCATTGAGACTGTGATGCTGTAGATTTACAGTAATTGGTAAAAGAACAAAAATGACAGGAGGAAAACTGTTTTCATACTTTGTTCTTCGGGTCTGGAATGCATTGCCTCAGTGTGTGCTGTAGGCAGGTTCAATTGAGAAAGTCGAAAGGGAATCGACAGGAAAAGGAAGAATATACAGGGCAACAGGAGAAATCTGGAGAATAGCAATAAGTGAATTCTTATTCAGAAAGCCAGCACAGAAATGTGGGCTTAATGACCTCCTTCTTTGCTGTAAACAATTCTTTAGTTCTGTGATTTAATGGAGTCCTGCAGCTCCTCTTGACTATTCAGGAGCCCTCTAACCCTCTGATTTACCTCGACACAGCACCGAAATAGATCATAGCAAAGTTACTAATGATATCCTGAGTGACCAGGCAAATATGAATCTGTCTGCAAGTTTTGACTGTATCATTTCTCAGCCACCTTACCCCCAGCCCCACCCCCTCTCATTTATCTTTCAGCCTCCTTGGCCCACAAGCCTCATTCCTGATGAAGGGCTTATGTCAATTCTCCTGTTCTTCAGATGCTGCCTGACTGGCTGTGCTTTTCCAGCACTACACTCTTGACTCTGATCTCCAGCATCTGCAGTCGTCATTTTCTTCATGGCTAACCATATCGTCATTCTCCATTGACTCTCACTGTCATCCAATTAGATTGCTCAGCTCACATGTAGTTCCATTCCTATCTGTCTAATCAGAGGAAAAATGTCATTGGAAACACTTCTCCCTCCTAGTTGTCATCTATATACTGTTTGTTGGCACCATCACCTGAAGGCACAATGTTAGTTTTCACTAATGACTCACACTAGTTTATCACCACCACCTCCATCGCTGTTGTTAAATTATTCAACTGCTGAAGCAACATCCATTGTTAAGTGGATAGAACTTTCTTCCAATTAAATATTAGGAAACTGAAGTCATTGTTTTGAATCCCTGCTGCAAATTCTATTCCTTATCTATACATTCCATTTTTTTCACAGTGACAGTCTAAAACCAATGACACTGTTTGAAAACTTGGTTAAAAATCACACAACACCAGGATATAGTCCAACAGGTTTAATTGGAAGCACACTAGCTTTCGGAGCACCACTCCTTCATCAGGTGATAGATGAAGGAGCGGCGTCCCGAAAGCTAGTGTGTTTCCAATTAAACCTGTTGGACTATAACCTGGTGTTGTGTAATTTTTAACTTTGTACACCCCAGTCCAATACTGGCACCTCCAAATCATGAAAACGTGGTGTCATTGTTGACTTGAGATGAGAACGGCCAAAAGCGAGCTTCCAAATTCAATGGGTAACAGGGAAGAAAAATGGAATGTTGGCCCTATTTCAAAGGGAATTGAGTGTAGAAATAGGTAAATCTTGCTAATTGGACCAGATGTAGAATTATCTGAATAGTTTTATCTAAGTATAGTTATACTCACATTGGTGGTTCACCAAGTTGATTGCAGGTGGAGGGACTGTTTTATGATGCAAGGTTGAGTAGGTTGGTCCTGTACTCAATAGAGTTTAGAAGAATTAGAGGTGACTTTATTGAAACAAGCAAGATATTTCTTAGGGAACCTGGTAGGGTTGACGTGAAAAGGTTCTTTCCCCTTGTGAGAATGAGAGGGCATAATTTCAGAGAAAGGCATCTTCTGCTTAAGACAGGGATGAGGAGGAATTTCTTCACTCAGAGGGTTGTGAATCTGTGCAATTCTTTACCACAGAAGGCTGGAGAGAATAAGTCGTTAGAGTTATTTAAAGCTGAACTAGATTTTTAATTAGTAAGAGAATCCAAGATCTGTGAGGAAACTATCAGGAAAATGGAGTTGAGGACTATCGGATCAGCCTAGATCGGATGAACCTTATAGAATCCCTACATGTGGAAGCAGGTCAATTGGCCCATCGACCCTCTGAAGAACATCCCTCCCTATCCCTGTAACCCATGGATAATGCACTTAGCCTGCACATCCCTGGACACTATGAGCAATGTAGCATGGCCAATCCACCTAATCTGCACATCTTAGAACTGTTGGAGGAAATTGGAGTATCTGGAGGAAATTCACACATACACAAGAAGAATATCCACACAGATATTGAATTAAACTCAGATCCCTGGTGCTCTGAGGCATCAGTGCTAACCACTGTGTTACCCTATGGTCTGATAAGTTTCTGGGCAAGTATTCAGGCCAACATTAAGACTGTCTATTCCTTCCTGGAATGTGTCTTATCTCATCAGCTATTGAACCATTTTGTTGCCTCTAGACTTGACTACACCAATATTTTCTCAGTTGTTTCCTATGTTCTAGCCTTTTGTACACTGAAGTGATCTAAAGGTCTGCTGTCTGTACCTTAACACATACCAAGTCCTGCCTGTCGATCACCTCCATTAACTCTGATGCACAGTGGTTCCTGAATAGGTAATGTCTCAAATTTAAAATGGTCATCTCTATTTTCAAATCTCATCCTTCTCTATTGATGTAACCTCCTTCAACTCTACAATGGTCACTATCTCTGTAACTTCCACCAAATCTACAATCCTCCCTAGTTTGTAATCTCCTCCAATCCTACACTCCACCTAATCTCTGAGATCTCCTCCAAACCTTCCCTACATTGGTATTGTCTTCAACTTTGACAAGTCTCCTTATCTCAGTAGCCTCTTATAACCCCTACATTCTTTTCTACCTTTGGAACTTCTTCCAGCCCTCTTACCCTCACTATATCTGTAACTTCCTTTGGTACCTAAAATCCTCTCTATTTGCGTGGCCTTCTCCATCTGCACAATCTTCCCTATCTCAGTAACCTTTTCCAGCCACACAACTCCCCATATCTCTGTGACCAACTCCATCCCTAAATCCCTCTGAGATCTCTGTGATCTTCCAATGAAGCATTTCACATGTCTCCAATTTTCATCATACCAACATTGCCAGTTCTGTCTTCAGCTCCTCATGCTTTAAACCCTTAATTTCCATCGCTAAGCTTCTCTCCCTTTAAGGCACTCATTCATATTCACTTTTTTTATTCAAACTTTTACTCACCTGCCCTAACATCTCATAAAGATTCATATTTATAACACTCCTGTGAAACACCTCAGGACATATCATGGCATTAAAAAGTTCTACATAAATATAAGGTTCTGTTGTCAACAGCTTTTGTTTCCAATAAATGCTCACTATTTGAAATTGGCTGCCTAGGAGAGTCAGGCAAAATGAGGCAGGTCAAGTTCCAACTCCAGCTCAGGCTTTACCTATAAGTTCTGGTAAATAAAGCAGATATGATAGATTAGCACATGAGTATGCAAGGTCTGGAGGGATATGGACCAAGGGCAGGCAGAAGGGATTAGTTTAATTTGGCATCAGTTTAAGCACAGCATTGTGGGCCGAAGGATCTGTTCCTGTGCTGTACTGCTCTGTGCTCAATGTTCAGTTTCACTCCTCAATATCCAGTTTTACAAGGAGACCAAAAACCAGCATTAGATCCTTTCCTTATATAGAAAAGGTGATGAGCCCCTGACTGCTTAAAATATCTGAGTGCAATCCACATGCAATACGAAATCAGAAATTTTGCAAGACTCCTCTGCATCCAGAATATTGCCCTCTAAAATTGGCATTTTTTTCTTTCCGTTTTACATCCATAAAACCTAATAGCTTGTGTCAGGTTCCATTTTTATTGTAATGTGGCATCTGTTTGAATGAGATAGTAAGGGCATAAAGAGCTCAGTCAGAGCAAGCGGTTATGATGAAGCCCCTGTTCAATCTCAAACAGAAAGCTTTAAAACAGAAAGGGAATATATATGCTTGTGGTGTATTCAGTATTTCACAGCAAGCCTGACTTGTATTTTACAGTTACTTCTGGAAAATTTGGTTACACGAAGCAGCAAAGCTGGAGAAGGCATATCAATCATCAAACATTTTCTTGTCATTTGAAGTAGAAATCCTGCAACTATTATTCTAATCTATACAGTCGTTGCTAGTTGCCTATGGCATTAAACACTCAAAAATATAATGCTGGCAGTTTGAAATCACAGAATTCATTTTTAACAGCAACCAAACGCAGCTGGGAATAATATCAATAAATATTAAGCATTAATCAAAATTGTGCTTGTGTTGGCATGCATAAGTGGACAGTGCATCTAGATTCAGTTACCTTTCTGAATAATGTACTGTAAAATATGCAATCGCTAATTCAATCCTAAGTGTTTGAAGCTCATTTTAATTCCCTAAAGCCCAGTGGCTACCAAAGGGCCTATGGGAATGGAAAAGGCGACAAAATATGCTCAAGATTACTCATTTAAATGATAATTAAAGGTTCAGTTATCAAACGAATTCATATTCTTGTGATCCTTCACATTATGACATTCATTGCATGGGTTCTGTTGCTTAATCAACTGGAACACAAGCTATCGATCTTGTTATAAATGTAGATATTGAGCAAGCCAGAATTGTTTTGACATGTCATTCCTTCAATATTTTGCTTCACAAAACCTCAACTTGTTCTAGAATACTAACTGGAAAGATGCAAGGGACATCTTCCAGGGAACTGATGAGATAATATTATACAACTCATACTTCAGCAGCATTGTGGAGATGGTCGGTGTTGTTGTAATGTGACAGGAAAAGGCAATCCAGACGCCCTGGTTAATGTTGTAAGGACAAGAATTCAAATCCTAGTTCAGCAGGTGGTGGGGTTTGTTTGAAAACTAAATTCAGAAATTATCAACAATATTTTTGTTTAAAGAAAAAACATTTGGCTCATTAATCCCCATTACGAAGGAAATCTACCATCCTAACTGTTCTAACTTCAGACTCCAGAACCACTTATGAATGGAATGGTTTCTCCCTATTCATGCCATCAAACCCCCTCTTGATTTTGAAAATCTCATTCAAATCTCCTCAGTCTTCTTATCTCCAAGGGCATGAGAGCACCACCATTTGGAAGTTTTCCTTACCATCCTGAGATGGAACTATATTGTTGTTCTCTTTGTTTCAAAATTATGGAGCTCCCTCTCTACTAATATCATCTTTTGCACCACACAGATTGTAATGGTTCAAGATATGACATGACATCATATCCTCAAGAGTAATTAGGAACCGGAGTAAAGATGACTATAAAAAATTTACAATGATAACTAACCTTCAAAAAGTCATTAGTTGGCTGCACAATATTTTAAGGCATCCTTAGAATAGGAAAGGCAGGGAAATAGGTTGTTTCTATTCTTCTGTTCAGCATAGTGAATAGAAAGGATATTGTCAAGATGGAGAAGGTTCAGAAGAGATTGACCAGGATGTTGCCAAGTATGGAAGGCTTGAGTTATGAAGAAAGACTGGATAGCTGGGACTATTTTCACTGGAGCATAGGAGGTTGAGAGACAACCTTATAGAAGTTGGTAAAATAATGAGAGGTATAGATAAAGTTTTTTACAGAAGGTGGTTCATGCATGGAATGAACTTTCTGAGGAAGTGGTTGATTACAACATTTAAAAGACATTGGATGGATTCATGAATAGAAAAAGTTTCGAGGGATATGGGCCAGGAGCAGGCAGGTGGGACTAGTTTAGTTTGGGATTATGTTTGACATGGACTGGTTGGACTGAAAGGTCTGTTTCCACATTGTCTGGCTCCATGACTTGATGACTCTACTGCTGTGGCAAGAATTAAAGTTTAGTATAATTGTATTAGTTAATGTCAAACTATCATGTTTTGGTGTGGGGAAGATGAACGATCACATCCAAGGAAGTTAAGGTAGCTGTTTCACTCTGTTAGGTCACAACATTGAATTGACAGTTGGTTCCTTTGCATAGTGAGGAACTATCCATTAGCAAGAAGCTAATTGACATGCCACTTTGTCATGGCTGTCTTAGGACTCAATGAGGAGCTAAGTATAAGGAGCCAAGCATTTTCCTATACTTGGAAGCTGTGCGCTAGAGACAATCCATCAAAGACTACAAAGAAACATCAGCCTGTTCCTTTCACACATCTGACTTTATCCTTGGATATAGCCGACAATCAAATCTAATGAGGAGAAGGTCTTTTCATTCAGCAAGTAATTACAATCTGAATACACTATGTGAAAGTGTGCTCAAGACAGATCCAAAGGAGAATTGGACAATATCTGAACTGAAGAGAAAAAGTTGCAGGCAACAATGAATGGATGGGGGAGTGGAATAAGTTAAATTGCTCCCCCAGATTCCTTGCTGGAAATTAGATTAGATTAGATTAGATTACATTACAGTGTGGAAACAGGCCCTTCGGCCCAACAAGTCCACACCGACCCGCCGAAGCGAAACCCACCCATACCCCTACATTTACCCCTTACCTAACACTACGGGCAATTTAGCATGGCCAATTCACCTGACCCTGCACATCTTTGGACTGTGGGAGGAAACCGGAGCACCCGGAGGAAACCCACGCAGACACGGGGAGAACGTGCAAACTCCACACAGTCAGTCGCCTGAGGCGGGACACACTATCAGGAATCAAGAAGGGCTTATGCCCGAAACGTCGATTCTCCTGTTCCCTGGATGCTGCCTGACCTGCTGCGCTTTTCCAGCAACACATTTCCAGCTCTGATCTCCAGCATCTGCAGACCTCACTTTCTCCCCCAGATTCCTTGCATGGACTTAATGGCTCCTGTGCTATAGCCTTTCCATTGTTCCACTGGTGTAATTTTCCTCAGCCAGTGAAGCTGAGTTTGAGGTTTGGGGGGAATTGTCTGTACAATTCATCAAGGAGCCAATGACAGCCCCTTCCAAATCTGTGATCTTCATTGAGAAGGACAAGGGTAGCGGATGTGTGGGACTATCACCACTTGCTAGTTTCCCACCATGCCATTCACCATCCTGATTTGGAACTACGTCTTCCATCAGGCAGAAGGTACAGAAGCTTGAACACACACACACACACACACCCACACACACACACACCCACACACACACACACCAGCAGGTTCAGCAACAGCTTTTTCCCTGCTGTTATTAGACTGATGAATAGACTCTCTAACTTCAAATAATGTTGATCAGGTTAATGTTGATCTGGCTTTCCGCACCTCCTGTGCAGTGTAACCTGTGCACCTCACTCTGTCTAAGCCCCCTGTGATCTGTATGTCCTTGTTTGCTATGATCTGCCTGTGATGCTTGCAAAACAGAACTTTTCACTGTAGTTAGGTCCAAGTGGCTACAATTAATCAAATCAAACTGTATTGATGTTCCTTCATATCTTGGAATTCCCTTCCGAACAGCTGAGTGAGTGTTCCTACACTCCAAGGACTGCAGCAGCTAAAGAAGACAGCTCAGCACCACAATATCCAAAACAATTAAGAATGTGTGATAAATGCTGACCAGCCAATGACAATAACATCCCATGAACAATGTTTTTTTAAAAAGTTAACAATAAAAAAACACATTTAATTACCTTTGGGAACTTTGCTGTGCATAATTTATCAACAAAAAACATCCTGGCTCCCATTGATCAGGAACTTAATCACGCCAGTGAAGAAACTATTGTGGCTGAAAGAACAGGTGAAAATCTGGGACTGCTGCACTGAGTAACTCATCTACTAACTCTTCCTCAAAGCTTATTCAATATCCACATGGTAAAAGTCAGGAATGTGATGGAATACTCCTCACTAGCCAGGATTAAAAATATCCAAGGAACTCAACACAATTCAGGCCAACATCCTGCTTGATCTATATCACATACAACATTTTGGATATTGATTCCCTTTACCACAGTGGCACAAATATTTATCATCTAAATGTTGCATTGCACCAAATCACCAAGGATCCTCTGACAGTATCTTCTGAACCTGCGACCTCTACTGTCTCAAGGGACAAGGATAGTAGATATATGGGAACACAGCCCACCTGCAAATACACCTTCAGGTTACTGCTTATTCTGATGCAAAAAATCAATTTCCATTCTTTCATTGTTGCAAAGTCAAAATACTTGAACTCCTTTCGCAAAAGCAGTTTGCACTAAAGGTGCCATAGTCTTGCCAGACCATAGGGCTGCTCTGTCATTAGAGACAGATAGTTGGTGGTAGCTTAACCTAAGGGCCACCATGTCTCAGGTGAGGGGAGCAGCCCAATTTTGTATCCACATGCGTGCACCTATAAAGTATGGACTGCAACAATGCAAGAAGATGGTTTGCCAACAACTTCTCAAATACAATGAGGGAAAAGATAACGTATTCTGAACTTGCTAGTGGCACTCACATCCTCAGAATGAATTTCTGAAAAGCTGCATTTCCCATGTTGGAGAAGTGATTGCATTTTAATGGTACTGAATCCCATCAAGATTTTCGGTTGGGAAAGTTGCCATATTATTGCAAGTTTCTTTTTTATTCATTCCTTCCAGTCGGGCAAATTGGTGCTGTTATATAGTCTTGAGTTGGGGATTATACTTCTGTCTCCAGTGATCCGGTCTTATTCATTGGAGGAAATCAAATAAAAGTTCAAGGTGAAACATAAAGACAGGTCCTTTGAAAGGAATGCACCCAAGGTGACTGAGCACGATCAAATGTTCATCAAATTTTAGCAGGTCAACTGTGTACTCTCAGTTCACTGCAAAATGTCACATTTTGGCTGAAATTGGATAACAATGTGAATTCCAATTATAGTGCTATTTAGATTGGGACAAAATGGATCACAATTTTCTTTGAAAGAAACTGCTAAAAAGCTAAGAAATTATTCAGCTGAAATGGAATCTGAAAGAGCGTCACTTTTTAAAATGGGAATGGGCTGTAGGAGCTTACAAAGGCACTACATCATATCGGTTACTCAATAATTTAAAGTCCCAGAGAAAAGAGAATTGACAGCAGTGTAAGTTTTCACAGCTTTTGGAGTTGCTGGGGAGATATAATATGAGTAATTTCCCACATTTGCAGGATACTTTATAGACCAAAATAATGATCAATTTATTGGTGCAAACTCTACCTGGTGTCTAAGAGTTCCAGCCATGCTTGACAAGGAGGAGACTTCATTTCTGAGTTCCAAATTGCTACCAATCACTGGAGAATGCATATTTTTTTGTTTCTTATCCCTCAGCCAAATTTATATCCACATTACAGTCCTATTTATTCATAAAGTTAAAGAGTCATTGAGATATACAACATGGAAAGAGACCCTTCGGTCCACCCCGTCCATGCCGACCAGATATCCTGAATAAATCTAATCCCATTTGCCTACATTTGGCCCATATCTCTCCAAACCCTTTCTATTCATATACCCATCCAGGTGTCTTTTAAATGTTTTAATTGTACCAGCCTCCGCCACTTCCTCTGCCAGCTCATTCCATACATGCACTACCTTCTGCTTGAAAAAATTGCCCTTTTTCCCTCATTCATTAAACCTATGCCCTCTAGTTTTGGACTCCACTCCCCTGGTAGAAAGGGTCATGACTAATCCCCCTATTTATGCCCCTTATGATTTTATAAACTTCTATAAAGTTATTCCTCAGCCTCCGAAGCACCAGGAAAATAGCCCCAACCTATTCAGCCTCTCCTTATAGATCAAACCATACAACCCTGGCAATATCCTCGTGAATCTTTTCTGAACCCTTTCCCATGAATAATAACTTTTGTGACAAGACTGTTGTGACAGTTTTGAATGCCTTTTAGAAGTCCAGCTAAATCACATCAATTCTCATGGCTATCTCTTCAAAAACTCCAACAACTCAGTTGAATGCCAATTTTCTCTTAAGAAATTTGTACTGACTCTTCCCAATTAAATCACATATTTCTATTATTTCTATTCTGAATAATTGTTTCAATGCTTCCCCACTTGATTGTACTTGATGGGCTTGTCCTGATAGTCCTGAAACAGGGGTGTTAAAATTGAAATTCTCCAGTGCTCTGACACCATCCCTGAGTCCAAGGAAGATTGATTGATGTCTCTGCCACTTCCTTCAATATCCTTGCATGCATTTCACAGGTTCCCAGTGACCTATCAACTTTAAGTGCTGACAGCACATCCAATACCTCCTCCTTATCGATTTTAAAACCAACCAACACCTGATTTTTTTTCCTGTCATCATGACCTGGACACCAGCTCCTTCCTTAGTAAAGACAGGGACAAAGTGTTCATTGTATAAAACAAAGACCTCGGATGCTGATGATGTGAAACAATAACTGAAATTGCTGGAGAAACATAGTAATAATGAGTCTACAGATCCCCAAATGTTCAACAGACTCAAAATGTTAACTCTGCTTTCTCTCCACATCTGCCGCCAGACCTGCTGAGTTTCTCCAGCAATTTCTGTTTTTGTTATCAAGTATTAATTTAACACCAAAAGAGAAAATGCTGGAAAATCTCAGCAAGTCTGGCAGCATGTGTAAGGAGAGAAAAGAGCTGACGTTTCAAGTCTAACAGACCCTTCGTCAAAGCTTTGACAAAGGGTTAGTTAGACTCGAAACATTAGCTCATTTCTCTCCTTACAGATGCTGCCAGACCTGCTGAGATTTTCCAGCATTTTCTCTTTTGGTTTCAGATTCCAGCATCCGCAGTAATTTGCTTTTATTCATTTAACACTTCAGCCATGCTCTTTGTCCCAGTATGATAATCCAGTTTGGTCCTTAATTAGACCTACCATTTTTATCTGCTGTAGAAAACTTTGGTATTTCCCTTCACGTTAGCTCCTACCTTTTTCATTTATAACCTCTCTTTGCTACTCTTTCTTTTTCACCTCTCTTCTGAATCATGTTTATTCTTCTTGGCCCTCAATTGTATTTTCTACCTTGTATCAATCATCAGCACATTATTTCTTTGTTATTACAATTTCTATCTCATTCAAGGAGCTTTAGGTTTGTTTGTCTTTGCCCTCCCCATTTTGTGCCATAACCGTCTGCTCTTTGAAGGTAGCCCATTGTTCAGTGACAGTTTCTCCTGTCAAACTTCAGGTCCAGTATATCCAGCTCAGCTCCATTCTTGCCCCGTAGAAGTCAGTTCTCCTTTGGTTAGTATTCTTACTCTGAATAGTCTTCTTTCCTCTTAAAGTATCATCCTAAACATTATGTTACTGCTATGATACTTTGTTGCCTAAATGCTTCTCCACTGACGTTCAATATTCCTGGCTCATCTCATCCCCAAGAACCAGGTCTAGCATCTTTTCATTTTTAGTTGGAATGGACATGGACTACTTAAGCAAATTCTCCTGATCATAACTTAATAACATTGGCTCCCTCACTGCCCTTTGCACTACCATATTTGGGTAATTAAAATCCCCCAACTCCCACTTTGAACTCCTCTATGATGTACTTCCCTTTAATTTCTTTGAAGATTTATTATTCTACATCCTACCCATTAACTGGTGGCCCAAAGATACAGTCGTCATGACACCAGAGGGACCATAAGCTGCTGTCATTAAGGAGAGAGAGATGGCCACTCTGCCTCAGGTGAGGTTAAAAATGGGTGTGGTCTCTCCTTACTGACTGTGCAAACCTTACCGGTTTTGAGCATGTTTTATTCTGCTCCAATCCTCTGTGAAGCTTTCCACTCACAAAAATAACAGTTCCCTCATTGACAATTCCATGCAGGTTTGAGAGACATATGATTTAGCAATAAAAAGTACACGTTAAAGAAAATATGGAGAGGCACACATAATGTAATCTGCACCTTCCATTTTTCTCTACTGAGTAACAACTGCACTTTTCACTTTGAGCTGTGGACAGATATCCTGATTGTGAAACTCATGTTATCTTCTTATTTTTATAAAGTTGACAATCATCTTATTATGATATATATATTCAGTGTTGCTGTCAAAGCAGAAATATCAATAATGTGGAATCATTGCATGGAGTGAAGTCATTCAGCCCGTGGCGGCTGTGCTCACCAAGATGGCGCCAGCCAGCCCAATCTGACATCCTGAGCGAAGGCGTGACTCGGTTGAAGTTTGCTGACAATCACGACAAGCTTCCTGGTTTTGTGTCTGCTCGAAACAGCAGAGCAAGACAGCAATAATAAGAACCTCCAGCCAAAGGCACAACATTCAAACGTCGAGGCACAGCAATACAAGGCGGGAGGTGCTGTGAACATCTAGATAGGCTCAGACTGAGTGAGTGTTACGCTAGTGAGTAAAGAGCTTGGAGCTGCAGCCTGGTCTAGTCCATGAGCTAGTTGCATGTCCCTGAGGGTCCTGCACCCTTCCTACAGCATTACAATGATGGGTTTCAGTGTAGACTGAAGATACAGCACTGAAGTGAAGAAACACCCTGTTCATGGATTGGAGAGGGTTCCCAGAGGCTGGTACATGTCTGATGTCAATGTCCATGGTTGTTGAGTGCACATGGCCAGTGCCCACAGAGACCTGAGATACTACCAAGCTTCCAACATGGTGATTGTTCACAACAAGGAGCAAGTTGCTTCCTCCAGGTGCTTGCTCTGATTTCCTTGTCAAGTTTCCCCAATATTGAGATTGTTTTGTAAGCTTGGGAGGTTGGAAGGCTGAATATTAATGAAATTAATTGGGCTGCTAACAGGGTGTTTAACATTTATAATGGCTGTCAATTGACAACGGGCTTTCTGACTAAGAATCTAGTCAGGCTCCTTGTGAAAAGTGTTAATGGTGGTGCGAGTTGCTACCGATGTGAGAATTTCGCCCTCACTCAGAGTCCAATAAGATTCTCCTCAATGAAGCCAAAACATACCGCTGGTGGATTTGGCTGACCATTTACTCCAGAGGTTAGTTGGCAGGTGAGCACAGCGGGCCTGGAGTCACACAGAGGTGAAGGCAGCGGGTTTCCCATTTGTTTGGCGCCACCGAGCGTGGGAAAACCGAGAGCGGTGTTTCAGAGATCCAGTTGCAATTGGAGGGTTTGTGAGCAAGGTACTGACCTCTAAGAAGAGGGGCAAGGGAGGAAAGCCATGGTCTGTTGACATTGGTGAGAGGATCACATGATGTGGGAGCAGTTGTACAGTGAGAAATTATTGGGGTGAAGTGGTGGAAGGGTGGGAAACGCAGATCTTGGACTTGAGGTTCTGAATCAAATGAGCAGAAGGATTGGGATGGGAGCAGATGCACAAGGAGGAGGATGTTGAGAAGTTTGGCTTTGAGCTGTTGGGTGTGCTGAATTGGAGACGCCAGTGTTGGACTGGGGTGTACAAAGTTAAAAATCACACAACCCAGGTTATGGTCCAACAGACTGATTTGAAATCACGAGCTTTCGGAGCGCTGCTCCTTCATCAGGTGGTTGCTGAAAGTAGCAATGCTGGGTGATCAGTCTGGTATAGGTTTAGCAATAATTCTTTCCAGCACTGACCCGGAATCCTCTTTCAATTATTAAAGCACTTAGTGCACATCTACTGAAATGCTGACTGCATGTTGACAATTACTTTATAAGTGCACTGCATTTCAAATTACAGTCATAGCTCCTGGCAGAGTGCCAAGATAGTAGTATTTTGTAGCCATGAGAAAAGGAAAGCTATCACCATTTTCCCAGCTGTGATCTGAGTTCCTTGGAGAACTTATGATCTTGTACTATCTTTGTAAAGTGCATTCACCTCTTTAAAGGAAGCAGAGCCGGTTCCTGGGGTTCTGACTGAGATGGTTGCATTTATTTTAAAGTGAGTGTGTCAGCAGCAAACGAGGATTAGACATTAATGGTCAGTATTGGGAGGTCATGTTGTGGTTGCACAGGCCATTTTTGGAATACTGCATGCAGTTCTGGTCTTCCTGCTATAGGAAGGGTGTTGTAAAATTTGAAAGAATTCAGAAAAGATTAACAGGGATGTTGCCAGGGTTGGAGGTTTTGAGCTATAGGGAGAGGCTGAATAGGCTGAGGCTGTTTTCCCTGGAGCGCCAGAGGCTGAGGGGTAAGGCTATAAGACCATAAAACATTGGAGCAGAAATTAGGCTATTCAGCCCACTGAGTCTGCTCTTCTTCAGAACTCATATACAAAAGTTCTAAGAGTAAATGTGTCCTTTTATAACTATAAAGGGTATTGGTGAGACCAGAATAATGTGTCCAGGTTTGACCTGCTGACTGAAGAAAAACCATACAAGTCTTACAGAGAGTGAAATGATGGCTCAGAGCATTTGCTCCTGCAATGGGGACATTCTCCAACGAAGAGAAATTTGGAAGGCTAAATCCGTATCCTCTGGAAACCAGTCGAATAAGAAATAATCAAAATGACATATATGAAATTTTTCATGGGATTCACAGGGTAGATGCTGAAAAGATATTTCTTTCTGATTTAGGAACTGAGAACGTGTGGTGTTGGTCTCAGAGTAAGAATAATTTATTTAGAATTGACATGACGAGAATTTGCTTCGCTCATGACCTCTCTACCCCAGAGAGCTGTGTGCTCAGTCATTGATTATACTCAAGACAGAGGTCAATATTGTGCTATTTGGGTAATGGATAGTTCCACCATTCACCTTTCCTTGACTGGGTCTAACTCTCCATTTGGTTCACAGTAGTAGAGGAACAATAATTATTCAGTCTTAACAATAAGAGGATTTTACTTTAATAATATATAATCTTTTGAATGGCTAGAATTGAGCATAACTTACATTAGCTGGATAGACATTGTTACTAAGATATTGGACTACATAAATGACATATCTGTCCCCTTCGAGATCCTGATCTATTCTTCCTGATTATCCCACCCAATGCTACCTGACATCATCAGATTGTGGAGCTCAATGCAGTATCCAGCAGTTATTCTTTCAGAAGCATTACCTTAAATAGATAGATTGAGGGAATGAAGGATTTAAGTGCAAGCAGATGGACTTAAGGTTGAAGATCAACTCATCATTAACATTGGCAGTCCCTGAAAGTTGAGAGTGACGCTTGCCAGGCTAGATGTGTCTTCAGGTGACAAATTTAGATCGGTAAGTTTTTAATTCCACAGTGAGGGTACAAGGTAAATTGGAATTTTCATGTTTGCTTCCTTCTTGTTCCTCAATTGATGCCATAACTCCACCTCACAATTAACTCACTGAGTCTGTGGGTAGCTTGTACCTTCTTGAATCAAGAGGTACCATACTGAATGGTTGGCAGAGTTCTCCTCCTAATCAGTGGAGTCAACATCTCTGTGCTTTAGGGTGACCTTGGGCATGTCCTTATACCTTTCCCTCCGGCTGCCATTTGACTATTGGCCAACTGACAGGTTAGAGAAGATACATGGGACCACCACCATCTTCAGGTTCCTCTCCAAGCCATTTGCCATCCTGACTTGGAAATATATTGCCATGCTTTCACTGTCACTGGATCAAAATAGTGGAATTTCTTCCTGAAAGGCATTGTGGGTATATCAATAGCACACGGACTGCAGCAGTTTAAGAAGGCAGCTCACCACCATCTTCTCAAGGGAAACTAGGAAAGGGCAATAAATGCTGCCCACATCCCACAACATGAATGAATTTTTCAAAAATCCTCCCTTCTGAACCTTTAATGTACAGGTTGGTTCTCAACTGTATTTCTGACCTGAGACTTGTTGCAAGAGCACTTTTACTTCAACATAATATCTATTTCTTAATCATCCAAAGAGCTCTCGATTGGTTTATTCTACTTTCCCAGTTTGAGGAAATATTCCTTGCCTATGCCCAAACCATTGCCTTTTTAAACTATTGTTTCCAATCTGCTACCAACCTACCTGGTCCAGCTTTGTTCTTGCCCCATTAAAGTTGGCCTCTGCCACTTGATTATTCTTACTCTGGATTGACCAATGTCATTTCCTACCATAAATGCAAACTTTACTATTCAGTAATAACTGGCCCCTAAATGATTCCTCACTACCACTTGAACAGCTTAGCTCATCCCATTCCCAAGATCTAGGTCTAACATTCTATTCTTTCTTGTCAGGGGAAAATGTTTAAAGTTAAGTTGATATACGTAAAATAGAAAAGGCACTGGGCCAAATGAGATGCACCCAAGGATATTAAAGGAAGTTAGTGGAAATTGCAGAGATTCTGATAATGAGCTTTCAGCCTTTCCTGGATTCAAAGTCATTGCTGTTGGAAATTCTCCTGAAATTCTTTTCTGAATGGACTGGACAAGCCCATGGACTGAAAGGAGAATCAAGGACAAGGCAAGTCATTGAGTTAACTTGAAGCAAGTCAACTTAAGAACAATTGTTTCTCAATGCCATCAAAGTGATCAACTTTGATTGGAATATTTGTTTTCCTCTAGTAAAAAGCATCTCATTACAATGTCGTTCCATCAGAAACCTTTGACAACCAACCAATCATTCAATAGCAACACAGGATGAACCTTGATGTTCAGTGATTAACGGGTGACAGTTTGCACTGATTTTAAACTGTACATCATTGGTAAGAGGTTAAGAATCATACTGAAAACGTACTTTACAATATTTGGCACAGTCTCATTAAATTATACCCCAGATGTTGATTTTCTATTCTGTTGGACATGATTCAATTTAATCATTACAAGCACAACTAAATATTTTACAAGCTGTCTCATCCCATCCTTATAAAAAATTGAAAATATTGGTTTAGGATTCAGTTAAACAAGACATGTTCTAAATTAAAATGCATAGTCTAATCAAACTGCTAAATAGATGTATTGCACTACAGCTGCTGGAATTTGTGATGATCTGTTGACAAGATTAACAGTTTTTTGGGGGATAAAAACTAAACTAGAATCTGTCAATAAGTGCTCTTATTTTTAAATGGGCAAAATTGGTAGATAAAGTACATTGACAAATCTCTTGCCATGTCATTCAATTATTTTCATTTAGGAGCTTTACACTTGTAACAGCAAGAAAGATTTTATTTGAATAATGTTTGTCAATTTAATCTGTTTGAAAAAATTGAATTGAAGGCTTTTGAAAATGCGAAATCAAAGGCATTAATATTCGGATGGTCCATGTTTAAGAATTAATTATCAGAATATTTGATCTGAGGTGTCTAGTCTTCTGCACCAACTGTCCCATTCTATTTTTCCAATTCTGTTTTCTTACATCAACTTTTATCTGTCACAATGCAGTCATAAGTTTTGGCACTTTTCCTAAAATATAAGAAGGAACATTTCTGAGCATGTATTTTTCCAATGTCCGAAATACAGGTCCATACAGAGCCAGTGAATATACCAAACATAAGTTTTTCCCGAATTATATGAATAGATTTGCATTTTGAATTGCCTTCCATGGGTTTAATGCCTTTATAGATGAAACTTCAATCTTTTCAAAATTACAAGGCTGTGCTTGGAATGATATTCTTGCTGCAAATTTGCTGTTTGGATTCAGATTGCATGTTCTAAGTACATCATTACCTTAACTCTCCTGTCAATTAAAATTAGCAGTAATCAATGAAAAATGAGGATTTAAATCAAATTAGCAGCTTGCATTTCAATTTTGTTTTCTTTCAAGCTGTGGAAATTTCCGTGGGCTCTTTTCTTTTCAGGTTCCAGACCTGTTGAGAGTTCTATAGACCTATAGAAACCCAGGCCATTCAGCCCAACAAGTCCACATCAACCCTCCAAAGAGTATTTCACCTAGACTTACCTCCCAAATACTTCCCATAGCTAACGTACCTAACCTACACATACTTGAACACTATGGGTGTATTGCGTAGCTAATCGAACTAACTTGTACAACTTTGGCCTGTGGGAGAAAATGAGAGCACCCAGAGGAAACCCACACAGACACTGGGACAGCATACAAACTCCACACAGACAATAACCCAAGGCTGGAATCAAATTTTAGTCCCTGGCGTTGTGAGGCAGCGGTGCTAACCACCGAGTCACCTTGTCTTCATTGGGACGACTTGCGTTGAAAACATTACTTACTGGTGGGCAGCTTTGGTGGCAACTACTGGAACAGACACATTTGTGAATTAATATCTAAGATAAATCCTGCTATGAACATTGGGCTCCTAACCAGCATATGCCAATAAGTCTTGCAACCTGCCTCTACTTCCTCAACAGGCTAAGGAAATTTGGCATATCCATAAAAGCTCTTACCAACTTTTATAGTGATACCTGAGAACGCATTCTATCCCGATGCAACACGTCTTTGTATGGAAACTGCTCTGCCCAGGACCATAAGAATTCACAGAGAGTTGGGAACACAGCCCAGTCCATCATGCAATCCAACCTTCCATCTGCTCCACCCTTCCCACTGACCTATCACAATCACCTCCTACCTGCATCCACTCTTCGCCATCCCACCTACCTTTCCTCCAGCCCCACCCAACCTCATATATTTCTCAGCCTCCCCTCCCTCTCCCCAGTCCTGATGAAGGGTCCTGTTCGAACCATTGACTTTTCTGCTCCTCCCATGCTGCATGACCTGCTGTGCATTTTCCAGTGCCACACTTTATCAATTTTGACTCTCTAGCACCTGCAGTCCTCACTATCTCCTATTTCCATCTTTTGATTCCACCTAGACTTCTTGCTTCCCCAGAAAGGCAGCCAACATAATGAAAGATCCATCAGACCAAGGTTATAATCTCTTCCATCGGGCAGAAGATAAAAAGTCTTAAACACGTATACCAACAGGTTCAAGAACAGCTTTTTCTCTTCCAGTTATTAGACTTCTGAATCGACCACTCAAATTTTATATTTAATGTTGACCTCGCTCTTTGTGCATCTTCTCTGCAGCCATAATATTATATTCCTCGCTGTGTTCTATTATCCCAGTGTACTTTGTGTGGTATGATCTGCCTGTACTCTACGAAAAAACAAAATGTTTCACTGTACCGAGGTACAAGTAACAATAATAAATCAAATCAACAACTAAAACCTGGGGAAGGGAGCTTGGAAAAGTTTTGACGCCAAATAAAGAGGATGTTGGTCAGGGCACAACATTGCGTAGCTAATCGAACTAACTTGAACAACTTTGGCCTGTGGGAGAAAATGAGAGCATCCAGAGGAAACCCACACAGACACTGGGACAGCATACAAACTCCTCACAGACAATAACAGTTTTTCTATTCCAATACAAACAAATGGTTAAACAGCTAATGTTCATGAATTGCAATGTGGAGAGCCAGGAGCAGAAGGTATAATCATCAGCTTCTGAAATTGACCTTGGGAACCAAAGTCAAACAAAACCAGGTTAAGAAGGTTAACAAGAACGAAAAAAAAACACATGCGCATTTCTAGAGAGATAGAATTGAAACCTTGAAATGCTATATTCAATTGATGAGACCACTCTTAGAGGACTGCATACCACTGAATTATAAAATAGACATAGGGCACTGGAGAAAGTACAATATAGGATCAGAACAGAAATGGATGGGTATTGTAAGAAACTACGTATGTTTCCTTTTTCCATAAATTAAAATGAAAGTTCAGCTGCTAAAACAGAAATGCCAGGAGAGTTTTGCAATTCAAAGTGTGGCATATAGTTTCAACTATGCAATACAAGGTTGTTTTTTGAAGCAAGGAGAGAGAAAAATTGAGATGAGGTGGAGCTGAGTTGTCTGAGTTAAGGAAATTCTGCTTGATGACAGTTCGCTGATTAGTTGAGTTTCAGAATTTTAAAACGATGTAAGTGCCACGGAAGCAGAGGGAACAAAACATTCAGAGTTGGCAAGCAGAAAGCACCCATCTCTTTCTCATTTGCTGTGTGAGTAGGAGAAGGACTAAAGAAAGTAAAAAAATGTTTCAAAAAAAGAATTCTAAAATAATAAAAAGGGCTGTAAGAGAGTGACTTTTCATCTTGTGGTGTGGATTTTTGTTCTTTTGTGTTTTGAGTAGCCTGTCTATTTGCTTTGTCCACCTCTAATATCTGTGTTCAACCATTTGTCTTTCACCCTTCTTAATCATGAATGTTTGTGCGTGTGTATTTGAGATTTTGGAGGGGTATTGTTTAAATTGAATTCATGATTAAGACAGAAAAAAGACAAAGTCCTTCCCGAAAGAACATCAAAATGGACTTTTATAATAATTGATGATAATTTCACAGTTAACATGAATTTGTTTGGTGAGAATTGAATCCATGTGGCAGAGAGTCAGAGAGTCATACAGCATAGAAGTAGGCCCTTCGACCCATTATGCCTGTGCTGACCAACATACACAAAACTGTACCAATCCCATGTATCTGCACTTGGTTCATAGCGACATCTTAAGTGCTAGTCCTGATGCTTCTTAAATGTTATGCAAGTACTTGCCACCACCACCACCACCACCAACCTCCCACCACCACTCATTGGGTGAATTATTTTCTTAGAGGCCTTCTAAACCACTTACTCCTCACTTTAAATATATGCCGACTGATCTTAGACATAGTTAAAAATCACACAACACCAGGTTATAGTCCAACAGGTTTAATTGGAAGCACACTAGCTTTTGGAGCGACGCTCCTTCATCAGGTGATTGTGGAGGGCTCGATCGTAACACAGAATTTATAGCAAAAATTTACAGTGTGATGTAACTGAAATTATACATTATGAAGGAGCGTCGCTCCGAAAGCTAGTGTGCTTCCAATTAAACCTGTTGGACTATAACCTGGTGTTGTGTGAGTTTTAACTTTGTACACCCCAGTCCAACACCGGCATCTCCAAATCGATCTTAGACATGTCTGCCATGGGGAAGAGATTCTAATGATCTACCCTGTCTATACCTCTCATTATTTTGTATCCCTCAATCAAACTACCTCCTCAGCCTCCTCTGCTCCTCTTCCTGCCTCTGCTGCCTTGGCTACACATTTGACATCATCTTCGCTCACGCCTCCCAGCCCGGTTATAATCTCTTCCAACCTCTTCTGTCGAGCATTACACACAAAAGCTGAAACACACCTACCAACAGATTCAAGAACAGTTTCTTTCCTGCTGTTATTGGACTTCGAAATGGATTGCTCAAATTTTAAATTTAATGCTGATCTCACTCTTTGTGCACCTTTTTTGCAGCTGTAACACTTCCTTGCTCTGTTCTATTACCCTAATGCATTTTGGATGGCATGATCTGCCTATACTCATGTAAATCAAAACTTTTCACTGTACCTAGGTACATATGGCAATAATAAATTAAGTAAAACAAATCCAGCCTGTCCCGTCTGTCCTCATAACTGAGAGTTTCATCCCTGGCAACAGCCAGGTGAATTTCCTCTGTATCCTCTCCAGTGTAATCATGTCCTTCTGATATGCAGCAACCAGAACTGCAAATGATATTCCATCTGTGGCCCAACCAACATTTTATAAAGTTGTAAATCCCTAGACCATTAATCTGAGCTGTTGAATACTTAAGTCTGCACTACCTAGCACATCACCACAATTTCCCCTATGATGTCTTGCTTTGTGTGCTTTGCTAAAAGTGGAAACGTTTGTGCTGTGTTCACCCTACCAACCAGTTTCAGAACTTGAAAGAGTGTGATAGTCCTATGGGTGACTCATTCTCCCAAACCTTACCTCTCCCTCTCTCTCTTTCTGGGCTTCATCTCCACCTATCATTTACTCCTCCCCACTCCCCCCAACCTCACCTGCAACATATATACCAACCATTTCCTAGCTACAATCAGTTCCAAAGGGTCACTCGACCTGAAACGTTGACTCCACAGATCATGCCAACCTACAGAGTTTTTCTACCAAGTTCTGATTTTGTTTCTGATTTCTAGAATCTGCAGTTCTTTGGATTTGTTTTCTGTAAATTGTATATTCAACAAATATCATGATACATCAATTTTGGGGTTCAATGTTCATTCTTTCAATTCAATATAACCCTCCTAGAAACAGAGGCAGTGGATCAAATAGAGACTGTTTAAATGTCTTAATTTCTGAATTGCCAATGTTACACTGGAAATTACACCAAACATATGCTGATACATACAAAAGTTTCAAATTCATCATGTAACCCTGCAGAGAAAATTGCTATTTTGGACAGAGTACACTACTATTCAAGACAAAAGCACTGAACAGCTGTGAATGTTTTAATGAATAATAGTGTTTTCTGTTCAGAGAAATGCTACTGCCAATTTGTATGCAGGGCCGTTTCACTTAACTTTGCTGACCTGCAAATTAGACTAAAGACAAAATCAGATTATGAAAGGAACTGGATGATATTGATTCCTTACTAACAGAATACATACTAACATATTTTTGGTGTTCACTGGCTTCTAGAACTTCAGCAGACCTGTGGTGGGGACAATGGTTGTTGCCATTTGATCCTCCCAGACTCACATGGTAGAGGATCACCCACAGAAAATGACAAGTGCCTTTGGGAATATATCTCAAGGGATGCCTCTTCACTTCAATGCTGCACTGCCGGCTACGTTGGCAACTCTCATTTTAATGCTCAGCAAGGACACTGTGTATTCAGAGACATGCACCCAGCCTATGAATTGTACCAGATGTCATTTGTAGGCTCTTCGCTTGCTTTCACAACGCTCACTGACCCACTGCATCCCTACCTTGCATTGTCTTGCCTTTTTGCACCCTGTCCCCTCAGTCAGACTTACCAGGTTCTTTTACTACGATCTTTGTTGCACCATTTATCACAGATACAAAGCCAAGAAGCTTGTTATAGTTGGTGGCAGATCTCAGTCAGGTCAAAGGGGCTAGCCTTTACTCAAGCTGTCCTGCTACAGTGAGTCAAAGTCAGTTTCTGGTACCAGAATAGAGTCTGCTGAGGGACTATGTCACCCGTCTTGACGTTTTCTGCTCAATTGTGATCTGAGGCAAGAGATGGTAATCCATAAAAGTGGGTGCCTCAGCTGGTAATGTTGGTGCAGGCGTCCCGAGTGAGTGAGTCGACAGCACAGAGTTAGTGGTTTGCGATTGAGGAAGGTGAGAGTGAGTGGGGGATGTGTGACAGTGATTAATGAGAACGGTAGCGCATGAGACTTGGTGAGGCATGGGTACAGTAGGAGAATGGAGTGAAAGTGAACATTTATGAGAAAATTGTGCTACATACTCAGGAAGAGTGGGCAGGGACATATTTAAGTGTTTTTTCCCACATTACTTGTCTTAAATCACATTTACTTTCTCAGTCAACAACCCCAATCTGAGCAAGAAAACAAGACAGGCTAAGCTGTGGAAAAATGATCCACTTGGGTAGTTCACTGGGTAAGCAGCATCAGAGGAGCAGGAAAATTGACGTTTGAGGCTGGAGCCCTTCATCACTCATTTCTGATGAAGGGCTCTGGCCCAAAATGACAATTTTCCTGCTCCTCGGATGCTGCCTGACCTGCTGTGCTTTTCCAGCAACACGCTCTTAACTCTGATCTCCAGTATCTGCAGACCTCACTGTCTCCTACATCACTGGGTAGATTAGTGAATCAGCGGGATCACCAAGCTCAAGCAAAATCATTGCGACCTTTATGCTTTTGAGGAAACCATTTTCTAATCATCCTGTTCTGAGATGTTATTACACACCCCTGCAGCAGCTGAGACTTGAGGCCTCCTGTCTCAAAGGTAAGGATTTTAGTGAGTGTGCATAAAGCATACCCTGAGATGTTGGTGCCCAACATGAAAGTCGCTCAGAGCAAGTAGTGAGCTGAATCCACAGGTGGAGAGCGTGGTGCTGGGAAAGCACAGCATGTCAGGCAGCATCTGAGGAGCAGGAGAGTCGACATTTCAGGCATAAGCCCTTTATCAAGACTGAAACCACAGGTATCCATTCTCATTTCCATGTGAGTTTTCCCAATATGTTGGCATGTTTGGCGGATTTGCAAAGATCAAACACAGAATATTAATAGAACATAGAACATAGAAGAATACAGCGCAGTACAGGCCCTTGGGCCCTCGATGTTGCGCCGATCCAAGCCCACCTAAACTACACTAACCCACTATCCTCCATATACCTATCCAATGCCCTCTTAAATGCCCATAAAGAGGGAGAGTCCACCACTGTTACTGGCAGGGCATTCCATGAACTAACAACTCGCTGAGTGAAGAACCTACCCCTAACTTCAGTCCTATATCTACCCCCCCTTAATTTAAAGCTATGCCCCCTTGTAATACCCGACTCAATACGCGGGAAAAGGTTCATACTGTCGACCCTATCTAACCCCCTAATCATCTTGTACACCTCAATCAAGTCACCCCTAAACCTTCTTTTCTCTAGTGAAAACAGCCCCAAGTGCCTCAGTCTTTCCTCATACGATTTTCCTTCCATACCAGGCAACATCCTGGTAAACCTCCTCTGCACCCGTTCCAATGCCTCCACATCCTTCCTATAGTATGGCGACCAAAACTGCACACAATATTCCAGATGCGGCCGTACCAGAGTCTTATACAACTGCATCATGACCTCAGGACTCCGGAACTCAATTCCTCTACCAATAAAAGCCAGTACGCCATATGCCTTCCTCACCGCACTATTTACCTGGGTGGCAACTTTCAGAGATCTGTGTACATGGACACCAAGATCCCTCTGCTCATCCACACTACCAAGTATCCGACCATTAGCCCAGTACCCCATCTTTTTGTTATTCTTCCCAAAGTGAATCACCTCGCACTTAGCTACATTGAATTCCATCTGCCACCTTTCTGCCCAGCTCTGCAGCTTCTCTATATCCTGCTGTAACCTGCCACATGCTTCCTCACTGTCAACAACTCCTCCGACTTTCGTGTCATCCGCAAACTTGCTCACCCAACCTTCTAACCCCTCTTCCAGGTCATTTATAAAAATGACAAACAGCAATGGTCCCAAAACAGATCCTTGCGGAACACCGCTAGTGACGGCACTCCATGAAGAAACTTTGCCATCAACTACTACCCTCTGTCTTCTTCCATCCAGCCAATTCCTAATCCAAACCTCCAACTCACCCTCAATGCCATATCTCCGTATTTTCTGCAGTAGCCTACCATGGGGAACCTTATCAAACGCCTTACTAAAATCCATATATACCACATCTACCGCTTTCCCCTCATCAACCTCCTTCGTCACCTTTTCAAAGAATTCAATAAGGTTTGTGAGGCACGACTTGCCCTTCACAAAACCATGCTGACTATCCTTGATCACATTATTCCTATCCAGATGTGCATAAATCCTATCCCTTACAATTCTCTCTAAGACTTTGCCCACAACAGAAGTGAGACTCACCGGCCTATAGTTACTAGGGCTATCCCTACTCCCCTTTTTGAACAAGGGAACCACATTTGCTATCCTCCAGTCTTCTGGGACTACTCCTGTAGACAAAGAGGACATAAAAATCAAGGCCAATGGCTCTGCAATCTCCTCCCTTGCTTCCCAGAGAATCCTAGGATAAATGCCATCAGGCCCAGGGGACTTATCTATTTTCACCTTTTCCAGGATTTCCAACACCTCTTCTCTACATACCTCAAAGCCATCCATTCTACTTATTTGCGCCTCAGTATTCTCATCGACAACAATGCCCTGTTCCTGAGTGAATACTGAAGAAAAGTATTCATTCAGTGTCTCCCCAATCTCTTCCGCCTCCACACGCAACTTCCCCCTACTATCCTTGACTGGACCTATTCCTACCCTCGTCATTCTTTTATTCCTAACATACCTATAGAAAGCCTTAGGGTTTTCCCTAATCCTATCTACTAAGGACCTTTCATGTCCCCTCCTTGCTGCTTTTAGCTCTCTCTTCAGGTCCTTCCTGGCTACCCTATAACTCTCAATCGCCCCAATTGAACCTTCACGTCTCATCTTGAGATAGGCCGCCCTCTTCCATTTAACAAGGGATTCCAATTCCTTATTAAACCACGGCTCCCTCGCACGACCCTTTCCTACCTGCCTGACAGGTACATAATTATCAAGGACACTCAATAGTTGCCCCTTGAACAAGTTCCACATATCATTTACACTCTTGCCTTGGAGTCTACTTTTCCAAGCCACACATCCTAAGTCATGCCTCACCGCATCATAATTTCCCTTACCCCAGCTATAATTCTTGCCCTGTAGTACACACTTATCCCTCTCCATCACAAGTGTAAAAATCACCGAATTATGGTCACTATCCCCAAAGTGCTCACCTACCTCTAATTCTAACACCTGGCCTGGTTCGTTACCCAGAACCAAATCCAGTATGGCCTCACCTCTTGTTGGCCTGTCTACATATTGTGTCAGGAAACTCTCCTGCACACATTGAACAAACACTGACCCATCTAACGAACTTGAGCTATAGCTTTCCCAATCAATATCAGGAAAGTTAAAGTCCCCCATAACAACCACCCTATTACTGTCACTCATCTCCTGAATCACCTTCCCAATCCTTTCTTCAATGATTCTAGGACTATTAGGAGGCCTGTAAAAGACTCCTAACAGGGTGACCTCACCTTTCCTATTCCTAACCTCAGCCCAAACTACCTCAGATGGCAAGTCCTCCTCCATCGTCCTTTCCACCGCTGTAATACTATCTTTGACAAGCAATGCCACACCTCCCCCTCTTTTACCCCCACCTCTAAACCTACTAAAACATTTAAATCCCGGAACCTGCAACAGCCAATCCTGTCCCTGTTCTAGCCATGAGACAAGTTGTTCATTAACAGAGCATTTATCAAATGTTAAGGCCCATCCACTGGCATCTGTGAGAATCTGACTGAGCCTGCGTGTGGAACCCAGAAAAGGTGGAGTGAGTTATCGCCAAGATGGGCCTCACTACACTGTCAAGCTGAAAATGTGTTGCTGGAAAAGCGCAGCAGGTCAGGCAGCATCCAAGGAGCAGGAGATTCGACATTTCGGGCATGAGCCCTTCTTCAGGAATGATGAAGGGCTCATGTCAGAAACGTCAATTCTCCTGCTCCTTGGATGCTGCCTGACCTCCTGCGCTTTTCCAGCAACACATTTTCAGCTCTGATCTCCAGCATCTGCAGTCCTAACTTTCTCCTCACTACACTGTCACTCAATTCTGTCTCAAACAATCTGCTTCATTCCATGTCCGTCAGACCCCTAGAAGATTCTGTCCCTTGGTTCAGATGACCAGCTAACAAATTGAGAATTGCTGCAGGCAACAACAATGGGATATAATCACCAAAAGCCAAAAAAGCTGTGAGGGGCAGTAACCTCATTACCCCTTGGTTTGGAGTCTTGTTCATCAGACTTAGTTCCATTTTACCTGTATTCTCCACCCCACAGTATTCCTGCAAAACTGTGCATTTTGTTCATCTTGGAGAAAGCGAGGACTGCAGATGCAGGAGGTGTCAGAGGTGAAAAATGTGGCAATGGAAAAAGCACAGCAGGTCAGGCAGCATCCGAGGAGCAGGACAGCCTAAAGTGCTTATGCCCGAAATATTGACTCTCCCACTCCTGATTACATCTTGTTCATCTTGCCTAGTTTGAATGTGAATCAATATGTGCGTGTTTGGATTTAAATTTAAATTTGCATATTGGCATGATTGGCACATTTTCGGGAATATGTTTTACAAGTAAACTTATGTTTTCTTGTTCAGTGATTGAACATTGTGTGAATCTCTTCTATCATGGCCAGTAGCCACAGTCAAACATTCCAGAGATTAAATATTAAATATTCAAATATTTAAGAGATTTAAACATTTCACATTTGTGATGATTTGTGGAAGAGTGGAGTTCGGTTTCCAGTGAATTCTTCCCATCAGATTTGCGAGAAAATGAATAGACCATGTTTCTTTCACTTCCTGAAATGAGAAGCCTGAAGGGTCAAAATATAGCATTTGTTCAAACTTTTGACAAAGTGGACACAGCAGAAATGTTTCTACTTACGGGGAGAAACAAAAACTGATTAGATTAGATTCCCTACCATGTGGAAACAGGCCCTTCGGCCCAAACAGTCCACACTGACCCTCTGAAGAGTAACCCACCCAGAACCATTTCCCTCTGACTAATACACCTAGCACTATGGGCAATTTAGCATGGCCAATTCACCTGAGCTGCACATCATTGGAGTGCGAGAGGAAACCCACGCAGACACGAGGAGAATGTGCAAACGCCACACAGACAGTCACCCAAGGCTGGACTCGAACCTGGAACGCTGCTGCTGTGAGGCAGCAGTGCTAACCACCGAGCCACCCCATGTGTAAATGAGTTGAGATGAAGTAAACTGAGCCAACATAGGATTTGACCAAAAATATCAATGGGAATGCAGGAGAAACCTCTTTACCCAGAGAGAGGTTAGAACCTGGAATATGCTTCCACAGGGAGTGGTTTATGTGAACAGGATTTATTAGGAAGTTAGGTAAGCACGTGAGGGAAAAAAATAAGTGTTCTGCTGATAGGGTTGAATGAGGAAGGTTGGGTAGAGAACAGGAAAAATTCCAACATTACCAAGTTGGGCTGAATGGCCTGTTTGTTCTCGGGTATTTGTTCTGATTGAATAATGTTGAAAGTTGAATTAGCACCGCGCAGACCTTTACACAAGTGCTCACTTAGCAGATTTACTGCTAAATAGACTGCTGGAGAAGTGACTGTCAGGAAAATCTAGCTCCTGGGCAAAACAATTCTGTTCTTTGTCCAATAACATAATTTAGGATTGAGCCCTTGACAGTGAAATTGTTACCAAACAATTTTTACTTTTACTGTTGGGGCTCCATTAAAAAATTAATATGAATAATTGCATTAATCAGAGCGTTTAAAGAAGATGGCTGTCCAGACAACTATTTTGCACAATTTCTCTTGAGGAAGATTGCCTTCTTGTAATGCCTGAGGCTGGGAGCCTTTCAGTTCCAATTTTCTACTTAAACATTATCTGCTTATTTCCAGAATTCTGTTTTGTTGCTCCTTTGAGGAGCCTTGTCTGGTACGTTTGTTTTATTTTTATGAATATCCCTTTCAAAACTATTGAACCATTGCTATCCAAAGTGAGTTCACGCTCTGAAATCTAATCTCAACAATGATGACCATGATTTTTGTAAAATACCCATCTGCTTTAATAATGTCCTTTAGGGAGTGAAATCTACCATCCTTGCCTGGTCTGGTTTACATGTGACTCCAGTTTGCAGAAAGGTGGCTCACTGCCCCTCTGCAAGGATCGAGCCAGTTACTCAGTTCCAGCTCAAATATGGATGGGCATCTAATGTCAGTCTTGCCTGTGATGCCTAGATCCCAAGAAAGAATAAATAATCCATGTCTTGATCTTATACATCCTTGTGAACACGTTTTATTCTTTTAAATTTCAAGGACTCCACACCCTCTCATGACAGTCAGCCTTCTCCAGCCAAGAACCAATCTAACGGATCTCACTATATCATCTCCCTACAATATGGAAGGAGGCCAGTCAGTCCATTGAGTTCCCAACAACCCACCAAAGAGCATTCCAAACTCCCTACTCTTTCCCTGTAACCCTGCATTTTCCATGGCTAATTTACTGAGCCTGCACATCCCTGGACACTGTAGGCAAATTAGCGTGGTCAATCCACCTAATCTGTCCATCTTTGGACAGTGGGAAGAAACTGGAACACCCGGAGGAAACCCACACAGACACGGGGCGAATGTGGACACTCCACATAGACAGTTGCCTGAGGGTAGAATTGAACTCAGATTCTTGGTGCTAACCACTGAGCCATCATGCCATCATGCCATCCCAAGAGAGATGCACCTTGAAATATGAAGATCAATATTGCTCACTATATTCCAATTTAGTGGCCAAGGAAGTTTCCTTAGTTGTGGTCTTGGAACGAGTTGTCAACTTCAATATTAGCACATGTGGAAGCTGTCAGTCTCATGAAGGAGCTAAAAGATCATCCTGAAGGAATTCTGTCCATCCCTGCAGTATCTTTCTTGACTCCCTGAAAGATCAGAAAAATGTCCATCTCAACTTTTAACATACTCAACGATGAAACATTCACAACTCTCTGGGGTAGAAAATTCCAAACATTCATACCAGTCAGGGTGTAGAAATTTCTCCTTATCTCCTCCCCATCACACATCCTCCTATCTCCCTTATCCTGAGATCATGTCTTATCCAGGAGATATAACCCTTTAATATTTACGTTGAGAAGCTTTTGGTGATCTGAATATCACATTAACCTTTCCCCTTTTCAAGGCACTTCAATTTTGGAATACCCTCAGACTCTCCAACTACCTTCGCTGAAGTTAACGAGACAGAAGAAGCATCAGAACCGCCAACTTCTAATTATAATGTGCAGGAGGCGGTGTTGGACTGGAATGGACAAAGTTAAAAATCAAGCAGGCAAAATTGAGGACTGCAGATGCTGGAAATTAGAGTCCAGATTAGAGTGGTGCTGGAAAAGCACAGCAGGTCAGGCAGCATCCGAGGAGCAGGAAAATTGATGTTTCGGGCAAAAGCCATTCATCAGGAATCTTCACACAAAACCAGATTATAGTTCAACAGGTTCATTTGGAAGCACTAGTTTCGGAGCACTGCTCCTTCATCATGTAGCTGTGGAGCAGGACCACAAGACACAGAATTTATAGCATTCTTGGTTTGTTCAACATATCGTTTCAATTGCATGTCACTGTAAACTTTTACCATAAATTCTGTGTCGTAGATCCTGCTTCACAGCTACCTGATGAAGGAGCAGTGCTCCAAAAGCTAGTGCTTCCAAATAAACCTGTTGCATTATAGCCAGATGTGTGTGTGATTTTTAACTTCTAATTAAGCAAAGCATCTACATCCTGTCCCATTCATAAGTGACCTAATCAAGATATCACTTCCAGTAAAATTGCGGAGTTACAACCTAGTGGCGCGCCATCATATAGGCCTACATCAACCCTCATCACTTTCAGGTTCCTCCCCAAACTGCCTGTTGCCCTGTCTCATTGGAATGATATCACCACTCCTTCACTGCCTTTGCACTTGTCACAATCCTGGAACTCTCTTCTGAAAAGCACTGTTCATCTACACCTCAAAAATGCAACAGTTTAGAAAGACAGCATACCTTATTATGAACACTTCAGGATGGGCAGTAAATCTGTTGCTCGTGACATTTTTATCCCATGAAAGAATAAAGGCAATTGTCCAGGCTTGGACGAATAAACAGAAGTAAGAATTATGCTTCATAAGTGCCATACAGTAACAATCTCCAAGAATAACGACCACCCACTAGCATCACAAAATTCCCAAACAAACAACATCCTGGGAGTTACAGTGTTACAGAATTTATTTTAAAAATATTATTATTGTTTTTGAACTTGCATTCTAAGCAGAGGAAAAAATGATAATTTTTTCAGTTCTGTGGAAATGACTTTATTTTAAAAGGGTCGGTAACTTATTTTGAACGATGAGCTCAAAACAGCATTCATAGGAAGCCATTAAAGTCATCTTGGCTACGTGACCAGAAAACCAACAGGGAGACAATTTCTAAGGTGTTGTTGACTTGTGTTTTAGTAGCACCAGAGAGAATGAAGGAGTTGAAAGCAGAGTCAAACAAAGAAAAGAGGCCTATAACAGCAGAGGTGCTGCTCTTAGGTGTTAACAACAGTTGGGATTATACAAGCAGTTACTTAACAAGTCCATGATCTGGAGGTGCCAGTGTTGGACTGGGGTAGACAAAGTTAAAAATCACACAACACCAGGTTATAGTCCAACAGGTTTAATTGGAAGCACTAGCGTTTGGAGTGCTGCGCCTTTGTCAGCTACCTGACGAAGGAGCAGCACTCCAAAAGCTGGTACTTTCAAATAAGCCTTTTGGATTATAACCTAGTGTTGTGTGATTTTTAACTTTGACTTAGTCCAGTCAGATAAAAGCCATAGTTGCAAGAGAAATGAGTTATTCTGCAATCAGTAATCCACATCCTATCTGCATAAAGCCTGTCATAAGACTAGATTACGTACAGTGTGGAAACAGGCTCTTCAGCCCAACAAGTCCACACCGACCCTCCGAAGCGCAACCCACCCAGACCCATTCCCCTACATTTATCCCTTCACCTAACACTACGGACAATTGAACATGGCCAATTCACCTAACCTGCACATTTTTGGACTGTGGGAGGAAACCGGAGCACCCGGAGGAAACCCACGCAGTTACGGGGAGAATGTGCAAACTCCACACAGACAATTGCCTGAGGCAGGAATTGAACCCAGGTCTCTGGTGGTGTGAGGCAGCAGTGATAACCACTGTGCCACCGTGCCGTCCATAAAAGAGACAGAGGGTGTCACAGTGTCTCAGAGACTGGCACCGTATGTCTCAGAGTGTGTCACAGTGTGTCTCAGAGAGTGTCACCGTGTATTACAGAGTGTGTCACAGTGTGTCAGGGAGAGTCATAGTGTATCTCAGAGAGTGTCTCAGTGTGTCACAGTCTGTCAAAGAGTGTCCCTGTGTGTCTTAGAGTGTCAAAGAGTGTCACAGTGTGTTTCAGAGAGTGACAGAGAGAGTCGGAGAATGTCACAGTGTGTCAGAGAGTGTCACCGTGTGTCGCAGAGAGACAGAAAATGTCACAGTGTCTCAGAGAGTGACACAGTGTGTCTCAGAGAGTGTCGCCGTGTATTACAGAGTGTGTCAGGGAGAGTCATAGTGTGCCTCCGAGAGTGTCAGAGAGTGTCACAGTGTGTCTCAGAAAGTGTCAGAGCGAGTCAGAGAGTGCTACTGTGTGTCTCAGACAGCGACAGAGTGTCACAGTGTGGCTTGGAGAGTGTCAGAAAGCATCACAGTGTCTCAGAGAATAAAGTCAGTGTCCGAGAGTGTCACAGTGTTCTCAGAGAGTGTCAGAAATTGTCACAGTGTGTCTCAGAAAGTGTCACAGTGTGCCAGAGAGTGTCACAGTGTGCCTCAGAGACAGTCAGAAAGTGCCACAGTGTCTCAGAGAGGGTCAGTCAGAGTCAGAGAGAGTCAGAAGTATCACAGTGTGTCAGAGAGTGTCACAGTGTGTCAGAGAGTGTCACAGTGTGTCTCAGAGAGAGTCACAGTGTGTCAGAGAGTGTCACAGTGTGTCTCAGAGAGTGTCACAGTGTGTCAGAGAGTGTCACAGTATGTCGCAGAAAAAGTCAGAGAGTGTCATAGTGTGTCTCAGAGAGAGCTGGAGAGTTTCACAGTGTGTCTCAGAGAGTGCCAGAGAGTGTCAGAGAACATAGTGTGTCTCAGAGAACATTGAACATAGAACATTACAGCGCAGTACACACCCTTCGGCCCTCGATGTTGCACCGACCAGTCATACCAATCTGAAGCCCATCTAACCTACACTATTCCATGTACGTCCATATGCTTGTCCAATGACGACTTAAATGTACTTAAAGTTGGCGAATCTACTACCATTGCAGGCAAAGCATTCCATACCCTTACTAGTCTCTGAGTAAAGAAACTACCTCTGACATCTGTCCTATATCTATCACCCCTCAATTTAAAGCTATGCCCCCTCATGCTCGCCGTCACCATACTTGGAAAAAGGCTCTCCCTGTCCACCCTATCTAACCCTCTGATTATCTTATATGTCTCTATTAAGTCACCTCTCAACCTTCTCTCCAACAAAAACAGCCTCAAGTCCCTCAGCCTTTCCTTGTAAGAGCTTCCCTCCATACCAGGCAACATCCTAATAAATCTCCTCTGCACCCTTTCCAAAGCTTCCACATCCTTCTTATAATGCGGTGACCAGAACTGTACACAATACTCCAAGTGCAGCTGCACCAAAGTTTTGTACAGCTGCAGCATAACCTCATGGTTCCAGAACTTGATCCCTCTATTAATAAAAGCTAAAACACTGTATGCCTTCTTAACAACCCTGTCAACCTGGGTGACAACTTTCAAGGATCTGTGTACCTGGACACCAAGATCTCTCTGCTCATCTACACTACCAAGAATCTTACCATTAGCTCAGTACTTTGAATTCCGGTTACTCACCTCACAGTTGTCCGCATTAACCTCCATTTGCCAGCTCTCAGCCCAGCTCTGCAGCTTATCTATGTCTCTCTGTAACCTACAACATCCTTCATCACTATCCACAACTCCACCGATCTTAGTGTTGTCTGCATATTTACGAACCCACCCTTCTATACACTCATCCAGGTCATTTATAAAAATGATGAACAGCCATGGACCCAACACCGACCCTTGCGGTACGCCACTGGTAACTGGACTCCAGGATGAACATTTCCCATCAACCACCACCCTTTGTCTTCTTTCAGCAAGCCAATTACTGATCCAAACTGCAATATCTCCCACAATCCCATTCCTCTGCATTTTGTACAAAAGCTTACTGAAGAGATTTCTATTTTTTTTAGATTAAATTCCCTACAGTGTGGAAACAGGCCCTTCAGCCCAACCAGTCCACACTGACCCTCCGAAGAGTAACCCACCCAGACCATTTCTCTCTGACTAATGCACCTAACACTATGGGCAATTTAGCATGGCCAATTCACCTAACCTGCATACCTTTGGACTGTGGGAGGAAACCAGAGCACCCGGAGGAAACCCACGCAGAAACGCGGAGAATGTGCAAACTCCACACAGACAGTCACTCAAGGCTGGAATCGAACCTGGGACCCTGGTGCTGTGAGGTAGCAGTGCTAACCACTGAGCCACTGTGCTGCCATACATGCAAGACATACCTGCAAGACATACCAAGGACATTAAAAAATAGGAAGAGTGGTAGGTCATTCAGTTCCTTGAGCCTGCTCCACCTTTCAGTAGGATAATAGCTGACCCAACATTTCTCATAACCTCTGGGAAGAAGGCCTGAGCTGCTTAGAAGCTAGTGAGACAAAAATAAAACCTCTAGAAACAGAGGACAGTGAGGATGTCAGAGAGGAGACACCATCCAAAAACAGTTGAAGATATGGATTTAGGGAACTGATGTTAAGTAATAGTGGGATGAGTTTGCAGTTTGTTTTGCTATTTCTGAAGAGAGGCATTAACTGAAGACAATATACCAATATATTAATATGCAGACAATTGCTGAACTAGCTGAGCAAGAAGCGTAAGTATGCAGATAGGGGTAACTCCGTACTGAGGTTGAAATATCTGTAAGGGAATTGATAGAAAGAAAAGGATAAATTTTTTTGCATAATTTTCTATCATGTTTTTGTAATAACTTTGTATGGCTTGATATATTATGCCTTTACCTTTTGCGTAAAAACATTTATTTTCTTTAAATAAAAATACGTCAACAACCTCTTAAGAACCTCTACCACTAGTAGAGTCATAGAGTCATAGAGATGTACAGCACGGAAACAGATGCTTCGGTCCAACCCGTCCATGCCGACAGATATCCCAACCCAATCTAGTCCCACCTGCCAGCACCCGGCCCATATCCCTCTAAACCCTTCCTATTCATATACCCATCCAAATGCCTTCTAAATGTTGCATTTGTACCAGCCTCCACCACTTTCTCTGGCAGCTCATTCCATACACATACCACCCTCTGTGTGAAAAGTCGCCCCTTAAGACCCTTTTATACCTTTCCCCTCTCACCCTAAACCTATGCTCTTTAGTTCTGGAATCACGAACCCCAGGGAAAAGACTTTGTCTATTTATCCTATCCATGCCCCTCATAGTTTTGTAAACCTCTATGAGGTCACCCCTTAGCCTCCGACGCTCCAGGGAAAACAGCCCCAGCCTGTTCAGCGTCTTCCTATAGCTCAAATCCTCCAAACCTGGTAATATCCTTGTAAATCTTTTCTGAACCATTTCAAGATTCACAACATCTTTCAATAGGAAGGAGACCAGAACTGCACGCAATATTCCAACAGTGGCCTAACCAATGTCCTGTACAGCCGCAACAACATGACCACCCAACTCCTGTACTCAATACTCTGACCAATAAAGGAAAGCATACCAAACGCCTTCTTCACTATCCTATATACCTGCGACTCTACTTTCAAAGAGCTATGAACCTGCACTCCAAGGTCTCTTTGTTCAGCAACACTCCCTCGGACCTTACCATTAAGTGTATAATTCCTGCTAAGATTTGCTTTCCCAAAATGCAGCACCTCGCATTTATCTGAATTAAACTCCATCTGCCACCTCTCGGCCCATTGGCCCATCTGGTCGAGATCCTGTTGTAATCTGAGGTAACCTTCTTTGCTGTCCACTACACCTCCAATTTTGGTGTCATCTGCAAACTTACTAACTGTACCTCTTATGCTTGCATCCAAATCATTTATATAAATGACAAAAAGTAGAGGACCCAGCACCGATCTTTGTGGCACTCCACTGGTCACAGGCCTCCAGTCTGAAAAACAACCCTCTATCACCACCCTCTATCTTCTACATTTGAGACAGGTCTGTATCCAAATGGCTAGTTCTCCCTGTATTCCGCGAGTTCTAACCTTGCTAATCAGTCTCCTGTGGGGAACCTTGCCGACTGCCTTATTGAAGTCCACATAGATCACATCTACCGCTCTGCCCTCATCAATCCTCTTTATTACTTCTTCAAAAAACTCAATCAAGTTTGTGAGACATGATTTCACACGCACAAAACCATGTTGACTATCCCTAATCAGTCCTTGCCTTTCCAAATACATGTACATCCTGTCCCTCAGGATTCCCTCCATCAACTTGCCCACCACTGACGTCAGGCTCACTGGTCTTCCCTGGCTTCATTAGATTTGATTTTCATTCAATAGTGTTCACATCTATTTCCTTCCCTTTCAATGACAAAGTCTGTATTGTGTTTTGCCTGTGTGAAACAGAGTAGCAATCTCCGATATTGTGTCCTCCATAACATGGCAAGAAGTGTAAGAAAACCCCATCCTGGCTTAATCTTATGTCAGCCTTTGATTCGTCACTGCTGGGTCAAAATTCTGGAGAGCTCCTATACCTGATAACTCTGTGGGAATATTTGTACCACACGACTGCACCCAACTCACAAAGAGGAACCAGGGATGGACAATGAATTTGGATCATACCATGATTTATGCAAAACTGTGAATGAACTTAACAAAAGACAAAAGATAACTTGTAACTCCACTGTGTTTGTCTAAATATAACACCAAAAACAATATTCTACATTTTATTCTTCCATTGTTGACAACCCCACTGTGCATTTTCCATATTTTTTACTTCTATTTTAGTTTCCTCAATTTAAATCAATTTATTTTTATCACTGCTAAGGAGCCCTGTGCAGTTATTGTATGTAAGTAATATAGCCCAGAGGTATTGTTCTGCTTTTTATTTCTCTCGGTCAATAGCAAGTGTGCAATCTTTAGTGAGTTCCGCTCAGCTTGTGCAAGTATAAAACATCACAGCAAAACTATTCTATTTTAAATACAGCTTTGTTCTCCCATTTAGCCTGACTGCCAGTTCAGTTATTGACTAAGTTTGTATGAAAATACTATTTTTGCATTCTCATGAGGGTGAATAGTCAAGAGCAGCGTGTAAAAACTAAAAATGTGTGAACAAAACAGACTGTTAAAGCTCTGGCAATGGTCCACATCTTATGCAGACTGGCCATCAGTAAAGTGCTTGGCAGCAAATTCAGTCAGCAGTGTCACGGAAATTCACCCAGCAGTGTTCAAAATAGTTCTTTTAAGGACTTTTTATAAGGTCCCCAGGCTCCATCTTTTGCTGCTGGGCCGACCTCACCAATGTCACCTCCACTGATGTAGCAGCCATCAATTCTCATGTCAGGTCCTGTACTAGCCCCGGAAAAGTAAATAGGACTTCACTTGTGTCCACACCACAAGGTCGGCACTGGGCTCACTCGAGTCTGTGCTGGGACCATTCAAATCCATGCTGTGCCCACTCAAATCTGTGTTGTGCCCAATCGAGTCCGTGCTGGACCCACTCGAATCCGTGTTGCGCCCACTCGAGCTTGTGTTGGGCCTACTTGAGTCCTTGTTGGGCCAACCGTGTCCATGTTGTGCCCACTCAAGTCTATGCTGGGGCCACTCAAATACATATTGTGCCCACTCAAATCAGTGTTGTGCCCATTCGAGTCTGTGTTGTGCCCATTCGAGTCCGTGTTGTGCCCACTCGAGCTTGTGTTGTGCCCACTCAAGCCTGTGTTGTTCCCACTCGAATCAGTGTTGTGCCCACTTGAGTCTGTGTTGTGCCCACTCGAGTCCGTGTTGTGCCCACTTGAGTCTGTGTTGTGCCCACTCGAATCAGTGTTGTGCCCACTTGAGCCTGTGTTGTGCCCAATCAAATCCGTGTTGTGCCCACTCGAGTCCGTGTTGTGCCCACTCGAGTCCGTGTTGTGCCCACTCGAGTCCGTGTTGTGCCCACTTGAGCCTGTGTTGTGCCCAATCAAATCCGTGTTGTGCCCACTCGAGTCCGTGTTGTGCCCACTCGAGTCCGTGTTGTGCCCACTCGAGTCCGTGTTGTGCCCAATCAAATCCGTGTTGTGCCCACTCGAGTCCGTGTTGTGCCCACTCGAGTCCGTGTTGTGCCCACTCGAGTCCATGTTGTCCCCACTCGAGCCTGTGTTGTGCCCACTCGAGTCCATGTTGTGCCCACTCGAATCAGTGTTGTGCCCACTCGAGTCCGTGTTGTGCCCACTCGAGTCCATGTTGTGCCCACTCGAATCAGTGTTGTGCCCACTCGAGTCCGTGTTGTGCCCACTCGAGTCCATGTTGTGCCCACTCGAGTCTGTGTTGTGCCCACTCGAGTCCATGTTGTGCCCACTCGAGTCTGCGTTGTGCCCACTCGAGTCTGTGTTGTGCCCACTCGAGTCCATGTTGTCCCCACTCGAGCCTGTGTTGTGCCCACTCGAGTCTGTGTTGTGCCCACTCGAGTCCATGTTGTGCCCACTCGAGTCTGCGTTGTGCCCACTCGAGTCCGTGTTGTGCCCACTCGAGCCTGTGTTGGCCCTACTTGAGTCCTTGTTGGGCCAACCGTGTCTGTGCTGTGCCCACTAAAGTACGTGCTGGGCCCACCCATGGTCGTGTTGTGCCCACTTGAGTCTGTGCTGTGCCCACCAGAGTACGTGTTGTGCCCACTCGAGTCTGTGCTGGGGCCTCTCATGGCCGTGTTGGGCCCACATGAGTCCTTGTTGGGCCCATCCGAGTCCATGCTGGGGCCACTCATGGCCGTGTTGTGCCCACTTGAGTCTGTGCTGTGCCCACCCGAGTCCGTGTTGTACCCACTCAAGCCTGTGTTGGGCCTACTTGAGTCCTCATCGGGCCAACCGTGTCCGTGCTGGGCCCACTCGAGTCTGTGCTGGGTCCACTCGAGTCCATGCTGGGCCCATTTATGGCCGTGTTGGGCCCACTCGAGTCCTTGTTGGGCTGACCGTGTGTGTGTTGTGCCCACTCGAGTCCTTGCTGGGCTGTGTTGTGCCCACTCAGATCCATGTTGTGCTCACTCGAGTCCGTGCTGGGCCCACTCGAGTCCGTGCTGGGCCCACTCGAGTCCGTGCTGGATCCACTCGAGTCCGTGCTGGGCCCACTCGAGTCCGTGCTGGATCCACTCGAGTCCGTGCTGGATCCACTCGAGTCCGTGCTGGATCCACTCGAGTCCGTGCTGGATCCACTCGAGTCCGTGCTGGATCCACTCAAATCCGTGCTGGGCCCACTCGAATCCGTGCTGAGCCCACTCAAGTCCGTGCTGGGCCTACTCAGGTCCGTGTTGTGCTCACTTGAGTCCACATTGGGCCCACTTGAGTCTGTGTTGTGCCCACTCAAGTCCATGTTGGGCCCACTCAAGTCCGTGTTGTGCCCACTCGAGTCCATGTTAGGCCCACTCAAATCTGTGTTGTGCCCACTCGAGTCCACTACAGGCCGGCTCAGGTCCGTGCTGGGCCCACTCGGGTCATGTTGTGCCCACTCAGGTCCGTGCTGGGCCCACTCGAGTCCATGTTGTGCCCACTCAGGTCTGTGCTGGGCCCACTCATTGCCATGTTGTGACCACTCAAGTCTGTGTTGCGCTCACTGCCGTCCATGTTTGGTCCACTCAAGTCCATTCTGGGTCCACTTGAGTTCATGCTAGGCCCACTTGAGTCCTTGTTCGGCCCATTTGAGTCCACACTGGGATTCCTTGCGACTGCCAATGCCTCAGAACAAGAGATAATCAAAAAGAAAAGAAAAGCAGTGAGAGTGGAAGCCCTGGCTCAGGAAACCTACTCAGCCACCATCTTGATGACTTTACGATACATGAATCTTTGTGCTTTATCTGGTTTAAGCACCATCACTGTAAGCAAAACCCAGTTTTGACCACTTTAGTAATGTCATTGTCTATTATAAACTTTATCTCTTCCCCACACTTGGGAAAGTTTATCTGGATTGAGTCTGTGAGAATGGTGTTTTATGGATAATACATAACAAACATAAACATCATGTAAAACCAAGACCCTATTCCTGGTCTAATCACACAAATCTGTTTATGAGTTTGCAATAGCATTTGTAAGTCACAAGTGACTCAGTTTCAAAAACAACAGGATCAGAAATTGCTGGAGATACTGAGCAGATCAGCCAGCATTTGTGGACAGAAAACAGAATTAACATTCCAAATCCTGTGATCCTTCTTCAGAACTCTTTATTTTTGTTTGGCAAAGTTTTAATAGGGATAAGATAAGAGACAGCCAGAGAGTCAGAGAGTCATAGAGCATGAAACAGGACCTTCGGCCCAACTCATCCACGCTGATCATGTTTCCTAAATTTAATTCATCCCATTTGCCTACGTTTGACCTAATTCCCCTGAAACCTTTGTCAATGCACCTACCAAATTTTTAAAAAATATAATTGTACCTAGAGTCATAGAGATGGACAGCACAGAAACTGACCCTTCGGTCCAACCTGTCCATGCTGACCAGATATTCCTACCCAATCTAGTTCCACTTGCCAGCACCAGGCCCATATCCCTCCAAACCCTTCCTATTCATATACTCATCCAAATGCCTCTTAAATGTTGCAATTGTATCAGCCTCCACCATTTCCTCTGGCAGCTCATTCCATACCTGTACCAACCTCTGTGTGAAAAGGTTGCCCCTCAGGTCTCTTTTTTATCTTTCCCCTCTCACCCTAAACCTATGCCCTCTAGTTCTGGACTCCCCAAACCCAGGGAAAATACTTTGTCTATTTATCCTATCCATGCCCCTCATAATTTTGTAAACCTCGAAAAGGTCACCCCTCAGTCTCCGATGCTCCAGGAAAAAACTACCCAAGCATATTCAACCTCTCCCTATAAATCAAATCCTCCAACCCTGGCAACATCCTTGTAAATCTTTTCTGAACCCTTTCAAGTTTCACAACTTCTTTCAATAGGAAGGAGACCAGAGCTGCACACAATATTCCAACAGTGGCCTAACCAGTGTCTTGTACAGCCGCAACAACATGACCACCCAACACCTGTACTCAATACTCTGACCAATAAAGGAAAGCATACCAAATGCCTTTTCACTATCCTATCTACTTGCGACTCCACTTTCAAGGAGCTATGAACCTGCACTCCAAGGTCCCTTTGTTCAGCAACATTCCCTAGGACCTTACCATTAAATGTACAAGTCCTGCTAAGATTTGCTTTCCCAAAATGCAGCACCTCGCATTTATCTGAATTAAACTCCATCTGCCACTTCTCAGCCCATTGGCTCATCTGGTCCAGATCCTGTTGTAATCTGAGGTAACCCTCTTCGCTGTCCAATACACGTCCAATTTTGGTGTAATCTGCAAACTTACTAACTGTACCTCTTATGCTTGCATCCAAATCATTTATATAAATGGCAAAAAGTAGAGGACCCAGCACCGATCTTTGTGGCACTCCACTGGTCACAGGCCTCCAGTCTGAAAAACAACACTCCACCACCACCCTCTGTCTTCTACCTTTCAGCCAGTTCTGTATCCAAATACAGGGAGCTAGTTCTCCCTGTATTCCATGAGATCTAACCTTGCTAATCAGTCTCCCATGGGGAACCTTGTCGAATGCCTTATTGAAGTCCATATGGATCAAATCTACCGCTCTGCCCTTATCAATCCTCTTTGTTACTTCTTCAAAAAACTCAATCAAGTTTGTGAGACATGATTTCCTATACACAAAGCCATGTTGACTATCCCTAATCAGTCCTTGCCTTTCTAAATACATGTACATTCTGTCCCTCAGGATTCCCTCCAACAACTTGCCCACCACCAAGGTCAGGCTCACTGGTGTATAATTCCCTGGCTTGTCCTTACCACCCTTCTTAAACAGTGGCACTACATTTGCCAACCTCCAGTCTCCCGACACCTCACCTGCAACTATTGATGATACAAATATCTCAGCAAGAGGCCCAGCAATCACTTCTCTAGCTTCCCTACACCTGATCAGGTCCTGGGGATTTATTCACCTTGACCCATTTCAAGACATCCAGCACTTCCTCCTCTGTAGTCTGGACATTTTGCAAGATGTCTCCATCTATTTCCCTACAATCTATATCTTCCATAACCTTTTCCACAGTAAATACTGATGCAATATACTCGTTTTGTATCTCCCCCATTTTCTGCAGCCCTGCTGACCTTTGAGGGGCCCTATTCTCTCTTTAGTTACCCTTTTGTCCTTAATGTATTTGTAAAAACCCTTTGGATTCTCCTTAATTCTATTTGCCAAAGCCATCTCATGTCCCCTTTTTGCCCTCCTGGTTTCCCGCTTAAGTATACTCCTACTTCCTTTCTACTCTTCCACGGATTCACTCGATCTATCCTGTCTTGCCCGTATCATTTCCTCTGGCAGCTTGTTCCATATACATACCACTTTCTGCATGAAAAACTTTGCCCCTCAGGTCCCTTTTAAAACCTTCCTCTCTCATCATAATCCTATGCCTTCTAATTTTGGATTCCCCAACCTTTGAAAAAGATCTTAACTATTCACCTTGTCTTTGCCTCTCATGATTTTGTAAACCTCTATGATGTCATTCATCAGCCTCTAATATTCCGTGGAAAAAAGTCGCAGCCGAAATCAACATTTTATCCAAAAGGAATTAAATCATTCAGCCTCATCCTTGGGCATGAAAAGTCTTCATTCTCCATCAGGTTTGCAATAGTATTTTTTGTGCAAAAAGTGGAGATGAAACATTGCATATAAGATGGAATCTACAAACCAGCTTTTACTTCAATATATTTTTTCAGTGGCAAGGGGACAGGAAATTAAGGAAGCAGCACTGAACATGGGCTGAGAAATATCTCTATTCTGCAGAAGGATCCAAAATCTTGACTTTGCTTTCTCTCCACAGATACTAAGTTTTTCCAGCAAATTTTGAGTTTGTCCCTGATTTCCAGCATCTGCAGTTCTGAGATTCTTTTGAGAAGTATCTCTCTCCCGGTTGCCTCAAATTGGTGCCTGAGATGTGTGTATGTGTTTGTGCATGTGTATGTGTGTATGTGTATAAAAATGGGGTATTCATGTGCATGTGTGTATTTGTTGTGTCTGTGTATTTCTGTTTGTCTGTGCCTATGCATGTGTGCACACATGTATATGCATGTACATGTGTGAATGTGTGTTTATGTATGTGTTTCTGTGTGAGAGTCCACATCATGTCAGAGAGCTTGTTGTCTCTGACATTGTGTCTGTATTATCTTTCTTGAGGTGAGCAACTGAAAAGACTGAATTTCGTTTCACTCAGGAAACCTTATAATTGGCTCATTATCAGGTCTGGTGAAAGCAAGTAACTATATTTTAATTGGGGCAAACGTTAACTGAATAATTAAAATATCTTAAACCTTAATCGTGAGCAACCAGGGATGTTGAAAAGGAGGGAGATAATTCATTCTTCCTCACCTGGTTGTAATAGCTATCTACCAATGAAATGTTACAATGACGGTCCTATGTACCCTGTCAGTTTAATGTAAATACTCCCTGATACTCTGTTGAAGGAGAATAGGGAAGTTATTGTCAGTGTTTTTCATTCTCTACCAGGATAAAAACAAACAATTTGGTGATTATTAGATTGCATCCTGCGGGTATTTGCTTGTGAAACATTGACTGCTGCATTATAAACTTCAAAAAAGCTATAAAACAAGTTATGATGACATGAATTTTGAAAGGTGCTATATAAATGCAAGCTGTTATTGACACTGTTCCTCCTTTGTGAAGTAATTTCTGAGGCTTATAAATGTTATTATCATTTCAAAAGTTTTGCCATTCACTGGTATTCTCATGATGTCCCACCCCACTGTGCTAGGACCTACCAGCTTGGCCCCAGAAAATTAACCTGGCTTACCTTTCGCTTCCAGCTCCAAGACCGCAGGGTGATGGGGGCCACTTGGAGTCCCAGCAGTGGCCATTGTTTCTCATGGCCATGCTCACATTAACTTTTTTTTTTAATTTCAAAGTATACTTTATGCATAAAAATATCTTTGCATTTACAGGTAAAAGATCCTTTATCCGAACATCCAAAACCCGAAAATCTCCGAAATCCAAAGATTTTTTTGTGAAGTCTTTTCTCATTAACAAGGTTGTTTGCTGTGCAAACAGTTAACCCAAGTCGACCCCCACACGATGCGTGTCACTCAGATGCGAAGTGTGGGGGGCGTGGCAAATACCCGTTCTTACTTAGAAGTCTGCTCCTCCATTAAGATTTTTTTTAAAATTCAGCTTTAAACTGTAACTTATTCTGAAAACCGAAAAAAATCAGAATTCCGAAAAACATCTGCACCCAAGCATTTCCGATAAAGGATCATCTGCCTGTACATAGTCACAAACGCAGTTCAGTTCTGTACAGTAGCATATGAGGAAACAAGCAAACATTGATTCTGTCCAACAAACAAACCAAAGGCTCTCTTACTTGTACAAGTTTATACTTGAACAGTCATTTGAGGCATTGGGAGGGTCTGATAACTGAACGGACCCCCATTTAACTTCAGCAGAAAGACCTTAGATGGTGGTACTTCTTGACTGTGGCTTGGCGCCAGCTGCCCCAGGTTTTAGTGCGTCTCTCAACAGGTAATACTGGACCTTGCAATGTGTCAGTCTGTCACACTCGGCAGGGATCAACCCCTTGCTCCGGAAGGCCAATAGGTTACAGGCAGACCAAAAAGCGTCTTTCACAGAGTTGATGTTCTCCAAGTGCAGTTGATGTTTGTCTCGGTGTGCGTCCGAAGGTACAGACCATACAGCACAGAGTCCTATGTCATGAAGTTGCTAGGGATGAAGCTCGATAAACATGACTGCGACTTTCTCCAGACTTTCTTTGGAAAGGAGATGTGTGACAGTATTGAGGGCAGCATGCAGTGTGCAGACAGACTGGATGTACAAGAAGTATTTCTCTTCTCATCACTAGCCAAGCGATGTCTTGGGGCTTATTTGATGATGCAGTATTCTGCTAAATGGCTTTGACCGTCTGCTTAGGGAATCATCTGACAGGATCAACCCCGTAGGATCTTGAGGATGCTACACGGTGACCATGCTCACACTAACAGCAGAGTAAGACAGAGGCTGAGTGAGTATATCTGGGAATTTGGCTCAAAGCAGGAGCTCGGTATAGATGGAGAATGAGGTGTTCTAAGTAAGGTTTACTGTAGGAAGCAAGGTTTTCAGTGCAAGAGGAAAAGGGGAGAGGATTGACAGGAGGTCCATGATGGAGTGAGATCACAAACCACAATGTTAAGCATGTGCAGGGAAAGCAGCTGTTTGGTGAGTAGGACTGGTAACTATTTCCATAGTCTTTAAAGAAAATGTAAGGTCTTCAGTTTGACTTTAGGTTTCATATATTTTTCTTCTCTTTTTGTCAAGTATAAGATTGATAATACTGGAGGAACTCAACAGGTCAGTCCATACCTGTGGAGAGAAACAGAGTCAATATTTTAAGTCCATTGTAACCTTTCTTCAAGGTAGTCCTGGAGAAGAGTGATACCAGACTCAAAATGTTAAGACCATAAGATCATAAGACATAGGAGCGGAAGTAAGGCCATTCAGCCCATCGAGTCCACTCCGCCATTCAATCATGGCTGATGAGCATTTCAACTCCACTTACCTGCATTCTCCCCGTAGCCCTTAATTCCTTGTGACATCAAGAGATTACATTACTGTGTGGAAACAGGCCCTTCGGCCCAACAAGTCCACACCGACCCGCCGAAGCGCAATCCACCCATACCCCTACATTTACCCCTTACCTAACACTACGTGCAATTTAGCATGGCCAATTCACCTGACCTGCTAGTTAATTCAGTTCAGTTCATGTTAGTTCAGTTCATCTCTGTACCTACTGATTTTCTCTAGTGCTCTATGATTTTGTTTCAGATTTAAGGCATCTGCAGGATTTTGCTTTTTATCAAATGATTGATTTACTTTAGAAATAATTACAATAGAGTATAAAGAGCAGGAATCTGAGGGTAATTAATCAATAAACTTAACTAAATGCAACAGTGAAAATCTAAAAGTTAATCCTCCAGTAATCAAATTGCATAATGTAGAGATACTTAATTTTGACAATAAAGTGACAATAAAGCTAATCCTAATTCTAATTCTACTTGACAGGTTTGATAGAATATTAGGCTATATATAGGTAGAATGTGATGTTATCTATCTAAATAGTTAGATAGAACATTATGCTCTCTAGTCACTTCTAAAATCTATTTCAGTCCATAAAAATCCCAAGCATTCAATTAAATGGTGGAATTCGAAATGCACTTCTTTATATTTCATATAATTGCAACACAGTGCAGCCACACTCAGGACTGAACTGAAACATCAGCTTGGATGCTTGCAAATCTCTCCCAGCTGGGACTCAAAACATGATCTCCTGACTCAAAGGCAGGAGTACAGTCAACTAAACCTGACCAACTGAAAAAAGACACACTAAACACATGTCGAAGAATTGGGCACAGTAATCTATGGTGTGGAATTAGAAAGCCCAGAGATTGAGCTCAAATGCCAGATAACATTTACAGATATACATCTGTCATCCTACCTAGCCTGACATCAATATCACTCTCGTTCCAGACTATGTGGTTGATTGCTCAAGCCTATGGGACTCAAGTGAGTGCTGCTTTGTCACTGGAAGAAGGAACAAGAGAAGATCATTCAAGCCTGTTCCACCATTGAACGAGACCATGGCTGTTCTGATTTTCATCTCAATTCTACATTCCTGCATACTCCTGATAATCTTCCAATCCCTTGGTAATCAATAGTCTATCCACTACTACATTAAAAATATTTCAACATTTTACATCCACTGCCTTTTGAAGACAAGAAGTCCAAAGACTCACCAACATCTGAGACAAAAAAAGTTTCTCCATCTCTAGTTTAATTGGGTAGACCCTTATTTTTAAATTGTAGCCCTGAGTTCTAGATTCTCCCACGAGGAAAGATCATTTCAACATCCACCTGGTCAAGTCCTCTCAGGGTCTTATCTATTTCAGTTCAGCCACCTCTAACCACTGGAGGGTAGCACGGTGGCTCAGTGGTTAGCACTGCTGCCTCACAGCACTAGGGAGCAGGTTTGATTCCATCCTCAGGTGACTGTGTGGAATTTGCGCATCCGCCCTATGTCGGCGTGGGTTTCCATAAAGTGCTCTGGCTTCCTCCCACGGTCCAAACATGTGAAAGTTACGTGGATTGCCCATAGTGTCCAGGGATGTGAAGCCGAAGTGAAAATGCAGGATTACAGGGATAAATAGGTAGGTGGGTCTGGGTGGGATATTCTCTGGATGGTTGATGCAGACTTGATGGGCTGAATGGCCTGCTTCCATACTGTAGGAGTTCTATGGTTCTTAGGATACAGGTCCAGCCTTCCCTTATAAGACAATTTAACCAAGTCATCCAAGTCTCAAAAATCAAGCTTGTTTATAAAAATAAAAAGTGAAGGATGTAAACATCTGATTTTGTGGAGAATTCTGCAATTTGGAAGAAAAATTGGAAAACTTAGCAAGCAAACCCACATTCATGTAATGTTTATCTGAACTCACTACTTCCTTTTCTTCACTCATTCAGGGGATATGGGTGTCACTGGCTAAGCCAGCATTTAGTGCTCAACATTAATTGCTCAGAGGGCAGTTAAGAGTCAACCATATTACTAAAGTCCTAAAGTGTCATAGAGTCATAGAGTCATAGAGATGTATAGAATGGAAACAAACCCTTCGGTCCAACCCATCCATGCCGAACAGATATCCCAACTCAATCTAGTCCCACCTGCCAGTACCCGGCCCATATCCCTCCAAACCCTTCCTATTCATATACCCATCCAAATGCCTCTTAAATGATGCAGTTGTACCAGCCTCCACCACTTCCTCTGGCAGCTGATTCCATACACGTAGCACCCTCTGTGTAAAAAAGTTGCCCCTTAAGTCTCTTTTATATCTTTCCCCTCTCACCCTAAACCTATACCCTCTAATTCTGGACTCCCTGACCCCAGGGAAAAGACTTTGCCTATTTACCCTATCCATGCCCCTCATAATTTTGTAAACCTCCAAATGGTTATGAAGAGCAGTCATTTTTGTAATGTAAAAAGTCACTGTGTAAAAAGATCACAGGAAAGGGAAGTAAATAAATGGTTAAGTTATATTGATTCAAGGGTGAGTTTTGGCCAGCACAAAAAGTCAAACTGGCAAGAAGTTCTTGAATTTAGGGTGAAGGCACTTTAAGATGCTCAGTGATGGGCAAGGAAAAGAATACATAATACATCAGAGTTAAAAGAGTAGAGGGAATAAACTGATGTTGAGAAACAGACAAGTTTTCAGAAGTAAGTTGAGATCCAAGGTCATAAGCTGGAACTCAATGAATGAGGGTGAGCACAAATAAGTTAGGCAAGTGGAATATATTGGAGGTTCACCTCAGAGTCAAGATACTTTCTGTTGTACAATTTATATCATAGTTATAAGCAGAGATGAAACATGTTTTTGTGTGCAGGAACTGTATTTACAATGCCTGAAGGTTTCTGTTCCATGCTGGAGCTCTGTTTTCAGGCTCTTTTTAGATAGACAGAAAAGGAGCCATAGTTCACCACGTTCCACAAGCATCCCTCTCTACAAGAGAAAGATAATTAGATTTATAAAGTGAGGAGCACCTCTACATATCAGGTGTTGGATAGATAAGGAGGCAGGTCCAAAATCTACTTATCCCTAATTATCAATATCTTGGAATTACCTTTGACCAGAAATTGAACTGGTCAACTATATAGATACACTGGCTTCAAGAGCAGGTCAAAGCTTAGCAATAGTACAGCAAATAACTCACTTTCTGACTCCCACAACTGTCCACCATGTACAAGGCACAAGTCAGGAGTCTGATGATATAGTCCCCACTCCCCTGGATGGGTGCAACTCCAACAACACTCAAGAAGCTTTACACCATCCACAACAAAGCAGCCCACTTGATTGACACCACATCCATGAATATCCATCCCCTCCATTATTGTTTTGAAGATGTTGGTGTACCTTTTAAGATAGTGAAGGACTTGGCAAGTACACTGAGTGGTGGAGAATTTACAAATTAACATTCAGAACAAACAGTATTGCTGAGTTACTATGAGACAAAAACACAAATCTGAATTTGGCCAATCAGTTTAAATTATACCCCAGAAAAGATCAAATTCCAATCAAATTTGAATTGAGTACATTGACAATCTTAAAAGCCAATGACACTGTCCGATGTTTTGGGGGGTATAAAACTGGAGAAAACTGAACAGTTGTGAGGAGAACTGCCATGTCCTAGCATGTAACAGACTGTTTGAAAAATATCTCTTAAAAGTACCTTTTCGATCAATAATCTCTGATGCAGAAATTCATAACAAGGAGAAAATAAGACATAGGAAGATCTGAAGACAAGAACCTACAGCTGCCTGGTTTTGAGATATGAAATGTTTTTTTGTAAGTCTTATCAGACTAGTATTATAGAAGGGAAGGTAATAGATAGGTTAGAATAAGCATTGGTAAATAATTGTTAGTTAATTTTACTCTGTTATACTTTAAGAAATAAAGTTGTTAATTTTTACTTTACATAGTTCTTGGCCATTCAAGGTTTTACAGATTCCTGCATGGGATAAATCTTCTCTGTATTGCTGATTTTGAATTAAGCAGGAGAGTTTACCCCATGTCATAATGCTATCGACACTCAGTAGTAGAATTGTGTACTGTCTACAAGAAGCTCTGCAGATACTCACCAAAAATCCTCAGACAACACCTTCTCAACCCATGAACACTTCTATCTACAAAGACAAGTGCAGCAGATACCTGGAAGCACCACCACCTTCAAGTTTTCCTCCACACCACTCACCATCCTGACTTGGAAAATATATTGCCGTTCCATCAATGTCGCTGGGTCAAAAACCTGGAAGTCCCTCCCAAATGGAATTAAAAAACAACCAGGTTTAACATCAAGCACAGTGTGCATCAACAGTAAAGAAACACTTATAATCAAACAGAGAGCTGTTGAACACCACACTATGGGAGAGTAGCAAATTATTTATTATAGGGTCTGGGAGTCCAGTGAGACCAGGTTTGGAGAATTTGAGGTGATAACGTAATGGATGTGGATGAAGACCAGTGGACATGCTGGTTCAAGTCGGAAACCTAGCTACAAATGTGGCTTCACAAAAGTTTATTCTGCTCTGTGCATGCAATAGCATAAGGCATGAATCCTTGGCAACCTGCATGAGAGAATCTTAGTTAATGTTGCACCAAGCTGGGAAATGCTGAGCTCAAACTGAAATGTGTACCAACAGGAGGTAGGAGAATAAACAGAAGTTTAATTTAATTTGCAACTAAGCCAACTGCAGTGTGACTGATTTTATCTAGACATTCAGTTGTGCATTGTTTAATGTTTCTTCCTACCTTGTTTAATTTGACAGCACTGCAATCAATAACCACAGCATTAGTTCAATACCAAGGCTCTTTCGACAGCATCTTCTTAACACATAACCTTTACCAATGAGAAAGTCGTGGGCAGCAGATACATGGGAACCACCACCACCTGTACGCTCTCCTCCAAGTCACATACCATTCGGATGTGGAACAGTAATTGCTGTTTCATTCCTGGTGCTGGATCAAAAACCTGGAACTCCCTATGCAATAGTACTGCATTGCACCTGTGGATTATAGATGTTCAAAGGTGGTTCATTGCCACCTTCCTGAGGGGCATTGGAGATGGACAATAGATGCTGGTCTTGCCAGTAATGCCCACATGGCAAGAAAAACAAAATCTTAGGTTTTGCAACCAACCATTGTTAATTGACTGTATTGTATGATGTACTGATCAGCACTCATCATAGATGAAAAATGCATTTCTCTTTCCCACTCCGCTACTTCAAAACTAATACTGGACCATTGGTCTTTCAGCACATGACCAGTAATCCATTAAATATGATGACTCCCTAACCTCAACTCACAACCATTTCCTTAATTCTTGAACAGAACCAGATCCTGGTTCTCTGCAGCAACAGCAGAGAATGAGCACAAGTCTATTGCAATTAGAGATGTCCCAGCTTTTCTCCCACAAGGCTATGCCTGAAGACACAAGGTTCCTTCCCATTATCCTCTGCGGTGATGTACTTTGCTGCAGGCCATTTCAATATTTGACACCTTGAGCACATTTAGTTATTTTTAAAACAAAAGTCGAATACCAATGGCACAGTGCTCTCAGCCCAGAAAACTGTTGATACTCAGAATGCCACTCAATCCAGAAAAAATATCTTTGAAGTCTATCATTCAGACGTCATGATGCTTTTCTTACCATAACTGCTCAGCTGACAGGAATAGCTGTATTACTCAAACATTACTCCACTAGGTGTTATATATATATGACAGAAAGAAAGGAGCACATTGAGAAATCTTTTAAATCAAACCATAATGTTCAAATTTCTACTTTGTTGCCCTTTTTTTCCCATTACTTTGTTTACCTAAGTTATTTTGGTAACTTTTACATAACTTGTAGAATGTTATGTTTCCTCTCACGACTATTTCAATTCAAACACCATGGGTGGAATCTTTTGGGGGCTTGAATGGTTTGGGCTATGGGCTATGGCAAGGTTTGTGTTCAAATCACATGAGGAAGCCCAGAGATGCCTACCGTGACAGCAAGAGCAACTCACTGCATCTTTGATGTATCTGCAGGGTGTTGAGTTGCCTTTCCTGCTCAACATCAGTGGGTTGCAGATCAAGAAGGATAATTATTGGCTAAATGCTATAGTAACGGCATATCTCAGCTTATTAACGTGCAGCTTCCCATCTTAGCAAACATGCCAAACAATCAAGACTGTTGAGAATTTTCAATGTGGAAGTTGGTTCCTGGTGAGACTTCAACTTTCCATGTTGCTCAGCACTAAACAGCATCTAAAGGCACAATCCATGGGCACTTGACACATTTGTCCCTCGTCTTTGGGTATCAGCACCCAATCCCTCATGGTAGCCTCCCCCCCCCACCTCCCCAATCCATTTGAAGGATATGGACTAAGTGTGGGGAAATGGTGTTAGCATTTGTGGCAAAACAAAACCCTCATACAAACTTGACATAATTGACACTTTGCCAAAAAATAAGGTTCAGCTGAGAGAGTTGTTCTGAATGCACTGCCACAATTAATTAAAGGTTTCATCGAAGGAGAATTGAATAAACACCTGAATGGGTCTAACTTTCAGGGCTGTGAGAGAAAAACAGAAGGTAGAATTTATTTGATCACTGCAAACAAACATTGCCAACTGTTTCCTTGAACCCTAGCATTGAAGACCTAAGCATTTTCTTACCTGTTCTTTTCAACTTTAATCTGTAGGTGTTCTTTACAGTTGCCCCTAAATTTCATTACTTGATAAACCTTTGCTTGGTTGAGCATCTTGGTCTGTTAACTGCGCCATGCCATGACATTTGAGCTCTGTGATTGACAGGAACCATAAGCTATAGATTGGGAAATCAGACAGAGTATAATGTTATTCTTGCTATGCACCAGCATCCTTTCCATCTGCTCCTTCTAACAGTGTGCCTTTAATTATCTAATACATTGTGGAAAATAAATCTCCTACTTGATAAAACTGTGCTACATTCCATACACAAGAGTCTTTAAAAAGAACACTTGCAAAGTACATGAGTGGATTGAAATCACACTGAATGATTTTGGAAGGGAACTTTTGAGCACAAGCAGGGAAAAAAATTGAAGGTGGATACATTAATTGCATTTGTTGCTAACATCACAAAGCACGTTTAAACACATTATTTGGCTTTTCATCACTTGCAACTTGGAAATGACAATGTCCACACATTCTTTCTGAGTCATAGAGTAATAGAACCATCGAGTCATATAGAATCATAGAGTCCTACAGCATGGAGACAGACCCTTTGGCCCAAATTGATCCATGCTGCCCAACATGTCTATCCACACTAACACTATTTCCCCACACTTAGTCCATATCCTTCTAAGCCTTTGCTAACATTGTATTTATCCAAACATCTTTGAAATGTTGTTGATGTACCCACCTCAACCACATCCACTGCCAGTTCATTCCATGAGCTCACCACCCTCTTTGTAAAAATGTTGCCCCTCAGTTTCCCTTTTATTCTTTCCCCTCTAACCTTAAACTGATGCCCTCGATTCCCCAACCTTGGAAAAAAGACTGAGTGCATCCACCCTTTCCATACCCTCATGATCTTATAAGATCCCCTCTCAGTCTCCAGCACTGCAAAGAAAACATTCTTACCTTGTCTAACCTCTCCCTATAACTCAGACCCTGGAGTCCTGGCAACATCCTTGTCAATTTCTTCTGGATTCTTTCCAGTTTAATAACATCCTTCCTATAACAAGGCTACCAAAACTGAACACAATACTCCTAGCATGGAAACAGACCCTTCGGTCCAACCAGTCAATCCTGATCATGTTCCCAAACTAAACTAGTCCCACCTGCTTGTGCATGGCCATTATCCCTCCAAACATTTCCTGTTTATGTACATTTCCAAATGTCTTTTAAACTTTGCAACTGTACCAGCATTCAGCACTTCCTCTGGCAGTTCATTTCACACATGAAGCACTATGGGTAAAAAAAAAGTTCCACTCAGGTCCTTTTTAAATCGTTCTCCTCTATCTTTAAAAATTTTTAATTCTCCTATCCAAAGAGAAAATCCACTGTCATTCACTTTAGCTGTGGCCCTCATGATCTTATAAATCGCAATAATGCCACTCCTCAACCTCTTACATTCCAATGAAGGAAGTTCTAGCCTATTCAGCCTATTTTTATAACTCGAACCCTTCAATCCCAGCAACATCCCAGAATATTTTCTGAGCCCACTCCAGTTTGATAATGCCCTTTTTAGAACAGGGCAACCAGAATTGCAACATAGCATTCCAGAAAAGGCCTCACCAAACATCCTGAACAACCTCAACATGTCATCCCAACTCCTATGCTCAAAGGTCTGAGCAATGAAAGCAAGCATGCTAAACACCTTCTTAACTACCCTGTCTACCTGTGATGCAAATTTCACAGAATTATGTACCTGTACCGTGAGGTCTCTCTATTGTGCAACATGACCTAGGATCCGAACATTAATTGTGTAATCCTTCACTTGTTTGTATTACCAAAATGCAATGCCTCACATTTATCCAAATTAAACGCCCTCTGCCACTCTTTAGCCCATTGACCCAATTGATCAAGATTTCTTTGTAACCTTAGATAACCTTCTTCACTGTCCACTGCACCGCCTATTTTGTTGTCATCTGCAATCTTACTAACCATACCTCCTATAATCTCATCCAAATCATTTATATAAAAGACAAACAAAAGTGGACCCAGTACCAATCCCGTGGAACACCGCTGGTAACAGGCCTCTAGTCTGAAAACACCACCACCCTCTGTTTCCTACCGTTAAGCCAATTTTATATCCAATTTGCAAGCTCACCCTAAATTCCTTGTGATCAAACTTGACTAATTAGTCTACCATGTTGAACCTTACCAAAAGCTTTAATAAAGTCCAAGTAAACAAATTCTACCACTCTGCCCTCATCAATTTTCTTCAATACTCTACTGAAAAAACTCAATCGAATTTGCAAGACACAATTTCTCTCGCACAAAGCCATGCTGTCCATCCCTAATTAATCCTTGCCTTTCAACTGCATGTAAATCCTATCTTTCAGAATCACCTCCAACAACTTACCCAGCACTGATATCAGGCTGACAGGTCTTCCAGGCTTCTCCTTACAGCCTTCTTTAAACAATGGCACAGCATTAGCCACCCTCCTGTCCTCCAGTACAGGTGTAAAGGATTTAAACAGAAACCTTTTAACTGAGTCAACTGGTGAGCAATCTTTATCTTGATGTTAAATGAAAAATTTACAGCACAGTTTGGTATGTAGATCCCACCTTAACACAGTGAGAAATGACTGGTGAGAAATGATTTTGAACAAAATGTATTTCATTGTTTGTTAAAGACTTGCTGAGCAGTGGGAAGGACTTATTGTCAGAAGGCAATTAAATAAAAGTTGAATAATTCACAGGGTGCCATCAAATAACTTTCTGCCATCAAAAATGAGTTACAGAATCAAAAGAATAGGCATATTCTGATTCACAAGATGTGACACGTGTTGTTACTCAGGGATCTGTGCTGAAGCATTAGTTTTCAAATCTATTAATGACATGACTGAAAGCCTAAAGAGTTGTACTTCCAATGACACTAATTCAGGAGACAGGGCTAGTGGATAAAAGTAATGCAACAATTGTACTAAAAGTGAGCAATAAATATTCAACTTCCATTATCTGATTCTGATGCTTCATGGATTAAAAATAAAGACAAATGCTGATCAAAAATGGATATCATGAACACTAGACTAGCTTGACCAAATCGGGGTCAAACAATCACTGAACAAGGTTCAGCATGAGTAGACATGAGTAGAAATTCAAATCTTTATCTCTCACGCACTTCACACCTTTTTCAGAAGTTATGCATTGAAATTCAAGATTCCCTGTGGTGTGTTCAGCCTGGAAGAACAATGAGCAGAATCAGGAATATACACGTGGCTTTTTATCAACAGCTGCTTCTGAGCTACAGAGCAGAGACAAGGAAAAAAAATAGCCATTTCTAACCAAGAACTGGCAACATTTCCTCTGCCTCTGTTCCCCTCTCTCACATAACCTCAAAAATCAGCACCCAGTGAAAAATACACTTGGAATAACAACTGTTCCCGGAGACCTCAAGATCTACAAACTTCAGGACTGTTGAAGAAACAAAACAATGGAGAAACTGTCAGGGTCCAGGTTATTCTCACAACTCAGAGACTTTAGTAACTTAAAAATTACAAATGCCTTAATCTTGCTGCCTGTAGCAGACACTCTTCGCTCCCTCCGTTATAAGCTGATTAATTGTGTATATATGTTTGGTATCTTTGTTTAAAAATTGTTTTCTTTTGGTGTAATAGGTTAACAAAATGCTTCTTACTTCCATTGAAGAAAACTTGTAATTATTTAAATCCTTCACTTAGATCCTATTAACCAAGTTTTAATTAAAGTCTGATGACAATGTGCTTTGAAAGAAATAAAAATAATGTGTGCAACTGAGTGACGGAGGGAGTGATAAACAGACAGCCAATTCCTTTTCTTCAGCCCATTTGTAGACAAGAAGAGTTTCAAAAAGACGGAGACACTATAAGTGACTTGCTAAAATTATGACAGATGGAGTTTAATGTGGGGATATGTGAGGAAATCCTTTTAAAGGATCCTTCTGGGAAATCAGAAGATTGGGAAGGCTACAAAAACAAACAGAGGATAACAAAGAGAGAAAGAAGGAAGGAGAGGATCAAATATGAAGGTAGGCTAGCCAGTAATATTAGAAATGATAGTAAAAGTTTCTTTCAATACATAAGAAACAAACGACAGGCAAGAGTAGACATTGGGCCACTTCAAACTGATGCTGGAAGCCTAGTGATGGGAGATAAGGAAATAGCAGGAGAACTTAATAAGTACTTTGCGTCAGTCTTCACAGTGGAAGACATGAGTAATATCCCAACAATTAAAGGGAGTCAGGGGGCTGAGTTGAGTATGGTTGCCATTACAAAAGAGAAAGTGCTAGAAAAGCTAAAAGGTCTTAAAATTGATAAATCTCCTGGCCCTGATGGGTTACATCCTAGAGTTCTGAGGGAGGTGGCTGAGGAAATAGCGGAGGCGTTGGTTAAGATCTTTCAAAAGTCACTGGAGTCCGGGAAAGTCCCGGATGATTGGAAGATCGCTGTTGTAACCCCCTTGTTCAAGAAAGGATCAAGGCAAAAGATGGAAAATTATAGGCCAATTAGCCTAACCTCGGTTGTTGGTAAAATTCTAGAATCCATCATTAAGGATGAGGTTTCTAAATTCTTGGAAGAGCAGGGTAGGATTAGAACAAGTCAACATGGATTTAGTAAGGGGAGGTTGTGCCTGACAAACCTGTTGGAGTTCTTTGAAGAGGTGACAAGTAGGTTAGACCGGGGAAACCCAGTGGATGTGGTCTACCTAGACTTCCAAAAGGCCTTTGATAAGGTGCCACATGGGAGGCTGCTGGGCAAGGTGAGGGCCCATGGTGTTCGAGGTGAGCTACTGGTATGGATAGAGGATTGGCTGTCTGACAGGAGGCAGAGAGTTGGGATAAAAGGTTCTTTTTCGGAATGGCAGCCGGTGACAAGCGATGTCCCGCAGGGTTCAGTGTTGGGGCTGCAGCTGTTCACATTATATATTAATGATCTGGATGAAGGGACTGGGGGCATTCTAGCGAAGTTTGCCGACGATACAAAGTTAGGTGGACAGGCAGGTAGTACTGAGGGAGTGGGGAGGCTGCATCAGGATCTTGACAGTTTGGAGGAGTGGTCCAGGAAATGGTTGATGGAATTCAATGTGAGCAAATGCAAGGTCTTGCACTTTGGGAAAAAGAATAGAAGCATGGATTACTTTCTAAACGGTGAGAAAATTCATAAAGCCAAAGTACAGAGGGATCTGGGAGTGCTAGTTGAGGATTCTCTAAAGGTAAACATGCAGGTTGAGTCCGTAATTAAGAAAGCAAATGCAATGTTGTCAATTATCTCAAGGGGTTGGAATATAAAAACACTGTTGTGTTACTGAGACTTTATAAAGCTCTGGTTAGGCCCCATTTGGAGTACTGTGTCCAGTTTTGGTCCCCACACCTCAGGAAGGACATACTGGCACTGGAGCGTGTCCAGCAGAGATTCACACGGATGATCCCTGGAATGGTAGGTCTAACATACGAGGAACGGCTGAGGATCCTGGGATTGTATTCATTGGAGTTTAGAAGATTAAGGGGAGATCTAATAGAAACTTACAAAATAATACATGGCTTGGAAAGGGTGGACGCTAGGAAATTGTTTCCATTAGGCAAGGAGAATAGGACCCACGGACACAGCCTTAGAATTAGAGGGGGTAAATTCAGAACAGAAATGCGGAGACATTTCTTCAGCCAGAGAGTGGTGGGACTGTGGAATTCATTGCCACAGGGTGCAGTGGAGGCTGGGACGCTAAATGTCTTCAAGGCAGAAATTGATAAATTCTTGATGTCACAAAGAATTAAGGGCTACGGGGAGAATGCGGGTAAGTGGAGTTGAAATGCCCATCAGCCATGATTGAATGGCGGAGTGGACTCGATGGGCCGAATGGCCTTACTTCCGCTCCTATGCCTTATGGTCTTATGGTCTTAAATTGTTGTCAGATACGAGAACCTGTGGAAGAACAACAAGATTTTATACTCACTCCCACAGTCATTAATGGCTAGTACATAGGTACAAAAATAAATTGAAAAATAGCAATGGCAAACCTATCATCTGAAGAGTTTTCACCAGCAAAAGTGAGGAAATTATGTTTCAACTTTGCAGACTACACTGGACTGTTGCATTGAGCTTTCTACATTGAACCTCAAAGATCTATTAGTATTGAAGGATGTGCAAGTGCAGATGCATAAACTATTTTTAATTGCTTTTTGTTTTGCATGTGTGATAATCTAATTAGAACATAGAAAGGTACAGCACAGAACAGGCCCTTAGACCCACAATGTTGTGCCGAGACTCAATCCTAATGTAAAACATAGTAATTTAACCTATGCGCCCCTCAACTCACTGCTACCCATGTGCACGGTCCAACAGTCGCTTAAATATCCCAAATGACTTCACTTCCACCACCTCAGCTGGCAATGCATTCCATGCATTCACAACTCTCTGCGTAAAGAACTTACCTCTGATGTCTCCTTTATACCTTCCTCCTAATATCTTCAAACTATAACTTCTCGTACCAGTCAATTCTGCCCTGGGGAAAAGTCTCTAGCTATTGACTCCATCTATTCCTCTCATTATTTCGTACACCTCGATCAGGTCTCCTCTCTTCTTCCTTCTCTCCAGAGAGAAAACTCTGAGCTTATTCAACCTTTCTTCATAACGCAATCCCTCCAGTCCAGGCAGCATCCTGGTAAACCTTCTTTGCACCATCTCTAAAGCCTCTGTATCTTTCCTATAGTAGGGCGACCAGAACTGGACACAATATTCCAAATGTGGTCTCACCAGGGACTTGTAGAGCTGTAGCAAAACCTCACAGCTCTTAAACTTGATACCCCTGTTAATGAAAGCAAAAACACTTTATGCTTTCTTAACAACTCTATCCACTTGGGTGGCACCTTTGTGGGATCTATGTATTTGCTCACCCAGATCCCTCTGTTCCTCCACACTGACAAGAATCCTGTCTTTAATCCTACATTCAGCATTCGAGTTCAACCTTCTAAAATGCATCAGTTTGCATTTATCCAGGTTGAACTCCATCCGCCATTTCTCAGCCCAACTCTGCATCCTGTCTATGCCATGCTGGAGCCTGCAGTAGCCCTCTAAACTATCGATGACACCTCCAACCTCTGTCATCTGCAAATTTACTAACCCACCCCTCAACCACCTCATCCAAGTCATTTATAAAAACTACAAAGAGCAGAGGCCCAAGAACAGAGCCCTGCGGGACCCCACTCAACACTGTCCTCCAGGTAGAATACTTTCCATCTACAACCACTGTCTGCCTTCTGTCAGCCAGCCAATTCTGAATCCAGATAGCCAAATTTCCCTGTATCCCATACTTCCTGAGTTTATGAAGGAGCCTACCATGGGGAACCCTATCAAATGCCTTGCTGAAATCCATATACACCACATCCACTGCTTGACCGTTGTCGACCTGTCTTGACACCTCCTCAAAGAACTAAACTGGTGCTAATAAACATGGGACCCAATGAAAAGAATGTCAGTAGACTGCTACACTTGGTGTAGGAATAAAGGGCTAGAATTTAAAAATTATATCCTGTCCATTCAGGAATATAAAGAAGAATGTTCATACACAAATCAAGAACACTCATTTTCTCCCAAAATATGTATATTGTGAGATATGGTTTGGAGGGATTTCAAATGCAGTTTTCAAGACTGTGATAGATACATTTTTGTTTGGACTGAAATTCATCTAGTGGATAAAGTCTGAATAAAGTTTTGCGGTAGTATTGCACTGTATAGGACTTATTACGTATAAAAATACACATCACATGATGTTCTTGGCATTGGCAAACTAACTGGAGTGGCCTGCCGGGCTCTACATTTCCCATTGCACTGTGGTTGTCTTTACATAGAAACATAGAAGATAGGAGCAGGAGGAGGCCATTCAGCCCTTCGAGTCTGCTCTGCCATTGATTACAATCATGGCTGATTGTCCAACTCAATAGCCTCAACCTGCTTTCTCCCCATAAACTTTGATCCCATTCACCCCAAGTGGTCTAGTCGCCTCTCGAATACATTTAATGTTTTGGCATCAACTACTTTCTGTGGTAATGAATTCCACAGACTCACCATTCTTTGGGTGGAGAAATATCTCCACATCTCCATCCTAAATTGTGCACCCGAAATCCTCAGACTGGTTCCTCAGACCCCTGGTTCTGGACATCTGCTGAATTGCACTGAACCTTAGGATATCCTTAGACAGTCCTCTGTTAGACTCTGTGGTTAATCTAGATGTGTAGTGTTGGCTTGCTCTCTTTCCAAGGATGCTGCCTGACCATTTTACAGGTTCCAGCATTTGCTGTAATGTGCTCTGACATTTTTTCCTCCTGCCGACAATGGGGTTTTGGAGGGGGTTTGAGGAAAATGTTTTTCACCAAAGGGTAATGTGTGGTGTGTATCTGGAACTCACTGCCTAATATGGTGGTAGAGATAGGAACCTTTATGAAGTATCTGGATGAGGACTTGAAATACCATAGCATACAAGACTACAGGCCAAGTATTGGAAAATGGGATAATGATAGGTGGATAATTCATGACTGAAATGATGGGCCAAAGTGCCTTTCTCCATGGTGTAAAATTCTATGACTCTACAAATGGTGGAACTGTTTCCAGAGACCATATGGCCAATCCCCAGTTCTATTTCTTATATTTTTAAGATAGTCCATTAAAACCAACCCTTTGGCTGTTGGCTGTAGTGACTGTAACTATGTCAGCCAGGTGGACCTCATAGAATATGAGTTCCCTGACTGGGGCTGTTAACCTGGTCCAATCAGGGAGCCCTGGCTGACAAACATAAACAAGAATGTCAGAGGTTCTTCTCACTCTGAGAGCTGGTTCTGAGGGAGCTGGATCAGTGTCAAGGAATATAAAGGGTAACTTGGTGACAGGATACTGGCCTCTGTGGAGTTATTTCATTTATTGCTTGTCCTCTTCTCTCCTTATTTGGTTTACAGTAGAAATCTGAGTGAATTAAAATGCTATGAAATTGGTTAATGCAGGTCACATGGTTTCCTAATCTGGGTCCTGATATTTTAGTCTGTGTCAGAGATGGAGTATCCAATATAGATTGTGATTTAATATGTCCTTTTAACATCTTAAATGGTTTCTAATCAATCTGTTCAGATATGTCAATACACAATTCTGGAGCAGGTGACTCAGAGATATGGACACTACAACCCTGTCAGAAGGACACCCACTCTTCACAATATAGGAGCAAATTACTGCAGATGCTGGAATCTGTACTGAAAACAACAAATGCTGGAGATTACAGCAGGTCAGGCAACATCCTTGGAGAGAAAGCAAGCTAATGTTTTTAGTCTAGATGACTCTTCATTAGCTTGCTTTCTCTCCAAGGATGTTGTCTGACCTGCTGTAATCTCCAGCTTTTGTTGTTTTCTGTACACCCTCTCTGTACAGTTTATCCCTTCATACACCAATCAAAGTGGAGCATTCAAACTCCTTCCCTCAAGCCTGACAGTGTTATCCTTGTTTGGGACATCCACAAAAACTGCTCACCCACCACTCCCTTTTACTCTGAAGTTGTGGATTCTTCGGTCTAAAGGCTGACAAGAACCAGGAATTACAGGAGGTGATTCAACAGCGTGTTCAGGACTGAGCAATGTCCAGTTGAAGGGTGACTGGGGGACTACTGCCAAAGGAGATGGCTAGTTCTCAACCTTTGATATGGAGGAAAGTCTCATGTGGTCCTCGTAGAGAACTTCCAGAGGCCCGGCTGAAATATAACCTTCCCAGCCTCACTAATTCAGCTGTGATACGCTGGCATTTCATTGACCCCAGCATCTGTATTAGGGTGGAAAATCTACTGTGCAATGCTGCTGGGATGTGCCTTGGTGAGTTTTAATATGTGATGAAAATTCTAGTTCTTCATGCTGTTGATGCACCTTTGTAAGCTTTGGACGTTTCCCTCAGGAGTAGTCTGATTTCACATGTGCTGTTGTCTTTTGCTCAACGACATGGCTGAGGCAAGAAAATGAATGGTGCAGCATTTTTAATTATTTTGTTGTAACACCTTGATTAAAATGATGGATAACATATTGCAGGAATTGAATAGTTTGTATTAATTTACTGTAATGATTTGCTGTAGGATCATGCTCTGTATCTACCTCAGAATAGCAGCAAAGTGGTCATGAGTGTTTTCTTCTCCAGATGTTCATAGATATGACAATTACTCAGTGTGACACACTCTTACCATGATGATAGCGGACATCATAAAACAATTACATTCTTGGTGCAGGAATGCATATTGAGTAAACCTGCACATATTGATTTGCTTCAGGAAACAGGATTTGCACAGTGATTTTACAACAAAAATATTGTGGGGCTTCAGAATAATATTTTTCAGTTTATTTAACAATTATTGTCAAGCATCACAATAATTCAACACACAGGCACATAAGATGGTCATTTGAGTTGTCAGTTATTCCTACAGTGAGGTTAAGAAAAGCTCATGTTATGTTATTTCCAATTCATTTGCTTCAAATTTTCTGAAAGTTCCCAGCTGCTGTTCTGTAAACACTCCACAGGATGACAAAACTCTGACTTCTTACTCATTGCAGCCTCGGCCTCAATCCCTTCTCCACGTTACCATCTTCCCTTTGAATCCCCTCTTCTGTACAATTACTGCCTCTTGCCCCTCCCTTTCGCATTGTCCAGACGTACATGGATATCATTGTCAAAAGAATGACCTAATTTTTTTTTGATGCAATATTCTTTTAATGCAATAACTTTAGTTAGGCCAGATTTGGAATATTGCAGGCAGTTCTGGTCACCGCATTACCAGAAGGATGAGGATGCTTTGAAGAGGGTGCAGAGAAGCTTTACCAGGATGTTGCCTGGTCTGGAGGGTTTTAGTTATGAGGAGAGGTTGCAAAAACTCGAATTGTTTTCACTGGAAAGACAAAGGCTGAGGGGCAATCTGATAGATGTCTGCAAGATTATGAGAGGGATAGAGAGGGGATAGTCAAAGGCTTTTTCCCAGATTGCAAAGGTCAATGACAAGAAGGCATAGGTTCAAGGTGAAATGGGGGAAGGTTCAGGGGAGAAGTGTGGGGAACATTTTTCACGTAGTGTGTGATGGTGCCGATAACATACTGAAAGTGGAGGTGGTGGAAACAGTCACGTTAACAATGTTTAAGGCATATCTTGATAGACACTTGAATGGGAGGCAAACAGACGAATAGAAACTATGCATGGGCAATAAGTAGCAGGTCTAAATAAGGATTAGAAACCACTCAGGCTTGGTGAGCTAAAGGGGTTGTCACTGTGCTGTATTGAATTGTATTCCAGTGTATTTTATCAGGTTGTTAGGACCTTGTATTCTCAGTCATAGAGATGTACAGCATGGAAACAGACCCTTCGGTCCAACCCGTCCATGCCGACCAGATATTCCAACCCAATATAGTCCCACCTGCCAGCACCCGGCCCATATCCCTGCAAACTCTTCATACATATATACCCATCCAAATGCCTCTTAAATGTTGCAATTGTACCAGCCTCCACCACATCCTCTGGCAGCTCATTCCATACACGTGCTACCCTCTGCATAAAAAGGTTGTCCCTTAGGTCTCTTTTATATCTTTCCCCTCTCACCTTAAACCTATGCCCTCTAGTTCTGGACTCCCCGACCCCAGGGAAAAGACTTTGCCTATTTTTCCTATCTATGCCCCTCATAATTTTGTAAACCTCTATAAGGTCACCCCTCAGCCTCTGACACTCCAGGGAAAACAGCCCCAGCCTGTTCAGCCTCTCCCTGTAGCTCAGATCCTCCAACCCTGGCAACATCCTTGTAAATCTTTCAAGTTTCACAACATCTTTCCGATAGGAAGGAGACCAGAATTGCATACAATTTTCCAACAGTGGCCTAACCAATGTCCTGTACAGCCGCAACATGACCTCCCAACTACTGTACTCAATACTCTGACCACTAAAGGAAAGCATACCAAACGTCTTCTTCACTATCCTATCTATCTGCGACTCCATTTTTAAGGAGCTATGAACCTGCACTCCAAGGTCTCTTTGTTCAGCCACACTCCCTAGGACCTTGGAGAAAGTGAGGACTGCAGATGCTGGAGATCAGAGCTGAAAAATATGTTGCTGGAAGGTCAGGCAGCATCCAAGGAGCAGAAGAATCACGTTTTGGGCATAAGCCCTTCTTCAGGAATGGGGAAGGTGTGCCAAGCAGGCTAAGATAAAAGGTGGGGAAGAGGGACTTGGGGGAGGGGCATTGGGAATGCGATAGATGGAAGGAGGTTAAGGTCAGGGTGATAGGCTGGAGAGGGGGTGGGGGCGGAGAGGTCAGGAAGAAGATTGCAGGTCAAGAAGGCGGTGCTGAGTCCGAAGGTTGGGACTGAGATAAGGTGGGGGGAGGGGAAATGAGGAAACTGGAGAAATCTGCATTCATCCCTTGTGGTTGGAGGGTTCCTATTGGAAGATGAGGCGCTCTTCCTCCAGGGGTCATGTTGCCATGGTCTGGCGATGGAGGAGGCCAAGGACTTGCATGTCCTTGGCGGAGTGGGATGGGGAGTTAAAGTGTTCAGCCACGGGGCGGTTGGGTCGGTTGGTCTGGGTGTCCCAGAGGTGTTCTCTGAAACGTTCCACAAGTAGGCGGCCTGACTCCCCAATGTAGAGGAGGCCACATCGGGTGCAGCAGATGCAGTAAATGATGTGTCTGGAGGTGCAGGTGAATTTGTGATGGATATGGAAGGATCCACTGGGGCCTTGGGGGGAGGTGAGGGGGGAGGTGTGGGCGGAAGTTTTGCATTTCTTCCGGCTGCAGGGGAAGGTACCGGGAGTGGAGGTTGAGTTGGTGGGGGGTGTGGCCCTGACGAGGGAGTCACGGAGGGAGTGGTCTTTCCGGAACGCTGATAGGGGAGGGGAGGGAAATATATCCTTGGTGGTGGGGTCTGTTTGGAGGTGGCGAAAATGACGAAGGTTGATATGATGTATCTGGAGGTTGGTGGGTTGGTAGGTGAGGACCAGTGGGGTTCTGTCCTGGTGGCAATTGGAGGGGCGAGGTTCAAGGGCGGAGGAATGGGAAGTGGAGGAGATGCGGTTGAGAGAATCATCAACCACATATGAGGGGAAAATTGCGGTCTTTGAAAAAGGAAGCCATCTGGGTTGTTCGGTATTGGAATTGGTCCTCCTGGGAGCAGATGCGGTGGAGGCGAAGGAATTGGGAATATGGGATGGCGTTTTCACAGGGTGCAGGGTGGGAGGAGGTGTAATCTAGGTAGCTGTGGGAGTCGGTCAGTTTATAGTAAATGTCCGTGTTGAGTCGGAAGCCCGAGATAGAAATGGAGACGTCTATGAAGGGGACGGAGGAGTCTGAGACGGTCCAGGTAAATTTGAGGTCGGGGTGGAAGGTGTTAGTAAAGTGGATGAACTGTTCAACATCCTCGTGGGAGCACGAGGTAGCACCGATACAGTCATCGATGTAGCGGAGGAAAAGGTGGGGAGTGGTGCCAGTGTAGCTGCGGAAGATGGACTGTTCCACATATGTAGACAGGCCAACAAGAGGTGAGGCCATACTGGATTTGGTTCTGGGTAACGAACCAGGCCACGTGTTAGAATTAAAGGTAGGTGAGCACTTTGGGGATAGTGACCATAATTCGGTGATTTTTACACTCGTGATGGAGAGGGATAAGTGTGTACTACAGGGCAAGAGTTACAGTTGGGGTAAGGGAAATTATGATGCGGTGAGGCATGACTTAGGATGTGTGGCTTGGAAAAGTAGACTCCAAGGCAAGAGTGTAAAGGATATGTGGAACTTGTTCAAGGGGCAACTATTGAGTGTCCTTGATAATTATGTACCTGTCAGGCAGGAAGGTAAGGGTCGTGCGAGGGAGCCGTGGTTTAATAAGGAATTGGAATCCCTTGTTAAATGGAAGAGGGCGGCCTATCTCAAGATGAGACGTGAAGGTTCAATTGGGGCGATTGAGAGTTATAGGGTAGCCAGGAAGGACCTGAAGAGAGAGCTAAAAGCAGCAAGGAGGGGACATGAAAGGTCCTTAGTCGATAGGATTAGGGAAAACCCTAAGGCTTTCTATAGGTATGTTAGGAATAAAAGAATGACTAGGGTAGGAATAGGTCCAGTCAAGGATAGTAGTGGGAAGTTGCGTGTGGAGGCGGAAGAGATTGGGGAGACACTGAATGAATACTTTTCTTCAGTATTTACTCAGGAACAGGGCATTGTTGTAGATGAGAATACTGAGTCACAAATAAGTAGAATGGATGGCTTTGAGGTATGTAGAGAAGAGGTGTTGGAAATCCTGGAAAAGGTGAAAATTGATAAGTCCCCTGGGCCTGATGGCATTTATCCTAGGATTCTCTGGGAAGCAAGGGAGGAGATTGCAGAGCCATTGGCCTTGATTTTTATGTCCTCTTTGTCTACAGGAGTAGTCCCAGAAGACTGGAGGATAGCAAATGTGGTTCCCTTGTTCAAAAAGGGGAGTAGGGATAGCCCTAGTAACTATAGGCCGGTGAGTCTCACTTCTGTTGTGGGCAAAGTCTTAGAGAGAATTGTAAGGGATAGGATTTATGCACATCTGGATAGGAATAATGTGATCAAGGATAGTCAGCATGGTTTTTGTGAAGGGCAAGTCGTGCCTCACAAACCTTATTGAATTCTTTGAAAAGGTGACGAAGGAGGTTGATGAGGGGAAAGCGGTAGATGTGGTATATATGGATTTTAGTAAGGCGTTTGATAAGGTTCCCCATGGTAGGCTACTGCAGAAAATACGGAGATATGGCATTGAGGGTGAGTTGGAGGTTTGGATTAGGAATTGGCTGGATGGAAGAAGACAGAGGGTAGTAGTTGATGGCAAAGTTTCTTCATGGAGTGCCGTCACTAGCGGTGTTCCGCAAGGATCTGTTTTGGGACCATTGCTGTTTGTCATTTTTATAAATGACCTGGAAGAGGGGTTAGAAGGTTGGGTGAGCAAGTTTGCGGATGATACGAAAGTCGGAGGAGTTGTTAACAGTGAGGAAGGATGTGGCAGGTTACAGCAGGATATAGAGAAGCTGCAGAGCTGGGCAGAAAGGTGGCAGATGGAATTCAATGTAGCTAAGTGCGAGGTGATTCACTTTGGGAAGAATAACAAAAAGATGGGGTACTGGGCTAATGGTCGGATTCTTGGTAGTGTGGATGAACAGAGGGATCTTGGTGTCCATGTACACAGATCTCTGAAAGTTGCCACCCAGGTAAATAGTGCGGTGAGGAAGGCATATGGCGTACTGGCTTTTATTGGTAGAGGAATTGAGTTCCGGAGTCCTGAGGTCATGATGCAGTTGTATAAGACTCTGGTACGGCCGCATCTGGAATATTGTGTGCAGTTTTGGTCGCCATACTATAGGAAGGATGTGGAGGCATTGGAACGGGTGCAGAGGAGGTTTACCAGGATGTTGCCTGGTATGGAAGGAAAATCGTATGAGGAAAGACTGAGGCACTTGGGGCTGTTTTCACTAGAGAAAAGAAGGTTTAGGGGTGACTTGATTGAGGTGTACAAGATGATTAGGGGGTTAGATAGGGTAGACAGTATGAACCTTTTCCCGCGTATGGAGTCGGGTATTACAAGGGGGCATAGCTTTAAATTAAGGGGGGGTAGATATAGGACTGATGTTAGGGGTAGGTTCTTCACTCAGCGAGTCGTTAGTTCATGGAATGTCCTGCCAGTAACAGTGGTGGACTCTCCCTCTTTATGGGCATTTAAGAGGGCATTGGATAGGTATATGGAGGATAGTGGGTTAGTGTAGTTTAGGTGGGCTTGGATCGGCGCAACATCGAGGGCCCAAGGGCCTGTACTGCGCTGTATTCTTCTATGTTCTATGTTCTATATCCGACAAAGAAGCAAGCATACCTGGGGCCCATGCGGGTGCCCATGGCTACTCCTTTGGTTTAGAGGAAGTGGGAGGATTGGAAAAAGAAGTTGTTCAGAGTGAGGACGAGTTCAGTCAGTCGAAGGAGGATGGCAGTGGAAGGGTACTGGTTGGTATGGCGGGAAAGGAAGAAGTGGTGGGCTTTGAGGCCTTCGTGATGGGGGATGGAGGTGTATAGGGACTGGATGTCCTAGGACCTTACCATTAAGTGTATAAGTCCTGCTAAGATTTGTTTTCCCAAAATGCAGCACCTCGCATTTATCTGAATTAAACTCCATCTGCCACTTCTCAGCCCATTGGCCCATCTGGTCCAGATCCTGTTGTAATCTGAGGTAACCCTCTTCGCTGTCCACTACACCTCCAATTTTGGTGTCATCTGCAAAGTTACTAACTGTACCTCTTATACTCGCATCCAAATCATTTATGTAAATGACAAAAAGTAGAGAGCCCAGCACCGATCCTTGTAGCACTCCAATGGCCACAGGCCTCCAGTCTAAAAAACAACCCTCCACCACCACTCTCTGTCTTCTACCTTTCAGCCAGTTCTGTATCCAAATGTCTAGTTCTCCCTGTATTCCATGAGATCTAACCTTGCTAATCAGTCTCCCATGGGGAATCTTGTCGAACGCCTTACTGAAGTCCATATAGATCACATCTACTGCTCTGCCCTCATCAATCTTCTTTGTTACATCTTCAAAAAACTCAATCAAGTTTTAGAGAGATGATTTCCCACGCACAAAGCCATGTTGACTATCCCGAATCAGTCCTTGCATTACCAAATACATGTACATCCTGTCCCTCAGGATTCCCTCCAACAACTTGCCCACCACCGAGGTCAGGCTCACCGGTCTATAGTCTCCTGGATTGTCCTTACCATCCTTCTTAAACAATGGCACCATATTTGCAAACCTCCAGTCTTCCGGCACCTCACCTGTGACTATCGATGTTACAAACATCTCAGCAAGAGGCCCAGCAATCACTTCTCTAGCTTCCCACAGAGTTCTCGGGCACACCTGATCAGGTCCTGGGGATTTATCCACCTTTAACTGTTTCAAGACATCCAGCACTTCCTCCTCTGTAATCTGGACGTTTTGCAAGATGTCATCATCTATTTCCCTACAGTCTATATCTTCCATATCCTTTTCCACAGTAAATAATGATGCAAAATATTAATTTAGTATCTCCCCCATTTTCTGTGGATCCACACAAAGGCCACCTTGCTGATCTTTGAGGGGCCCTATTCTCTCCCTAGTTACCCTTTTGTCCTTAATATATTTGTAAAACCCCTTTGGATTCTCCTTAATTCTATTTACCAAAGCTATCTCATGTCCCCGTTTTGCCCTCCTGATTTCCCACTTAAGTATACTCCTACTTTCTTTTTATTCTACTAAGGATTCACTCGATCGATCCTGTCTATACCTGACATATGCTTCCTTCTTTTTCTTAACCAAACCCTCAATTTCTTTAGTCATCCAGCATTCCCTACAGCTACCAGCCTTCCCTTTCACCCTGACAGGAATATACAATCTCTGGATTCTTGTTGTCTAATTTCTGAAGGCTTCCCATTTTCCAGCCGTCCCTTTACCTGCGAACATCTGCCTCCAATCAGCTTTTGAAAATTCTTGCCTAATACCGTCAAAATTGGCCTGTCTCCAATTTAGAACTTCAATATTTAGATCTGGTCTATCCTCTTCCATCACGATTTTAAAACGAATAGAATTATGGTCACTGGCCCCAAAGTGCTCCCCCACTGACACCTCAGTCACCTGCCCTGCCTTATTTTCCAAGAGTAGGTCAAGTTTTGAACCTTCTCTAGTAGGTACATCCACATACTGAATCAGAAAATTGTCTTGTGCACACTTAAGAAATTCCTCTCCATCTAAACCCTTAACACTATGGCAGTCCCAGTCGATGTTTGAAAAGTTAAAATCCCCTACCATAACCACCCTATTATTCTTACAGACAGCTGAGATCTCCTTACAAGTTTGTTTCTCAATTTCCCTCTGACTATTGGGGAGGTCTATAATACAATCCAAATAAGGTGATCATCCCTTTCTTATTTCTCAGTTCCACCAAATAACTTACCCGGATGTATTTCTGGGAATATCCTCCCTTAGCACAGCTGTAATGCTATCCCTTATCAAAAATGCCACTCCCCCCTCCTCTCTTGCCTCCCTTTCTATCCTTCCTGTAGCATTTGTATCCTGGAACATTAAGCTGCCAGTCCTGCCCATCCCTGAGTCATGTTTCTGTAATTGCTATGATATCCCAGTCCCATGTTCCTAACCATGCCCTGAGTTCATCTGCCTTCCCTGTTAGGCCCCTTGCATTGAAATAAATGCAGTTTAATTTATTAGTCCTACCTTGTCCCTGCCTGCCCTGACTGTTTGACTCACTTCTGTTCTCAGCTGTACCCGTCTCAGATCGATCCCTTTCCTCACTATCTCCATGGGTCCCACCCCCCCACCTTACTAGTTTAAATCCTCCCAAGCAGTTCGAGCAAATTTCCCTGCCAGTATATTAGTCCCCATTCCAATTTAGGTACAATCCATCCTTCTTCTACAGGTCACTTCTACCCCAAAGGAGATTCCAATGATCCAAAAATGTGAACCCTTCTCCCATACACCAGCTCCTCAGCCATGCATTCATCTGCTCTATCCTCCTATTCCTGCCCTCACTAGCTCATAGCACTGGGAGTAATCCAAATATTACTACCCTTGAGGACCTCCTTTTTAAATTTCTGCCTAACTCTCTGTAATCTCCCTTCAGAGTCTCAACCTTTTCCCTTCCAATGTCGTTGGCTCCAATGTGGACAATGACCTTCTGGTCCCTCTCCCCCGTGAGAACATTCTGCACCCTCTCTGAGACATCCTTGATCCTGGCACCAGAGAAACAACACACCATTCTGCTTTTTCTCTGCTGGCCACAGAAAGGTCTGTCTGTACCTCTGACTACAGAATCCCCTAACACAATTGATCTCTTGGAAGCCGACATACCCCTCGTTGCATTACTGCCAGTCTCAATACCAGAAACGTGGCTGTTTGTGCAACGTTCCCCTGAGAATCCATCACACCCTACATTTTCCTAAGCAACATACCTGTTTGAAATGGGTGTATCCACAAAAGACTCCTGCTCTAGCTGCCTATCTCCCTTACCCTTCCTGGAGTTAACCCATCTATGTGACTGTATCTGAGACTGTCCCCCCTTTATATAACTGCCATCCATCACATACTGTTGCTGTTGCAAATTCCTCATTGCTTCTATTTGTCTCTCCAACCGATCCACTCGATCTGATAAGATTCGCATCCAACAGCATTTATGGCAGATATAATCCGCAGTAACCCTTAAACTCTCTTTAAACTCCCACATCTGACAAGTAGTACATATCACTGCAAAGGCCATTTTTGCTCTTTCACAACCTACAGACCCAGAAAATAACACCATCTTATTCCTCTACAAACACTGCCCCAGGTTAAATTAATAGCTATGGCTTATATTTTAAGTTTAATCAAGAGACTTACCTCCAAAAACATATAATCAAGAAAGAACCGACTGTACCCACTACTGCAGCCTTTCTCTTGGACAGACTTAAAACAACAATTAACTTATCTGATTCTGTGATGTGAACTTCACCCAACAGTTCCTCCAAGATTAGTTGTGAATTTCACTGTTTGTTAATTTTCCCAGATGCACTCCGATGTTCAGCGAGACACGAATTCAAACAGCAAAGGTGATAACTGTGCAGGTTTTTTTTTTTTTCTCTCTCTCTCTCTCTCTCTCCTGCACTGTCCTCACCATGTGTTCTTCTCCGTTTTGACTTTTTTTTTCTAAAGTTCCAAAACAATGCGACAGCATATAAAAACAGTAATTGCTGCTCCTGGAATTCGAGGAAATCACCTCCAACACCTAAAATACCTCCAAATAAGGAGCAGCTCTTCAAGCCAGAAATTTTTCCCATCCTCAATCTTGGATTACCCAGAATCCAGCTAAAAGAGATGGAAGCACATTCAATAACAGAAATTAAAATTGGATCAGTAAGTAGAGGGCCAATTTCCTAGGGTTACTGAAAGTAGTACAATTGCACCTTTCAAAGGATTATTATGACCCAATGGTCCAAATGGCCTCTTTCTATGCTGAATAAGTCCATGATTCCATGGTCCAAGCTGCTTCAGTCCATCAAGATTTTCTGATAGCTGTCAGGCTATGACATCTGCTAATAGTTTAAGGGTACTATTTTGTTTTCAACAATTAGGGATAGAACAAACAGCTATAGTTTTGCAATTTCATTCATAAATTTCTGGCAAGTAGAAAAGAGGAAAGTGGGAGCAATCCATTGGAAAGGGGTTTTTTGTCGAAAAGGAACAGCAAAACATATAGCCACATTTTTCTCAACACCATTTTACCTAAATTCATCAGATTAGATTTTCTCGCTCTACCTCCAGAACCCTTAATGCTTTGAGACTCTCATCCACCTCATATTCTAGTGTCTGCACACAAGGGAGCTGTGAATTAAGACAGGGATATTGAATTCTATGTCTGGGGAGCAGCAATAGTGCAGGTTGTGTTAAGTGAATAAAAGACTTAGTGCAGAATTGTGCCTAAGCAAAAGAATCATGATGCAGATTTAATCATGGTTTCCAAAGGACAATTGTTTAATTACTTGTCGTAGAATAATTTTCATGGCTACAGAAATAAAGATTGGGGACCATGATGAGATGAGTTGTACCTGCAGAGAGATAGAATGGATATAATTGGCTGAATGGCTTCCTATTATTTTACAACTATTATTATGTTAAAACTGAATTCAGGAACCAATGGAACAGTAAAGATGTGAATCATCCAGTTTCACCACAGCTGACAAGAAATATCGAGTCGCTGCATGATATGCAAGATTTTTTTCTTGAACAAGAACAAGGCAAAAACACAGCATTGGTTTAGATCTTTGCTGACCATTGCTTTATCCATAAACAAAAATATGAAAAATAGGGTGGCACAATGGCACAGTAGTTAGCACTGCTGCCTCACAGCACCACAGATCTGGGTTCAATTCCCACCTCAGGCGACTGACTGTGTAGAGTTTGCATATTCTTCCCTGTGTCTGCGTGGGTTTCCTCCCACAGTCCAAAAATGTGCAGGTTCAGTGAATTGGCTATGCTAAATTGCCTGTAGTGTTAGGTGTAGGGGAATGGGTCTGTGTGGACTTGTTGGGCCTAACGACCTGTTTCCACACTATAAGTAATCTTAAAAAAAAATGCATGTTTTATTTAAACACTATAAAAACATCCAAGTTCGCAAAACAAGGGTATACCATTTGGCCCATATCTGGTTAACTGTTTAGAACAATGCAAAATAAAATTCTTGCTGATTCCCTGTTCAGCTTCTGTATCAAATATCTTTGGAATTTTATTCCTGAGAGACTATGAGGCTTACGCTATGAAAATATTTCAGGCTGAGATAGTGAGGATTTTGAACAAAGGGGAATCAAGAGTCTTAGGAAAAGAAATTAGAGTTCTGGTCATGATCTGACCGGTTATGATTTTATTGACTGGCAAGGCAGACTCAACAGGCTGAGTAGCTATTCTTTATGTTCTTATAGTCACGTCTTAAGAGTGACAATGGTTTCAGTGTCAACCTTTTTTGTGCAGTAAACATTAAATCTCTTAATAACTGAAGAGTCATATAGAGTCAGAGTCCAACAGCACGGAGACAGGCCCTTCGGCCCAAACTGGTCCATGCCGACCAAAATGTCCATCCACGCTAACCCCATTTCCCTGCACTTGGCCTTTATCCTTCTAATCCTTTCTTATCCATGTATTTGACCAAATGCCTTTTAAATGTTGTTATTGTACCCACCTCTACCACTTCCGCTATCAGCTCATTCTATATACGTACCATCCTCTGAGTAACAAAGTTGACCATCGGGTTCCCTTTTATTTTTTCACCTCTAACCTTAAACTGATGCCCTCTAGTCCTTGATCCCCCAACCTTAGTAAAAGACTGAGTGCATTCACCCTACCCATGTCACTCATGATCTTATACACCTCCATAAGGTACCCCCTCAGTCTCCTATGCTCTAAAGGAAAAAAATCCTAGCTTGTCCAACCTCTCCAAGTAACTCAGACCCTTGAGTCCTGGCAACATCCTTGCAAATTTCTTCTGCACTCTTTCCAGTTTAATAAAATCCTTCCGATAACAAGGTGACCAAAACTGAAAACAATCCTCCAAGTGTGGTCTCACCAATGTCCTGTACAACTGCAACATAACTTCCCAACTTCTATACTCAATGCTCTGACTGCCAAAAGTCTTCTTCACTGACCTGTCGACCTGTGACTCCACTTTCAGTGAACCATGCACCTGAACGCCAAGGTCCTCTGTTCCACTACACTCCTTAAGGCCCTACCATTCACCATGAAACTCCTAACTTGATTTGACTTTCCAAAATGCAATACCTCACACTTACCTATATTAAAATCCATTTGCCATTCTTGGCCCACTTCCCCAGCTGATCAAGATCCTGTTGCAATTTCTGATAACCTTCTTCAATGTCCACGATACCTCCTATTTTAGTGTCATCTGCAAATTACTAATCATGCCTTGTACATTCTCATTGAAATCGTTGATATAGAGAACAAACAGCAATGGACGCAGCACCAATCCCTGAGGCACACCATTAGTCACAAGCCTCCAGTCTCACAAGCATCCTTCAACTATTACTCTCAGCATCCTACTGTCAAGCCAATTATGTATCCAATTTGCCAGCTCCCTCTGAATTCCATGTGATCTAACCTTCCAGAGCAGCCTACCATGTGGAACTTTATCAAATGCCTTACTGAAATCCAAAAAGACTACGTCTACTGCCCTACCCTCGTCAACTTGCCCGGTCACTTTATCAAAGAACTTGAACATATTTGTGAGGCATGATCTCCCATACACACGGCCATGCTGACGATTCCTAATCAAACCCTGTCTTTCCAAATGCAAGAATCTTATCTCTCAGAATATTCTCAAGTAACTTACCCACCGCAGATATTAAGATAACTGGCTTATAGTTCCCAGTTTTCTTTTTGCAGCTCCCCTTGAATAAGGGCACAACATTCACTACCCTCCAGTTTTCCTGCACCTCACCCGTGGCTAACAATGATGCAAAAATATCAGCCAGGGGCCCTGCAAATTCTTCTCTAGCCTCTTTAGTGTTCTTGGATGTATCTGGTGAGGACCAGGAGATTTATCCTTCATACATTCTAATACATCCAACACCTCCTCTATTGTGATATGGTCTGTCCCCAAGACATCACCACTAATTTCCCAAATCTTCATGTCTTTCTTTGTGGTAAACACAGAGGAGAAATATTCATTGAGGACCTCACCCATCTCCTACAGTTCTACACATACGTGTCCATTTTGGTCCTTGAGGAGTCCTATTCTCTCTCTGGTTGGACTTTTTCTTTTAATATACTTAAAGAAGCTCTTTGGATTCACCCGAAACTTCTCAGCCAAGGCTATCTCATACCCCCTCATTTCACACTCCTGATTTCCTTCTTCAGTCAACTCCCGTATTCCCTGTATACCTCCAGGGATTCCCTTGATCCCAGCTGCCTGTACCTGAGCCATACCTCCTTTTTTCTGGTCAAAGCCTCAATCTCTCTTGTCATCCAGTGTTCCCTATTCCTGTAACCTTGCCTTTTACCTCACAGGAAGATATAGACCTTGAACTTGAGCTATCTCACTTTTAAATGCCTCCCACTTGCCAGAAATCCCTTTGCCTGTGAACAAAGTACTCCAATCAACCCCTGCAAGCTCCTGTATAATTCCATCAAAATTCGCCTTGCCCCAATTTAGAACTTGAACCCGTGGACCGGTCTTGTCCCCCTCTATAACTATTTTAAAATTAATAAAAGTATGATCACTGGTCCCAAAATGGTCCCCCCTTGTCACCTCAGTCACCTGTTCTGTACTATTTCACAAGAGTACGTTGGGTTTTGCCTCTTCCTGAGTATGAAGCTTTATATACTGCTTGAGGAAACTTTCCTTAATGCACTTAACAAATTCAACCCCATCTAAGCCCTTAACATTCTGGCAGTCCCAACCTATTTTAGGAAAATTAATATCCCCTATTCTGACAACCCTATTGCTCCTGCAAGTCTCGCCAATTTCTCAGCATATTTGTTACTTTAATTCCCATTGACGATTTGGGCGCCTTTAGTACAAACCCAGTAATGTCACCATCCCCTTCTTATTTGTTAGCTCCACCCACAAAGTCTCACGGGATCATTCTTCAGTTATTTAATCTCTGATTACTACTGTGATACTTGCTTTAATCAAAAATGCATGTCTCCCTCCCCTCTTTCCATAACTGTCCTGCCTAAAGCGCCTGCACACTAGCACATTAAGCTGCCAGTCCTGTCCCTCCCTTGGCCATGTTTTTGTAATGGCTCCAATATCCCAATCCCATGTACCTATCCACAGCTTGAATTCATTGGCCTTACCTGTCAGCCCTCTTGCTTTGAAATAGATGCAATTTCATCCAACAGACATTCCTTGCTCCCTATCGTGTTCCAGTCTAACCTGTCTCTTCACTTTACTATTTCTGATTACTGTATCTCCTTCCAGCTTTTCACTTGCCTCCCTGCTGTTGACGATTCTACCACCCTGCCAATCCAGTTTAAACCTTCCCTGTAGCACTAGCAAACCTGTTTGCACATGGAGGCAAACAACTTTGAAAATTCACAATTGCCACATTTTCCAGTGTAGAATAACTGCACAAAATGACAATTCTCTGAAAGGTAGAATCTGAATACAGTAAGGGAAAGTTTCTTCTAATAGGTTTCTGATTTTGCTGATTTAAGTTTTCCATCCAGAGACTGTACAAAAGGAAAGGTTTATTGATTCATGTTTATTCTGATTTTAGTAAGAATTAACAAGAACAATTATCCATCCTTTGTATCCTTCCTATGAGGCAAACAGTACTCAATTATCTCAGTTTCAATCTCCATCAGCAATTTGTAGCATAGAGTAATGAGACAGTATTGAATCACTGCAAAGCTACCATCCAAGAAAGCAGTGGAAATTATCTTCTTTCATGAAACACTATTTAACTATTTTCTTTCAGGCATGCAAAATGACAAATCTCTAACCTTACAAATTAAAGTAACAAAAGAAACGATCAGAATTCATAAAGAACCAGAGGGAAATAATGAAGTATTTTAAATGAAGCAGGGCTAGTGTATAAAATGGCTCATAAAACCAAAATAAATCTGAAGATAAAAGGTACAAATTGGATAATACCACTCATCAATAGTCAAGTCTATTATGCATATGTCTTTGATTGATCCATTGTGTTAAAAGGCTGCTACAGTATTGAAAAACTTGCTGAAGAGAAAATTAATTGCTGTCTTCTCACTCAGCAACATATCCACTATGCAAATTCCCCATTGTTGTATAATCACTAATAAAAAATTGTGGATATTGAATTCAATGCTTTTCTTACAAAGCTACAGTATTAGCTTAATATTGGACAACTGTCTTGTTTCTCCCTCTGCTTTTTGACTCATGTCTTTGAAGGCTACCTGTACGACGGTTCAGAAGGGGAACTAAATATTCAAAGATATTTGACCTTTAGGAAGGACCAGAAAAGAAAGATGAGGAGCTGGAACTGTACTAATAATAAGTGATGGGTACATTATTAAGGGAGGATCTCCGATTTGAAGAACAACGTGTGAAAGCTGAAGCAAGAACAGAAATCACTGAGAAATCCTAGCAGGTATGGCTGGGGAGAGAAAGCAGACGTTTTGATTCCAGTGATCCTTCTTCAGAACCGTTCTGAGGAAGGGGCATTGGATAAGAAACATTAACTCTGCTTTCTCTCCTCAGTTGCTGCCAGATCTGCTGAGTTTTCCTGGCAATTTTATTTTAGTTTCTGATTTCTAGCATCTGCAGTTCTTCTTTTTTGTTTAAAGTGTGAAAGCTGTTTGGGTGGAACTAAGAAACATCAATGGGCACAACACATTAGTTATGGTTCTCCAAGTGGTAGTGCTGGCTTGGAGAGAGGGGAAAAGCATGTAGCATGGGCAGTACCGAGTATAGACTGGGGAAACCAACTGTGAGGATGAATTTCTGGTGTGTATTGAATTTCCAAAGCAGCATGTTGAGGAACCAACCAGAGAACATATTATTTTAGATCTTGTATTATGTAATGAAAAACACTTTATAACAGTCTTCTTGTGAAGGAACAATTAAGGATGAGTGACCACAATATGTTAGAATTTTACATTATATTTGAAAGTGAGATAGTTTATTCTTAATTAAGAGTGTTAAATTTGAAAGACAAAAACGATGTACACATGAAACACAAATCGCTTGAGCTGGATTGGGAAAATACATTAAAAGACATGACTATACACAGGTAATGGAATGTCTTTAAAGGACTATTATAAAACTCACAGCAACTGTACATTCCTTCAAGGTATTAAAAACTCATGAAAGGTCATTGAACTTTGGCTGAAAAAGGAAGACCAGTATTGTATATGATTAAAAGAAAAGGCCGGTGAAGTTGCCAGACAAAGCAGTAATTCTGAGGAGTGGGAGATTTCAAAACATGGTAAAGAACAAACAAAAATGTGGTAAGTAGAGAGAGAATCCAATCAAGCAAAACAGCATTAAAATGGACCAGAAATATTTCTATAAATATGTAAATAAATGATTGGTTGAAGCTATTGCTGGTCCATTGTATGCATTCAGAAGATTTTCATGGGTATAGAGAATTGCTAAATTATTACTTTGCATCTGTTACCACTGAGGAAGACAGAAGAAATCTCCTAGAACTAAAGATCCAAGTGACTTGGGAGAATATTATGTTGAAGGAAATGAGTGTTAGTAAGTAGATCATCCTGCAGAAATTAATGAGACTGAAAGTTGATAAACCCCCAGGATCTGATAGTCTAAATCTCAGAAATAGAAGGAATTGTCATTTAAATAAATGAAGTCCTCATAATCATCTTCTGAAATTCAATAAATTCTGTAATGGTCCTTGCAAATTAGAGGGTAGCTGATGTCACTTCTCTATTAAAGAAGGAACTGAAAAAGAAAACATGAATCAACATATCTGTTTACTGAAATAACTGCACAGAGGCCGGTATCCCATCACCAAGTCACCATTTATTCATGTTTGCGCAGTACATGGGCTCTGACCAGCCAGCTCAAAGCCAGTTCCTAGACTGAGGTGACCTTCCGAATCTCCTGCTTATATTTTCTCTTTTTTTCTCTGTTTATTTTTTCTTTTTTTTCTTTTTTTTTCTCCATGTTGTATGTGTGCAGGAATCTCCTGTTTATATCCATCAGCCAGGGCTTCCTGATTGGTACAGGTTAACAACTCCAGTCAAGGATCACATAGTCAATGAGATCCACCTGACCCTGGTTCCAATCATTGCATTAACCTTACATCTATAATAGGGAAAATCCTAGAATCAATTGTAAATAATGAGACAAATAGACACCTGGATGATAATATTCTGATTGAGCACAGTCAGCATGGTTATATGAATAGAAAGTCAGGTTTGACAAAGTTATTGGAATTTTGTTACACTGTTACGAAGCTATTAGGGAGGTTAATTGGGTGTTAACCTTAACTGTAAGATTTGATCACAAGAGTAATGAAGTCTGGCTTGGATTGTTAGAACAGTTTGGTTAGACCACACCTGGTGTACAGTGTGCAGTTTTGTCTTCCTTATCTCAGGAAAGACAGCATTATCTTGGAGGGAGCACAACAAAGGTTCACTGGACTTGTTTCTGGATGATGGACATTCCAGTGAAGAGAGATTAGACAAACTATGCCTGTGTTTTCTACTGTTTTGAAGAATGAATGGTGATCTCATTGAAACTTACAAAATACTTAAAGGGATAGAGAGGGTAGATGTAGGTAAGACAGTCTGGAACCAAAATTAAAGAGATGCTACTTAAGTCTGAGACTAAGAATATTTTCTTTTATTCAGAGCATTGTGAAACTTTGGAATTCTCTATCACAGAGTACTGTGGAGCATCAGTCATTGAGTATATTTAAGACAGACATTGATATGTTCCTGATTAGCAATGGTGTTCAAGTTTATGGAGCTGGGTCTGTTAAAAGACATTAAAGTGTTTGACCTGTCATGATCATATTGAATGGTGGAGCAGTCTTGATGGGCTGAATGGTTGACTTCTATTCCAGCTTGAGCACACCTCAACCTTTCTTAAAGTGGAGAAATGATAGTGGAATATTAATTTTTAACAAGGCATTTCTTGAGAGTCAAATGACTTGCAATAACTGTTTGTTTACTGGAGGCCCACAAACTGGACTTGCAATTGTCAGGTTGCTGTTTCACCTTTGGATATGATTTGGTTTATATGCCGGCCAGACAGAAGGGAAGAACTCCAAGCTCAGCTTTCTTGTTATCCTGAATACAAAATCTCCTAAGCAAGCTGCAGGTTGAAAAGATTCCAGCAAGGACAGTTATTGCTTGCTAACATCCATTTCCATCTCCAAGAATGACAAACCCAACAGCCACCTGCACAATCCAATCCTTCTCTTTCATTTCTTCCAAGAATGAATCATTATTGGTCAAACATTTCTTTTTTCTCAAACTGAATGGTGGACAGAGAAAATCCTTTTGTTTTCTGTCTGAAAAGGTGTGTAAATGTATATGTGTTTTGCAGTATTTAGAAGGATTAGCATTTAGATTTTCATATTAAAATGTATGCATGTTCATCCAATCTGCATCTTTATTAAATAACATAAACCAATATATATAAACTGGTTAAAAACCTATAATTTGTCTTTATTAAAGAAGCCTGGTTGATGGATCTTCTTATTCCAAGTTTGAGATAGAGAAAACATTTGACTATCCAGATCAGAAACCAGGTAAAACAACTACATTTATGATGTTACACACAGAGCAATGGGACTAGAGAAAGATGGTGCATTCTTTGAATCTTGATTGTAACACTGATTAACCATGTCTCACAAAACCACTGAGAATCAACATTTTGTGTTAATTCAAAAAAATTGCTTGATCTTGAAAACCAGACAGATAAAGCTGGCATATTATCATGGAGTAGGAATTTATACTTTTAGCCCCTGTGAAGGGAATCTTCCACCTATCACATATGGGTCTGAGTTGAAGTATTTCTTTGTGACCACTACCGTCACAAAACAATGCAGAATGCACACATTTGAGTTGTCATAGAGTCATACAGCATGGAAATAGGCCCTTTGGTCTAACTGGTCCACGCCAACCATGTTTCCAAACTAAACCAGTTCCACCTGCCTGTGTTTGGCCCAAATCTCTTCAAACCTTTCCTATTTATGTACTTACTCAAATGTCTTTTAAATATTGGAACTGTACCTGCATCCACCACTTCCTCCGACAGTTCATTCCACATATGACCACTCTCTGCGTAAAAATGTTGCCCTTCATGTCCTTTTTAAATCTTGATCCCATCACCTCAACAATATGTCCCCTAGTTTTGAACACCCCCACTCTCAGGAAAAGACCCTTGCTATTCACCTTATCTATGCCTCTCATGATTCTGTATAACTCAATAAGGTCATCCCTTCTACGCTCCAGTGAAAAAGTCCCACCCAACCAGACTATTTTTCGAACTCAAACTCTCCATTTCTGGCAACATCCTGGTAAATCTTTTCTGAACCCTCTTCAGCTTAATAATATCCTACCTATTACAGGGCAACCAGAATGCTACACAGTAATCCAGAAGAGGCTTCACCAACATTCTGTACAACCTCAACATGATGTCCCAACTTCCATACTCAAAGGTCTGAGCAATGAAGGCAGGCGTGCTAAATACCTTCTCAACCATCCTGTCTACCTGTGACGAGAAACCTTGGAAGTCACTAAATTCAAGGCCATCTAGGGTTAGGCAACAAATGCTGGCCTTACCAGCGACACCAAAAACCCTTGAACGAATGACAAAAGACGACAAACCCTTATCCAGAGTAACCCAGTTGCTTCACAAAATAATTTGTTGGTAACAAAATGCCAAATCTTCCTCCTGATGCCTTTTCTTATCATCTTGCCATCTCTCCTGCCTCCCTGCCCTTCTTGAAAGGCTCTGGAAAATTCAGGTCTTTGTTATAAAGTTACAAACCATAAGGCAATAAAACATCAGTGTAACTTTGAATAAGATAATTGGTTTTATAGTCAATTTAAGAGGTTGTATAAGTAGGATGTGACAGAGACTGTTGAAATTAATGCTGTTTAAATAGGCTCAGCTATGTTAATAGCTTGCCTCAGCTCTCACCTTGATTTCAATTTACTGGCTAACACAAAGATGTCAATATTCAATCCATACAAACAAATTCTTCTCTCTGCTAAGTACAGACCATGTTTTACAATGCAGTTAAGAGACAAAAAATCTGCAGATGCTGGAATCCAAAATGGACAGGCTAGAAGAACACAACAAGCCAGGCAACATCAGGAAGTGGAGAAGTCAATGTTTTGGGTGCAACCCCTCTTCAGGACTGTTACAATGTAGTTGGACAGTTTCAAACCTATTGTTGATCTACAACAGTTTAAAACATGAAACTTTCCCCCATTTAACATTGTAGGATAGAAATGACAATTCCACTCATAAGGTCAAACCAGTGCAATAGAAAAGCTTCTCACAAGTGCAGTGTTGCTGGGTGGAGATGAAAATGCTTTACTCTACATTTTGATCCATCAGTATTTAATACAGAATGCAGAAAAATAAGATGCTTCAACTTAGTGAGAAAATAAGGGGTAGGTTCCAATGAGAAAAGCGAGCTAGAGTGAGATGGAGAGGGTTGAAAAGAGGATACTCCAAACTTTAAAGCTTTGACAACTGAAGATACAGACACTAATGAATGCTCAAGATATCAAAAGATTTGAGGGGATTGGTATCTGTGAGGGTTCTAGGACTGGAAATGATTACAAATCAGGAAGGGGTAAGGCCATTTTGGAAATATAGAACATAGAACATAGAGGAATACAGCGCAGTACAGGCCCTTTGGCCCTCGATGTTGCGCCAATCCAAGCCCACCTAAACTACACTAGCCCACTATCCTCCATATGCCTATCCAATGCCCGCTTAAATGCCCATAAAGAGGGAGAGTCCACCACTGCTACTGGCAGGGCATTCCATGAACTCACGACTCGCTGAGTAAAGAACCTACCCCTAACATCTGTCCTATACCTACCACCCCTTAATTTAAAGCTACGCCCCCTCGTAATAGCTGACTCCATAAGTGGAAAAAGGTTCTCACGTCAACCCTATCTAAACCCCTAATCATCTTATACACCTCTATCAAGTCACCCCTAAACCTTCTTTTCTCCAATGAAAACAGCCCCAAGTGCCTCAGCCTTTCCTCATACGATCTTCCTACCATACCAAACAACATTCTGGTAAACCTCCTCTGCACCCGTTCCAGTGCCTCCACATCCTTCCTATAGTATGGCGACCAAAACTGCACACAATACTCCAGATGCGGCCGCACCAGAGTCTTATACAACTGCAACATGATCTCAGGACTCCGGAACTCAATTTCTCTACCAATAAAAGCCAGTACGCCATATGCCTTCTTCACCGCACTATTTACCTGGGTGGCAACTTTCAAAGATCTGTATATGTGGACACCAAGATCCCTCTGCTCATCCACACTACCAAGTATTCGACCATTAGCCCAGTACCCCATCTTTTTGTTACTATTACCAAAGTGAATCACCTCACACTAGCTACATTGAACTCCATTTGCCACCATTCTGCCCAGTTCTGCAGCTTATCTATATCCCGCTGTAACCTGCCACATCCTTCCTCACTGTCAACAACTCCTCCGACTTTCGTATCATCCACAAACTTGCTCACCCAACCTTCTCGCCCCTCCTCCAGGTCATTTATAAAAATGACAAACAGCAATGGTCCCAAAACAGATCCTTGCGGAACACCGCTAGTAACGGCACTCCAAGATGAACCTTTGCCATCAACTACTATGGATGCGAATTTTAAATCTGATGTATTTGCTTAACCAGGAGCTATTGCTGAGCATAGAGCAAAGGGGTGACTCAGAATTTATGTGAATTAGGACCCAGGAGGCAAAGTTTTGTATTATTTCAAGTTTCTGATAAGTAGGAGGAGACCAGCCAGCAGTACTTTACAAAATTCAAGTCCGTAGTTAGCAAAGTTAGAGATAAGACTCCAGTGCGAGCAGCAGCGAAGGTAAGACCGTTTGGTTTTAAAAGTACTTACCGGTAGCGGGCAGCGGTGTTTTTTTTTTTCTCTTTCACTCTCTCTTCACAGAAAGAGCGGGAGCACCAGGGGGAAGTGACGACGACCAGAGGGGCAGCCGAGACCCGGAAGCAGTTAGTGTAAGCTTACCTGGGTAGGTTTTTTCCCCCTTTAAAAGCGCGAAGGAGAGGTAAGTGCTGAATTTTGCTTGTTGTATTCTTTCGACCCAGTTTTTTTTAAAATAAAAGTTAGCTATAGAGGGATGGCAGTAAAGGCAGTGCAATGTTCCTCCTGCAACATGTATGAGGTGAGGGATGCCATCGACGTCCCTGCCGATTACACTTGCAGGAAGTGCACCCATCTCCAGCTCCTCCAAGACCGTGTTAGGGAACTGGAGCTGGAGTTGGATGAACTTCGGATCATTCGGGAGGCAGAGGGGGTCATAGATCAGAGTTATAGGGAAGTAGTAACTCCAAAGATGGCAGATAGATGGGTGACAGTGAGGGGGACTGGGAGGAAGCAGCCAGTGCAGGGACCCCCTGCGGCCGTTCCCCTCAAGAACAAGTATACCGTTTTGGATACTTGTGGGGGGGATGACTTACCAGGGGTAAGTAACGGGGCTCAGGTCTCTGGCACGGAGCCTGTCCCCGTTACTCAGAAGGGAAGGGTGAAGAAGAGCAGAGCAGTAGTAATTGGGGACTCGATAGTTCGGGGCACAGATAGGCGGTTTAGTGGGAACGAGAGAGACTCACGTTTGGTATGTTGCCTCCCAGGTGCAAGGGTACGTGATGTCTCTGATCGTGTTTTCCGGGTCCTGGAGGGGGAGGGGGAGCAGCCCGAAGTCGTGGTCCATATTGGCACCAACGACATAGGTAGGAGGAGTGCCGAGGATGTTAGACAGGCTTTCAGGGAGCTTGGTTGGAAGCTCAGAGTTAGAACAAACAGAGTTGTTGTCTCTGGTTTGTTACCCGTGCCACGTGATAGAGATTCGAGGAATAGGGAAAGAGAACACTTAAATGCGTGGCTACAGGGATGGTGCAGGAGGGAGGGATTCCGGTTTTTGGATAACTGGGGTTCTTTCTGGGGACGGTGGGACCTCTATAAACAGGATGGTCTACACCTGAACCTGAGGGGCACCAGTATCCTTGGGGGGAGGTTTGCTAGTGCTCTTGGGGGGGGTTTAAACTAACTCTGCAGGGGCATTGGAACCCAGATTGTAGCTTCAGGGTGCAGGGCCTGGAGTGTAGGGAGGTTAGGAACATGGCATCAATTTCAAAGGAGGGTGCCTGTAAACAGGAAAGTGGCTTCAAGTGTGTATACTTCAATGCAAGAAGTATACGAAATAAGGTAGGTGAACTTGCAGCGTGGGTTGGTACCTGGGACTTCGATGTTGTGGCTATTACGGAGACATGGCTAGAACAGGGACAGGATTGGCTGTTGCAGGTTCCAGGATTTAAATGTTTTAGTAGGGTCAGAGGTGGGGGTAAAAGAGGGGGAGGTGTGGCATTGCTTGTCAAAGATAGTATTACAGTGGTGGAAAGGACGATGGATGAGGACTTGCCATCTGAGGTAGTTTGGGCTGAGGTTAGGAATAGGAAAGGTGAGGTCACCCTGTTAGGAGTCTTTTACAGGCCTCCTAATAGTCCTAGAATCATTGAAGAAAGGATAGGGAAGGTGATTCAGGAGATGAGTGACAGTAATAGGGTGGTTGTTATGGGGGACTTTAACTTTCCTGATATTGATTGGGAAAGCTATAGCTCAAGTTCGTTAGATGGGTCAGTGTTTGTTCAATGTGTGCAGGAGAGTTTCCTGACACAATATGTAGACAGGCCAACAAGAGGTGAGGCCATACTGGATTTGGTTCTGGGTAACGAACCAGGCCAGGTGTTAGAATTAGAGGTAGGTGAGCACTTTGGGGATAGTGACCATAATTCGGTGATTTTTACTCTTGTGATGGAGAGGGATAAGTGTGTACTACAGGGCAAGAGTTATAGCTGGGGTCAGGGAAATTATGATGCGGTGAGGCATGACTCAGGATGTGTGGCTTGGAAAAGTAGACTCCAAAGCAAGAGTGTAAATGATATGTGGAGCTTGTTCAAGGAGCAACTATTGAGTGTCCTTGATAATTATGTACCTGTCAGGCAGGGAGGAAAGGGTCGTGCGAGGGAGCCGTGGTTTAATAAGGAATTGGAATCCCTTGTTAAATGCAAGAGGGCGGCCTATCTCAAGATGAGATGTGAAGGTTCAATTGGGGCGATTGAGAGTTATAGGGTAGCCAGGAAGGATCTGAAGAGAGAGCTAAGAGCAGCAAGGAGGGGACATGAAAGGTCCTTAGTTGGTAGGATTAGGGAAAACCCTAAGGCTTTCTATAGGTATGTTAGGAATAAAAGAATGACTAGGGTAGGAATAGGTCCAGTCAAGGATAGTAGTGGGAAGTTGCGTGTGGAGGCGGAAGAGATTGGGGAGACACTGAATGAATACTTTTCTTCAGTATTTACTCAGGAACAGGGCATTGTCGTCGATGTGAATACTGAGTCACAAATAAGTAGAATGGATGGCTTTGAGGTATGTAGAGAAGAGGTGTTGGAAATCCTGGAAAAGGTGAAAATAGATAAGTCCCCTGGGCCTGATGGCATTTATCCTAGGATTCTCTGGGAAGCAAGGGAGGAGATTGCAGAGCCATTGGCCTTGATTTTTATGTCCTCTTTGTCTACAGGAGTAGTGCCAGAGGACTGGAGGATAGCAAATGTGGTTCCCTTGTTCAAAAAGGGGAGTAGGGATAACCCTAGTAACTATAGGCCGGTGAGTCTCACTTCTGTTGTGGGCAAAGTCTTAGAGAGAATTGTAAGGGATAGGATTTATGCACATCTGTATAGGAATAATGTGATCAAGGATAGTCAGCATGGTTTTGTGAAGGGCAGGTCGTGCCTCACAAACCTTATTGAATTCTTTGAAAAGGTGACGAAGGAGGTTGATGAGGGGAAAGCGGTAGATGTGGTATATATGGATTTTAGTAAGGCGTTTGATAAGGTTCCCCATGGTAGGCTACTGCAGAAAATACGGAGATATGGCATTGAGGGTGAGTTGGAGGTTTGGATTAGGAATTGGCTGGAAGGAAGAAGACAGAGGGTAGTAGTTGATGGCAAAGTTTCTTCATGGAGTGCCGTCACTAGCGGTGTTCCGCAAGGATCTGTTTTGGGACCATTGCTGTTTGTCATTTTTATAAATGACCTGGAAGAGGGGTTAGAAGGTTGGGTGAGCAAGTTTGCGGATGATACGAAAGTCAGAGGAGTTGTTGACAGTGAGGAAGGATGTGGCAGGTTACAGCAGGATATAGAGAAGCTGCAGAGCTGGGCAGAAAGGTGGCAAATGGAATTCAATGTAGCTAAGTGTGAGGTGATTCACTTTGGGAAGAATAACAAAAAGATGGGGTACTGGGCTAATGGTCGGATACTTGGTAGTGTGGATGAGCAGAGGGATCTTGGTGTCCATGTACACAGATCTCTGAAAGTTGCCACCCAGGTAAATAGTGCGGTGAGGAAGGCATATGGCGTACTGGCTTTTATTGGTAGAGGAATTGAGTTCCGGAGTCCTGAGGTCATGATGCAGTTGTATAAGACTCTGGTGCGGCCGCATCTGGAATATTGTGTGCAGTTTTGGTCGCCATACTATAGGAAGGATGTGGAGGCACTGGAACGGGTGCAGAGGAGGTTTACCAGGATGTTGCCTGGTATGGAAGGAAGATCGTATGAGGAAAGACTGAGACACTTGGGGCTGTTTTCATTGGAGAAAAGAAGGTTTAGGGGTGACTTGATAGAGGTGTACAAGATGATTAGGGGGTTAGATAGGGTTGACAGTGTGAACCTTTTCCCGCGTATGGAGTCGGGTATTACAAGGGGGCATAGCTTTAAATTAAGGGGGGGTAGATATAGGACTGAAGTTAGGGGTAGGTTCTTCACTCAGCGAGTCGTAAGTTCATGGAATGCCCTGCCAGTAGCAGTGGTGGACTCTCCCTCTTTATGGGCATTTAAGCGGGCATTGGATAGGTATATGGAGGATAGTGGGTTAGTATAGGTTAGGTGGGCTTGGATCGGCGCAACATCGAGGGCCAAAGGGCCTGTACTGCGCTGTATTCTTCTATGTTCTATGTTCTATGTTCTAAGAAGGGCGGGAATGGAGTCAGAGAGATGGAACTCTGGCGGAAATAGGCATTCTTAGGGATGGAGTCTTAGGGATGGCTCAGCTGTTTTATCGAAAGCTAACCTTGGAGTTGAGAATGCAGAGAGTCCTCCGGTTCTGCCTCAGAGAGTTGCCAAGGAGAGGAATGGAGTCAAGGGCCAGACAGTGGAGTTTAAGGTGGGGCCGAAAGACAATGTCAATTCTGAAACAAAGTTTTGACAAGTGAGTCTTAAATAAACTTCTGATTTCAACTACTGCAAAAAAAAACCGATTTGAAGCAAGAATGAATGTATCCATGTGATTACTACAGTTCAGCAGAGGTTCTTACCACTTGTTATTACTGCTCAATAGTGCAGTCTGCGAAATCCAATCAATCAGTTTGACTTGAGTCTGCTCCATGATTAGTGCTTTGTTAAGATTAACAAAGCCACTTTGTCCCAGTGCCAACAATCAAAGCTTGTTTATTATTTTTGAACAAACTGTGTAGCCCTTTTATTCCCTGGAGATGTTACAATTATTGATTAGTACCTCAGTTGTTGCAAGAAGTGCACCATCATCACCGAAGCCTGTCAGTCATCTGTAATTACAATAAATTAGAAGTGTTATTCTGTAACCAAGTGTGTCCAGACAAAATCGAAATGGAACATGCAGCATTGCATCTTCTTGGATAAATAATAGGAATTTACATCCAACCTCATTAAATCCCAGTGGCACATTGATTTTAATTTAAATAAGATGTTTTGTAAGTATATTATTCCTGTTGAAATTTGACTCCCTAGACCTTGAGCACATTTTCTTTCGCTAATATGCACACAAATCTAACTTAATAGGGATGTAATACATTTACTACAGCAATGCAGCATGACCTTATTTGTTTTTGAAAATAGCTCTTTATTTTTTTTAAGTTGCTAAATAAGTACAAAAAAAAAGCAAAATACTGCATATCCTGGAAATCTGCAATAAAAAAAACAGGAAGTGTTGAAGAAACTCAGCAGGTCTGGCAGCATCTGTGGAGAAAAAACAGAGTTAAAATTTCGAGTCCAATATTACTCCTCTTTGGATCTGGGCAGTTGAAACTCTGTTTCACTCTCCACTGACGCTGCCAGACCTGCTGAGTTTCTCCAGCACTTTCTGTTCATATTTCAGATTTCCAGGATGTGCAGCATTTTGCTTTTTTTTGTACTTATTTTAGCAACTTGCAAATAAAAATTAAAATGCTAGGACATACTACATTGCTGTAGTAAATGTATTGCATCTTTATTAAGTATGATCTGTGTGCATATTAGCAAAAGAAAATGTGCTCAAGGTCTGGGGAGTCAAATTCAACAGGAAACTTTCTGTTTTCAATATCAGAACCAAAATGCTTCGTAGCTTCTGTGTTGATACAGTTTCACTCAGCAACCATTTGAAAAGTTAGCTTCAAGGAGATAAATGTTATTTCAAAATAAGCAAATCTAGCATTCCCAATTCAATTGTAACAGTCAACAGCTTTGCTTGCCAGTTGGCTTCTTTTCCTCGACATACTTGTCAGGGTGTGTGGGTGATAATGGCTGCCAATTGCCAGCTGCATTGCTGAGACACCACATCAAAGGCTACTGCACAAGATGACAACTTTAACAGTCACTGACTGATATCATGGTAAGGTTGCTTGCTTATAGAGTCATAGAGTTGTCCAACATGGAAACAGACCCTTTGATCCAATTCATCCATGCTGACCAGATATCCTAAATTAGTCTAGTCCCATTTGTCAGCACTTGGCCCATATCCCTCTAAACCCTTCCTATTCATACACCCATCCAGATGCCTTTTAAATGTCGTTATTGTACCAGACTCCACCACCTCCCCTGGCAGTTTATTCCATACACGCATCATCCTCTGTGTGAAAAAGTTCTGCCTTAGGTTCCTTTTAAATCTTTTCCCTCTCAGCTTAAACTTGGCTGGTTAAGTTGCCAATTTCTGAGGAGAGATTCTGTGAATTATTCTGTTGCTGGATTATCAGTCAATTCTTCTTTCAGACTGCTAATCCAGAGATCTAGGCATCAGACCCACAGCTGAAATATAACGAACAGTTTGAGTTCTTTTCTAAGGACAGATACATTAACATTGGAGACAGTCCAGAGGCTGATATCAGGTATGGAATCTGTATTCGTTGAAGTTTAAGAGAATAGGAGGAGATCTCATTAAATATACAAGATTCTTAGGGGACTTGGCAGGGTACATGAGGAAAGGTAATTTCCCCTCACGGGAGAGTCTAGAACCAGAAGGTATAATCTCAGAATAAGCAGGCGCACACGTCAGGCTGAGACGGGAAGAATTTCTTCTTCAGAGAGTGGTGAATCTGTGGATTTCTTGTGCAGAGGGCTGTCAAGACTGTCTCATTAAGTCTATTCAAGGCTGAGATAGATTTTAAATCGGTAAGGGAATCAAAGACTATAGAGAAAAGGCAGGGAAGTGGCGCTGGGGCTTATTAGATTGACAAAGACCTCATTGAATCACAGAGAAGACTCAGTAAGCAGAAAGGCCTATCAGTGCTCCATGTCTTATTGTCTATGGAATGCTCAGGAACATGGATTCAAACCTCACACAGAAGCATGTGGCATTTAAATTCAATTAACAAAATCTGGAATTGCAAGTTTATTTTAAGGGTAGCCATCATGTTGTTTGGAAAGGGATTGCTCCGATACAGAGTGAATGTTTTTGAATTGTTCATGGAATGAGGGAGTTGCTGTCTAGGCCAGCATTTATTGCTCATCCCTAATTGCCCAGCTGTCAGTTAAGAGTCAACCAGTTTACTGTGGGTCTGGAGTCACATGTAGGCCAGACCAGGTGAAGACAGCTGATTTCTCTGGACAGCAGACATTGCTAGACCAGAGGGGATTTTAGAACAATGAACTATGATTACCCAGTCATCATTAGACCAGTTCTCTATTCTAGATGTTATTGAGTATAATCTCCCCATCTGCCATGGTGTAATTTGTGCTTATGCTCCCCCCGCCCCCCCAAACATGGGGCTTGAGATTCTGGATTGTAAGTCCAATGATATTGCCACTGCACCATCATCTCCCATATACAGTATTCTGTAAGAAATGTCACATTTCTGTCAATAAAGGAACCATAGGGAAATCTAATACTTCACCATCTGGCTTGAGACATAACCACAAGTCTTGAGAGTTAGTTGGTTAAAAAAAAGAATTTATCAGCTCGGATGAAGAGGCATCTAGACTCGAAACGTTAGCTTACTCTCTCTCCATGGTTGCTGTCTGACGCGCTGTGATCGCCAGCATTGTGGTTTTCAGTATAGATCCCAGCATCTGCAGTAATTTGTTCCTTAAGAATTTAGTTGTTTGCTTTGGTCTACTTCTGAAATACTGCTGTCCCTCCACTTGGCACATGTCCAGATTTGAATGAGTGCCCTTCTGTTGAACAGAGGCTACGGAAAATCATACTTGATGCTGGGTCAAACATCCTCTTCAGCAAGGAAGCCCAGGAAATCCCAAACGCAGAGCAGGTCACAATCCCTTTCTTCCAACTTTCATACAAGAAAAATGGCAAAGCTCAGAAGCATCTGCCCAACCAGCATCTTTCCTGGGACATTAGGAATGTAAGCTCTCTTTTTAATTTGAGAACCAAACCCAGGTGAGCAGGAAAGAGTGAAAGACAAATCAACTTCCCCAGTTCGGCAGAAGAGATAACCAAATATTTGTTGACTCTGCCTGAGGAGCAGAATGAAAATCAAGCATAGTGTCATAGAGATTTATGCACGGAAACAGATCCTTTGGCCCATGCTGAACAGATATCTTATCCCATTTGTCAGCATTTGGCCCTTATCCTTCTAAACTCACCCTATTCATGTATCTGTCCAGGTGCCTTTCAAATTATGTAAATCTCCTTCAGCCTTTCTGAGGTGCTAATAGTGAGGCAGTGATGTAGTGATAATGTCACTGGGCTAGCAGTTCAGAGAACCAGATTAATTTTCTGAGGATATGAGTTCAAATCCCACTTCTGGAGGCGTTGGAATTTGAATTGAATTAATGAAAATCTGGAATGTTGATGACCATGAAAGAATTGTTGTTTGTTGGAAAAAAAACCATCTGGTTAATTAATGCTATTTCGGGACTTGAAATAATAGCTTGCTCTCTCTCTGTGGATGCTGCCCGACCTACTGTGATCTCCAGCACTTGCTGTTTTCAGTACATATTCCAGTACCTGCAGTAATTTGCCCTAACCTTGCCTGGATGTGTGACTCCTGTGATGCTGCTGCTCCTTTAACAAGGTTATGTTGTCCTTTTTTTAAAAAAAAGGGGTTGTAAAAGGCAGAGGTTCCAATTTGCCTGGGATTCTGCCACTTTGATTGGGCTAACAGATACTGCTGAAGGTTTTGTAGATTTTTTGAAAAGAAATTTTACAATGAAAGGGGAGTGGCCAGTTCTCCCAGTTCAGGGAGTTTTCAGGTTTGGTTTAGTTTTAGCTGGGGACTGAAAGAAACAGCTGTTAGAGTGAAAATAGGTTCCATTCAGCAAGTGATCCCTAGCTGATTCTCTCTGCCATCATTCTCTCCTGTAAGAATCTGTGTTTTAGTTTATCTTTTTGCCAAGGGGTGTGTTAACAAGATCTTGCAGGAAATTGGAACAGCTCTTTGTTAAGTTGCAGGGGATATCATGTTGGTCAGGTTTTCAAATCATCATTCTAAATTCTGTTTTCTTTTGTTTGTGTTTCATTCAGTGGTGTGAAAATAAATTCTGTTTTACTTGGAGCTAAGTGGTTTGACCAACTGCATCACTCCTGGGATATCAACTCTACAACTGGAAAAGTTAAGATCTGAGCTACCTTCTTAAAATGTTTTGAGGGGGTCTGACCTGGTCCGTAACACTCCGTACATATAGCAAGGTTGTTCACGCTTAAATAGCTTCTGAAAAGTCTTAGAATTCCATGCAATTGTATCAAATGGCTGCAAAATCTGAAGAAAAAGGAAGGAAACTATGCAGACCACCTGAACAGCAACCGAGGGTCTGGGAGTGACAACAGAAAATCCAACCCAGTTGATCCTGAAAAATCTTCCTCACTAACAAGTGGAGATTGTGCTGAAAGTTGGAGTCCTGGTACACAGCAAATCACAGTCTGGCATTATTATATACATTGAATAGTAACTTATAGGCAATGTCCCAGACACCCCGGTCACCATCCAATGGCATGCCCTGTCCCATCGGCAATACTGAAGCTGTGTGCTACAGAACTTGCTGCTCCCCTAGCCAGTTTGTTCCAGTACAGGTACAGCACTGGCATTTATCCGACAATGTGGAAAATTGCCCAGATATGACTTGTACATAAAAAACAAGACAAAGCCAACCTGGCCAATTACCAGCCCATCAGTCTACTCTCAATTATCAGTAAAGTGATGGAAGGTGTCATCAACAGTGCTTTCAAGCAGCATCTGCTCAGCAAGAACCTGCTCAGTGATGCCTGGTTTGGGTTCCACCAGGGCCACCCAGCTCCTGACCTCATTACATCCTTGGTTCAAACATGGACAAAAGAGTGGAATTCCAGGGCTGAGGAGAGAGTGACAACCCTTGACGTCAATGCTGCGTTCAACTGAATTTGGCATCAAGGAGCCCTAGCAATCTGGATTCAATGGGCATCAGATGGTAAACTCTCTTCTGTTTGGAATCATGCCTAGCATATAGGAAAATTGGCCAGGGAGGGCATCTTAATAACAGCTTGGCATGCAGGCTGGTTGCAGGGAATTTTCACAAACTTCATCTTCACCTTCATGGAAAAATCAATCCAGACAAACTGGAAAGAAAGAGTATTTTTTTAACTAGTGTACTTTATTGCAACAAAAGTTATGCAACCTATGCATACTGTTAAAATATCGTCCATTTGCACAAACAGAAATTACATTATGACCACATTATCTTATTTAGTTATGCTGTCTGATGGAGAGGTTACGATGGGGAACTCACCTACATTTATATTAAAACAGTACCATGTTAGTTTTATTTTATTCTTTCCTGGGATGTGTGCAAAGTTGCCTGGCCCAGCACTTGTTGGAGTCATAGACTCCTACAGCACGCAAACTGGCCCTTTGGCTCAAATCGTCTGTGTCGACCAGGTTTCCAAAACCAAACTAGTCCCATTTGCCTGCATTTGGCTCATATCCCTCTAAAACTTTCCTATCCATGTACCTGCCTAAATGCCTTTTAAATGCTGTAATTGTACCAACTTCAACTTCAACTACCTCCTCTTGCAGCTCATTCCATACACACACCACCCTCTGCGTGACAAAGTTGCCCCTTAGGTCCCTTTTAAATCTTTTCCCTCTCACCTTAAACCTATGCCCTCTAGTTTTGGTCTTCCTACCCTGGGGAAAAAGACCTAAGCCAGTCACCCTATCCATGTCCCTCATAGTTTTATAAACTTTTGTAAGGTTACCCCTCAGCCTCCGACGCTCCAAGGAGTGTCCAGCTTTCATGCCAGTCTGTTGTTATGTTGATGTCCCTGGCTTATTTTCTGAGAGAGTTGCTGTATCCTCAACTACCAATGGTAGGTAGTTGATCAGGCCAACTGTACTAGCTGCTGAGGGCACCCTTTAGATGTTTTCTAGATTTTTCAAGTGATTGTCAGGTACCACCAACAAGGCTAGCTGGAACTTTGGTGGCTTCAAGGATCAAGGTCACAGAGGCGAGGGTGGGAATGTCATCATGCAAAGTAGATCCATTGTGGATCCACTATGTTATGAGGATCACAGCAACAGTCCAAGGTCATCCTGTGGAAGGGTTCTTCATTTTCCACAATGGCCTGCTGTCAGAGCTTTGACCATTGTTCATTTTGTTGAACACCAGACACAATGGTCTTCTGACTGGGTCAGCAAAATCAAGAGACCATTGGCCATCAGTAAGAGGTAAGTACAGAGGTTACCATGTAAAGGTTCCTTTAGCGAAGACACAACTGCAGCTAGGTTTCCCGCAGAAATGGACACAAAATGCCCATTTCATGCAGCCAACAGTGTCCTCCAGCCAACATAAAAACCCAACCTGTCAGTTCTGCAACTTATGTGACCTTTCCTAAAACTGGCCAAATGTTTTGTTTTATCTCTCTCTCTGAACCTGTTGCAGATGGTAGGAATCCGCTGTACTTGTGTGAAAACACTTCTTCCCAGCCTCGCAAAACCTTCTGGAAGAAATAATTAAATCAGAGCAGTGAAGGAGTTATTCCTGAGAAAATCAACACTTAACATGCAAAAGATGAACTGAGATGGTTTCCCACAGCAAATGCTGTAACAAGTGCATTAAAAGTGCAGAACACAAATATACTTTATAACATCTGACAACCCACCATTTGGATCTTGCAAAGTAAGTCAGTTCATTAGAACTTTAAACTACTGATGAAGCAAATGATATTTCTTAAAAAGGGTAACCTTGAAAATAAAATGATGGAAGAAGGATGCTTTACCCTTCTCTGTACTTTTGAATCTGTTTATGTATCAAATATAAAATTACTCCGTCAAAGTCACTGGATTCAAATCCTCAGTTTCTGTCTCTCTAATGCACTGTACCTGAACCATATGGACAGCAGTAGTTCAGAAAGGAGGTTCTGCAAAATCTGTACAAGAGATGGACATAAATTCTGACCAAGCCAGCAATGCTCAGATCACACAAACAAGTAAAGGGGAATTCTTTAAACACTTCTAACAAAACTTTGCTTTTGCCTAACAAAAATATTTGATTGCCAGAAATTAATACAATTTGATCACCATTCCAATTTAATGTTGATGACTTGATGTTTTCTTTTGTGGCGATCAGAAAGAATATAAGAACCGGGAGCAGGTGTCGTCAATTCAACCCCTCGATTCTGCTTCTCATTCAATACAATCATGGCTGATCTCATCTCCATTTTCTCCATTTTCTCTCATCTCAACTCCATTTTCCTGCCTTCCCTCCATAACTCTTCAACCCATTACTAATTAAAAATCTGTCCATCTCCGACTTAGAGTTCCATAATGCTCTGACATCGACCGCACTCTGGGGTAGTGAATTAAATGGATTCAGAAACCTTTGAAACAAGTAACTCCTTCTCAAGTCTGGCTCAGATCTGATCCCCTTTATCCTAAAACTACGGCCTCTTGTTCTAGTTTGTCCCACGTTGCTTACCAAAGTACTGAAAAGATTAAGAGAGCTCAGCAGAGGTGTTCAAAATGATCAGGGGGTTTTGATTAAAAGTAGAGGAAGAAAGTGTTCCTACTGACAGGAGCGATCAGATGCCAGCATTTTTGGATCATAGAGGAGGAACAACAGTGTGAGAAAACATTCTTTTTATGTCACAAATTGTTATGGGTCTGTAATCCATTGCCAGAAAAAATGATGGAAGCAATTTCAGTGTTAACTTTCCAAAGGGAATGGATAAAATTGACAAGGAAACATTAGCAGAATAATGGAGAAAGAGTAAGGGGAATGGCACTAATTGGGAAACTCTTTGAAATAACCTGCATGGGCAAAATGAGCCAAATAACCTGTTTCTGTGATGCATCTTGCAGTGTGCAATGATTTTGTCTGCTTTTATTGAGTTGGACCATCAATGCCCGCATTGCTTAACTCTGTCTCACTGTTTCACTTGTATAAAGAATGCTGGAGGCATTTTGAAATGGCAAGGAAACAATGGTTTTAAATGTGGTCCCACTCTCAGCAACCACTGTGAATAAATATTTAATCAGTGGGTCCAAATTTTCTTCAAACCGCATCACAAAGATTTGGCCAGAAATAACACTATTAAAATCTTATTTCATGAGGGGATAATGCTCAAGTCGGATGAGTAGCTTAAAGAATATGAATTTTAATTTCAATGTCTTACTGTGGGAAATTCTGTAACTGCAAATCACAAAATCTTTTTCAACAATTGGTTCTGAAGAAGGAATCAAAATGCTAATTCTGCTTTCGTTCCAGATGTGCTGATAGACATCTTGCAATTTCTGGTTTTACTTCAGATTTCTAGGATCTGCATTGCTTTATTTTCTCGTTCGCAACATCTTTGCGATTTTCTTTACTCTTTGCTGAGGTGTGGACGTCCTGGCAAGGCCAGTGTTTCTCACTCATCCCTAATTGCACTCAAGTTAAGAGTCCACCATGTTTGGAGATAGCATCTCTACAGTATGGAAACAGGCCACTTGGCCCAACAAGTCCATACAGACCCTCTGAAGAGTAACCCATTCATTCCCCTACCCAATTACTCTACATGTCCCCTTATGAATACATCAAACCTTCACATCTCTGTACATTGTGGGCAATTTAGCATGGACAATTCAGTTAACCTGCTCATCTTTGGATGGTGGGAGGAAACCGGAACACCCAGAGGAAATCCACACAGACACGGGGAGAATGTGCAAACTCCACACAGACAGTCGTCCGAGGCCGGATTTGAACCTGGGTCCCTGAAGCCCTGAGGCAGCAGTGCTAACCACTGAGCCACATGCCGCCGATGTAGTTATGCTTCTGGAGTCATATGTAGCCCACACTGTGTCAGGATAGTGGCTTTTCTGAAGGATATTGGTGAGATGCAGTGTTCTACAAAGCAAGAACATTGAACAGTATATCACAGGGATGTCCCCTTTGGCCCACAAAGTTAATTAAACTAATCCAAATTAAACCAATCTCTTGTGCCTGCCTTTAGCCTACATCACTCCATTCCTTCCATATTCATGTACTTAACTAAAAGTCTCTTAAACGCCCTTATCATCTCTGTCTCCACCACCACCCCTGGCAGCACATTCCAGACTCCTATCACTCTCTAAGTCAAAAACTTGCCTCTCACATCTCCTGTGAGCTTTCCCCCACTCAATGTAAATGGATGCCCCTTATTATTGGACATTTCAACTCTGGGATAAAGATTCTGACTGTCAACCCTATATATGCATCTCATAATTTTATACAGTTTCCCCTCAGCTTCCACTGCTCCAGAGAAAACAAAATGTTTTTCTAGCCTCTCCTTATAACTCATATCTTCTAATCCAGGCAGCATCTTGGTAAACCTCTTTTTCCAAAGCTTCCATATCCTTCCTGTCTTGTGATGACCAGAATCAGAAGTAATATTCAATACCAAAATTTTATAAAGCTGCAATATGACATCCTGACCAATAAGGTCAAGCATGCCATACAACCTCTTTACCACCTTATCCAAGTGTGAATGATTGGAATTAATCAGCAAGTCAGGCAGTTTCTGTGGAGAGACAGAGTTCAAGTTTCAGATCTGTGACTCTTCATCAGGACTATGAAAAAGTTGGAAATTTAAATAGCTTTAAGCAAATGTAAGGGGTGGGGGAAAGTTGGAGGGGGGGCAACAAAAGTACATAGAGAAATCCTGTAATACGTTGGAAGACAGAAGAAATCCAATGACAAAACGGTTGGTGGTGCAGAGCCAAAGGGAGTAGCGGTGAGACAAGGAAAGAATGAAAATGTGTGCCCAGAGGAGGTGTGAATAGCAGAAAGTGAATGAAAATTGACAAAAGAGAAAATCCAAAACCAAAAAATAAAAGCCTACAAAAAAAGGGGGCCAGGATTTATGTTTGAAATTGCTGAAATGCTGATTCTGGAAGACCGTAGAGTGACTATATCAAAAAGCAGGGTACATAAAGAGCTTTTTTTCAATTTGTTTTTAATTGTGGACTGAATGGGTAAAAGAACTGTTTTAAAAAGACAGTGTTTGTTGAAGGATTGCTGCACTTTGCTAAAGCAAATACCCTGGCACTCATTGTAAGTGCTGTCTACACAGATGTCTGTTCAAGCAGTAGTGGAAATCTGGTTACAGGCAAGCTGGAGCTGAGAGGGAGGTGAACAAGTGGAGAAATGGAGGAAATGGAGCATTCATGATTGATGGTGACTATCAATGACATTGGATAGAATCGACGCTTAGGAGACAATAAATAATACCTACAGAAATGTTTTGGAAGGTTGCAGCATCACAGCAAATTTGATAAAGGTGGAGAAATTCGAAGAATGAAATGGAGCCCTTTCAGGAGACAGCATGTGAGGAAGTGTAGCTGAGGTAGCTGTGGGAGTCAGTCAGATTATAATGGAATTTCATTGGCTCACCTATCCCAGGAAAAGGAGACAAGGAAGTGAAGGAGAGGAAGAATCAAAGAGAGATTACATGAAGGTGAGAGCAGGGTGGAAATGAGAAGAAAAGTTCAAATGTGCTAGTTACATCAGAAAGGGGGGTGTCAAGAGGAGATGAAGAATTTACAAAGAGATATAAACAAGTTCAGCGATGGAGAATGATGTAGGAAAATGTGATAATGCCCATCTTTGCAGGAAGAATTGAAAAGAAGTATATTATTTAAATGATGAGGGATTGCAGAGTTCAGTGATTTGAGTAATCTGGTTGTCTGAGTATATGAATCACAAAAATATTAGTTAGAAGCAGTAGAGAAAGTGAATAAGAAGGCAAGTGGAATTTAGTGTTAATTGTAAGGACAATGGAATGTAAGAACAGTTGAATTTTACTGCAATTGCACATGGCTTTAGTGAGGTGACATCTGGTGTGCTCTGGATAAGTTTATCTCCATTATTTGGAAAATAATATAATTGTAATTGAAGCAATTCAGAGAATGCTCACTCAACTTGAAAGAAGGACTAATCTTTTGCAAAAGCATTGAACAGTTGAGCTGCGTCTGACATATTGAGCATAATGGTGGAATAATCATTCATGCACCAAGGACTGTTCAATGGCTTTGTATGTGTGAGATCATGCCTCACAAATTTGTGAGAATTCCTTTTTGAAGTGACCAGGAAAGTTGATGAGGCAGGGCAGCAGATATAGTCTATATGGATTTCAGTAAGGCCTTTGTTATGGATCAGGACGCACGCCCTTGAACATTTCAAGGAAGTAGCCCAGACCAAACTTTGCTAGTTGTTTTAAGCAAATGTAATGCAGATATCCCAGAGGAGATGCAGCTGGCCAAACCACTTAGTTTTAAACAAAGCTGAACTTATTTGCAAGATTACCAAATGGAACACAAACAAAGAGAACAGAATACAGAATAACTTTTCTGATCCGAAAACCCAGCAGATTATCTAAACTTAATGATGCTGTTCCAAATACTTGCAACAATCCCCATAAACACCTGGCACATAAGGTAAAATCAAACACAGGGTCTTAGAGGAGAGCGAGAGATGGCAGCATGGAACACCCTCTTCCATGGAGCTGTTTCTTGGCTCCGCAGCCTCAAAACTGACTGCCTGCTTTCAGTGAATAGCCAGACTGCCAATCAAACAAGAGAAATTTGGGCTGGGAGAACTGGACACTCCCCTTTCATTGTACAACTGTTTTATTTTAATCTTGATAGCCTTTTGCCTGAGGTTGTGTCTGCTAGCTATAATCCACATCCAAAGCACATCCACGCCAAACCTTTTGGAATAGTTGCTTTTATGATCTCTCTGAAAAAAAAAGCCAAGGACAGCATAAACTCATTAAACGAGCAACATTATCACACCTTTGATCAGATTCCACATGGCAGGCTGTTCTGGAAGGTGAGATCGCATGGAATCCAGGGGGAACTGGCAAATTGGGTAGACAATTGGTTTTGCAGTAGGATGCAGAGTGTAATAGTGGAAGGATGCTTGTGAGACTGGAGACTTGTGACTAGTGGAGTGCCTCAGGGGTTGGTGCTGGGCCCATTGCTCTTTGTAATCCATATCAATGATTTGGATGAGAATGTGCAAGGCATGATTAATTAGTTTGTAGATGACATTAAAATGGGCATTATCATGGACAGTGAGGAAGGTTTTCAGAAATTACAGCAGGATTTTGATCAGCTGGGAAAGTGGACCAAGAAATGGCAAATAGAGTTTAATATAGATAAGTGTGAGGTCTTGCATTTTGGAAAATCAAATCAAGATAGGCATTTCATGGTGTTTGGTCGAACTTTAAGGAGTGTAGTGGAACAGAGAGACCTTGGATTTCAGGTTCATAGTTCTCTGAAAGTGGAGTCACACATAGACAGAGCAGTGAAGAAGGCTTTTGGCACACTGGCCTTCATCAGTCAGGGCATTGAGTATAGAAGTTGGGAAGTTATGTTGCAGTTGTACAGGATTTTGGTGAGGCTGCACTTGGAGTATTGTTTTCAGTTTTGGTCACCTTGTTATAGGAAGGATGTTATTAAATTGGAAAGAATGCAGAAGAAATTTATAAGGATATTGCCAGGACTCAAGGGTCTGAGTTACTTGGAGAGGTTGGACAAGCTAGGACTTTTTTCTTTAGAGCATCGGAGACTGAGGGGGCTCTTATAGAAGCATATAAGACCATGAGAGGCATGGATAGGGTGAATGCGCTCACTCTTTTTCCCAGGGTTGAGGAATCAAGGATTGAAGTTAGAGGGGAAAGAATAAAAGGGAACCTGAGTGGAAACCTTTTTACACAGAAGATAGTATGCATATGGAATGAGCTGCCAGCGGAAGTGTTTGAGGCAGGTATATAAACATTTGAAAGGCATTTGGACAAATACGTGCTTAAGAAAGGATTAGAAGGATATGGGCTAAGTGCAGGGGAATGGGGTTAGTGTGGACAGACATTTTGATCAGCGCGGACTAGTTTGGGCCAAAGAGCCTGTCTCCATGCTGTAGGACTCTGTGACTCTATGACTCTAATTCTGTGGGTTAGTTTATTTAACACAGTGAAACACATTACAGACATCACAATGAACCTACTAACTACTGTGCATGTGCAGCTTGCAGACCTACATTTCTGAATGCAGAAAAAATTTACAGAGGATCCTCGATTTTCCGAAGGACACGGGTGGGGAGTATTTCGTTCGGTTAATCGAATGCTGGATAATCGAATGCCGGATAACATAGTTAGCCAAGCATCGGGACCTTGCGATCTTGCTTGGATGATCCAAAGTTCAGTGAAATGAATGCCAGATGATTGAGGTTCCTCTGTAATGAAATGATTCCGGAAATGAGGAACTTCAGTAATGTGTATAGATGGAAGAAAATAAGGCTGTCAGAGAAGGGTTAGAGGAAATTCAGCAGTTGTGTTCAAAATCATGAATAGATCAAGACAGAGCAGATGAAGAGAATTTTTTCTTGTTTGAGGAAGACTTGCGAATGAAACACTTAAGATGAATCTCAAAAGAGTGAAAGCTCACTGGAGGAAAAACCTTTTGACAGATCAAGTGGTCATGATCTGGAATGCACTGCCTAATGGAATGATAAACGCAGACTTAATTACATTGCCAGAAGAGAATTTGACAATTACTTGAAGGGAAAATAATTGCAGGGCTAACTGGAAAAGACCAATGTGAGTAAGAGAGGTAGCATGAACACAAAGGATTCAATGGCCTCCTTCTGTTTTGCACTCAGTCGCTGACCGGAGTGGCATGGTGGCTCAGTGTTTAGCACTGAGGCCTCATAGCACCAAGGACCCAGACTTGATCCCAGCCTCAGGTGACTGTGTGAAGTTTGTACACTCTTTCTGTGTGTGTGTGCAGGTTTGCTCTGGTTTCCTTCTACAATCCAAGATATGCAGATGAAGTGAATTGGCCATGCCAAGTTGCCCATAGTGTGGGTTAGATTCATTAGTCAGGGGTAAATGTAGAGTAATAGGGTAGGGAAATGGGTCTGGGTGGGTTACTCTTTGGAGGGTCGGTATGGAGTTTTTGGGCCTAATGGCCTGTTTCCATACAGTAGGGATTCTATGATCTTTAATACTATACCACTTGCATGGAATGTCAAAATGACAACCAGTGACATAAATCATACTTGTCTCTTGGAGAACTGAGTGATTTAATTTCCTTCTTCAAAGTGTTGACAACTCCACCACCCACACTCCCCCCAATATTTGAGTCAAATATAATTCAATTGCACATAATACTGGAGGAAGAAGATTGTAATCATGCCAATTTAGAGATGACTGCAACTATTCAACTATTAAGACACAAAACATTACACTTGAACAAGAAAATAAGATTTGCATTGAAGGTAAAAAATGAAGTGGCAGGGGTGACAAAATTCACCAAATGATACGTGTAACATTGGGGGAAATAGATATTTGTACTGCTAAACAATTGCAGTCTTGCAAATGATATTTATTAAACTGTGCTTATTCCTACATTTTAAATCAGAGCTTTTGAAACTGCAATATTACATCATATTTGAAATATATCTAAAAAAAGTCTCCCTGATGTTTGCACACATTACAAACTGCTCTCTCATTCCATATAAAAAAATGAAAACACTCAACAGTGAATCTAAATGTTTCCATTCCTGTGAAACAATTTTCTGTATGCAAGGATATCTATACGGAACAGGAAATATTTGAATTTAGTTGAGGGTAGATATGATGTTTGACATTTGCCTGTGCATTGTTCAATTCCATACATTCTAAATGAAGATACCACCAAACATTAACATTCATTGAATATTCAAATACTTAAAATGACACTTAAAATTGTTTGCATGGTATGAAAAAAAGATAAATTTGTGAAGGTCCATTTGTTTCCTCACCCCCCTCCTCACCATTCCTGGGATAAAAGAGCTTTCATGCTCTCTCAAATCCCATTCATCCATTGCTCTTGAGCTCACTGATTTACATTAGCTCACAACCCATTAATTTAAAGTTTTACTGTTTATTTTCAAGACTATGTTTAGCTTCACCCCTCCCCTCCTGGTTATCACCTCCCGCCATATCATCCTCTATGACCCCTGCATTCTGCTAATTGCGGCTATTAGATTATGGACCAGGCCAGAAACCCTCAAAACATTTTAACAAGATAACCCAGACCCTAACTTGCTATTTGTTTTTAGGTAGATATTAAGTGGATATTCCAGGAGTGATGCAGTTGGTCAAACCACTCAGCTTTAAATAAAACAATTTATTTAAATATTGCGCGTGAAACATGAACAAAAGAAAACAGAATTTCGAATAACAACTTATTTGATAGCCCAACCGACTTTACTGCAGCTTAACGTAGGAGGAGTTCTGATTCCCACAAGATTGCATGAACACACCTTTTGGCAAAAGGTAAATTCAAACACAAGTTTTTAAAGGCAGAAAAGATTTCAGAGAGAAAGTTCAGGCAAGACCTCTGCTGAAGCATGGAACCTCTTTTCACTGGAGCTGCTTCTCTAGGTCCCCAGCAGTTTTCTGACTGCCTGCTAAAAAACTAAATGGAATTAGAAAAAAACCTGAAACGGGAGAATTGGCCATAGCCTTTTAACTGCTTTAATCAAAAACCTAAAGGCCTCCTCTGATTGTTGACTTCGGCCATTTTTGTCAGCCATTTCAGCACCATTGCCTTTACAACCCCTCTTGAAAGAAAAACACGGATGACATAACCTTTATTAAAAGGGCAGCATCTTCAGACTTACACATCTCTGATTTCAGTGTGCTGCACTATAGCCTTCAGCTATTAAGGGCCTAACCTCTGAATTCCCTCACCAGTGTTGTCTTCTTCTCTCATCCTTCTCTCAAATTACAGGATGAGAGAATTTGCTCCTTAATGCCTGCTGTATTGGTTTTGGCAAACTTTTAGGCCTCTATCCTGAAACCATCTCTCCTGTTGCTCAATGGTGAAACATCTTTGGTCGGCTTGTTCCTGAACCTTGCCACATTAATGCCATTTATTTTTGCTGATATTGATCTGATCCAGAACCTTTAATGTTAACAAACAGAAACAGGAGTAGGTCATTGAGACCCTTAAGCATGATTTCTGCCATTCAGTAAGAGCATAATGGGTGGCATGGTGGCTCTGTGGTTAGCACTGCTGCCTCACAATGCCAGGGACCTGGGTTCAATCCCAGCCTTGGGCAACTGTCTGTGTAGAGTTTGCACATTGTCCCCATGTCTGTGAGGGTTTCTTCTGGGTGCTCCGGTTTCCTCCTACAGTCCAAAAATGTGCAGGTTAGGTGAATTGACCATACTAAATTGTCCATCGTATTCAGGGATATATAGGTTTGGTGCATTAATCAGGGGTAAATGTAGAGGAATGGGTCTGGGTGGGTTGCTCTTTGGAGGGTCAGTGTGGACTTGCTGGGCCAAAGGGCCTGTTTCCACACTATAGGGATTCTATAATTCTATGATCATGGTTGATCTGTGGCTTAACTCCACACACCTGCCTTTGCTTCCAGCTCCCAGTAACTAAAATTGATCTATGTCCAATTTAAAATTAACAACTCCACCTTTTGTGGAACCGAATTCCAAACATCTAACAAGAGGGAAAATTATGGGCATTGTGGCATTGACAGGTCAATGCTTTTGGGATATAGAGAGCTTGAGCTATCGAGAGAGGTTGAATAGGCTGTGGCTATTTTCCCTGTAGTGTTGGAGGTTGAAGGGTGACCTTACAGAGGTTTATAAAATCATGAGGGGCATGGATACAGTGAATAGCCAAGATCTTCTTCCCAGGGTAGGGGAGTCCAAAATTAGAGGGCATAGGTTTGAGGTGAGAGAGGAAAGAATTAAAAGAGTCCTAAGGGCAACTTTTTCACAATGAGGGTGGGGTGTTTATGGAATGTGCTGCCAGAGAACATGGTGGATGCTGGTACAGTTGCAACATTTAAAAGGCATCTGGATAGGTAGATGAATAGGAAAGGTTTAGGGAGATATAGGCGAAATGCTGGCAAATGGGCCTAGATTAATTTAGGATATCAGGTTGACATGGATGAGTGAGACCAAAGGATCTCTTCATGCTGTACAAGTCTATGACTCTGTATGTTCTTATGGGGCCCAAGAAACAATAATTCTCTAGATCATTAGAAAATCCACTGGAAAACAACACAAAGCTCCCTTGATTTTGAATTATCGTAGCACATTAACAGTTCAAAATTTCACAATAATGAACCATGTTTGTTATTCTACCAGGTGACTTGCCCTTGAGACAGCCTATTGAAATAACAATCCCCAAGTCATTCTCAATATTGTGCCATATAATTTGAGTCCACTGTATTTGCTTAGTGCCCTGTGCAGGATGCCTCCAGTGTTTCCCAATTTCCTGCCTGGGCTCTGGAATACTCTCTCTAAACCTTACCACCTCACACCAGCTCACCCCTGTTCCATAAAATAATTCCTTGAAACACTTATCTTTGACCTACCTTTTCAGTCACCTGCTTTAACAACACCATAGGTGATTCAGTGTCACGTTTTGCCTGATTGCCCTCTCGGGATGTTTTACAACATTGAAGGTGGAATGTAAATGAGTGTTTTTGTTATTTTTTAAATAGCGTAAAGCAAAAATAATCGACAATCCATCCATTTTGCACTGACATTGATTCATTTCACCATTTGTCCTAGTGTGTGCCTGATATTGTATTAAAATGAACGTCTGTAGACTGTGCAATCCAGAAAGGACTTAAGATTTATATAACTGCTCAGAAAGAGCCATGTATCTAAAATTAATTAGATCCTTCCCCAGTAAAGGAGTAGAGAAACACACAAGCAGCCATTCATTATGACTTTATTTCTCAATAAAATTTAGTTGGCTACTGCATTAATGTTTGTTGCCACTGACACAACAATCAGTGGATTTATACTTCCCTCCAGTAAGATTTCTTGCAGTTTATTCTCTTTCAGCTAAATCTCTTTTTGACTTTACTCATTCAGTCCCAGACACGGAGATTCACACGGATGATCCCTGGAATGGTAAGTCTAACATATGAGGAACAGCTGAGGATCCTGGGATTGTATTCATTGAAGTTCAGAAGATTAAGGGGTGATCTAATAAAAACTTACAAGATAATACATGGCTTGGAAAAGGTGGATGCTAGGAAATTTTTTCCATTAGGTGAGGAGACTAGGACCCATGGACACAGCCTTAGAATTAGAGGGGGTAAATTCAGAACAGAAATGCGGAGACATTTCTTCAGCCAGAGAGTGGTGGGCCTGTGGAATTCATTGCCGCAGAGTGCAGTGAAGGCCGGGACGCTAAATGTCTTCAAGGCAGAGATTGATCAATTCTTGATGTCTCAAAAAATTAAGGGCTGCGGGGAGAATGCGGGTAAGTGGAGTTGAAATGCCCATCAGCCGTGATTGAATGGCGGAGTGGACTCGATGGGCCGAATGGCCTTACTTCCACTCCTATGTCTTATGGTCTTATATTGACGACAAGCAAAATGGAGGAAAAATGAACTATGTTGTTCAACAAAAATATTTCATTATTGTTGATGTTGTCCTTCAAACCATCTGAAGTACTGCCCTTTTCTATAGCAGAGGCATTGAAATGTTCAATCTTGTTGGGTGCTTTACTTAATGTTCCCTCCATTTTCTTTTTTTTGTGTCAACAAATGTATTGCCACAGTGACGGAATTCAGTACTATTTCATCTCTACCTTTTTACTTTGTCACATTCACACAAGTGAATCCACAGATGTATGAAAATTAACACTTTCTTGCAAAACTTTATGGAGAATGGATAACATGTATTGCAATAAGATGGAGTTTAAGTGTCAGGTGATTTCCTTGCATGTTTGCCAATTATACAGGAAACAGCACGAAGCTGTACGATATCCTACGTCTTTTGCCAGATATTAAAATGTAAATCGAGTTGAAAGAATCAAATGTATCCTTGATGGATAGCCTTTTAAAAAAAGTGTTGCATGCATGTTCCTTTTTCTTTGTAGCATCTTTAATCATGGGTGTGCGTGTATAGTGCATGCGTGAGTGCGTACTGTTGTGAATGTCCATGATTGTTATGAAGTAAAGAGTGGTTCTTCCAATTTATATAGAGATATATAGATGCATATTAAGTACAAAAACATAGATTCAAACTTTTTCTCAGCAAAATCCATTTCAGATTCTCAATCCCAGTGAAATATCATTCCTATCTTAACTGTTTAATTTCTGACTTAACTGATGCTTTGCAAATTTCCTTCTTGGACTGATGAAACAGTTTTGAGATTTCTTTGTAGTATTGATGGCTTCAGTCTCTTTTCAGTTCGGACAGCTTAACAAACTTCTGTACAGCTTGAAAGAAACAGTTGTCTTGAAATGGAAACCTGTTTCTTCTGTTAGGATGAAACAAAAACCTTACTCTTTTGAACTGAACTCAAAACTAAATGACCAATATCCTCGAATCATTTGTTTTTCTGTGTCATAAACGTGCTGTCAATTCAAACCAAAGATGTCTGACTAGGTCCCAACTAAATCACATACTTTCTTGGAAATTATTCATTTGGATCAGTTCTCCAAGAGAGTTTCTGACCTCTTTGAAAATAGTTATGTTCACAGAACTGAAACTGAAATACGTGTCTCTAAGTTTTCCCAGGCAACAGTAACATATGGAATAATGATATGTGAGATCCTGGGATAGCTTGGGCCTGGCAAGGCATTTAAAAGTGTAATTGTTCAGGTTTTCTTGTAGGTAATAAGATGCAAAAAGAGGTTTTGCTAAGTGGCAGTTTTCCATCTTCCCTTTCCAAGCCACCCTTAGTGCCTGTTCCGGTGAAAATCCACTACCCTGATTCATGGTCCCAATACACCAGCTCTCCTCTCCTCTCCCACCTATAGCCCAGATCTCTGGAATGACCACCTGTCTCAACGCTCATTTCCTTGCGCTTTCCCAATCTTTCAGTGCCAGGTACTCCACAGCCTCTCAGCTGAGACCTTCCACGATTTGCTTTGACTCCTGCCTGATTGCCAGGTTCTCAATATGGCCACCAGTCAGTTGGCAGAATGAAGTTTGTAATTGAGACCAGACCTTCAGTTATGTCAAGCTGTTCAAGAACTATCCCAATTAACATCGGCGGCATGGTGGCACAGTGGTTAGCACTGCTGCCCCACAGTGCCTGAGACCTGGGTTCAATTCCCGCCTCAGGGATAAATGTAGGGGTATGGGTGGGTTGCGCTTCGGCGGGTCGGTGTGGACTTGTTGGGCCAAAGGGCCTGTTTCCACTCTGTAATCTAATCTAATACTATCTGTTCTGGATTTGTGGCTCAAGATCTCTCGCTTTTTTTTCCTCTTTCTTGATGTTGGTATCACTGCATATGTCAACAGTTTTAGCACATCATTCTTAACCCAGAAGGCAGTTGGGAATCAACCACATTGCAGTGGTTCTGGAGTTACATGCAGGCCAGACTGATTAAGGACAACAGCTTCCTTCCTTAAAGGATATTAGTGAACTAGATAGGTCTTTCTCTTGACAATTGGTCTTTTAATTCCAGATGTCCAATAAATTCAAATTCCACCATCTGCCTTAGCAGGATTTGAATACAGGTCCCTGGGTGTCTGAATTCATTGTCTGATAATAGGACCAGTAGGCAACTGCTTCCTTTCATACTCAAGGCATCGTGCATGGGATACACACCATGAAAAATCTATCACTTCATGGGACCAAAGATTGAAACTGATATATTCCAACTGGAGTTAATGTTACAAAGATGAATCGGATATAAGAGCTTAATTTTCAATAATGAGTGTACCCAAAAAGCATGCATTGCTGATAACAGTGGCAACACCTGTGGAGAGAGGAACAGAATTAACATTTAAGATTAGTGTCAAATCATCGGTTCTTCTACACCTTTCCAACATTTTAGATTTCCAGCATCTGCTTTATTTTGCTTCTTGCTGCAAAAAGCTGGGCTGGCCTCATAGAGATGCATGACAGCAATTAGTCTAAGAACTGCTGCAAGAACATTTGTGAAATGTTGGCAGAGTAAACGGGAATGCTACACAAGATCCCTGACCAGACTGCACAACTGTGTTCCAACATACTCATCAAACGTACTTGACATGTTTTTAATTTCAGGAACTTCATTTTCTGCTCAGCCCTGGGCATGTTTGTTGCCTCAGGCAGTATGCTTTGTTGTATATATTAATCGGTATACTGATTTGACTGAACTATCAAATCATTTGAGAGTAGTAATTCACCACTGAAAATGTTCAAAAAAAAGGTTGCTCAGTTTTTGAGATTTAACAAATCCTACTGCTCAGGAAGAAATTGGTGGGACAACATAGAAATGTATGGGTTACCTATTGCACACAAATTGGACTAAACTTTAAATTCATCACTTCTAAGATTCTTATTGTTTTGTCCAAGATGGTCATTATCTTGTTGCTGCTTGTGAAATCTTGCCACACACAAATTGGCTGTCACATTTCCAACATTGCAAACCAACTTGGTCGAACCACCTGTGCTTGTTAAAGTGCTATGTGAACGCAAGTTCCTTCTTACGTTCTGAAGCAGCTCGTTTAGTTATTTAAGCAAAATGCAAATAGTTGCTTCATAGAACGGAATGTGAAATGGCAAAAATGAGGTAGGAATGCAAAGTCTTTCAGCTTTTACTCATCAGGACTGGGATGCCAGAAATAAACTTGAAAACGGTGGCGCCACTTTTTACAGCGTGAGAGGAGGGTACTAATTGGTCGGACCATTGGTGGCTTGTATTTGCAACAATAACAGCCACCGCCAATCTTAGTCCTCAGAGCAAGCAGGTAGATTTTAATGGATCAGGCATGTTGCCATGGGAACACAGCAGAGATTGGCACTCTTCATCACCCCTTTTCTTTCCATAAGAAAGGTGTAATGAATGTATGAATTCCTTTTGCAGATAGAAAACAGGATCCTATTCATTCATGTAAGCAGTTTCTAGCACACACAAATGTACCAAACTGTGAGCCCAAATGATAATTTTGAATTGGTTTCTGGTGTAACTCTTAGCAGAGTACAGTCTATTTAATAACTGAATTCAAGGTATTGGTTTTTCAGGATTATTGTTCATAATGATGATCAAGATGTTTTCAGCACAGCAGCAGTAGCCCATTCAGTCTACCCTGTGTTAACTTTTGGAAAGATTCAATCAATTAGCCCCATACTTTTGTTTTTACCCCATGGATCTGCACCTTACTTTTTTGGTTTTGAAGTAAATATATCTAATTCCTTTTGAAATTCGCTTCCAAAGCCCTTCAGTTAAATGTTTCATCTGAGAATAAAGAAAGCAGAATTTGTTTTATGCTCATAAATGGAAGAATGATTTGCAAGCTTCTGAGATTGTTTTGAAAGGCAAATATGTTTTGGATATAATAGTACAGTGGAAATGGTATTGGGATAGCTTCCCTTAAGTCAGAGGAAGTGGTGGATGCAGGTACAGTTACAGCATTTATAAGACCATTGGATAAGTACACAAATCAGAAAGGTTTTGAGGGATATTGGCCAAAATTAAGCAGGTGTAACTAGTTTGGTTGTCAACGTGGACAAGTTGGATTTAAGGGTTTGTTTCTGTGCTGTATGACTCTATGACTCTATTAGTCTTGATTACACATCCCACTCCAGCAAGTTGTAAAATTGAGTTCCACATTAAGGAAGTAAGTAGGATTTTGAACCTGCTATATTGTTTGTGTTTTAAAAAGCCTATCCGGGCCACAAATTGCTCTCAGACAACCTGAGTGGCTGATCTACCTTTTCTATCCTATGTGTGATTCCAGTCCTAGTCTCAGTACTTGTTGAAGTGTCATCACAATCACTGTCACTTATATCTTGCTAATTCAGGCCCACACTTTGACTGATTGTGAGCTGACAGTTTGAAGTGTCAAAACGATTACTGGGGTTTACATTAAAATATTCAGCTTTGCAAATATATGTAATTTGCATTAAAACTGTCAACCAGCCAATAAAAGGTAATGTCGTCATAGCACTCCTGGACCGTAGAGCTCTCTCATCAGCGAAAGATGACAGGTTGTGAGTTTAACCTTAGAGTCACCATGCCTCAGGTGAAAGGAGAGGTTGAGGAGAGTCCTTCATCATAACCTTGGCTAGTGTGGGAATTAAACCCATGCTGTTGGTATCACTCTACATTGCATGCCCACCATCCAGCAAACTGAGCTAACAGTCCTAGTCAATGTCATAAATTCAAAAACCTGACGGGACAGCATCCCTGTACGCTACTTATCCTGGATTTTTATTTTCCCAAAGAAAAGGAGGAATCTTATCAAGTGACCATCCCATACCAAAATCAGTTACAGAGCAGGATTAGTGAAGGTTGAGAAACAGATCATCTGAGCATCACATTGATGATTGAACCTCCATTGTTCTTAACTGAGGTGGGAGGAACATAATGTTAGGGACCAGAAAACATTTGCTTTGTAATGTTGAAATTTATTACCAAGAATAAACCAGGCTTAAGGTACTGTTATTGAATTTAAAGGTGCCTTTTTAAAGATGGTTTTAAGCAAGTGTCAACCTAGACAATCAGGCTTTGTGTGCACAAATGGAATTTCTATTTAGTTGTGAGCTCAGATCCTGATGGGAATGATCTAATATCTAATGCAGTCTTAGTTTGTAAAATCGACTAATGGATCCCCTGCAAAACAGAAGTTGCTGGAAAAGCTCAGCAGGTCTGTCAGCATTGTGGAGAGAAATCAGAGTTAATGCTTCAGATCGAGTCACCTTTCCCCAGAGCTTCCACAGTTTCCACATTAACATTTTCCTTTTTGTGCATTATTCAAATAATTGTTTATGATAATTCAATGCCTGAAAGAACTGTTTAAATATTCTGAGCCAGCAGTCATGATGTAAACATGGATGTTCATTGATAAAGCTGAGACAATGCACTTATTATTTCCACTATCTTATATGAGACATGTAGACAGGAATGACTCCCTTCTCTTTGTTGTATGTATGAAAGTTGCTCTTAATCCTATCACTGTTTTTTCCCAAAATATTCTTTAGTATTACAAGCAGATTTTATTGCCCTGTGTACTCAAGTACAGGGTTGCAGTGAAAAGTGCACAGAGTTGCCACTCTTTATTGGTTAAATTTGTGCAAGTATATTTCAATTGAAAATTACAGGAAATTTAGTAAAATTCAACTTTTGAGGGGAAGAGGGTATAGCCTCAAGACTAGAGGGTGCAGATTTGGGGCTGAATTGAGAAGCAGCTTTTTCATCCAGAGGGTTAAAAATCTATGGAATTCCTTGTCCAGCAGTTGCTGAAGCTACTTCCATAAACATTTTTAAAGCTAAGATAGTTTTTTTTTAAAACAATAAAGGGATTAAGAGATACAGTGAGAGCGCAGGTAAGTGGAGCTGAGTCTATGAACTCTGGTCTCCAGCATCTGCAGTCCTCACTTTCCCTATGAAAAGATCAGCCATGAACCTATTTAATGGAGGAGCAGGATCAAAGGGTCAGATGGCCCACTCCTGCTCCTAGTTCTTATGTTCAATTCTGATGTGCCTCAATACATTTTCAGTGTTCCTGATATTCATAATGTTCATTTCATAGTTGGTATACAGTCCATGAAGATTTACATGGTTTCCAGCCCCTCAGTGTCAATGGATGGTCTCAGACAGTGATCTTTTCCCCCATTGAGTGAAAATTTAGAAACTTTCATTGATCCACTTTCCATCAGGTTCAACTATCTTCAGACAACGATAGTTTCACTGTAACTAAGTTTGTATGAATAACCTTGAGCTCATCATTCTGATAATTATGAAGAGAGAAGCCAACATTTCTCTAAAGTCTTCGTGAAGAAATGAGTCACATTGCCTTGACATCACTCTGCAAATTATATTTGCACAGACCCAGTTGCAAAGCTATTGATAATTAATGTGCTGAGAACTGAATGGGTTTCAGTTATAGTCTGACATTGTGGTACAGAAGATATAAAATAATGTTGAATCTGCAAAGCAAAAACCCATGACAGTGATAAATGAGTGTGAGTTGCACATAATTTTATTAGAGTGTGAATATTAATAACATTTCTAAAATAAAATATTAACTCAGTCAAATCAACTGATGAGCAACAAAACTTAACAAATTGGTTGCCAACAGAAATGTCTCTCTGGGATAGAGATTGTAATGTAACACGATTCACGAAGGAGTCGAAGATGGTCAAACTTTAGTTGAAACAAGGATTTTACAAGGAATCTATGTAACATTACTGACCTGTTTGAGCTATGAGCTCTGGACTCCATCGCCGATTTCTGTGGAACATTTGTCCAGGTCCAAAACAAATAAATTACAACTGGTATGCACAATCCATGGTCACTAAAGAAAATGAAGGATAGTCATTCAGTAGAACAGAGCTTGAGTATTGCTAAAACGAAAGGTAAATGCTGAAAAAGCTTTCTGAGTTGGATTCACCAGGACAACATTAGTTTATACGAAAAGCCAACATTTACACTGAGAGGAGAGTGCTGAGTTGATGGGGAACGGCCCTTTATCTACATGTGCCTAGTACACTGGCCATGACCAGCCTGCTTGGGGTCAATCCCTGAACTGAGGAGATTCTGTCCCCTGCTTATATATTGGTTATTTGGGGCTTCCTGATTGGCCTAGATTTCTGATCCCTATCAGGGATCTCATAATCAACAAGATGGCACGTGGACTCTGATTGTTCGAAGCATTGCTCTAGTGAATGCACCAGTTAACACTTCAATCAGGCTTTGTATTAATTTGCAAACCAGATAGGTTAACTTTGATTGGCCACATCATGGCTGTCAGTATTTTGTTGAAACACATTCGGAACATATTCATGTTCTTTCTATCTGCAAATATAAGGGCCTCATATATTAATACATGTAGCTTCCAGTCTTGCCAACCAATTGTCACTCTTTTCTCATACAATGGGGTTTCTCCTTAAATCAGTATTCTTGTAAATGGTCCTGATGAGTAAGATGTAAAGCTTCAACAAATAGTGTCATTTTCAGTAATACTCAAAACGACAAACATTGATTAGAAAGCTAGTCCAATCCTTCCTCATCCATTGTAACGTCACATTCGATCTGGACTCCAGAATCCAGAACTCTTGCAGGGGAAGCATCAGTTGAAGGATATCATCAAACAGGGCACTCACTCCACCACAATTAGCTATGCAAGGGAAAATGTGGAAATGGGCGAAAAATTACGAAAAATTACAACTGCTTGAGTTTTCCTCGCCCTTTAAATCCCCTAATTGCAAAATCTGCAAATGCATCTGAAACAGCAACATTTTCATTGAAACCACCTAAATATGCATTCTAAGAGATATGTAGAAAGACATCCACAATTACCGCATGAACTGCGTAAAATTTGAATTGAGACCAAGTTTTCAGGCCAAAAGTAAGTGGAATTAACTCTTATACAGGTCACATTTTTTAAAGGTTTCCACGCAGGCCAGGGAGGAACCAAATAAAGACTGTCATGATGGAATGAATTAAAAACCAAAGTCAATAATGATTTTGTATTGAATATCATTCACAATCTGTAATATGGTGGTGCCGGTGTGGACTGGGGTGGACATAGTTAATAATCACACAACACCAGGTTATAGTCCACAGGTTTATTTGGAAGCACTAGCTTTCAGAGCACCGCTCCTTCTACTAGCTGCCTGATGAAGGTGCAGCGCTCCAAAAACTTGCACTTCCGCATAAACCTGTTGGACTATAAAATGGTGTTGTGTGATTTTCAACTTTGTTCACAATCTGCTCAACTTTGATAATTTGAATAAGTAAAAACAAAACTTAAACATGGATAAGTTTTAAGCAATTACCTGACAATGTTCATGTTTGTTACTATTCATAAACTTACAATGAAATTAATCACGAGGAGCTCCAGGAATACATATTAATTCTGAGTCTTTTGGCTTTGACCCCTAAAACAATACAGTTGACTTTAATAAATTATAAGATAAATTAGAAATTTCTTTAGACCAAACATCATTGTCTTTTATATGGGATTGATCTTGACATGAATACGAATAGGACTTTATGTGAGATAAGATCAAACTCAACATCTTACACTGAATGTAATGCATATCGAAGAATCCCTACAGTGAAAAAAGAGGCTATCTGACCCATTGAGTCTGCACTGACCCTTTAAAGAGCATCCCATCCTAATGCTGTGTTGCTGTCTGCACATCCCTGGAACTATGGGCAATTTAACATGGCCAACCCACCTAACCTTTAGACTGCTGGATGATATTGGAATGCCCAGTGGAAACCCATGCAGACATGAGGATAATTACAAGCTCCATGCAGATGGTCACCCAAGGCTGGAGTCAAAGCAGGGCTCGGGGGTGCTCTCAAGCAGCAGTGTTAACCACTGAGCCAACATGATGTCCTATTCTACAACAGCAACTTTCATTAATAGAAACCTCACAGGTTTTGCACCTCTGCTGATCTCCAGCCACCCCGTATACATCGCCCTGCACCTGCCAACCTTCCCCCCCCAGCCTTTCGCGTTTGGGGCAATCATGCCAAGTGTGGCCATATGCTGTCTCCCCTCGAAACCACAGTATTACCGATCGCAAAGAAGCTCCCTTTCACATGATCTCCTTCCCATTCATGCTTTACCAAATCCCTCCTTTCCAAATTTGGTTGCGTCCTCCTTCAGAATTGTCACATTCCCTTCTCCCCAGCCTGGAGCCCCATACCTTGAATGATAACTTACTGAGACTGTCTCCCATGGCAGTGCTCCCTTTGTCCCCGAGACCCTTGTTTCTCTCATTTTATGTGGACCGGGCCTAACAGATTGACCTTGGACCAGCAGCCCAGCTGAATGGTCCCAGATCAGAAGTGCTTAGGGCCCTGACTTGTGGCTGTACATTTACCATCTGCCCAAACAGGCTGCAATGGAGTCACTGGAACTGATCACGATTCACTCCCTGGACTGCAGAGACGCACACTCTCTGACCAAGAATATGTCAAAACGATGCCTGACTATGGCCAATATCCTGGACTAGTATTGGAGGCTACCCTGGGCTTACTGCACCAAGATCCTCTGACTGACAGGTACCTTCAAGTACTTTGGTGAGGACAACTCCGCTAAGACTATGAGATATGTTTGCCTACTTATTGCAGTGCGTTTGCCACATAAGCTGCTCCCTCATGGTGAAGGTGTGAGATTGACGTAACACACCGCTGCACTGCAAGAGGTGCAGCCCCTTGACTAGTAAGGCAGGCTGCCCAGTTGCTTGACTGTGATAATTGGCAAGGCAAGGAAAAATATGGATGTTGTGAGCATGCGAGTAAGTGCTAAGTGAGTGGTCTCTGTGAGAGCAAGCGAGCAGCCCTGAGATGCAGCCTGGTCCAATTCATGAGCCTGTCCATCCGAGCAAATTGTCCCTGTATCCCCAGTCACAGGTACACCCCACAATGCAAGTATGTGTTTCCAGAGTGCTCTGTAAGTGGATCTAAGAGGTGCATAATGGTCATGAGGTTTTGGGGAAAGCTGGATGTTAATATTTGTGAGCGAGGGGTGTGCATGGCTGAAGCCAGTACCGTGTCTGAAGATAATGTTTGGTCAGACATCACATGGATATCCTCCAGAGCAAGTGGTGAGCTGGGCAGGCCAGATACCTCCTTGCCATTCTGTGGTGAGCGTTCTTGACATCAAGCATTTTTGGAAAGATAGAAAGGTGAATATTTAATGAGGTGAGGTATGATGTCAACAATGTGTTCCAAAAAGCAATAATCCTCCTTAATTGTGAGAAACAGGCCGCACTGCTTTCCAAGAGCATAAACATTAAGCTGAAATGCTGAGGCTTTGAGATCAGCCTCTGCTATAGATCTAGCCATAGCACACGTCTTTCAGACTCCTATAAGGTTCTGCCAAATAATTCTGTACAGTCCTGAAGGATAACTGCCAAAAAAGTACAGTCCTATATGTGGTTTTATCTTACTCCTGCAGTTAGACGATTCTCATGGGTGTCCAAGGACCAAGGCTGGTCTTGCCATCTCTTTTAGCCAGGTTGAGTTTATGCATTGCACCTCACATGACCAATAGAGTAATTTTTCTGAATGAGCACGTTGTCCTTTGGCTATACGTAGGGCTGATGAAGGGCTAATGCACGAAATATCGATTCTCCTGCTCCTCGGATGCTGCCTGACCTGCTGTGCTTTTCCAGCACCAGATTCTCGACTCTGATCTCCAGCATCTGCAGTCTTCACTTACCCCTTTGGCATTATATAGCTTAAAGGTCACCACTCTGTAAGCAGGGTGAGGAGGCGGGTGACCAGAGCCTTTAAGGGAACTGAATCCATGCTCTTGGTGTGATTCATCTATCATGTGCTAACCATCTAGCCAACAAAGCTAAACAACCCCCATTTTAACAGTACAGAGAGGCTGGAAGTTAAATTTCATTGCAGGGAGGTGCATATACCGACCATGAAGTGCAACACTTCCCTGTTAAACCTGAACCATGCTTTATTAAGAGAAATAAAAGTGCTACAGCTCAAGCATTGAAGCTTTCTGGACTCCTGCAACCAGGGATCCACTCTCACCTCCCCTTGCCCCACCCACCAGAAAATGTCCAAAATTATCATTGAAAGGAAAAAAAAATGCTCAGGAGAAACAATTTAGCTTCTCATCACTGACACATTTTCACAGCTGAGCAACCACACAAGACTATGTCAATAGCCTAGTCAAATGCTTAACAGTTAATTTGCCCTCAGCAGATTTACAACTAAGATTGTTGTATCCCATAAGAAGTAACATTGTAAAATTGTGACCTTGCAATGTGTCATTTTCTGAACAGTGAAAAGTAGTCATTTTCAGAACACTTGAAAATCCATTTCCACCTTGAATTTTTCTCAACACTTAGTGGGATAATGTGTTCCAAAAGGCAAGAGGTTACTCAGGCTTTTGAAGGACTGTGATTGGTTTTCTCATGCAAGAATGTTATTAATTTCCAGGATGATAAATAAACATTGCAGTAATGCCCTGAAGAGATTGTCTGCTAACAGATTCTAGCAGACAGAGACTTTGATTAATTTATTAGATTGCTGAGGAAAAAGGGAGGTTTTGCTAAAACACTCGTCAGACCACAGCCGGAAGTATGTGCACAGTTTTGGGCCTCTTGTCTAAGGGGAGATATACTGGCAATGCGGGCAGTCTAAAAAAGGTTCACTGGGCTGATCCTGGGTATGCATCTTACCAGTGCATCCATTATCTCTCCAATTCCTCCCTTTAAAATCCTGGGATGCAACCCATTAGCTAATATTTATTTGTATTGGGCAATATTAGTTACCCATTTAGTTTTTATGTTATTGTGTTATTTGCCTCCTCCTTACACGATTTTTTGTTTTGTTGAAAGATATTAGCATCGTCTACTGGGAAAAATTCTGCTAAATCTTTCTTCAATTCCTCTGTCATTTCCTGCCTTCCCAGTAATATTTCTCCAAAATCCTTCTCTGAGGGCCCTCTATATATATATATATATATATATATATATAACTGACTATTTCTTCCTTTTTTGTAAATTTAAAGAAGCTCATATTGTTTGCTTTTTTGTTACTTACTAATTTGCCCTCTTAATTGATATCCTTTCCCCTTTATATTTTTGTTCTAATCTTTTGTTGGCTATTGAAACATTGCCAATGCTCTGACCTATCATTATCTTTGCCATATTTTATGTTTTTTCCAATTTAATGCTCTCTTTAACTTCCTTGGTTAATCACGGTCAGTTCATCCCCTTCCTAGAATAGTTCATCCTCACTGGGATACATCTCTGCTGTGCGTCACGAACATTTCCGAAATGTCTTATAGTGTTCATCAACTGTCTTTGCTGCTATCCTGCTACCCTCCATTTGCAATCTATTCAGCTAGCTCTGCCCTCAGTTCCATGTAATGACCTTATTCAAGTTTAGTACAGTTGCATCTGACCCAATTTGCTCACTCTCAAACTGAATGCTGAAAACTACCATGTTTTGGAATTTTGTATTCTGAGATAATTTATTAAACCCTCTGTGTTACACATTACCAGATCCAAAATAGCCAAATACCTGGTTGGATCCACAACATATTTTTCTGGGAAACTATCCCAAATTGTCACAAAGTTGAGCCTTTTTTCCTAAAAGTTGTTCCTTTTGTCAAGGATACTGTGTCCTTGGTTTTTTTTCAGAGGGGTCGTAAACCGCTCCCAGTTCCAATTAGACTGGTTTGGTACAGAGATTAAAGGGTATTGAGAGGCCTTCTTCTTGATATGTAAACAGATGAGACTTCAGGCCAAAGTGGACATTCCTGAAGAAGGGCTTATGCCCGAAATGTCGATTCTCCTGCTCCTCGGATGCTGCCTGGCCTGCTGTGTTTTTCCAGCACCACATATTTTAGAAATGACCTCTATAATGAAAGGGGAGTGGTCAGCTCTCTAGCTGAGCAGTTCAGTCCAGAACTAGTTAGCAGGTCAGCAGTAGACAGTGTGAATAGGGCCTCTCTCTCCTTCTGCCCTTTGAACTTCAACATGTAAGCATTTGTACCAGTTTTACTGTTCTTTAAAGGGTTTTGCTGATTGGGACTGTTGTTATATTTGGAACAGCATAATTAAGTCGAGTTTGGATAGACTAGTTCTGTAGGGGTCCTTTATTCTGTTCTTTGTGTTCCATTATGTAATTTTGTGAACACATTTTTGTCCGTTTTAAAACCAAGTCATCAATCTAGCTACATACTCCTGATAACATTCACTGTACACTTACCGAAGCAAATTGCAAATTTATGGTCTGAGTTACCTGCTCAAGAATACTTTGAGTGGTCTGGCCTGGTCCATAACAAACTGGGGGCTCATCCAGGATTTTAAACAGTGAAGTGGTAAGTGATAGTGTTTTTATTTTGGATATTAGCTTGGTTGGGTAGACAAAGCTTGGGATAGCAGTAGTTCTTTCAGTCACCAAAAGTTGTCTGGAAGTGGATGCGGTGACTTTGGAAGTTTTGCAAATGGTGAATAAGACCAACCTGCAAGAATTAGCAAACCAGCTGGGATTGGACATGCCGACTTCTGTGAGGAAAGGAGAGATAATTACAGCAGTAGCTCAGCATTTAAACTTCTGGAGAAACATCAGAATCTATAGAGGTGGCGATAATTCAATTGCAAATGAAGCATCTTGTGTTAGAGGTGAGAGATAAGGGAAGGGCAGCAGAAATGAAACAATTTGAGTTACGATTAGAAACAGGAGAAAAGGAAAATGAAAGAGCAAAAGAAGAGAAAGAAGAAGAGAGAGTGCTTGAACTTCAGAAACTGACACTTATAAAGGAAAATCAGCTGAGGATAGGCTTAGTGAGGAAGAGAGTGAGGAAGAGCAAGCCCCTGGTAGTCAGAAGCCCAGTGAGAAACAGTTGAAGTATGTTCAAGCATTGCCTAAATTTGATGAGAAGAATGTGGATGCCTTTTTAAAATCTCATTTGAAAAGATGGCTAAATAAATGCAGTGGCCTGTGCCAATGTGGGTTTTGTTGATGTAAACGCCACTTGTTGGTAGGGCTAGTGAGGTATTCACATCACTAGCAGAGGAGGTATCTGGGAAGTATGAGGAGGTGAAAAAGGCCATTTTAAATGCATATGAGCTTGTACCAGAAGCCTATAGACAACATTTAAGGAATCTAAGGAGGGACTCTAGTCAAACCTACCTTGAGTTTGAAAGGGTCAAACAGAGTATTTTCAATAGATGGATAAGAACTTTAAAAATCAAGCAAATCTCTGATGTCCTTAGAGCGTTAATTATTTTGGAGGAATTCAAAAATTCACTGCCCGAAGTAGTGCAAACTCATGTGGAAGAGCAGAGAGTGAAAGCGGCAAGGTTAGCAGCTGAAGTGGCTGAAGATTATGAGTTGGCCCATAATACAGTTTGGCTTCCAGAATCAATTTCAGTCCATGAGGGATAGAAATTGGGACAAAGAGGAATCCTCACGTGGAAAAGGAAAGGTAGATCTCAGTGATGATCATAAGGATAACTTACCTCAGGGTTAAAAAGAAACCCTTGAGGAGGACAAAGAAGTTAAAAAGCTCCATAGTAATAAAGTGGGCCACATTAAACACAGTGTTGGTGGGCAAGGAGAAAGCCAGATGTAGGAAAACCAGACAAGCCTGGGAACTTTGCTGAATGAGCAACAAAAAGCACAAGGCAAGTTAGACAACAGCCTCAGAGTGTACAAGATGATCAGAGGTTGGTTAAGGAGGAAGTTCTTAAAATATATACATATACAAAGGTAACGTTTATTCACATAGGCGAGGAGTAGCAAGTAAAAAAGTCACAATATTAAGGGACACAGGATCCTCTCAGTCTGTCAAGCTGAAGGATGAGGAGATATTGCCAGAAAAGACAATAGACAATAGACAATAGGTGCAGGAGTTGGCCATTCTGCCCTTCGAGCCTGCACCACCATTCAATATGATCATGGCTGATCATCCTTAATCAGTATCCTGTTCCTACCTTATCTCCATTACTCTTGATTCCACTATCCTTGAGAGCTTTATCCAACTCTTTCTTAAATGAATCCAGAGACTGGGCCTCCACTGCCCTCTGGGGCAGAGCATTCCACACAGCCACCACTCTCTGGGTGAAGAAGTTTCTCCTCATCTCTGTCCTAAATAGTCTACCCTGTATTTTTAAGCTGTGTCCTCTGGTTTGGAGGTACTATAACAGGAATTCATGGTGAGACAAAAAATGCTCAGTTCTGTATGGTAAGGCGAGAGAGGCCAGGGAAGAGTGGAGATTTTATGGTTGGAATACTGGACAACCTCTCAACTCCAGGAATACAATTTGTCCTTGCAAATGATATAGCTGATTCAGCTGTTGGCATGCTGCCTACTGTAGTTGAAAAGCCAGGGTCATGCAGGCAACTGAAGAAATGAAGGATGTTTATCCAGGAATTTTCCCAGATTGTGTGATTACAAGTTCACAGACACACTAGCTGAAGTAGGAGAGATCAAAAGGCACAGATAAGGAAGCTGACATAGCTTTATCTGAGACTTTTTTGATCAGATAAGTGGGACAGACCAGGAGCAGATAGGTTTTCATGCAAATATCATTAGTTCTGTTAAGCTTATTGAATTACAGCACAAAGATGAGAACTTAAAACAATTATATCAAAAGGCATTTACAGAGAAGGAAAGTGAATGTATCCCTTTGATTTATTACTTAATAAATGATGTCTTAATGAGGAAATGGAGACCATTGCACATTAAAGCAGATGTGAAATGGGCAGAGATTCATCAAATTGTTTTGCCAGTACGGTATAGAAAGGAGGTCCTATGAGTGGCACATGAACTACCACTTGGAGGTCATATGGGGTGAGGAAAACATGGGCTAAAATACAAAGACATGTTTACTGGTCTGGACTACACAAGGATGCAGTTGAATTTTGGCAGATATGTCGCCCATGTCAGCTAATCAGAAAACCAAAGGCAGTAATAAAACCTGCACCTTTAATACCAATTCCAGCACTTGAGGAACCTGTCACAAGAGTCTTGATTGTTTGCGTATGTCTGCTACCTCAAACAAAAATGAGAACAAGTATTTATTAACAATAATGGATGTATCATCTAGATTTCTAGAGGCAATCCCATTATGCCACATCACAGGTAAAAGGGTTGTAAAAGACTTACTTAATTTTTTTACTAGATAGGGACTACCAATCGAGATCTCATCAGATCAAGGATCAAACTTCACATCCAAACAATTCAAGGAGATTATGAATAACTTGGGAATAAAGCTGTTCAAATCTACTGCGTACCATCCAGAATTGCAGGCAGTGTTAGAGAAATGGCTTATGGTCAGAATTATCCCGATGATTGTACTTTTTGCGATCAGAGATGCACCAAATGAATTGAAAAAATTCAGTCCATTTGAATTAATTTGGGGCATGAAGTAAGAGGACCATTCAAATTAATTGGCGATAAATTAAGAAGTCAGAATTCAGAGACCACCCATTTGGACTATGTGTCAAATTTTAGAGAATGATTAAGTAGAGCTGGCTAGACAGCATTTAAAAGTGTCACAGCATATAATGAAACAGGAAGCGGATAAGAAATCAGAAATTCACAATTTTACAATTAGGAATAAGGTACTTCCAGTAACAGGTGAACCTTTAAAAGCAAGGTTTAGTGTACTTTATCAAATCAAGAGGAGATTAAGTGGCATGAACTACTTGATAAGGACTCCAGACAGGAAGAAATCTCAGAGTGTGTCATGTGAATATGCTCAAAAGGTATTTTGACATGGAAGGAAAGGAACAGAAGAAAGTGTTAATGATTACAGCACAGAAAGAAGAACCAATTTCAGAGGATTCTAAATTGGAAATCCTCAAATCAAACTGAACAATGAGGAGTTTGTCAAAAATTGGGATAATTTATTGAGTTACCTTCCACAAGAAAATCAAAATGCCCTGAAAGAGGTATTACTATCTCATGGGGAGATGTGTGGAAATAAACTGGGAAGTACGAACCTAATTGTGCATGATGCAGATATAGGAGATGCTGTTCCAATTAAACAATATCCTTATCGGCATAACTTTCTGAAGTTGGCACAAGTTCATAAGGAGCATGGCTGCAGTGAGTTACAGTGACTGGAGCTCACCCATAGTCACAGTGTCTAAGTCAGATGGTACCCAATGGTTATGTGTGGACTATTGTGAAGTCAATGCCATTACAAAGACTGATGTATATTCAATTCCATGGATGGAGGACTGGGTCAAAAAAGTGTGACAAGCAACTTATATTTGTAAGTTGGGCTTACTCAGAGGCTAAAGGCACCTCTGTCAGAGAGAGCAAAGGCACTTTCGGCTTTTGTAACACCATAAGTTCAAAATCATGCCATTTGATGTGAAAAATGCTCCAGCCACATTTTAGAGACTGACTAATAAGGTCATTGCTGGGTTACCCAATTGTGGTTGTTTACATTGATGACCTGGTGGTTTTTAGTCACTCATAGAAGGAACATTCACAGCATTTATCGGACTTGTTCGATCGACTTCGGAAGGCATGCTTGGTGGTAGACCTAGCTGAAAGTGAATTTGCCAAAGCCCAAGTCACCTTCCTGGCCCATGTTAGTGGACATGAGCAAATGGCCCGCGGGCTGCAAAAACAGAATTAATTGGGAATTTCCCACACCGTCAATGACAAAAGCAGCACCACCTGGGATTGAGTGGATTTTACTGAAAGTTTGTGCCGAACTTTAGCAGTGTGGCTTCTCCACTGACTGAGTTGTTAAAAAGGTCAAGACGTTTCAGTGGGCAGGAGACTGTCAAAAGGCATTTGACAGTCTAAAAACTGTGCTAACCACCGCCCCAGTATTAGTCACACCGGATTACACAAAGCCTTTTGAGGTGGCAATCGATGCCAGAGCTGTGGGTGTCGGTGTGGTGCTCCTGCAGGAGGATGATGAGGGGACAGAAAGACCCATCGGGTATTTTTCCAGGAAGTTGAACATTCATCAACAGAAATATTCAATGGTGGAGAAAGAGACTTTAAGTTTGGTGTTGGTGTTATAATATTTCAGTGTTTATATTACCAGCAACGCATCTGAGACAATCGTAGACACTGATCATAACTCATTGACATTTGTGGAAAACTTTAAGGACAAAAATACCAGACAGTTTAGATGGTGTTTGTTGTTGCAGCCGTTCAATTCGACAATTGTGCATGTGGCAGGTCGCGAAAACGTGATTGTCAATGCGTTAATGAGACTCAAATGAGGTACAAAGGTATTTGGTGGCAGGTGTGCCATGGCCTGAATTCACATGTGGTTGTGCGTGTTTGCATGTGTATAGTTAGTATAGTGTAGTGTATATGTATGTTTTAGACTACAAACCAGTTTGTTTTTGAAGGGTTTTAAAAATGAAACCATCTTTTGGTATTGACTGTTCATTTTTTTTAAGGGGGGAGGTGTCACAAAGCTGGCCCCTTTTTTCTAAAAGCTGTTCCTGTTCTCAAGGATACTGTCTCCTTGTTTTCTTTTTCAGAGGGGTGGTAAATCACTCCCGGTTCCGATTAGACTGGATTAGTACAGATTAAAGGGTATTGAGAGGGCTTTTTATAATATGTAAACATGAGACGTCAGGCCAAAGTGGTCATGTTTTAGAAGTGACCTATATAATGAAAGGGGAGTGGTCAGCTGTCTAGCTGAGCAGTTCAGTCTAGAACTAATTAGAAATTCAGCAGTGGACTGTGTGAGTAGGCCCTCTCTCTCCTTTTGCCCTTCTAACTTCAATCTGTAAGCATTTGTTCCATTTCTACTGTTCTTTCAAGGGGTTTGCTTATTGGGACTGTTGTGTATATTCAAAACAGCATAATTAAGTCTAATTTGGATAGACTGAGTTCTGCAATGGTCCTTTATACAGTTCTTTGTGTTTCATTGTGTAATTTTGTGAATAAATTTTTGTCTGTTTTAAAATCTATTAGGTAAAAACAATGACTGCAGATGCTGGAAATCAGAGTCTAGATTAGAGTGGTGCTGGAAAAGTACAGCAGTTCAGGCAGCATCTGAGGAGCAGTAAAATCGACGTTTCAGGCAAAAGCCCTTCACCACCAATACGGGCAGAGAGCCTGAAGGATGGAGAGATAAGTGAGAGGTGGGTGGGGGTGGGGAGAAACTAGCATAGGGTACAATAGGTGAGTGGGGGAGGGGATGAAGGTGATAAGTCGGTGGGGGGAGTGTAGAGTGGAGAGGTGGAAAAGAAGATAGGCAGGTAGGACAAGTCATGGGGACAGTGCTGAGCTGGAAGTTTGGAACTGGGGTGAGGTGGGGGAAGGAGAAATGAGGAAACTGTTGAAGTCCACATTGATGCCCTGGGTGTTCTTCCTCCAGGCATCTGGTGGGTGAGGGAGCAGCGGTGAAGGAGGCCCAGGACCTCCATGTCCTCAGCAGAGTGGGAGGGTGAGTTGAAATGTTGGGCCACAGGGCGGTGTGGTTGATTGGTGCAGGTGTCCCAGAGATGTTCCCTAAAGCGCTCTGCTAGGAGGCGTCCAGTCTCCCCAATGTACAGGAGACCGCATTGGGAACAATGGATACAATAAATGATATTGGTGGATGTGCAGGTAAAAATTTTATGGATGTGGAAGGCTCCTTTAGGGCCTTGGATGAAGGTGAGGGAGGAGGTGTGGGCGCAGGTTTTGCAATTTCTGCAGTGACAGGGGAAGGTGCCAGGATGGGAGGGTGTGTTGTAGGGAGCGTGGACCTGACCAGGTAGTCACGGATAGTCAACCTCGCTAACTTACTCCAGGTAATTTTCACTGTACACTTACTGAAACAAATTGCAAAGTTATGATCTGGGCTGCCTGCTCAAGAATGTTTTGAATGGTTTGACCTAGACCATAACAAAATGCATTATCTTAAAACTTCTTCATGTCTACCTTTGAAAATGTAGTTTTACTGATCGACATGTTGATTAAAGGCACCCATTATCTCCTGATTTATTGTCTGCCCTACAGAATAGTTATCATTAGGGGGCCTAGAGTTTACTTTCACCAGTACAGGTCGCTCTGCTATAACACGCATTTCGTTAATGCAAATTTGCTACAACACGATTGACGGATTGGGGACAATGTTTTTACAAAGCAAATTTTTAAAACATGTATTGGTTATAACCCAATTCTGCTAAATAGTGCTGCTATTACACAATTTTATTATAACACTGGGTTGCACAAGAGTGGAACTATGACATTATCGCAGAAATGACTATCAGTCTGGTTCGTTTGTAAACTCCATCCATATGGATGGGGTCCACATCAATCAATCAAAGATCTTTTAATAGAATCCTTATAGTGTGAAAGCAGGCCATTTGACCCATTGAGTCCACACCGACCCTCCGATGAGCATCCCACTCAGACCCACCATGCATTTCCCATGGCTAATCCACCTCGCCTCAACATCCCTGGACACTATGGGCAATTTACCATGGCCAATCCACTAACCTGCACATCTTTGGACTGTGGGAGGAAACCGGAGCACCTGAAGGAAACCCACACAGACACTGGGAGAAGGTGCGATCGCACAGACAGTTGCCTAAGGCTGGCTACAAACCCGGATCCCTGATGCCATGAGGCAGCAGTGCTAACCACTGAGCCACTGTACCACCTCAACTCATATTTTTACATCTCATACTAACACAGCTAGTCCACCACCCTTTCCTTTTGAAAGGTCACATGTCACAGAGTATCTTATTCTAAGCTTTGAATTCCATGTAACCATGCCTCTGTACGAATCATACCCACTAACTTCAAATTATACAAATAGTTCATTCATTTTCTTACATAAATGACACAAATTCAAATAAAGGCAAATTAATACATAATCTTTTGTTCCCTATTTGTCCTTATTTTCTGTTTTCTTTCTATGCTTGTATATTCTATCTATTCCGATTTCACTCTGCATATCATTGTTAGAATAATTGACCTAAAATGCTGATATATCCTTTGGTTTGTAAGCTATGCCCCCACTGTCCCCCATCCCCTCAACCCAGACTTCCACTCAGCTGAGGAAATTTAAAGCCCTAGCTTTACAATTCTTCAGGACACTGGGCAAGTGAAGCCTGTCCAACCACAACAGTTCCCTTCCACCCCAGTACCGGTGCCAATGTCCCAGTTTGTGGGAAAGTGTTGTACCTCATTATGCACCTTCTGACAGGATAGCACTCCCTCAGCGTGGAACCTTCATATCAAACCAGATTCCATTATGAGATCTTTGGACTGGAGCTTGAACTTTCTAACTCATAAATGAGAGTGACAACCCCACGTCCAAAGACCACATGGATACTCTGTTCTTTGCCAAATAAACATAGAATTGCTTTCTTAGGGGAATTCAGGGGACAACATTTTTGAACTATTCATTTTGCGCAAAACTAAATGTGAAGAAATGGCAGTACATTGCTTTTCTGTGAGTTAGTTTCTGTGAAATAATAATGGAATCTCTAATTATTACCCACTGAGGCACTGTCGTAATCCTGAAGTCTGCTGTATTGTGCTCAATTTTATTCAGAATATTCTGATTTACATCCAATTAGCTTAGAAAACCTCAGCTAGCTGGAACATATTACTTTGCTATGCTGGTATCATATACATTCTAGAAATAGGAAATAAATACATGTCTTGCCAATGACACCCACAATTCATGAATGAGTAAAAATAATGTAGATTCTTAATTGGAAGGCATTGATTAAGTTGCAGAGGAGTTGTCATTGCAAAATACATTTCAAAATAGGTTGGTAATGGCTCATACATTTTAGTAGAAAGAATAAGGAGGTCATATACTCCTTGGATAATAAATGTGGAACTGAGAGATCTTGGGGTACAGGTGAACAAATCATTAAAAGTTGCGATACTGGTAAATAAAACCATAAAAACATAATAAAGCACAGGATTTCCAGATGCTTAGGAAAAAAAACAGAGCAGTTATGTAAAATTTGCACAGAATTTTAATGAGATCACAATTGGAATATTGAAAGAAGTCTGGTCTCTATCAAAAAGGAAGATTCAGAGGTAGCAGATTGGACGCAAATAGAAAATCTGATCCCACAACTAAGCAGTTATAGCTATCATGAAAAACTGTTAAGGCACCTTTGTCTAAAATAGACAAGTTTGGGGGGTAGGTTAATGTTGACCTTTAGGGTAATAAAAGGGACTGATGGTGTTAATATGTAGAAAACGTGTTTCCAGTTGTGGATGGTCTAAAACCAGAAAACCTATACATAGTTACGGATGAATCAAAGAGAATATTCAAGACAAAGAGAGGTTTGGGGTCCCTTGAATGCAAAAGATGGTGAGGTGATTTGATTGAGATGTTTCAGATCATTAAGTAAATGAAAGAGAAATTATTTTTCTCTAATTTGAGAGTCTGAAACAAGAAGACATAACTTTAAAATTACAGCAAGATTTTCTTAGGAGTAACGTCAGGAAGCACTCCTTCAGATAAAAGGTTGTGGAAATTTGAGACTCTCTCCCCTTGAAAGGCAAAATTAAGGTTTGTCAGTTTTATTGGGCAAGGGTAAGATTCACAAAAGCAAGGAAAACGTCAATGTGCAGATCAGCCATAATCTAACTGAAAAGCAAAACAGACTCAGCAGTTTAAATGACCTGCTCCTGTGACATTGAATTGTTCTGAGTTTAGAAAGTTTGACACAAAGCTCAATAAACATTATTTATCGTCAGCGAGTGACAATACAATTCAACAAACTAAGATTTCTTTGTACATATACAATGTATCCCTTTGTATCCCTTTCACCATGAAGCCAAGACTAACTTGTGAACTTTTCATGGATTTCCAGTTAATAATCAATGGAAGAAATACAGGTTAAGCCAAAAAGTTAAAGAGATCCCTTAAAAGCATCTATTAAATGGATTCAAGAATCATCAAACTTGGGGCAGAGCTTTGATTGGCCTACTGATAGGTTTTTTTAAAGAATAGCAATTGAATTTCAAAAAGCAACTGCTTTGCAAACTTTTTTTGAAGCTTTATGCCCTGTTTTGTGTTATCTATCTAGTTCATTAATGTCCTTTAGGGAAATAAATCTGATACCCTTCTCTAATCTGACCTACGTTTTGGTTCCAGACCCATAGCAATGTGGTTGACTTTAACTGCCTTCTGGGAATTTAGAGATGGGCAATAAATGCTGCCCGGCCAACAATGTCCATATCACATGGATAAATAATTTCTAAAAATGTTGTTTTAGTCGATTAGAGCATCACACTAAAATGACTTTGCAGGGCTAAGGGAAAGGGGAAAGGGAAAATGGCCCAGAGTGTGCTGTGAAACTAATCAAAACCCTTTGCTGAAATAACTCAAGATGAGCTCTGACAATTCTTAACACTTCAATGTTCTATTGATTCATAAGTTTACTTCAGATAGATTGGGTTGTAAATAGATGTCAGTAATGGTAAACATCAGAATTACATATTCTAACAATCAGATTGCACTCCAGCACACACACACACACACATTAGCTTTAGTGCAGTGGAAGCAAATCTTGCCTTTGGCCAGAAGTCACGGGTCAAGTCCCATTCCAGAAGTTTATGCCTATAGCATCAGGCTGACACTGCTCTGCAATAATGATGGAGTACTGTAACAATCAGAGGTTCTGTTTCTCAAATGCAAAGTTAAATTGATTTCCAATCTCCTCTCCTATTGACACCCTTAAGAGAATCATAGAATCCTTGTAATATAGAAGCAGACCATTCAGCCCTTTGAGTCCTTACCTATCCTTTGAAGAGCATCCCAGATTAGAGTGGTGCTGGAAAAGCTGGATCTCTCCACCCTGCATGCACTCTGCCTCAATCCTGATGAAGGACTTTTGCCCGAAACGTTGAGTTTCCTGCTCCTCGGATGCTGCCTGAACTGCTGTGCTTTTCCAGCACCACTCTGATCTGGAATCTGGTTTCCAGCATCTGCAGTCATTGTTTTTACCCTGAAGAGCATCCCACCCAGACCTCCCCACCTCACCCTATTCCTGTACTTCCTATGGCTAATCCAAATAGCCCACACATCCCTGAACACTATGGGCTAGTTAGCATGGCCAATCTACCTAACTTAGATGTCTTCGGACTGTGTGAGTAAACTAAAGCATTCAGAAGAAACCCACGCAGACATGGGGAGAATGTGCAAACTCCACACAAACAGTCGCTCAAGGCTGGAATTGAACCTTGGCACTGTGAGGCAGCAGTGCCAACCACTGAGCCAACCCAAGGGTACTTCTCAGCATTCTGACCAATGCAATATTGATCCCTCAAACTGGATCACTAAAGGAGAGGATTTTGTCCAATTGCTTCTTGGGGGGATCTTGTTAGGCATAACTCAGCTGTCATGTTTCTGATGTTACAACATTGAGAACCAAAAGTGTTTTTGTCACTACCAGATTCCTTGGCTTTACAAGGAGTATACTTTTTGTGTTAATCCAGAAGAAAACCCTTTAAATTTGCAATATTCCACTTACTTGAGAGTTATAGTCCATCCATATGGAAAACTTTGAATTGATAGAATGCATGCTTTTATGATATATATTCTAAGAATGAGTTGAAGATATTATCATTTTTGGGATTTCTACTCTTTTTCAAACAAAAGGGAGGAAACTGGGTTTTGGCGAGGTTTGTGAAGATAATTTACTAAGAGTGTCAGAGAGTCACTTGTGCAGTGACCTCAATATGTCTTTTTATGAAAAAGCATATGAACCAACCCCCTCACACACCCCTGTAAAGTTGATGGGTACAGTGTTTATACTGGTAGGTTTATGATGCATACAGCAAATACATTAAGACAATTAGTTTAGATCTTACTGAAGGGCAAAAGGATCGAGATCTCGTTCAGTAGAATCCAGCATTCAGTTCAGAAAAAAATAGTATTTTCTCCTTTCAAGAGATCACAGCTTATCAATTCGGCTCTGGTGAACTAGTCACCCCGAAAGAAGTGCTGTCTAGTCTGTGGAGCTTCGAAGCCAAGAGAGTTTGGATACAACTTATTGAGTTGTTAGAACTAAGAATGCTTCAGCATTCAGAATTCATGCCCACAGACTCAGAAAGGAATCATAAAAGTGCCTCCATCCTCCTAGATAAAGAAACTGGAGAAGTCAGCTAAATAAATGTTTAAAAGTGACAATGAGTGACATTTTTCTGGAATTAAGACTACACACAGGGTTTTAGGGGTTAAACTTTGTTTTCAAAAACAAATACGAGAATTTCTGGAAAAACTCAAGCAGATTTTTCAACAATTTCTGTTTTTGTTTTTGTTTCTGATTTCTAACATCTATAATTCTTTCATTTATTTAAAAACTTTGTTTAGAACATAGAACATAGAACATAGAAGAATACAGCGCAGTACAGGCCCTTCGGCCCTCGATGTTGCGCCGATCCAAGCCCACCTAACCTACACTAGCCCACTATCCTCCATATGCCTATCCAATGCCCGCTTAAATGCCCATAATGAGGGAGAGTCCACCACTACTACTGGCAGGGCATTCCATGAACTCACGACTCGCTGAGTAAAGAACCTACCCCTAACATCTGTCCTATACCTACCCCCCCTTAATTTAAAGCTATGCCCCCTTGTAATAGCTGACTCCATACGTGGAAAAAGATTCTCACTGTCGACCCTATCTAAACCCCTAATCATCTTGTACACCTCTATCAGGTCACCCCTAAACCTTCTTTTCTCCAATGAAAACAACCCCAAGTGCCTCAGCCTTTCCTCATATGATCTTCCTACCATACCAGGCAACATCCTGGTAAACCTCCTCTGCACCCGTTCCAGTGCCTCCACATCCTTCCTATAGTATGGCAACCAAAACTGCACACCATACTCCAGATGTGGCCGCACCAGAGTCCTATACAACTGCAACATGACCTCAGGACTCCGGAACTCAATTCCTCTACCAATATAAGCCAGTACGCCATATGCCTTCTTCACCGCACTATTTACCTGGGTGGCAACTTTCAAAGATCTGTGTACATGGACACCAAGATCCCTTTGCTCATCCACACTACCAAGTATCCGACCATTAGCCCAGTACTCCATCTTTTTGTTACTCTTACCAAAGTGAATCACCTCACACTAGCTATATTGTACTCCATTTGCCACCTTTCTGCCCAGTTCTGCAGCTTATCTATATCCCGCTGTAACCTGCCACATCCTTCCTCACTGTCTACAACTCCTCCGACTTTCGTATCACCCGCAAACTTGCTCACTCAACCTTCTAACCCCTCCTCCAGGTCATTTATAAAAATGACAAACAGCAATGGTCCCAAAACAGATCCTTGCGGAACACCGCTAGTGGCGGCACTCCAAGATGAACCTTTGCCATCAACTACTACCCTCTGTCTTCTTCCAGCCAGCCAACTCCTAATCCAAACCTTCAACTCACCCTCAATGCCATACCTCCGTATTTTTTGCTTTAGTCTCCCATGGGGACCCTTATCAAACGCCTTGCTAAAATCCATATACACCACATCTACCGCTTTCCCCTCGTCCACCTCCTTAGTTACCTTCTCAAAGAATTCAATAAGGTTTGTGAGGCACGACCTGCCCTTCACAAAACCATGCTGACTATCCTTGATCCTTTGATGTTTACTTTAAGACCTTTCAAATTGTCTTCTACACATAAAGTTCTGTTTGTTTTCTTTTTCTTTCTTTTGTAGTTGTTAAAGAACATTTATAGTCTCTTGTGAATGTACCTAAACACAGATTACTAACTGACAAAAAAAATCATCCAACAAGTTGAGGTTAGTGAATCCTGGAATTCTTTATCTGAAAAAGTTGTGGAAGTTAGATGGCTGAAAGTATTTCAAGAGGCAATAGATACACTTTTGAAAGACCAGGCCTGTGAGGAATTGACAAGAAAGAAAAGTTGAGGTCAAGGTCAGGTTAACTGTATTTTTATGGAATGTTGGGCACACTTGAAGGATTGAATACTCTACTCCTGTATTTATATTGTTTTGTTCCCAAGACAAGTTTTATTCTGGGATCTTACTTGCCAATATTACAGTCAGCTGGTATCATAACAATAAAGTAATGCCATATAGTTCAACATAAATAGATATGATGCTGGTGAGGATTTGAGAAAGTGTCACACATTATAGAAACAGAAGAATTTTCTACCCTTCCCTTCTATCTGACCCATGAGATCAATAGCAGTGTGGTTATCCCTTATTGTGGAAGAGTTATTGAGGATAGTGCCTGCATTAGAAAGAAATTTCCTAACACTCTTTTCATTTTCTTGTTGATGATATTTCAGTTTTGCAACCACCAACTCACTGACCAGTGGAAATAAGACCATAGCAGAATTTGGCCCTGTCGTTCGATCGTTTCTCAACTCCATTCTCCTTTTTTTTGCCCCGTAAGCTTTCATCCTGTTACTAATCAAGGACCTATCTGTCTCTGTCTTAAAGGCAAAGTCAGAAGTCACATGACACCAGGTTATAGTCCAACAGGTCTATTTTACATCACAAGCTTTTGGAGGGACGCTCCTTCAACATAGAGTCATAGAGATGTACAGCAAGGAAACAGACCCTTCGGTCCAACCCGTCCATGCTGACCAGATATCCCAACCCAATCTAGTCCCACCTGCCAACACCCTCCCCATATCCCTCCAAACCCTTTCTATTCATATACCCATCCAAATGCCTCTTAAATGTTGCAATTGTACTAGCCTCCACCACATCCTCTGGCAGCTCATCCCATACACGTACCACTCTCTGTGTGAAAAAGTTGCCCCTCAGGTCTCTTTTATATCTTTCCCCTCTCACCCTAAACCTATGCCCTCTAGTTCTGGACTCCCTGACCCGAGGGAAAAGACTTTGCCTATTTACCCTATCCATGCCCCTCATAATTTTGTAAACCTCTATAAGGTCACCCCTCAATCTCCGACACTGCAGGGAAAACCCCTAGCCTGTTCAGCCTCTCCCTAAAGCTCAAATCCTCTAACCTTGGTAACATCTTTGTAAATCATTTCTGAACTCTTTCAGATTTCACAACTTCTTTCCGATAGGAAGGAGACCAGAACTGCATGCAATATTCCAACAGTGGTCTAACCAATGTCCTGTACAGCCGCCACATGACCTCCCAACTCCTGTACTCAATACTCTGACCAATAAAGGAAAGCATACCAAACGCCTTCTTCACTATCCTATCTACCTGCAACTCCACTTTCAAGGAGCTATGAACCTGCACTCCAAGGTCTCTTTGTTCAGCAACACTCCCTCGGACCTTACCAGTAAGTATATAAGTCCTGCTAAGATTTGCTTTCCAAAAATGCAGCACCTCGCATTTATCTGAATTAAACTCCATCTGCCACTTCTCAGCCCATTGGCCCATCTGGTCAAGATCCTGTTGTAATCTGAGGTAACCCTCTTTGCTGTCCACTACACCTCCAATTTTGATGTCATCTGCAAACTTACTAACTGTACCTCTTATGCTCACATCATAATCATTTATATAAGTAACAAAAAGTAGAGGGCCCAGCACCGATCCTTGTGGCACTCCACTGGTCACAGGCCTCCAGTCTGAAGAACCACCCTCCACCATCACCCTCTGTCTTCTACCTTTGAGCCAGTTCTATATCCAAATGGCTATTTCTCCCTGTATTCCATGAGATCTAACCTTGCTAATCAGTCTCCCATGGGGATCCTTGTCGAAGGCCTTACTGAAGTCCATATAGATCACATCTACTGCTCTGCCCTCATCAATCCTCTTTGTTACTTCTTCAAATAACTCAATCAAGTTTGTGAGACATGATTTCCCATGCACAAAGCCATGCTGACTATCCCTAATCAGTCGTTGCCTTTCCAAATACATGTACATCCTGTCCTTCAGGATTCCCTCCAACAACTTGTCCACCACCAACGTCAGGCTCACTGGTCTATAGATCCCTGGCTTGTCCTTACCACCCACCACACTAGCCAACCTCCAGTCTTCCATCACCTCACCTGTGACTATCGATGATACAAATATCTCAGCAGGAGGCCCAGCAATCACTTCTCTAGCTTCCCACAGAGTTCTTGGGTACCCCTGATTAGGTCTTGGGGATTTATCCACCTTTATGTGTTTCAAGACATTCAGCACTTCCTCCTTTGTAATGTGGACATTCTGCAAGATGTCACTATCTATTTCCCTACAGTCTATACCTTCCATATCCTTTTCCACAGTAAATACTGATGCAAAACACTCATTTAGTATCTCCCCCATTTTCTGTGGCTCCACACGAAGGCCGCTTTGCTGATCTTAGAGGGGCCCTATTCTCTCCCAAGTTACCCTTTTGTCCTTAATGTATTTGTAAAAACCCTTTGGATTCTCCTTAATTCTATTTGCCAAAGCTATCTCATGTCCCCTTTTTGCCCTCCTGATTTCCCACTTAAGTATACTTTATACTCTTCTTAGGATTCACTTGATCTATACTGTCTACACCTTGCATATGCTTCTTTCTTTTTCTTAACCAAGCCCTCAATTTCTTTAATCATCCAGCATTCCCTACACCTACCAGTCTTTCCTTTCACCCTAACAGGAATATACTGTCTCTGGATTCTCATTATCTCATTTCTGAAGGCTTCCCATTTCCAGCCATCTCTTTACCTGCGAACATCTGCCCCCAACCAGCTTTCGAAAGTTCTTGCCTAATACCATCAAAGTTGGCCTTTCTTCAATTTAGAACTTCAACTTTTAGATTTGGTTTATCCTTTTCCTCATTATTTTAAATCTAATAGAACTGTGGTTGCAGGCCCCAAAGTGCTCCCCCACTGACACCAACAGATTAATCTTTCGTATTCCCCCTCATCCTTTAAGTTTTATTGAGTACAGACCCAGAGTCTTCAACTGACAAGTCCTTCACCCCCACGATCATGCTTGTTAATCTTCTCTGGACACTGCTCCAAGGCCACAGATCCTTTCTTCAATATGGGGCCCAAAACTGCTTGCAATATTCCAAATGTGGCCTTATACAGCCTCAGCAGTCAATCCTGCTTTTGTATTCTAGTCCTCTCCAAATGAATGCTAACATTGCCTTCCTAACCACCAATTAAACCTGCATATTAATAAGTTTGCCCCAATTAACATTGTTTAAAACCTCATAGTTTTGAACACCTCTCTCCGTCATCCTCTTAATGTTCTCTGTCCTAGTAAGGTATCACAAGAGAATAAATGATTAACTGTGTACATGCTATCCTTTATGCCACTCCTTCTCTGCATATTTGGGACTCCTCATCACTGTGTTCCAGCATAGTGTTTACTGCTGCTTTTACTGCTTAGTAATTGACATGCAAATTCATTAGCCTTTAGTCATTTTCTGACATAGTTATGTATTCTACATTCAGATTAATGTAACTCTAGAGATTTATCCCACTTAATGCTTAATTCGTTGTTTCAGAAATATTAAAGAATCATTATTACAGAGGCATCAACTATTTGACCCAGAGAGGTTATAATCATGGAAGAAGAATGCAGTCCCCCCACCTTCAACCCCCCCACACACACACACTCCTTATTTCTACTTACTCAATCCCTCTTCTAAATGTGGCATGCACAGTCACTAATGTCTTCTTGGTATACATTTCTCCAAAGCCGGCATGGGTATGTGAAGGTAGCCATACTTTGGTCTCACTGGAAGAATCCTTTGAAGTAAACAAGATAGAGTTTTATTATAGAGGAGAACCTTGTCTCGAGTCTGACTCTTTCAAGGTCTTTAACTACTCTCCCTTTCAACTTTCATAATATCTAAAACTCTCTTTCAAACCCATTTACAACACCCATCAGACAAGATTGTTGAGCACTAAGAAAATTGCCACTCTGTCAGTAGGCATGCCTGCAAAGTAGATAAATTGAGCAGTCTGCTTGTATCATTTTCCAAATTGTGAACAAGATGTATTGCCCTTATTTGAAATGTTGCACGCCAGGTTCTGCTACGACACCTGGATGGATCCATCTCAAGATATTAATTGGCAGACATGAAATAATAAATACTAATCTGCTACTTCCAAATTTCAACTTGAGCTTTCTATGTTTCCACAAGTGTCAAATACTGTGTTGCCATAGTCACATCATCTGCCCATAACAAGAATTAATAGGAATTATTAAGAATTTACCATTCAAAGCTGCATGGAATGGATATTTCAATTTAACAATTGAACTGTAGAAGAACCTTATGACTTCTCTCATGGTTTCTGCATGGACAGAGACAGGCATGTATGTCAGAACGTATCTGTGGAAAATGAGACATTTGTTGACAATCCACCCACAATTTCAATGGAAGAGACTGAAATGGCAATGGCTGCCAGACATTGGAAAACTTTGACTTTTATTAAACAGCAGAAAAACAGAGAAAAGAACAAGAAAATAAGCTTCATTTGTTTCTGGGGTAAAAACATGCTCTCTTTGTAATCGGCAGATCATGAGAGACACTGGGAGTAGTGAGCTTAATTTGACTGTCAGATTCCTCCATGTCCCTTTCTACCAGTGACTTCCCAAGCAGCTGATCTTGACTGAGCCACTTACCCACCACCTCAAACTGAGACCCCAACTTCCTTCCTTCCCCTTTATGCCCTGTCACTGCAGCTTGGTGCTCCCCACCATTGTACTGTGGTCCCCCTTTCTGTGGTCCCACAACCGTAGAAGGACCAAGCTGTCGCGATGGAGCACAGATGGTATGAAACCCCTCTCTCAACATTCTTCTGTCCTCCTGTGCACTTCTGGCTCTCTCGCCTAAAATATCAAGATACCTCTTCCTCATTGTCTTTGTTCACTCCATATTCCAGAATGCTGTCTACCATTCCCAACATTGATCCTCTCCACATGCCTATCCCTACAGTGCCTCCTGTTCACTGTGCTTTCCACGCCAACCCCATGTCTCCCAACAATCCGTAAGACCATAAGAAATTGGAATAAAAGGAGGCCATTGGGTCTCTTAAGCCTGCTGGACCATTCAGTGGGATCATGGCTTTCCAACATACCTCACGTGCATTCTCCTGCCCTTTCATCGTATCCTTTGATTCTCCTAACAATCAAGAATTGTTCAATCCCATTCCACTAATGGCCAGGAGCAGCAGTCCCTTTGACTCAAGGGAGGACTGCTCTCCTTTGACATTGAAGCATGACCACTTTGTTAAAGTGTGTGAAGTGTTTGCCGTGTGGGCAGCTGGTGCATGTTATAGGAGTGAGAAGTAGCTCAGTACGGTACAGGAAAATGCCCACCACAGCTTCTTTCTGATCACTGCTGACCAGAAAAACAAGCGGCCTGGCTTTGTCCCTGCTCAAAACAACAAGGTGAGCCTTCAAGCTGTGTCAGAGACCTCATGAAGGCAAGGCCAGGTTGTTGTGAGCAGCCAACTGGTCATGAAGTAAGACAAGAGCCAGCAGTGCTGAGATGCAGTTTTGTCCAATCAATGGACCAGCAGTCATTGGACCAGTTGTGAAATGGGACCATGAAGGGATCATACCCAGCTGATTCTAAAGGAATTGCAGGAAAATTGAAAATTCCATTGATATTTTTCTTGTTTCTGGAATCCTCCCAAAAAGCTCCCAAAAGACAAGGATTTTCCAGGGTTCTGACTCATTGAACTTCATAGTAACCCAAGGAGCATGGGAGGATTAAATGCCTACTCTAACTCTTCGGTATCAGCTTAAATTATTCCCCCAACTCACATTGCCCACTACTTTCCAACTACACCTGCTCCCCACAACTGCTACTGCATGACCCAAATCCCCCATCCACTAATAGGAACCTCCCTTTCTGCTGGACCCAGCACACACCACATTCCCCAGACCTGATACCCCTATTCCCTGACTGGATCCAACGTCACTAGATCGTGCATCTTCCCCACCACCCCTTAACAACACCGGAGTCCAGTGTAGCACCATCTCCTGCCAGGTCCAATCCTCCACAACCCGATACCCACAACCCCAAACTGGCCTGAACCTATCAGTCCGGATGGCACACTCCAACTTTCTAAGTCCCAACCACTCATCCACTGACCTGATCTGACCTCAACCAATAGCACCCAATCCCTGCCTGCCCACCCCCATGCTCCAATCTGTCCCAATCCAAGCCAACTCCATTCCCCTGACCTGACACATGCCCTTGTCAGCCTGACCCGAACATCAAAGTCAACAGATCCCATGCCAATACGACCCAACAATGCACCAGTGCTGAACACACCTCCCACCTCCACAAGCTATCTTTAGTGCTCATCTACTTAATCTGGCACCCTACCCCTATTGCACACCTGGCACTCTACACCCTCACCTACCTGGCATATTACACCCGCACCTACCTGGCACTGAATCCCCTCACCCCATTTACATCCAGTCACCCCTCAATCAACTCTCACCCTACCCAGCTCAGACATACATACTCAGACATCTTACATACTCAGACATTTATTGTAGCTTTCCAATCAGACATGTAAACTTCAGGATCTGAAGCTCAAGTGTTGTAGAAGGCAACATGGCTTCAAGCATGAACATTACCTTTGGTGGATTCGAGAATTGCTGATCTATAACAGAAGAGCTCCATCTGGGAACGTTCATTGCAGAAGTCATTACAAGGTAAGTGGGCATATTTTAATTTGAATAATGTCAGATATCTTGTTTTATCAAGCAATATTGATATTATATATGATAATATGGTAGCAGAGCTCCCTGTTCAGCCCTACTTTAGTTCCAATCTTCTGGCAGAGTCTCAATAAAAACATAAGAACTAGGAGCAGGAGTAGGCCATCTGGCCCATCGAGCCTGCTCCACCATTCAATAAGAACATGGTTGATCGTTTTGTGAACTTAGCTCCACTTACCCACACATTCACCATTACCTTGAATTCCTTTACTGTTCAAAAATCCAAATATCTTTGCCTTAAAAACATTCAGTGAGATAGTCTTAACTGCTTCACTGGGCAGGGAATTCCACAGATTCACATCCCTTTCGGTAAAGGAGTTCCTCCTCAACTCAGTCCTCAATCTACTCCCCCTTATTTTGGGGCTATGCCCCTTAGATCTGGTTTCACCCACCAGTGGAAACAATCTCCCTGCTTCTATCTTATCTATTCCCTTCATAATTTTATTTGTTTCTATCAGAACACCCTCATTCTTCTATTCAGATGAATATAGTCCCCATATACTCAATCTCTCTTCTTACGTTCAACTCTGGAATCAACCCAGTGAATCTCCTCTGCACCCCCTCCAAAACCAGTACATCCTCTTCGGGTAAGAAGACTGAAACTGTACGCAGTACTTCACATTTGTATTTGAAATTCTCTCTCTCTAGCTGGCTGAGGGATGGAGCAGCGGATCCAAAAGCTTGTGGTTTCAAATAAACCAGTTGGACTAAAACCCGGTGTTGTGTGATTTTTTACTTCATCATTTCAGTAAAACTGTTTTATTCCTTCTCCAATCATTCTGTGACCTTTTAAATATAATGCAGAGACCAGAATTACTCACCAAATTCGGTCCAACTATGGTTTTATGCAAGTTTTACCTCGCAAGTTTAACATAACCTAACTTTCTGTCTTTAGCAATGACCCCTAGTGGTTTATAAAATTTGATACAAGGGATTTTTTTTTAAACACGTGGATGGTTTAACCTGCCTATGTCAAATCATGAAATATTTACGCAACACAAATTCCAAAGCACTCTCAGTTAAGTGCAACATTGGTGAAGTCACTTGCAAACAGATATTCTGTCTAACAATGTCTCGTGTGTACCTATTAGAAAAAAAACCCTAGGACATTGTATACTGTGACTAAATGTTACGACATATCAATTTGCAGGTCACTCACTGGTTACAATATTTGTTCAAAAATTGACCTTGCTGAATAAGGACCAAAAAATACAATTGTTTATCTGTTTTTTTTTTAGTGCAACTATACAGATAAATATAGATCCTTTGAAATGCCATAAAATTTTTGAAATCTTAGAAAACAGTGATAAATAATGGTACATGTGTTGGCAGTTTGATAAAATGCAGCACACAAGATGTATTAGGTGGTCCCAGTGTTTCATACATTAATTTATGGCCTCCGACTCGTCAAGTCAGAGTAGATCTTGTACAGCATTAATGCTTTAAAAGTGGTGATTGCTGTGAGTGAGTGTTGATAGTGTCAGCTCAATCGCCCCTGCACCGAGACAGTGTACTGAACTGTACCTTTCATGACCTCAGGAGCTATCTAAGTTCTTCACAGCCAATGGCGTGATTTTGGAAGAGCATTTTCAACACAGGAAAATGGGCAGCCAATCGCGCACAGTCAGCTCCAACAAACAACAGTCAGATAAATGCCTTGGTATTCTATTTAAATACAGTCAGTTTTGCTACAGTGCATTTTTCATTAATTCGAATTGGCTGTAATGCAATTGGGTGAATAGGGAAGGCTGTTTCTAAAATGCGAACTTTTAAAGTGTGTCTTGGCTATAGTGTGATTCTATTGCCAACACCTCCTGTGTTATTTGTATTGTGCAATTTTTGTGTAGTGCAGGGTTGCACAAGAATGCAACTATGATTAGATTACTTACAGTGTGGAAACAGGCCCTTCAGCCCAACAAGTCCACACCGACTTGCCGAAGTTCAACCCACCCAGACCCATTCCTCTACAATTACCCCTTCACCTAATACTACGGGCAATTTAGCGTGGCCAATCCACCTAACCTGCATGTTTTTGGACTTTGGGAGGAAACCGGAGCACCCGGAGGAAACCCACGCAGATACAGGGAGAATGTGCAAACTCCACACAGTCAGTCGCCTGAGGCGGGAATTGAACTCGGGTCTCTGGTGCTGTGAGGCAGCAGTGCCACCGTGCCACCGTGCATAGTTCTATAACTATCACATTATAGAAAAAATGCCTGTATCTAAATGGAGGGCAGTTAGCTCCAGTGGCTGTTGCTTAGAGCTAATAAATTCAGTATTCATTAGCTGACTCTTTTTCTAGAGTAGTGCCCATTGTTAACCAACCAACAGGCTGGAAGGCATCCTTCTCTCTCCCAAAATTTATTCACTATTTGTTGCCAAAACAGTCTGTAGAGCCTCTTAGTCATTATCGTGGTGTCTTTGCACATACTTGCAAAGAAAATGCAAGAAGTACTTCAAACAAATGCTATTCTTCTCTAGTACTGATTATCAAGATAATGGATTAAATTTTAACCTGGTCATCCCGGGTAGATTGGCAGAATCTACAGTGGGTCAAGAACCCACCAATGTCTCCAGCAACCTATGCAACAGCTCTTTTACTGAGCCCTGACGTTCCCAGAGGCTAAGACTAGTAATAACTGGAGGTGAACTAGTCCTACTGGTCGTCCATTTTGAAGTGTAGACAAGGAGCCAGACCTGTTTGCAAGTTTTATTGACTTTTTCCTTCTGAGTAAGCTTAGATTTCTGGGTTGCTCTCCTAATCGCAGAGGCTGAGCATGAAGAACATCGGATCTGTGGAAAGAAGGATTTTGGCTCTCTTCCCGTTGGGTCAGAAAGGTTCAATTGGTCCTGAGCTCTATAGCTACAGGATTTGAGAGGAGTGCTTGGGAAGGTTGATCCTCCAGCACAGGGGCAAGATGACCTCTCCCCAGAAACCAACTTTAGATTTGTAGCTTTTTAACTTTAGATTACTTCTATCCAAAAGTTTCCAATATGAGGAGTACCTGCTCAGCTGGTTTAACTAGTGCTCGTCAGGTATATGTTTGTGGAGTAGAGGAATAAAGCTGACATCCACAAACAGAAGCAAATGAAAAGGCAAGGAGCTTGTTTCTCAATTTCTTCAGGCTTGCTTGGGAGAGATTAAAACAAAGCCAACAAATGATGTTTGTTCCTTCTAGCCTGGCAGATCACTTTAGGAACTCATTGTGACCTCCCTGCTGAGGTGGGCCGGTACAATGTTAATCACTTTTACCTCACAGCACCAGGGATCCAGGATCAAGTCCAGCCTCGGGTGAGTGTCTATGTGGAGTTCTCCCCATGTCTGCATGGGTTTCCGCTGGGTACTATAGTTTCCTCTCACAGTCCAAAAATGTACAGGTTAGGTGGATTGGCCATGCTAAATTGCCCACAGAGTCCAGGATGTTCAGGCGTGGTGGTCATGTTGTGGAGGTGCCGGTGTTGGACTGGGATGGACAAAGTTAAAAATCACACAACACCAGGTTATACTCCAAGAGGTTTATTTGGAAGCACTAGTTTTCAGAGCACTGCTCCCTCATCAGGTGGGTTAGCCATTGCAAATGCAGAATTACGTGGATAGGGTGGGCTGCTGTTCGGAGGGTCAGTGCAGATTTGATGGGCTGAATGGCCTCTTTCTGCACTGTAGGGATTCTATGTCTCTGAGATATTACCCTCAAACACATAATTACCAGTGGCATGGTTCACCCTGACCCTCTGGTAGTTATTCTTCGAGCAGATACCATGACCTCCCATGGCACTGCTGAGCACAAGGGCTTCCAGATTATAATTGGCCAGTAGCCCTTAATAGGTGAGACGTTTGCCCTTGGGGAACAACCTGCTACTGGTCTTACAGCTGTCTGATAGTCTTGAGGTTCAGTTGATCCTCCTTGGAAGAGGCAGCGAGTGTTCCTCATCAGCTGGCTGGCCAGCAGGTGAAAGCCCCAACATCATAACAGGATTTCACTCTCCCAGTAGGTTTCTGTGCTAACGAATGACAAAACAGCTGCCAGGGTCATATCTAAGCCAGCATTTATTGCCCACCCCCTCATCAACAGTGAGACAATGGTGATGGTTAAACAATTGACATGACAACAAGTAAGGTTGGATCAACAGCTTTGCCGGTTGTAACAGTTAAGTAATTTTTTCCTGACAGCAATTATTAAGACACCCCTGTGTGAGGCCCAAATGTTTAGCTGGGCAGATTGACAAATATGTCTCATTGCATTACAGCTCTTATCATCAATAACTTTTAAACACTGGCCCTTGAGTAACTGTTAAGAATATTTAAAGAAACCCTGGTACTTAATAGTTAATGCATGTGGGTGGGAAACATTGGGATTTTTTTCAAAAGTATTTCGAGGGTTAGGAATTCAAATTCCCCTTCGATGAATTGGGAAACTGAATTCGGAAAATCTGGCAAAATAGTACCGAGTAAATTGACCACGAAAGCTGTTGTAAAAATATATTTGGTCCTTCAAACCTGCACCTGATCTGTATTTGGATGTGACACCAATAAACTCATTATTGTAATTGGGAATAAGCCTTCTAAAAACACAACTATGCATTTTGGACAATGTACCACATTACAATAGGCGAACATTGTTCAAATGAATGATCATCACTTTCTGCTATTTTCTTTGGCTTGCCACAGAAGGAAAAAGAGGCTGTGACTTGAATGAGATTATACCAAGGATTTTGCAGTGGAGATGAATTATTGTTTAAATTCTAATAATGTCAAGATTGAACATCTGCATTCATAAAGGGAATAATGGACTCTTGAAACTAATGAACTGTTGGAAAATAAGAAGGTAAAGGACCTTGACAATGGCTAAAAGGGAAGTGAGAGAAAGTAATGATTGAAAATACATGTCTGCAATGGTGCCATTGACTGTTTGAAAGAGGCAGAGATTTGCAGTAATGGGTTTCTCTTCTCTTCAGTACAATGCTGCCTCCAATGAAATCATTAAAATAAATTGTTGCTGTGAACTTGATTAACTGGCATCTGAACCCAAAGTCTTGGTAAGGTTGCAGGTGCCCAAACAGCACTGTAGTTCCTCAGCACAAGGACTGCAATGGTTGAAGAGACGCCAACACTTTCTCAAAGGATGAGTAACAAATGCTGGCCCAGCCAACAACCAAAGAAAAGACATTTACTGGAATGGTACGAGGGATGAGAAACTCAATCATTTGGAAAGAGTGGAGAAGCTGGGATTGTTTTCTTTGATGGTTTATGAATTTATGAATAGTTCTGGTTTTGGAGTGGATAAGGAGCTATTCTTCAAATGGGAGAATTGTCAGCAATCAGAGGATAGTGATTTAAAATGATGAGCATCAGAAGTGACATGGCGAAATAATTACTTTCACACGGTGAGTTATTGTGGTCTGGATTAATGGTGACTGAAAGGCTGGTGGAAGCAAATACAATTATGACATTCAAAAATAAACTGGATATACACTTGAAGGGAAATATGTCCATTGCAATGAAGAGGAATGGGATTACAAAAGATGAAGTATTTATGATTGGTATTGTATAAGGTAATGGCTCTGAAGATCTTAATGATGGAAGCTTACATTAAGCTCCACCTAATCAAATGATGTTATATAGTCTTAAAGGGGGAGATAGGAAGAATTTTTGAGAAGATTTTGAGAAGATGGGAAGAATAGTCCTGGATCTCAAAGAAGATTGATGCATCATCTATGTCCCCCAACAGTCTCAGTACCAATTTCTGACTAGCTAACATATGTTGTACTTAGCTGCTGTCATGTAATAAACTACAATGCAGTTAAGACAAGATCCTCTCCTTGTTAAGGCACACTAGTAGTTTTTCCTCTATGATTGTAAACTAAATAGGCTCCAGTCAAGGAAAGGGAGACTGTGGCTGTAAAGAAGATCACTAAATCAATCCAGAACCTAAAGTGTTAAATTTAAAGCAAGCCCGAAGATCTCAGATTGTGGAACAGGCAGAGGGGATAACCTGAGTAACTATGTGCCTGTGAGGTTATTCATATCAAGCTAGACCTCTTGAAAAAGTAGGTTATTGTGATCCATCAAGAATTTCTTTCTCTATAGGTTCTAACAATAAACAATGGCAGTGTGATTTTGAAAGGCTGCAATGACGAAGGTATTAAAGCTGAAATGAAATATAAAGAACACGCATTGCAACAACTTGTGTTGATTGAGTAGAGAGTTGAGGTCATTGTGATTGTCCTCTTAAATGTTGAAACAAATACAAATTGTTTGATCAAGAAGGAAAAATGGACTGTGGGTAATTTTGCCTTTATATATTTGTTTGAATATTCAATTATTTTATCAGGTAAATTTAAAGAATGCATGCAAAACTAAAACAGAAATGTTACATTATAGCTGTACTTAATTTTCATATCCTCTATGAGAGAGTGTAATCCAAAATCGATTATTGTAATAAATATTCAGAAATAGGCATTAAATATTTGTAATCAAATACTTTTTTTTTCAAATTGTGGAGGTGCCTGTGTTGGACTGAGGTGAACAAAATTAGAAATCACATGACACCAGGCTATTGTCGCACAGGTTCGTTTGAAATCGGAAGCTTCCGAAGAGCTGCCCCTTCATCAGGTGAAATCGCTGGTGTCATGTGACTTCTATTTTCTCATGAACTCACAAGCAAATAACAACATTCAATCTTTGACCAATGTGTGCAGGAGGGCTTCCTGATACAGCATGTAGACATGCCAACAAGGGGCGAGGCCACATTGGATTTGGTACTGGGTAATGAACCTGGTCAGGGGTTAGATTTGGAGGTTGGTGAGCACTTTGGTGATAGTGACCACAATTTGGTTATGTTTACTTTAGTGATGGAAAGGGATTGGTATATACCGCAGGACAAGAGGTATAGCTGGGGGAAAGGCAATTACGATGTGATTAGGTAAGATTTAGGATGCATAGGATGAGGAAGGAAACTGCGGCACAATTGAAATGTGAAGCTTATTCAAGGAACAGCTACTGTGGGTCCTTGATAAATATGTACTAGTCAGGCAGGGAAGATGTTGTCGACCACGGAAGCCATAGCTTAAGAAGGAAGTTGAATCACTCTTCAAGAGGAAGAAGAAGGCTTATGTTATGATGAGACGTGAAGGCTCATTTAGGGCACTTGAGAGTTACAAGTTAGTCAAGAAAGACTGAAAGACAGAGCTAAGAAGAACAAGGAGGGGACATGAGAAGTCATTGGCGGATAGGATCAAGGAAAACCCTAAAGCTTTCTAAAGGTATATCAGGAATAAAAGAATGACTAGAGTAAGATTAGGGCTAATCAAGCACAGTTGTGGGATGATTTGGAGAGGCCGGTGTTGGACTGGGGTGTACAAAGTTAAAAATCACACAACACCAGGTTATAGTTCAATAGGTTTAATTGGAAGCACATTAGCTTTCGGAGCAACGCTCCTTCATCAGGTGGTAGTGGAGGGCTCGATCGTAACACAGAATTTATAGCAAAAATTTGCAGTGTGATGTAACTGAAATTATACATTGAAAAATTGATTGTCTGTTAAGCCTTTCATCTGTTAGAATACAGTGATAGTTTCACTTCTTTCATGTGTAAATCACAAAACATTTTTTTTAAAGTTGCATTCTTGGGTTAGATGTTAACAATGGTGATAACTAGACAATATGTTGAAGGCGTTGGCCCCCTGTGTTCTCTGTCTATGCCATGATGTTTAGATTGATTCTAATCTAAAAAGTGAGATAACAGAGTTTTACATAAATTCATGCAGTTTTTGAGCTCAGAGTTCTATATGAATGCATGCAGTTTTTGAGCAAAGTACAATGTAACTCTGCAAGTACAAATTCACCCCACAAAATATATGTGTGCATGTGGGTCTTTGTCTGTCTCTGTGTGTGTGTCAGTCTGGGGTAGGGGTTGTGAGTGTGAGAAAGTGTGTGTGTGTAGTGAGTGCAGAGTATCTTAAGTCTGTGCGGGGGTGCATGTGTGAGTGTGGGAGTCTGTGTGTCTATAAGGGTGTGTGTGGGTGTCTGTGTGCGCGTCTGTGTGTACCTGCGACCGTGTGTATGTGAGAGTGTGTGTATGTAGGAATATCTGTTTTGTGTATAGTGCAATGGTGATCATCTGTAATGTGACATGAACCCAAGGTCCCGTTGAGGCCCTCCCTATGGGTACCGAACTTAACTATCAGCTTCTGCTCGGCCACCTTTCTCTGCTGCCTGTCCCGAAGTCCATCTTGGAGGATAGTCACCCGAAGGTCCGAGGCTGAATGTCCTGGACCACTGAAGTGTTCCCCAACTGGGAGGGAGCCCTGCTGTCTGTTGATTGTTGTGTGGTGCCCATTCATCCGTTGTCTTGGCCGTTGCTCAGTTTCCCCAATGTACCAAGCCTCTGGGCATCCTTGCCTGCAACGTTTCAGATAGACAACGTTGGCTGAGTCACATGAGTACCTGCCATGTACAAGGTGGGAGGTGTTCCCATGTGTAATAGTGGTATCTATGTCCACAGTCTGACACGTCTTGCGGAATCCACCGTGACAGGGTTGTATGGAGTTGTCCTGAGAGCCGTGCAGTTTGCTACGAACAATGATCTGTTTGAGGTTTGGTGGTTGTTTAAAGACAAGTAGTGGAGGTGTGGGGAAGGTCTTGGTGAGGTGCTCATCCTCATTGATAATGTGTTGCAGGTCACGAAGAATATGACGTAATTTTTCAGCTCCTGGGAAGTACTGGATAACGATGGGTACCCTGTCAGTTGCAGCACGTGTCTGTCTCCTGAGGAGGTCATTATGGTTCCTTGCTGTGGCACATCGGAACTGGCGGTCGATGAGTTGAGCATTGTACCCCGTTCTTGTGAGGGCATCCTTGAGTACTTCCATATATCTGTCATGTTCCTCCTCATCTGAGCAGATCCGGTGTATGCGTAGGGCTTGTCCATAGGGAATGGCTGTTTTAATATATTTTGGGTGGAAGCTGGAGAAGTGTAGCATTGTGAGATTGTCTGTGGGTTTGCGGTAGAGTGTGGTGCTGAGGTGTCCATCCTTGATGGAGACGCATGTGTCCAAGAATGAGACAGTTAGGCGAGAGTAGTCCATGGTGAGTTTGATGGTGGGATGAAACTTGTTGATGTCACTGTGTAGTTTTATCAGTGACTCCTTGCCATGGGTCCAGAGGAAGAAAATGTCATCAGTGTACCTGGTGTACAACGTTGGTTGGAGATCCTGCATAGAGAAGAAGTCTTGTTCGAACCTGTGCATACAAATGTTTGCATATTGGGGTCCAAATTTGGTCCCCATGGCTGTTCCGTGTGTCTGGATGAAGAACTGGTTTTCAAAGGTGAAGACGTTGTGATCGAGGATAAAGCGGATGAATTGTAGGATGGTGTTTGGAGACTGACAGTTGTTGGTGTTGAGTACTGAGGCTGTTGCCGCGATGCCATCATTGTGGGGGTGCTGGTGTAGAGTGTGGAAGCATCCATTGTGACAAGGAATGTTCCCAGTTCGACTGGTTCGTGGGTGCTGAGTTTCTGTAAGAAATCCATAGTGTCGCGACAGAAGCTGGAGATCCCCTGTACAACAGGTTTCAAGATGCCTTCCACATAGCCGGAGAGATTCTCGCATAGGGTCCCATTGCCCAACATGATGGGACGTCCTGGTGTGTTGGCTTTGTGTACCTTTGGAAGGCAGTAGAAGTCGCCTACACGAGAAGTACGTGGGATGAGGGCGTGTAGGGAACTCTGAGGGACTGGATCCAAAGTTCTGATCAGTGTGTTTAATTCTCGGGTGTGTTCTTTGGACGGATCAGCTGGTAGTTTCCTGTAGTGTTCCTGGTTGTCGGTACACTTCCTTGCAGTAATCTCTTCTATTCTGAATGACAATGGCTCCTCCTTTATCTGCTGGCTTGATGACAATGTTGTGATTGGTTTTGAGAGCCTGGATGGCATTGCGTTGTGAACGGGTGATGTTTTGCTCTACTTGTGAGTACAGCTGATGAATCTGGCATTTATATATTTCCTGACAGTTTGAGCATACATGTCAAGCCCAGGGCAGCGGCCCTCCAGTGGGGTCCATGTTGACACCTTCTTTGGTCGTTCCTCTACAGATCCCTGTGATGACTGTTCCAGTTTATCAGTGGGCTCAGTGGGATCACTACCGGCACCTTGAAAGAATTCCCAGAGTCTCATTCGTCTGATGAACTCCTCTGTTCTGTTGCCAGAACCAACGGGTCCATTTTGGTGGTGGAGCAGAGGAGTTCATCAGACGAATGAGTCTCCGGGAATTATTTCAAGGTGCCGGCAGTGATCCCACTGAGCCCACTGATGAACTGGAACACTCATCACAGGGATCTGTAGAGGAGCGACCAAAGAAGGTGTCAACATGGACCCCACCGGAGAGCCGCTGCCCTGGGCTTGACATGTATGCTCAAACTCTGGATTAGTGGTGCTGGAAGAGCACAGCAGTTCAGGCAGCACCACTAATCCAGAATCTGGTTTCCAGCATCTGCAGTCATTGTTTTTACCTGTGTATGCTCAAACTGTCAGGAAATATATAAATGCCAGATTCATCAGCCGTACCCACAAGGTAGAGCAAAACATCACCCGTTCACAACGCAATGCCATCCAGGCTCTCAAAACCAATCACAACATTGTCATCAAGCCAGCAGATAAAGGAGGAGCCATTGTCATTCAGAATAGAAGAGATTACTGCAAGGAAGTGTACCGACAACTGAACAACCAGGAACACTACAGGCAACTACCAGCTGATCCGACCAAAGACTTTACCCGAGAATTAAACACACTGATCAGAACTTTGGATCCAGTCCTTCGCACGTACTTCTCGTGTAGGCAACTTCTACTGCCTTCCAAAGGTACACAAAGCCAACACACCAGGATGTCCCATCGTGTTGGGCAATGGGACCCTATGTGAGAATCTCTCCAGCTATGTAGAAGGCATCTTGAAACCTGTTGGACAGGGGATCTCCAGCTTCTGTCGCGACACTATGGATTTCTTACAGAAACTCAGCACCCACGGACCAGTCGAACTGGGAACATTCCTTGTCACAATGGATGTTTCCACACTCTACACCAGCATCCCCCACAATGATGGCATCGTGGCAACAGCCTCAGTACTCAACACCAACAACTGCCAGTCTCCAAATACCATCCTACAACTCATCCGCTTTATCCTCAATCACAACGTCTTCACCTTTGACAACCAGTTCTTCATCCAGCCACAGGGGACCAAATTTGGACCCCAATATGCAAACATTTTTATGCACAGGTTCGAACAAGACTTCTTCTCTATGCAGGATCTCCAACCAACATTGTACACCAGGTACACTGATGACATTTTCTTTCTCTGGACTCATGGCGAGGAGTCACTGATAAAACTACACAGTGATATCAACACGTTTCATCCCACCATCAAACTCACCATGGACTACTCTCGCCTATCTGTCTCATTCTTGGACACATGCGTCTCCATCAAGGATGGATACCTCAGCACCACACTATACCGCAAACCCACGGACAATCTCACAATGCTACACTTCTCCAGCTTCCACCCAAAATATATTAAAACAGCCATTCCCTATGGACAAGCCCTACACATACACCGGATCTGCTCAGATGAGGAGGAACGTGACGGACATCTGGAAGTACTCAAGGATGCCATCACAAGAACGGGGTATGATGCTCAACTCATCCACTGCCAGTTCTGATGTGCCACAGCAAGGAACCGTAATGACCTCCTCAGGAGACAGACACATGCTGCAACTGACAGGGTACCCATCGTTGTTCAGTACTTCCCAGGAGCTGAAAAATTACGTCATGTTCTTCGTGACCTGCAACACATTATCAATGAGGATGAGCACCTCACCAAGACCTTCCCCACACCTCCACTACTTGTCTTTAAACAACCACCAAACCTCAAACAGATCATTGTTCGTAGCAAACTGCCCGGCTCTCAGGACAACTCCATACAACCCTGTCACGGTGGATTCTGCAAGACGTGTCAGATTATGGACATAGATACCACTATTACGCGTGGGAACACCTCCCACCTTGTACATGGCAGGTACTCATGTGACTCAGCCAACGTTGTCTATCTGAAATGTTGCAGGCAAGGATGTCTGGAGGCTTGGTACATTGGGGAAACCGAGCAAAGGGTACGATAACGGATGAATGGGCACCACACAACAATCAACCGACAGCAGGGTTCCCTCCCAGTTCAGTGGTCCAGGACATTTAGCCTCGGACCTTCAGGTGACCATCCTCCAAGGTGGACTTTGGGACAGGCAGCAGAGAAAAGTGGCCGAGCAGAGGCTGATAGCTAAGTTCGGTCCTGATAGGGAGGTCCCTGATAGGGAGGTCCTCATCCAGGACCTTGGGTTCATGTCACATTACAGGTGATCACCATTGCACTACACACACATACAGATATTCCTACACACACACACTCTCACATACACACGGACACAGGTACACACAGACGCGCACACAGACATCCACACACACCCTTATAGACACACACACTCCTACACTCACACATGCACCCCCGCACAGACTTAAGACACTCTGCACTCACTACACACACTTTCTCACACACACTTTCTCACACTAACAACCCCCACACACAGACAGACACACACAGACAGACAAAGACCCACATGCACACATATATTTTGTGGGGTGAATTTGTACTTGCAGAGTCACATTGTACTTTGCTCAAAATCTGCATGCATTCATGTAGAACTCTGAGCTCAAAAACTGCATGAATTTATGTAAAACTCCGTTCTCTCACTTTTAGAATCAATCTAAACATCATGGCATAGACGGAGAACACAGGGGGCCAACGCCTTCAACATATTGTCTAGCTATCACCATTGTTAACAGCTAACCCGAGAATGCAACTTTAAAAGAAAGGTTAAAAATCACACAGCACCAGGTTACATCGTTACGATCGAGCCCTCCACTATCAACTGATGAAGGAGCGTTGCTCCGAAAGCTGGTGTGCTTCCAATTAAACCTGTTGGACTATAACCTGGTGTTGTGTGATTTTTAACTTTGTACACCCCAGTCCAACACCGGCATCTCCAAATCTTAAAAGAAAATGTTTTGTGATTTACACATGAAAGAAGTGAAACTATCACTGTATTCTAATAGATAAAGGCTTAACAGGCAATCAATCTTTCAATGTATAATTTCAGTTACATCACACTCGAAATTTTTTGCTATAAATTCTGTGTTACGATCGAGCTCTCCACTATCGCCTGATGAAGGAGCGTCGCTCCGAAAGCTAGTGTGCTTCCAATTAAACCTGTTGGACTATAACCTGGTGTTGTGTGATTTTTAACAGTTGTGGGAAGTTGTCTGTGGAGTCAGAGGAGATGGGGAAGCGCTAAAAAAATACTTTTTATCAGTATTCACACTAGAAAAAGGCAATGTAGTTGAGGTGAGTACTGAGATACAGGCTATTAGACTAGATTAGGATTGGCGTGCATAAAGAGGAAGTGTTAGCAATTCTGGAAAGTGTAAAAATAGATAATCTCTTGGGCCGGATGGGATTTATCCGAGGATTCTCTGAGAAGCAAGGGGGAGGTTGCCAAGCCTTTGGCTTTGATCATTATGTCGTCATTGTGCCAGAAGACTGGAGGATAGCAGATGTTGTTCCTTTGTTCAAGAAGCGGAGTAGAGACAGCCCTGGAAATTATAGACCACTGAGCCTTACTTCAGTTGTGGGTAAAGTGTTGGAAAACGTTATAAGAAATTGGGTTTATAATCATCTCAAGAGGAATAAGTTGAATAGGGCTAGTCAACACAGTTTTGTGAAGGGTAGGTCTTTCCTCACAAACCTTATTGAGCTCTTTGAGAAGGTGACCAAACAGGTGGGTGAGGGTAAAGTGGTCGATGCAGTGTATATGGATATCAATAAGGCTCCCTCAAGTTTGATAAGGTTCCCAATGGTAGGCTATTGCACAAAATATGGAGGCAAGGGATTGGGGGTGATTTCGCAGTTTGGATCAGAAATTGGCTTGCTGAAAGAAGACAGAGGGTGGTGGTTGATGGGAAATATTCATCCTGGCGTTCAGTTACTAGTGAGGTACCACAAGGATGTGTTTTGGGTCCACTGTTGTTTGTCATTTATATAAATGATCTGGATGAGGACATAGAAGGATGAATTAGTAAATTTGCGGATGACACTAAGGTCAGTAGAGTTGAGGATACGGACGAAGGATGTTGTAGGTTAAAGCGAGACATAGATAAGCTGCAGAGCTGGGTTGAGAGGTGGCAAATAGAGTTTAATGCAGAAAAGTGTGAGGTGATTCACTTTGGAAAGGCAACAGGAATACAGAGTATTGGGCTAATGGTAAGATTCTTGGTAGTGCAGATGAGCAAAGAGATTTCGGTGTCCAGGTACATAAATCCTTGAAAGTTGCCACCCAAACTGATAGGGTTGTTAAGAAGGAAAGCCATGTGTTAGGTTTTATTGGGAGGGGGATTGAGTTTTGGAACAATGAGATCGTGCTGCAGCTGTACAAATCTCTGGTGTGGCCACATTTGGAGTATTGGTCACCACATTATAGGAAGGATGTGGAAGCTTTGGAAAAGGTGCAGAGGAGGTTTACGAGGATGTTGCCTGGTATGGAGGGAAGGTCTTATGAGAAAAGACTGAGGGACTTGAGGCTGTTTTCATTAGAGAGAAGAAGGTTGAGAGGCAACTTAATTGAGAGATATAAGATAATCAAAGGGTTAGATAGGTTGGCCAGTGGGAGCTTTTTTCTGAGGATGACGACGGATAGCACAAGGGGGGCATAGCTTTAAATTGAGGGATGATAGATATGGCTCAGATGTCAGAGGTAGTTTCTTTACTCAGATAGTACTAGGAGCATGGAACACAGTGCCTGCAACAGTTGTAGACTTGCCAACTTTAAGGGCATTTAAATGGTCACTGGATAGGCATATGGCCGAGAATGAATTAGTGTAGGTTAGGCAGGCTTCGAATTGATTCGACAGGTCGGCACAACATCGAGGGCCAAAGGGCCAGTACTGCACTGTAATGTTCTATGATCTTCTATGTTCTATAATTCTTAAAATAGGATTAAACGTGCTGATATCGGTTTATCGAGACAAGTTGTTTCTGCTATAATTTACCTGCAAATGTAAAGTTTTGCCAATCTGAAAGGGGGCGGGAATAGTATCATTTGGATCCCATCCAGAGCTATTTATCTCAGCTGAGTTTTAAGCTGACAACAAATTCAAACAGATAGATTGATCTTGCTGGGATTTGAGTGCTTATAGCACAAATACCACATGATATCAATAGTGGTGCTTAATGCCACTCAATAAAACAGTGAAATGATCTTTTGGAGCAAATGGAGAAATTTCTACAGAAGCAAAGAATGTAAGAACTTTACTACTTTAAGAACTAGAACTGGAAATGTGTTGCTGGAAAAGCGCAGCAGGTCAGGCAGCATCCAGGGAACAGGAGAATCGACGTTTCGGGCATAAGCCCTTCTTCAGGAATGGGGAAAGTTTGTCCAGCAGGCTAAGATAAAAGGTAAGGAGGAGGGACTTGGGGGAGGGGCGTCGGAAATGTGATAGGTGGAAAGAGGTCAAGGTGAGGGTGATAGGTCAGACTGGGGTGGGGGCGGAGAGGTCGGGAAGAAGATCTCAGGTTAGGAAGGCGGTGCTGAATTTGATGGATTTGACTGAGACAGGGTGGGGGGAGGGGAAATGAGGAAACTGGTGAAATCCGAGTTCATGGGGGGAGGGGAAATGAGGAAACTGGTGAAATCCAAGATCATGGGGGGAGGGGAAATGAGGAAACTGGTGAAATCCGAGTTCATGGGGGGAGGGGAAATGAGGAAACTGGTGAAATCCGAGTTCAACTCAGATTTCACCAGTTTCCTCATTTCCCCTCCCCCCACCCTGTCTCAGTCAAATCCATCAAATTCAGCACCGCCTTCCTAACCTGAGATCTTCTTCCCGACCTCTCCGCCCCCACCCCAGTCTGACCTATCACCCTCACCTTGACCTCTTTCCACCTATCACATTTCCGACGCCCCTCCCCCAAGTCCCTCCTCTCTACCTTTCATCTTAGCCTGCTGGACAAACTTTCCCCATTCCTGAAGAAGGGCTTATGCCCGAAACGTCGATTCTCCTGTTCCCTGGATGCTGCCTGACCTGCTGCGCTTTTCCAGCAACACATTTCCAGCTCCGATCTCCAGCATCTGCAGACCTCACTTTCTCCTACTTTAAGAACTACTCATACAGACAGCAAGCAGGTGACAAAAGCTTGAACAAACAAACTCCTGAAAAGACCAAGAAAGTGTGTTTGCTTCAGATCTGGTAAGAAGTGCAGACTAAGGGGTGAGGCTAGAAAGTCCTCAAAGAACAGAAATTGCCAGTCAAACTCAGCAGGCCTGGAAGCATCCGTGGGAAGAAAATAGAGTTAACGTTTTGAGTCCAATGACTCTTCATCAGAAAAGCATTGTCAGACGAGGGGAAATGCTTTTAATTAATGGGCAGAAATCAGACTGAGAAAACTAGAAGTAAATAAGTGAATATTTACATCTCACAATGTCACAGTAAGTGAATACCAAAAGACATGGCTACATGAAAGAAACAAAGGGTCATTGACCAAAGTAGTAGCAATGGGAACATCACAAAGCAGAATCAAAAAGACCAAAGAGACATTTCAAAGTTGAAGAAGGCAGAGTTCACCAGAAGAAATTAACTACAAGACTTCGGAGGCCATGATAGAACCGACTTGAAGGTAAAAGACAGAGGGTGGTAGTGGAGCATTCTTTTCAGATTGAAGGTCTGTGACCAGTGGCGTGTCCCAAGGATTGGTGCTGAGTCGACTGCTTTTCTTCATTTATATAAATGATTTGGATGTGAACATTAGAGATATGGTTAGCACGTTTGCAGATGACACCAAAATTGGAGGTGTAATGGACAGTGAAGAAAGTTACCTCAGATTACAACGGGATATTGATCAGATGGGCCAAAGGGCCAAGGAGTGGCAGATGAATTTAATTTGGATAAGCATGCCTGGGTGGGACATATACACTTGATAGTGAGGGCTTGTGGTGTGTTGATGAACAAAGAGACCTTGGAATGCAGGTCTGTAGTTCCTTGAAAGTAGAGTTGCAGGTAGATGGGGTGGTGAAGAAGGCATTGGTATACTTGCCTTTATTGGTCAGTGCTTTAAGTCATGTTGTGGCAGTACAGGACATTGGTTGGGCCACTTTGGAATACTGTGCTCAATTCTCATCTCCCTGCTATAGGAAAGATGTTGTGAAACTTGGAAGGGTTGAGAAAAGATTGACATGGATGTTGCCAGAGTGGGAGGGTTTGAGCTTTGGGAGAGGCTGAATAAGTTGGGGGGATATTTTCCCTGGAGCATCCCAGGCTGAAGGGTGACCTTCTCGAGATTTATAAAATCATGAGGGGCATCGGTAGGGTGAATAGTTAAGGTCTTTTCCCAGGGGTGGGGGAGTCCAAAACTAGAGGGCATAGTGTTAAGATGAGAGGAGAAAGATATAAAAAGAACCTAAGGGACAATGTTTTCACACAAAGAGTGGTGCGTGTATGGAGCAAGCTGCCAGAGGAAATGGTGGACTGGTACAATTGCAACATTTAAAAGGCATCTGGATGGCTATATGAATTGGAAGGGTTTGGAGAGATATGGATCCATTGCTGGCAAATGGGATGAGATTATCTTAGGATGTCATCATGGACGACTTGAACCAAAGGGTCTGTTTCCATGCTGTATAACTGTATGACTCTATGGCTCTATAAATGAGAGATCCATAATTTAAACCAAGATTCTTGTAGGCAGGATTTATTAAGAATGCTTTATTTGCAGAAGTCATAGAAAAGAACATTCATTGGGCTGCAAAAGGTTGGAAATCATCCATTTGTTCCCCGGAATATGAGCAACCTCTATTTTGCTGCAGAAATTTGGAAGTCTTGATTTTGATCATAGAGTTATGGGAAAATACCCAACAAATAGTAAAGTTATACAGCAACATAATATAACAAAATTAAAAAGCTTTCAAACAAAATCAATACAGCATTGCTCTACTACATTGTTTAAATTGTTTATAACAAGGAAAGTAAAACAACATTGCTACTCACAAAATTAAAAGTCTTCAAGGCAAATAGATTACAGCAGCATTGAGATATTGTAGCAATTGAAAGCTTTAAAGTAAGATGAATCAAAAATTGCATTAGAAAGATATAGTAAGAAATAATACTGTCTTCAGGATTTAATATCTTAGATGGGTCAAATAGAAGTCAGAATTTGATATTTTGGGTACAATAGTTCTTAAGATACAAAAATACAAAATCACAAGCAGGACAAATAAGCACATTAGTGTAGTCAAATGACCTACAACAGAAAATATTACAAATTGTATGATGTAAGTTTGTGATTTACATATATTATAATATATCATATTTTAGAGTTTGGATATGAGTTAGTAGCATATGGGTTTTGGTCTGTGCGTCTGAACATTTGTGGATTTATGTAGCCATGATGATTAATGAGAGAGACATTCTGGGGATTTGTTGACATTAGGAGAAGTTATGAATGAGCAAAGTAAACAGTGTAGCATATTAGACTTTGAGTTAAAAGATTCTGAAATTGTTTTCTGGCTTCGGGGCTTGGAAGAAAGCTTTTGTATTATCAGTTTATGGCAGTTTTCAGGAGTATTGGCTGAAACTGAATGTTTCGATCAAGTATTCCTGAGAAAGTGAATTTGTGTGGCACTGAATAATGGGACGTTATCTCAATGTAAGGAGTTTAATTTAAAATTCCCAACCAGAAACATTTAATTAAAATCTTGAAGCTTAGAATATTTAGACTCAGCTGCATGAAGGCGCTTGGAAGAAGATACCAGATTTTCAAGACTAGGAAGTTAAGTCATACATGATGTGGGATAGAGAAGAGAATTTTCTCTGATGTTTGAGTATTATAATGGGATGTTTTGGGATTAATTGTTTGTACTTTTGCTAAGTGTTTTGAAATCTTTAAATTTGTGGAACAAGTAAATAGTTTGGTATATTCTATTTTATCTTCACTTGTTTTGTATAATAAACTTCAACTTAATTTTTAAACCCAAATCTGCATCATTGCTTTTCATTTAATAGAATCCCCACAGCATAGAAACAGGCCATTTGGCCCAACAAGTCCACACCAACCCTCTGAAGAGCATCACATCCAGACCCGTACCCTGAGCCCTACATTTCCCATGGATAATGCGTCTAACCTACCCAGCCCTGAACACTATGGGTAATTTAGCATGGCTAATCAACATAACTTGCACAACTTTGGACTGTGGGAAGAAACCAGAGCACCTGGTGGAAACCCAGACAGACGCAGGGAGAATATGCAAATTCCACATGGACAGTCATCCGAGTGTGGAATTGAACCGAGGTCCCTAGCACCGTGAGGCAGCAGCAGTAACCACTGTGCCACCCCTTCAGTGAAAAGCTACCAAGACTAAAACATCATATACTAAGGCAGATTTTCATTTTAATAAAATTCTGGTTGTCTTTCACTGAAGGAAGCATTGGCAATTCATTGTTTTATTTTCTCGCAAACTTCATTTTAATTATGTGTGATAGCCACACTCTAAAAGAAAAAATATGTTGTGACTTTACATGGATGTTAAAAAGGAAGAGGAACCATTTCCCTCCTTACTGGATGATAAGAAGCATTTTACCTACAAAATTTGCATTTCATCCAGCATAGAAATGGAAAGCAGAGCATGCTTTTTTGTTGAATTACACCAATTCTAGTCATTGACATAAATAAGCAGAAAATAAGCAACTGCAAATGCTGGAAATGGATGCAAATGTGAACTTATTTCATCTGTTTGCAGATGTTGATCGACAATTTGTGCATGTCCTACAATGTTTTGTTTGCTCCTGTCTCCATAAGATTGCTCGAACTTTCCAGGCCAAATTAAACAGCTTTGTCAGACAATTAGATCCTCCCAAAAAGAAGTAAAAAGAAATTGGCAGCGCAACAATCTCTGGAAACGTATCAGTTTCTAAACTAACATGCATACCAGAACATTTTTCATTACACAAGTAGAGGCAGAATCACGTTCTGTTAAATATTAAATTATAATCATGCATGAATATTTATCAAATGCAGCCATCTCATTATGTAAATGGATGTACTCACAGCTGATACCAAATATCATGAGAGCATGTTCCCTTCATAGCAGAAAATGAACAGGACAGCAAAACAACATTCTGGCAAACACTTTCACCTTTTAGACTGAAGCAGCAAAAGGAGAAGTGTTCCATTATGGTTTCTAATGTTGTAAATTATATGTGGTTCAGTAAATTATTTCCAAATTAGGATGCTAATAATGTGACAGCAACAAATGGATTCTTAATCAAAGAAAATGTGGGCAATCATAGCATTTATATTAACCAGACTTCCAGCAGGCCACAGTTAATGAGATAGAGAACAAAAAAAATGTTTACTTTAATAGTTAACTTTAAAGCATTCAGTAGTATGGCATAAATTCAAATGACAGAGAAGACTGCCATTAATTCAAAGTTGCTTGTATCTGTTACAGAAATTGCCATGGTAGCCCAGTCAATCTGTGTCAAGGAGAGAAGAAAATACTGACGAATCTTATCAACAACTTCTGACAGGCAATCCATGAGTACTGTCAGACACAACTATGAGATTGACATGTCAAGTTCATTCAGCCAATCCTTTCTTTTAGAGATTTTTGAAAGCCTATGTTGAAAGCAAATGCATGTTACAACCCTCTAAATGTTTTTGAAATCATAATTATGTGTGGGGTTTTTTTTTACTTGAGCATTCAGCATCTTAGACAACAGTCCTTCCTCAACTGACTCTGAAGATGCAATGGAGGAGCCATAGGTTGTGCAAGACGTACCTTAGGAAAACAACAAATGAACATTTGCTTTGCATCGGACCACAACATATTTCAAAGGATTGCAATTTGATGAGAGACTAAGAAAACTGCGCCAATAAGGAGTCGAAAGGAGGATGTAGACAGTTTAGACAAGTGGGCAAAAGCTTGCCAGATGGAATATAATGAAGGAGAAAATGAGGACTGCAGATGCTGGAGATCAGAGTTAAAAAGTATACTGCTGGAAAAGCACAGTAGGTCCGGCAGTATCCGAGGAGCACGAGAGTTAACAGTTTGGGCATAAGCCCTTTATCAGCAATATAATGTAGCAAAATGCAAGGCTATGTACTTTGGCACAAAGACTAAAGGAGCTGAGTATTATTTAAATAGAGAAAGACTACAGAAAGCTATGACAGAGAAACAAAAAAACCAATATACATGTTCAGCAGGTACTGGGGAAACAGAATGGAAGGTGGGACTACCTTTCAAAGGGAGTCGAGTATGAAAATAGGGAGATCTTGCTAAAACTATACAAAGTGCCATTCAGACCAGAACTGGAGTAATGGGAACAGTTTTAGTCCCCTTATGAAATGAAAGATATACTGGCACAATCGCAGAAAGTGCTGGAGAAGCTCTATAGGTCTGGCACACCTGCTGAGTTTCTCCAGCAGTCCCTGTTTTTGTTTTGGATTTACAGCACCTGTAGCTCTTTGTTTTTTTCTTAAAGATATACCAGCATTTGAAGCAGCCAAGAGAAGGTTAACTGGACTGATCACAGGCTTGGAGGGATTGTCTTATAATGAAAGGGTGAGTAGGTTGAGTATTAGAAGTCCGAGAGGTGAATTTATGCAAACACACGGGACTTTTCAGGGACTTGACAGTGTAGATGAGAAAAGAGTGTTTCCCCTTGTGGGAGACTCTATGACCAGAGGGCATCATCTCAGAATAAGGGCTGCACATTTAAGTCTTATAGGTTTATATGCTCTAGAGGTTGGAAGAATACAGAGTGATCGAAATGTAATATTAAAATTTCTGAAAGGTCTCGATAAGGTAAACACTAAGAGTTATCTCCTCAGGCTGGAGTATCTAGAACATTCCTGATGAAGGGCTTTTGCCCAAAATGTTGATTTTCCTGCTCCCCAGATGCTGTCTGACCTGCTGTGCTTTTCCAGCACCACTCTAATCTTGACTATATCTAGAACATGGAGCACTGTCTCAGCATAAAACATTGATCATTTAGGACTGTACAAAGAAAAAAAACATCTTCACTCATAGGATTATGAATCTTCAGAATTCTCCACCCCAGAAGTTTTCAGGTCAGTATTAACTAGGCTCTGATACAGAGATATTTTAGTCTATCAGGGAAGGAAGGAGTTAGGGGAATGGGCAAGAAAGAGCAGTCCAGGCAGAAGATTGGGCAGGATTGGTGAAACAGGTTCAAGGGACTATATGTGGCCTCGATATGTCACTATTTTTTATGCTGTTATGCTCATTTCTCATCACATACTTCAACAGAGCCGTGGCAAAGGAGGAAAACGTATTATAAGTTTCCTTGTATGTTAAGCGTGGTTCAGAAGATTGTTTCCAAGTTATGTTAATTTCCATGACAAACAAATCTATAATCAGAGGAAATTTGCTTCCTGGGAGTATAAAAATTAGAAACAGGAGCAGGCTAATTGGCATTCTAGAACAATGTGTCGAACTAGAGACTAGGCTATTTTGGATCTGGTGGTCTGTAATGAGTCAGGTTTAATAAATTAGTTAATAATCAAAGGTCCTCTACAAAACAGTAACTGTAACATGGTAGACCGCTATAGCCAGGGCAATAACATTTCTGCCTCTATCTTACTAATCAATGATGTGGAGGAGCCAGTGTTAGACTGGTGTGGACAAACTTAACAATCACACAACACCAGTTAAAGTCCAACATGTTTATTTGGAAGCACTAGCTTTCGGAACGTTGCTCCTTCATCAGGTAGCTATGAAGCAGGATCAAAAGGCACAGAATATATAGCAAAATGTTACAATGTCATGCAACTGAAATGATATATTGAACAAACCTAGATTACTGTTAAGTCTTTCATCTTTTAGAATGGGTTGCAGGTTTCAGTTCATTAATATGTAAATCCCAGAACTTCTTTTAAGTCAAATTCTCGAGATAACTTAAGGTTTTATATAAAAAAAGGTGACATCTCAGCTCAGGCAATGCATTAAAGGTGTGAGGTTAGAGTCTGTCTGTATCCCAATCTAATGTAAGGCTGGTTCTATTTCCAAAGTGGAATTTATAAAATATTACATATATTGACTGCCTGCAGATTGTGCATTTTTTGAGCAAAATAGAATGTATCTGCAAATATAGTTCTGCAAATGCAAGTTCACCCCATAGTCTTATAGATATGTGTGCATATAAGAAAGAGAGAGTGTGAGTTTGTGCATGCGAGTGTGTGCGTGTGACTGTGAGTGCACGTAAGAGAACTTGTTTTCAACTGAAAGCTTTACTGGAAAGAAATTTCAAGACTTTCAGATTAAAGTAGAAAAAGGTAGAGAAATGATAGATCTAAATGAGCATTAATACCCAGCTTTCCTTGGCTCCAAACTGCCTGCATGTGTTTCGGTGGCTCTACTTATTTAGTATTGCAGCCCAGACACTCTGCCATAATGCAAGGAAGAAAGCTGCAGAATCTTTATCGGCATCATCTGTCAGACAACTAACAAGTAATGTTGAAGATAATTGTCAATAGGTCCACTCAATTTATCTGTCAATCCTTTTTTTGCTGCCTCTTAAACGCATCTGCTGAAAGCGAATCCATGTTTCTACTCATGTAATACACAGGAAATTGCCATCTTAAGGACAGTAATTCCACAAGTCATTCAAGATGAAGATATTCCACAGCAAAGAATCTCATCTCTATTTATAACAACATAGAGGAGTTGCTGTGGCTTTTTATGTACACATTGATAAACAAAATAAATATTTTAGCTTCAGCAATCTATTATCTTTTTGATAAACATCTTAAGAACATGATTGTATAAACAGCCAACTAACCTCAAGCAAAAGAGATGATTTGTAGCATAGTTTAAAATCAATTGCCACTTGTCCTTTTGTAGCATTCAGGCAAAATATCTGGTTTCAAGCGTTCTTGCACATTTTAGATTGCATTTGATGTAATCCTGTCCCACTACAAAAACAATCAAACATAATAAAAAGTCAGGGAGTTGAGTAACCTCACAAAACTTATGTTTTATTCATTCATGGTGTGTGGGTGTCATTGGCTAAGTCAGAATTTATTGGTTGTCCCTCCAAGCCACTCATCATCCTGACTTGGAAATATAGGAGAAAGTGAGGACTGCAGATGCTGGAGATCAGAGTCAAGAGTATGGTGCTGGAAAAGCACAGCTGGTTAGTCAGCATCCGAGGAGCAGGAGTATCATCGTTTCGGGCATAAGCCCTTGGAGGGCTTATGCCCAAAACGACGATTCCACTGCACCTCGGATGCTGCCTGACCGGCTGTGCCTTTCCAGCACCACACTTTTGACTTAGAAATATAGTGTCCTTTGCTTCAATGTGGCCGGTCCTTGGAACATTCTCCTTAATGGTTTTGTGGATCTAACAACATCAGCAAGGTGGCTCATCCTCACCTTGTCAATCATAACCAGAGGTGGGCAGTAAATGCTGGCCCAGCCAGTGACACCTATATCCCCTGAATTGATTTTTAAACAGTGCCTTGGAGAAGGTAAGTGGTGAGCTGCCGTTCTGAACTGCTGCAGTCCTTCAGCTTAGGTATGCCCACAGTGCTGATCGGAATGGAATTCCAGGATTTTGACCCAGCTACAGTGAGGGAACAGTGACATAGTTTCAAGCCAGATGATAAGCGGCTTGGAGGGGCATTTGCAACTGCTTGTGTTCTTGTGCATCTTTTACCCTTGTCTTTCTCGTTTATGGTGTGTTGAAGAAAGCTTGCTAAGTTCCTGTAATGCACTTTGCACATAATGCCACCACTGTATGCCAGAGGTTTAAGGGAGTTAATGTTGTGGGGCTGGATGGGGTGCAAATCAAATGGCTGCTTTGTTTTGGATCATGTCAATCATCTTAGGGGTGGCACGGTGGCACAGTGGTTAGCACTGCTGCCTCACAGCGCCAGAGACCCGGGCTCAATTCCTGCCTCAGGCAACTGACTGTGTGGAGTTTGCATGTTCTCCCCGTGTCTGCATGGGTTTCCTCCGGGTGCTCCAGTTTCCTCCCACAGTCCAAAAATGTGCAGGTCAGGTGAATTGGCCATGCTAAAATTGCCCATAATATTAGGTGAAGAGTTAATGTAGGGGAATGGGTCAGGTGGGTTGCTCTTCGGAGGGTCAGTGTGGACTTGTTGGGCTGAAGGGCTTGTTTCTACACTGTAAGTAATCTAATCTTGAATACTTTTGGAGCTGCACTCATTAAGATAAATGGAGAGTGTTCTGTCTTGTGCCTTGTAGATGGTGGTCAGGCATTGGAGAAACAGGAGTGAGTTACTTCACTGCAGAATTCATAACCTTTCACACACACTTGCAACCAGCGCATTTAAGTAGCTTGTCCAGTTCACTCTGGGCAATGGTAATCCCCAGGATGCAGGAATGCTTAGATTGGAAATCTTGCTGGAACTTGTATGGTGTGAATGTTCCCAGTCACTTTTCAGCCCAAGCCTGGATGTTGCTCAGATCTTGGTGCATATGAACACAGACTGCTTCTGTATCAGAGGAGACATGATTGGTGGTGAACATTATGAAATCATCTGTGAAGATACTCACTGATAAACTCATGATGGAGTGAAGGTCATTGGTGAAACAGCTGAAGATTATTGGACCATGGCATTTCCCGAAGAGACTGCTGCCTAAAGGTCCTAGAGCTGCAATTACCGACCTCCAACAACCACAACCATCTTCCTTTGTGCTAGATATGACTCCAACCAGTGGAAAGATCATAGAACATAGAACATTACAGCGCAGTACAGGCCCTTTGGCCCTCGATGTTGCTCCGCCCTGTCATACTAATCTGAAGCCCATCCCACCTACACTATTCCATGTACATCCATTTGCCTGTCCAATGACGACTTAAATGCACTTAAACTTGGCAAATCTACTACCAATGCAGGAAAAGCATTCCATACCCTTACTACTCTCTGAGTAAAGAAACTACCTCTGACATCAGTCTTATACCTATCTCCCCTCACTTTAAAGTTGTGTCCCCTCGTGTTTGCCATCCCCATACTTGGAAAAAGGCTCTCCCTATCCACCCTATCTAACCCTCTGATTATCTTGAATGTCTCTATTAAGTCACCTCTCAACCTTCTTCTCTCTAATGAGAACAGTCTCAAGGCCCTCAGCTTTTCCTCGTAAGACATTCCTTCCACACCAGGCAACATCCTAGTAAATCTCCTCTGCACCCTTTCCAAAGCTTCCACATTCTTCTTATAATGCGGTGACCAGAACTGTACACAATACTCCAAGTGTGGCCATACCAGAGCTTTGTACAGCAGCAGCATAACCTCCTGGCTCCAGAAATCAATCCCTCTATTAATAATGGTCAAAACACTGTATTCCTTCTTACCAACCCTGTCAATCTGGGTGGCAACTTTCAGGGATGTGTGTACATGGACACCGAGATCTCTCTGCTCATCTGCACTCCCAAGAATCTTACCATTAGCTCAGTACTTTACATTCTGATTACTCCATCCAAAGTGTATCACCTCACACTTGTCCACATTAAACTCCATTTGCCACCTCTCAGTCCAGCTCTGCATCCTATCTATGTCTCTCTGCAACCTACTACATCCTTCATCACTATCCACAACTCCACCGACCTTAGTGTCGTCCACAAATTTACTAACCCACCCTTCTAAGCCCTCATCCAGGTCATTTATAAAAATGACGAACAGCAGTGAACCCAATACCGACCCTTGCGGTACGCCGCTAGTAACTGGACACCAAGATGAACATGTTCCATCAACTACAACCCTCTGTTTTCTTTCAGCAAGCCAATTACAGATCCAAACTGCTATATCTCCCATAATCCCATTCCTCCGCATTTTGTATAATAGCCTACTGTGGGGAACCTTATCGAACGCCTTGCTGAAATCCATATACACCACATCAACCTGTTTACTCTCATCTACCTGTTTGGTCACTTTGTCAAAAAGCTCAATAAGATTCGTTAGGCACGGCCTACCCTTCACAAAACCGTGCTGACTGTCCCCGATCAGATTATTCTTTCCTAGATGGTTATAAATCCTATCTCTTATAACCTTTTCCAATACTTTACCAACAACTGAAGTGAGACTCACTGGTCTGTAATTACCAGAGTTAGCTCTACTACCCTTTTTAAACAAAGGAACCACATTTGCTATCCTCCAGTCTCAGGCACTATTCCTGTAGACAATGATGATTTGAAGATCAATGCCAAAGGTTTGGCAAGCTCTTCCCTTGTTTCCCAGAGGATCCGAGGATAGGTCCCATCCGGCCCAGGGGACTTGTCTATTTTCACACACTGCAGTATTTCTAATACCTCTTCCTTGTGAACCTCAATCTCTTCTAGTCTAGATGCAAGTATCTCTGTATCTTCCTCGCCAACATTTTCACTTTCTATAGATCCTCCCTGCTTCCCACTGACAGTAAGTTTGCTCGGGCTTTTTGTTATCACACTCAGAAAAATGTTTTCACATCGCTTTCACCTTACTTCTAGAATTCAGTTCTTTTACCCATGTTTAAACTCAGGTTGTAATGAGGTCAGGGATTGAATGGAATAGCACATACTGAATATCAGTGACCAGGCTAACCCTTTATAAGTACTACATGTTAAGACTATCATCAACCCTTGCTACCACTCTGATGATCATGACTGGACTGATATGGCAGTAATTAGCTGGATTAGATTTGTTCACCATTTTACATAAAGGACATATCTGGGAGAATTTCTATATTGTCGGGTAGATGCTGGTGTTGTAGCTGCATTGGAAAAGTTTGGCTAGGAGTGCAGCAAGTTCTGGCACACACGTCTTCAGAACTATTACCAGAATGATGCCAATGCCAATCTGCTTTACAATTTGTTGGAGTTTTCAGCCATTGTTTGATATCACGAGAATTAAATCAGATTAGTTGAAGACTGGTAACTCTGATGCTGGAAGCTCTGTAGGAGGCTGGGAAGGATCATGTACTCAGCACTGGTTGCCCTCATATGGTTGAAGATAAGGATGTTTGTAGAGCCTCTTTCTCTGATTAGTTGTTTAATTGTCTACTGGATGTGGTAGAACTGCAGAACTGAGATCTGATCTGTTGACCCTATGACTGCTTAGATATTTCCAATGCGTGATGCTTCTGCACTTGAGCATTCGAGTAGATCTGCATTGTTAGTTATGTCTAGTGCTTCTTTTTGCCTGAAATCTTGCAAGGTTCATTGAACCGTGTTCCACCTCTGTCCTAACTGAAATTAATTTAATGTTTCTGTAAAATCAACTTCATGTTAAGTATGTAGGTAACATTCTCATATCTGAATCCTCGATTTTGACCAGGGACCACCATTAACACATATAAACACAAATACACAAATTCAGTATTTATCCGAATTTATGAAATCCTCAGTGGTGAACAGAATACCATAGAATCCCTACAGTGTGGAAACAAGCCATCCTGCCCAACAAGTCAACACTGACCCCCTGAACAGAATCCCACCCTGATCCTATTCCTAAACCCGGCATCTTTCCCATGTCTAATGCACCTAACATACACATCCCTGAAAACTATGGACAATTTAATCTGGCCAAACCACATTGCATGCACATCTTAAGACTGTGGGAAGAAACTGGAACCCCTGGCTGCAACCCACGCAGACATGGGGAGAATGTATAAACTCCACACAGACAGTTGCCTGAGTTTGGAATCAAATCTGGGTGTCAGGCACTGTGAGGCGGCAGTGCCTCCCACCAGAAGTAATCAGTGTTTGTGTACATTTATATGTTGCAACTCATTGTCCTTGGAGTAACTGCAAGTAGGTCAGAGTATCCCCACATAATAATGACCCACTTGCCATGAATGAAAATGTGTTGCTGGAAAAGCGCAGCAGGTCAGGCAGCATCCAGGGAACAGGAGAATCGACGTTTCGGGCATAAGCCCTTCTTCAGGAATGAGGAAAGTTTGTCCAGCAGGCTAAGATAAAAGGTAGGGAGGAGGGACTTGGGGGAGGGGCGTCGGAAATGTGATAGGTGGAAAGAGGTCAAGGTGAGGGTGATAGGTCAGACTGGGGTGGGGGCGGAGAGATCAGGAAGAAGATTGCAGGTTAGGAAGGCGGTGCTGAATTCAATGGATTTGACTGAGACAAGGTGGGGGGAGGGGAAATGAGGAAATTGGTGAAATCTGAGTTCATCCCTTGTGGTTGGAGGGTTCCTAGGCGGAAGATGAGGCGCTCTTCCTCCAACCGTCGTGTTGTTGTGGTCTGGCGATGGAGGAGTCCAAAGACCTTCATATCCTTGGTGGAGTGGGAGGGGGAGTTGAAGTGTTGAGCCACAGGGTGGTTGGGTTGGTTGGTCTGCGTGTCCCAGAGGTGTTCTCTGAAACGCTCCGCAAGTAACCGGCCTGTCTCCCCAATATAGAGGAGGCCACATCGGGTGCAGAGGATGCAATAGATGATGTGTGTGAAGGTGCAGGTGAATCTGTGGCGGATATGGAAGTTTCCTTTGGGGCCTTGGAGGGAGGTGAGGGGGGAGGTGTGGGCGCAAGTCTTGCACCTTCTGCGGTTGCAGGGGAAGGTGCCGGGAGTGGAGGTTGGGTTGGTGGGGGGTGTGGATCTGACGAGGGAGTCACGGAGGGAGTGGTCTTTACGGAATGCTGATAGGGGAGGGGAGGGAAATATATCCTTGGTGGTGGGGTCCGTTTGGAGGTGGCGGAAATGACGGCGGATGATGCGCTGTACATGGAGATTGGTGGGGTGGTAGGTGAGGACCAGTGGGGTTCTGTCCTGGTGGCAGTTGGAGGGGCGGGGCTCAAGGGCGGAGGAGCGGGAAGTGGAAGAGATGCGGTGGAGGGCATCGTCGACCATGTCGGGGGGGGAAATTGCGGTCCTTGAAGAAGGAGGCCATCTGGGTTGTACGTTTTTGGAAACAGCAGACAAAGGAGGCGCGGTAGTAGTTTGGCGCACCGACCTTTACACCACTAAGGCCAAACGCCAGCTCGCAGATACCTCTTCCTACTGCCCCCTTGACCATGACCCCACCCCCCACCACCAAACCATCATCTCCCAGACCATCCATAACCTCATCACCTCGGGGGATCTCCCATCCACCGCCTCCAACCTCATAGTCCCACAACCCCGCACCTCCCGCTTCTACCTCCTGCCCAAAATCCACAAACCTGACTGCCCCGGCCGACCCATTGTCTCCGCCTGCTCCTGCCCCACCGAACTCATCTCCGCATACCTTGACACCGTCCTGTCCCCCTTAGTCCAAGAACTCCCCACCTACGTTCGGGACACCACCCATGCCCTCCACCTGCTCCAGGATTTTCGCTTCCCCAGTCCCCAACGCCTTATTTTCACCATGGACATCCAGTCCCTGTACACCTCCATCCCCCATCACGAAGGACTCAAATTCCTCCGCTTCTTCCTTTCCCGCCGTACCGACCAGTACCCTTCCCCTGACACCCTCCTTCGACTGACTGAACTGGTCCTCACCCTGAACAACTTCACTTTCCAATCCTCCCACTTCCTCCAAACCAAAGGAGTAGCCATGGACACACACATGGGCCCCAGCTATGCCTGCCTTTTCATAGGATATATGGAACAGTCCATCTTCCGCAACTACACTGGCCCCACCCCCCACCTTTTCCTCCGCTACATCGATGACTGTATCGGCGCCGCCTCGTGCTCCCATGAGGAGGTTGAACAGTTCATCCACTTCACCCACACCTTCCACCCCGACCTCAAATTCACCTGGACAGTCTCAGATTCCTCCCTCCCCTTCCTCGACCTTTCTATTTCTATCTCAGACGACCGAATCAACACGGACATTTACTACAAACCGACCGACTCCCACAGCTACCTGGACTACACCTCCTCCCACCCTGCCCCCTGTAAAAACGCCATCCCATTCTCCCAATTCCTTCCACTCCCGCCGCATCTGCTCCCAGGAGGACCAGTTCCAAAAACGTACAACCCAGATGGCCTCCTTCTTCAAGGACCACAATTTTCCCTCGATGTGGTCGACAAAGCCCTCCACCGCATCTCTTCCACTTCCCGCTCCTCCGCCCTTGAGCCCCGCCCCTCCAACCGCCACCAGGACAGAACCCCACTGGTCCTCACCTACCACCCCACCAATCTCCATGTACAGCGCATCATCCGCCGTCATTTCCGCCACCTCCAAACGGACCCCACCACCAAGGATATATTTCCCTCCCCTCCCCTATCAGCATTCCGTAAAGACCACTCCCTCCGTGACTCCCTCGTCAGATCCACACCCCCCACCAACCCAACCTCCATTCCCGGCACCTTCCCCTGCAACTGCAGGAGGTGCAAGACTTGCGCCCACACCTCCCCCCTCACCTCCCTCCAAGGCCCAAAGGAAACTTCCATATCCGCCACAGATTCACCTGCACCTCCACACACATCATCTATTGCATCCTCTGCACTCGATGTGGCCTCCTCTATATTGGGGAGACAGGCCGGCTACTTGCGGAGCGTTTCAGAGAACACCTCTGGGACACCCGGACCAACCAACCCAACCACCCTGTGGCTCAACACTTCAACTCCCTCTCCCACTCCACCAAGGATATGCAGGTCTTTGGACTCCTCCATTGCCAGACCACAACAACACGACGGTTGGAGGAAGAGCGCCTCATCTTCCGCCTAGGAACCCTCCAACCACAAGGGATGAACTCAGATTTCACCAGTTTCCTCATTTCCCGTCCCCCCACCTTGTCTCAGTCAAATCCATTGAATTCAGCACCGCCTTCCTAACCTGCAATCTTCTTCCTGATCTCTCCGCCCCCACCCCAGTCTGACCTATCACCCTCACCTTGACCTCTTTCCACCTTTCACATTTCCGACGCCCCTCCCCCAAGTCCCTCCTCCCTACCTTTTATCTTAGCCTGCTGGACAAACTTTCCTCATTCCTGAAGAACGGCTTATGCCCGAAACGTCGATTCTCCTGTTCCCTGGATGCTGCCTGACCTGCTGCGCTTTTCCAGCAACACATTTTCTGCTCTGATCTCCAGCATCTGCAGTCCTCACTTTCTCATCCCTTGCCATGAATGTCCATTTGCTATTTTCAATTACAAATTTTGGCATTAAACCTTGGTGGCATTTATTCTAATTTGAATTCGGACTTGTAGCCATTAGAGTCTCATAAAAGGCCAGTCAGAAGCATATTTCATTCAAATAATTAATTCAGTAGTTCAGGAGATAGTAATGGGAAAGCCCAGCAGGAGGAGGAAAGACCAGCTCACAAGACAACCAAGAATTCCTTGGTTCTAATTGAAAGCCGTTGCCGGAGGCATTTTAGGATCAGAATTCAATTTGACCTTGGTGGGTTTTTTTTTATTTTAATCAGATTTCTCTGCAGTCATCTTGCTTGGAATCCGAAGCATTATTAATAATTCGCCAATTTCCTTCCAAGCATCACAGAATATTAAGCTGGAAAATGTTTTTTTTTTCCAGGACCCTCTCTTCACTCCACAGATTCCAAACAGACATCATTAAAAATTATTAATGTAAGGGATTCAGCTAAGAATTGGCAAGTTAGTTAAATCTAAAGAGAGAGAACATTACATGAGAACTATTGAATTGGCTTGAACTATGATATGGAGGTGCCAGTTTTGGACTGAGGTGGACAAAGTTAAAAATCACACAACACCAGGTCATAGTTCAACAGGTTTATTTGGAAGCACCTGCTTTTGGAGCGCTGCTCCTTTCTGATGAAGGATCGGCGCTCTGAAAGCTAGTGCTTCTGAATAAACGTGTTGGACTATAACCTAGCGTTGTGTGATTTTTAACTTTGGCTTGAACTAGTCATTCTGGCAGTAAGTTCCCGATCCTAATAATTTCTTGAGTAAAAAGAAAACTCATCTCTTACATTTGGTGTAGAGTTAAACATTGCGTTAAATAGACCAGCCTGTAGATTGGACGAAGACTGGGCGAGGAAAGCTCTCAGACTCTGAAGGAAGTCAGAAATGATGAAGGAATCCAGGAGGTGTTCCTGGTGTCTCTATCACCCCCGAACCTCCCGAATGATCCGAAGTGCACCCAACTCCATCTCCTCACAGACTGCGTTAGGGAACTAGAGATGGAGCTGGATGAGCTTTGGATCATTCAGGAGGCTGATGGGGTGCTAAAGAAGAGTTATAGGGAGGTAGTTACACCTAGGTTACAGGATGAAGGTAGCTGGGTCAGAGTCAGGAGAGGGAAAGGAAATAGGCAGACAGTGTAGGGACCCCCTGTGGTCATTCCCCTCAATGATAAGTCTGCCATTTTAAATACTGATGGGAAGATGACCTACCGGGGGAAAGCCATGGTAGCCTTGGCTCTGTGGCTCAGAAGGAAAGGGGGAAAAATAGGAGAGTGATAGTGACAGGAGATTCAATGGTGAGAGGAACAGGCAGGAGATTCTGTGGTCATGAGCAAGACTCCTGGATGGTACCTTACCTCCCAGGTACCATGGTCAGAAATGTCTAGGATCAAGTCGACAGGATTCTTACGGGGAAAAGTGAGCAGCCAAAGTCATGGTACACATTGGCGCCAATGACATAGATAGAGAATGGGAGGAGGACCTGAAATAGAATATAGGGAGTTAGGATGTACATTTGCTCGCTGAGCTGGAAGGTTTGTTTTCAGACGTGTTGGTGGGTTTGTGGGCTACCATGATGCCAACAGGTCTGAGTAGTGTTTTGTCTGCTTGTTTGGGTTTGTTGCTGAGAAATCAGCAGACTGTGTTAATTGGGTATCCATTCTTTTCGAATACACTGCATAGGTGCTCTACATAGTTCACCTATGCAGTGTGTGGTGGTTCATTGAAATAATGTTCTAATGCAACTTCGTTTGTGAGTGTTGGGATAATTGCTTCTGTAGTTCAGTATTTGATCAGTATGTGTTGTTTTCCTGGAGACACTGGTTTGCAGTTTCTCATTAGCTCTTCACTCTACCGTGACATCTAGGACTGACAGTTGTTGTACCTAGTATGGTGACGAAAGTCTGAAAACGAACCTTCCACTCAGCGAGCAAACCTATATCCAGAACCTCCAACCTGATCTACAAATCTTCACAAAGCTCGCTAATAGGGAGTTAGGTTGGAAGTTAGAAGGCACAATGACCAGAGTGGTAATGTCAGGATTGTTACCAGTGTCTAGTGAAGCTAGGAATAGAGAGAAATGATGAACATGCGGCTGCAGGTCTGGTGTAGGAGGAAGGGTTTCAGATTTGTGGATCATGGGGATACCTTCTGGGAGGGACCTGTTTAAGAAGGGCAGGTTGCACCTGAACTGGAGGGGCACCTATGTCCTTGGCGGAAGGTTTGCTCGAGCTTTTTAGATGATTTTAAACTAGATTGACAGGGGGATAGGAACGTAAGCTACAGATCAGATGATGGGGTAGGTAGTGAACAGCCAGATACAGCATGCAGAGAGTCTGTGAGGAGGGATAGGCACTTGATAGGGCAAAAATGCAGTCAGTATTCTGGGTTGAAGTGTGCCCATTTTAATGCAAAAAGTATCAGAAATAAGGATGATGAACTTAGAGCATGGATCAGTACTTGGAACTGTGATGTTGTGGCCATTACAGAGACTTGGGTATCGCAGGGGCAGGAATAGTTGTTACAGGTTCCAGGGTTTAGATGTTTCAAAAGGAATAGGGAGGGAAGTAAAAGAGGTGGAGGAGTGGCATTGCTAATCAGGGATAGTATCACAGCTGCAAAAGGGAGGGTGTCGAGGAGGATTTGTCTATAGGGTCAGTATGTGTGGAAATCAAAAACAAGAAAGAAGCAGTCACTTTATTGGGAGTTTTCAACAGATCCACCAATGGATCAGAGACACAGAGGAGTAGATTGGGAGGCAGATTTTGGAAAGGTGCAGAAGTGACAAGATTGTTGTCATGGGTGACTTTAACTTCCCTAATACTGATTGTAACCTCCTTAGTTCAAATAGTTTGGATGGAGCAGCTTTTGTCAGGTGTGACCAGGAAGGGTTCCTGACTCAATATGTAGATAGGCCGACTAGAGGGGTGGCCATGTTGTATTTGGTGCTCGGCAACGAACCATAGCAGGTGTTGGATCTCTTGGCGGGAGAGCATTTTAGTAATAGTGATAACAGCTCACTGACTTTAACTACGCTCATGGAGAAGGATAGGAGCAGATGGTCTGTGAAAGTAGTTAATTGGGGGAGGGGAAATTACAATGCTATTAAGCAGGAACAGGGGCACCTAAATTCAGAACAAATGTTCTCAGGGAAATGTACAACAGAAATGTGGAGGTTATTTCGGTAGCACCTGCTGATAGTGCTGGTTAGGTTTGTCCCACAGAGGCAAGGAAGGGATGGTAGGATGAAAGAATGTTCAGTAACAGGGGATGTGGAATTCCTAGTCATGAGGAAGAATGAAGCTCACTAAAGATTGAGGAAGCAAGGATCAGACAGGGCTTTAGAGGGCTGCAGGATAGCTAGGAAGGAACTGAAGTATGGACTTAGTTGAGCTAGAAGGGGGCTTCAAAAAGCTTTAGCAAGTAGGATTAAGGAAAACCCAAAGGCATTCTACGCTTATGTGAGGAACAAGAGGATGGCAAGAGTGAGGGTAGGGCTGATCAGAGACAGTGGAGGGAACTTGCGTCTGGAGTCGGAGGAGGTAGGGGAGGTCCTTAATGAATACTTTGCTTCAGTATTCACAACTGAATGGGACCTTGACGTTTGTGAGGACAACGTGAAACAGACTGATATGCTTGAGCAGGTTGATGTTAGGAAAGAGGATGTGCTGAAAATTTTGAAAAACATAAGGATAGATAAATTCCATGGGCCAGACAGGATATAACCAAGGTTACTACGAGAAAAGAGATTGCTGCGCCTTTGGCGATGATCTTTGTGTCCTCACTGTCCATTGGAGTAGTCCCAATGATTGGAGGGTGGCAAAGTGATTGCCTTGTTCAAGAAAGTGAATAGGGATACTCCTGGGAATTATAGACCAATCAAACTTATGTCAGTGGTGGGCAAACATTGGAGAGGATTCTGAGACTGGATTTATGATTACTTGGAGAACCATAAATTGATTAGAGATAGCCAGCATGGCTTTGTGAGGGGCTGGTCATGCCTCACAAGCCTTATTGAATTATTTGCAAATGTGACAAAAGACGTCGATGAAGGTAGAGCAATGGATGTACATGGATTTTAGCAAGGCATTTGATAAGGTTCCCCATGGTAGGCTCATTCAGAAAGGAAGGAGGCAGGCGGTACAGAAAAATCTGGTTGGCTGGATACAGGCTTGGCTGGCTCATAGAAGACAGCCTGCAGTCATGGTAAATGGAAAGTATTCAGCCTGGAGCTCAGTGACCAGTGGTGTTCTGCAGGGGTCTGTTCTGAGATCTCTGCTCTTTGTGATTTTTATAAATGACTTGGATGAGCAAGTGGAAGGGTGGGTTTGTAAGTTTGCCAATGACACAAAGGCTGGTGGACTTGTCGATAGAGTGGAGGGCCGTTGTAAGTTTGAACATAGAACATGGAACATAGAACAGTACAGCACAGAACAGGCCCTTCAGCCCACGATGTGCCGACCACTGATCCTGATGTATGCACCCTTAAATTTCTGTGATCATATGCATGTCCAGGAGTCTCTTAAATGTCCCCAGTGACTCTGCCTCCACAACTGCTGCTGGCAACGCATTCCATTCTCTCACAACTCTTTGTGTAAAGAACCCGCCTCTGACATCCCCTCCATACTTTCCTCTGACCAGCTTAAAACTATGACCCCTTGTGTTAGTCATTTCTGCCCTGGGAAATAGTCTCTGGCTATCGACTCTATCTATGCCTCCCATTACCTTGTATACCTCAATTAGGTCCCCTCTTCTCCTCCTTTTCTCCAATGAAAAAAGTCCGAGCTCAGTCAACTTCTCCTCATAAGATAAGCCCTCCAGTCCAGGCAGCATCCTGGTAAACCTCCTCTGAACCCTCTCCAAAGCATCCACATCTTTCTTATAATAGGGCGACCAGAACTGGACGCAGTATTCCAAGTGTGGTCTAACCAAAGTTTGATAGAGCTGCAACAAGATCTCACTACTCTTAAACTCAATACCCCTGTTAATGAAAGCCAAAACACCATATGCTTTCTTAATAACCCTGTCCACTTGGGTGGCCATTTTAAGGGATCTGCACCCCAAGATCCCTCTGTTCCTCCACACTGCCAAGAATCCTATCCTTAATCCTGTACTCAGCTTTCAAATTCGACCTTCCAAAATGCATCACCTCGCATTTATCCAGGTTGAACTCCATCTGCCACCTCTCAGCCCATCTCTGCATCCTGTCAATGTCCTGCTGCAGCCTACAACAGCCCTCTATACTGTCAACAACACCCCCAACCTTTGAGTCATCTGCAAACTTGCTGACCCATCCTTCAATCCCCTCATCCAAGTCATTAATAAAAATTACAAACAATAGAGGCCCAAGGACAGAGCCCTGTGGAACACCACTCACCACAGACTTCCAGGCAGAATATTTCCTTCTACTACCACTTGCTTCTATTGGCCAGCCAATTCTGTATCCAGACAGCTATGTTCCCCTGAACCCCATTCCTCCTGACCTTCTGAATGAGCCTACCATGGGGAACCTTATCAAATGCCTTGCTGAAGTCCATATACACCACATCCACAGCTCGACCCACATCAACCTCTCTAGTCACATCCTCAAAGAACTCGATAAGGTTTGTGACGCATGACCTGACCTTCACAAAGCCGTGTTGACTGCATTTAATCAAGCCATACTCTTCCAGATGGTCATAAATCCTATCCCTCAGAATCCTTTCTAACACCTTGCAGACGACAGACATGAGACTGACTGGTCTGTAATTGCCGGGGATTTCCCTATTTCCTTTCTTAAAGAGAGGAATTACATTTGCCTCTCTCCAGTCCTCAGGTATGACTCCAGTGGAGAGCGAGGATGAAAAGATCTTCGCAAGTGACGAAGCAATTACATTTCTCGTTTCCCAAAGCAGCCGAGGACAAATCTGGTCCGGGCCTGGCGACTTGTCAATCTTAATGTTTGACAAAATTTTCAGCACATCAGCTTCCTCTATCTCTATCCATTTCAGCATGCACACCTGCGACTGGGCTTGTATCCCCTTGAGTTTAGAAGACTGAGAGGGGATCTGATTGAGATATGTAAGATTATTAAAGGATTGGGCACTCTGGAGGCAGGAAACATGTTTTCGCTGATAGGTGAGTGCCGAACCAGAGGACACAGCTTAAAGATACAGGTTAGGCCATTTAGGACAGAGATGAGGAGAAACTTCTTCACCCAGAGAGTGGTGGCTGTGTGGAATGCTCTGCCCCAGAGGGCAGTGGAGGCCCAGTCTCTGGATTCATTTAAGAAACAGTTGGATAGAGCTCTCAAGGATAGTGGAATCAAGGGTTATGGAGATAAGGCAGGAACAGGATACTGAATAAGGATGATCAGCCATGATCATATTGAATGGTGGTGCAGACTCGAAGGGCAGAATGACCTACTACTGCACCTATTGTCTATTGTCTATTGTCTATGGTCAGGATGCAGAACTCAGGATGCAAGCTGGTAAGTGGCAGATGGAGTTCAACCTGGAAAAGTATGAAATGATTCACTTTGAAAGGTCGAATCTGAATGTAGAATTCAGAGTTAAAGGAAGGACTCTTGGCAGTGTGGAGGCACAAAGAGATCTTGGAGTCCATGTCCATAGATCCCTCAAAGTTGACACCCAAGTTGATAGGGTTGTTAAGAAGGCATATGGTGTGTTGGCTTTCTTTCAGAGGAGGATTGAGTTTCAGAGCTGTGAGGTTATGCAGCAACTTCATAGAACCCTGCTTAGACCACACTTGGAATATTGTGTTCTATTCCTGATGAAGGGTTTTTGCCCAAAATGCCGAATTTCCTGCTCCTCGGATGCTGCCTGACCTGCTGTGCTTTTCCAGCACCACTCTGCTCTAAACTCTGGTTTCCAGCATCTGCAGTCCTCACTTTTGCCTATATTGTGTTCAGTCCTGGTCACCACATTATGGGAAGGATGTCGAAGCTTTAGAGAGGTGCAGAGGAGATTCACCAGGATGCTGTCTAGACTGGAGAGCATGTCTGATGAAGAAAAGTTGAGGGAGCTTGGGCTTTTCTCATTGGAGCCAAGAAGGGTAAGAGGTGACTTGCTAGAGGTGTACAAGATGTTGAGAGACACAGATAGATTGGATAGCCGCAGACTTTTTTCTCATGGTTTAAATGTCTGTCATGAGGGGACATAATTTTGAGTTGATTGGAGGAAGGTTTAGGGGAGATGTCAGAGGGAGGTTCTTTACACAGAGAGTGGTGAGTGTGTGGAATGTGCTGCCAGTGGCGGTAGTAGATTCAGATACATTAAGGACATTTAAGCAACTCTTGGATCGGCACATGGAAGATAGGACAATGAAGGTATGTAGTTTAGTCTGATCTTCGAGTCGGATGAAAGGCTGCCATAACATCGAGGGCCAAAGGGTCTGTACTGTGTTGTACTGTTTTATGTTCTTTGTCCTAGACTCAGAGCAAAATAAACATTGCAGTAAATCCTAGAAGCTGCAGTTTTTAAGCAAGATAATAAGCCAGGAAATTTGTGAATACAGACATAATGATGTTCCAAATCATGAGGACTGGACAGAAGAAATAGGGAGAAACTCCCCACTTCAGAAAAAAATCATGAATTAGAGGGCACAGATTTAAAGAATTGACAAAAGAAGTGAGGTTCATGAGAGAAATACATTTTCACACCAAGGCTGGCTATGGTCTGGAATTTACTGTCTGAGAATATTGTAGAGCCAGATTCAATGGAATTTTCAATAAGGAACTAAATTCTTATCTGAAAACAAAGAATGTGTTAGGGTCGCAAAGCAAAAGTGGGGGAATGTCAGTAGCTGATTAGTTCATTTGGAAACATAATGGGTCAAGAAGACTCTTTCTGCCTTTTAACAATTCTGTGATTTTAATACTCTTGTGAATAAATCTGCTGCATACTGGAAACTAATATCAACCCAGTATTTCTTTGAGATATATAAAATAAACAACACTGGTAATATTTGTGGAAGCAATGAGGTGAATTCACTAAGCCCACACAAAAGACAAGAAAACATTATGAAGAATTCTATCTTTACAGAATTAATACATTGGATGGTAAGACTTGCATCCATCATTTCCATCTAAATTGGCACAGCAATATTAAATTGCTGAAGCTGGGATGCTCAATAGTCTTTGTAATAAACCAAACTGGTGTACTGATACTGAATGTTATATGGCTTTGACCCACTTTGCTTTCTTCATTGGCGCACTAGAGTTTGTTTGTGGAGAGTGGCAGTAGTCATACTGACAATGATATGATATTACTGAAGCCATCTGAATGAGAGTTTGATGGATGCTGGTGTTATCATCCTTGAAATTAGTTCAGGGAAAATCGATTACATGGGGTATTTGCTTGTATTTATCCCAAAGCAAAATTGGTCTGCTTTTATAAATGCCAGTTTATGGTCATATTACAATTTTGACGTAAATTTGCAAATTTAAGTGCCACTTCTTGTACAGAATATACAGGAATAATTATAGGTTATCGACCTGGCATCAGACTTGTGTCTGAGTTGGAAAGAAGGGAATAGCGAAACGGATGAGTAAAACGCTTTGTCATGTAAACTTTGAAACTCCAACACATTTGTTTCCAAGCATTACTTTTTTAAAATGCAATTGCCGAATGTATAAGGCACAGTTCACAGACATGAACAAATAGACTGACACTCTCAGTGCAGCACTGATGGAGCACTGTATTAGCAAAAGTGCTATCAATCAGATGACATGTAAATGAAGTAAAATGCTGATGAAACTCAAAACGTCTGGCAACATCTGGAGTGACAAACAGAGTTAATGTTTCAAGTCCGATATAACTCTCCTTCAGAATCATACTGAACGTTAAACATTAACTCTGCTTCTCCCTTCACAGACATGCTGAGTTTCTCCAGTTCTTTCTGTTTTTATTTCTGATTTCCTTTATTTGAGTTGGAAATGGAGGAAGCGATGTGAAACATCCTATTTGATTATTTGAAGTAGAGGAGTAGCATTCTCCCTAGTCTCCCAAAATATATTTAACAAAGACAGCAAGGGTCTTGAACATCTAAAGCTTTGGTTTAGTGCACTGCTGTGTGGCGTTGACATTTGAAGTTGGAGATCAATGATTCGGTACATTGATTGGTGTGTGTAGAACCTGAGAGGAGTCCCATGTAGTTGTGCGGCTGAGAGGCAATACTGGCTGTGGTTTTGGTTGGAAAGCCAACAAGAGCCCCATCTCTTGCCCCCTTTAGGGAAGGTTGCCCAATTAAATGCCCATCAGCCACTTAAGAATTTTTAAAAATCTCCAAGGGAACAACTTAAAATAAAATTACTTTTCTTGTTATAAGGATGACCAGTTATATACATTATCTACGTCAAGTTTTTATAACAGGTTTCTTAATAAACACATGAATTTGTTTATTATCAACATAAATTTTATTCAAATAAGCTGCAATCTACATGATCAGTAATATAAAAATTCAATGCTTATCCCTGTAAATATCCTTCAAAAACTTACACAACACACAATATATCTAAGGAAAAGAAAGAAAAATTGATTTCTCTGCAAAAAAATTGGTTGGTTATCTGAAAAAAAACATTTTCGCCAAGGGCTTTTTCTTGAAAGTAAAAGGATAAATCCAAAAATATCCTGGGATCTGTTGCTCTGATGTAGTCAAGTCACTATCATGCCCAGTTGTCTCTGAGCTCTTGTAGACACAGTTGAGGAAATACAATTTTGAGGTGATTGTTTTTTCAATCACTAATCGAAAAGAAAAATAAGCTTCACTGTGAATTGATGAGCCACCATGCCACCCACACTGAGCCATCAGATCTTCAAATTCTTGATACCTGACTCTTCAGTTCTTGAGGCAGCACATCAAGATTCCTCTGATGCTCTTCCAGATTAGAGAGAGCAGAATTCTTCACCTCATCTTGTGGTAAAGCCAGCTTGAAGAACTCATCAAAATTACTTCTGTTTACACAGTTCACCTAGCAGCATACAGGGTCATGAATGCATTTTTTGTTTGCAGAAATATTAAAAGATTAACCAGGAAGCATGTTCTTAGCAAACTTTCCCTCAACTCAGTATTTTCTAAGCAAACTTCCTTCCAAATCAGCTTCTTTGTAGCAAGGTTCCCTCCAAATACACCAGATAAGATAAAATCCTGTCAGCAATGATTGGAATGAGGTTGGCCGGTGGACCTCATGGAGTATAAATTTCCTGATTGGGGCTGTTAACTTGCTCCAGTTAGGGAACCCTGGCTGACAGATATAAACAGGACTGTCAGGGGTTCTGCTCACTCGAGGAGCCAGCTCTGTGCTAGCTGGGTCAGTGTCATGTATTATGCACTTGAAAATGAAGGGTGACTTGGTGAGGGAAGACTGGCCTTCATGGAGTTATTTCATGATCTCGGTCAGTCACTGTTTAACAGCCCCAGAAAGGTCTACAATAAAGCAAGCAATTACTGCCAATCATTTATATATCAATGAAGCCTTGTTGAAAAGAAAATGGGCCACAATTAACTTTCAAAAGCCACCTTTCAACAAACTACTTCTGGTATGTCCACAATAACTCTCTTTTCCACAACCTTCCAATACTTCATTCCTCCAAGCAATTTTAAATATAAAACCACATTGTGGCGTTATGGACCACCTGTAAATGTATTAGAAGAAGATATGCCTTTTTCCTCTTTCGCGATGCTTAACCAGGGGACCACCTCAAAGATTGAAGCAGATTAATATCTTAATATCAAGTGTTATTCCATTTTTCCAAAGATAGAGTCTATGTAACAGGCACAAAGATAACTGAAGAAACTTCACAGCTCAGGCAATATCTGTGGAGAGAGATACAGAGTCAATGCTCATGCCTTAATTTGATGTGATTACTTACAGTGTGGAAACAGGCCCTTCGGTCCAACAAGTCCACATCAATCTTCCGAAGTGCAACCCACCCAGACCCATTCCCCTACATCTACCACTATGGGCAATTTAGAATGACCAGATCACCTAACCTGCACATTTTATTTTGGACTGTGGGAGGAAACCAGAGCATCCAGAGGAAACCCACGCAGACACGAGGAGAATGTGCAAACTCCACACAGACAGTTGCCTGAGGGGGGAATTGAACCCGGGTCTCTGGCACTGTGAGGCAGCAGTGCTAACCACTGTACCACCATGCCACCCACTGTGACTGACCTCAGAATCACAGATTCCTTACAGTGTGGAAACAGGCCATTTGGCGAAACAAGTCCACACCTACCCTCCTAAGTGTATCCCACCCAGACCCATCCTCCTACCCTATTACTCTACATTTCCCCGGCTAATACACCTAACGTGTACACATCCCTGAACATTATGGACAATTTAGTCTGGCCAGTTCACCAAGCCTGTACACTTTTGGACTGTGGGAGGAAATCAGAGCACCCAAAGGAAACCCATGCAGACACGGAAAGAAGGTACAAACTTCACGCAGACAGTCACCTGAGGCCGGAATTGAATCCGTGTTCCTGGTGCTGTGAGGCAGAAGTGCTAACGGCTGAGTCACCGTGTTACCCACACAGCCACCATGCCATCAATACTGAGCCATCAGAACTTCAGATTCCCAGTACCTGACTCTTCCGTTCTTGAGGCAATATATCAAGATTCATTTGATATTATTTCAGATCAGAGAGAATAGAATTCTTCACCTGGTCTCACGGTAAAGCTAGCTTGAAGAACTCATCAAAATTGCTTCTGTTTACACATTTCACCCAGTACAATCATACAGAGTGATGATTGTACTAGGAACAGCAAGTTCAGCATATGCAGGAACATTCTTCAACAATACTGAAGTGGGAGATCCACATTGTTCTTTCTTGTAAGAGCCCAGAGAATTCTTCATCTGCATCTCGTGTTCCAGAGACATTGTCAAAAATGACATGCAGAAAACTTAAAGTTCTTCTTATCTCATCTTTCCGTGCAGAAATGTTTGTGGTGACTCCAGATGAAATTTAACTGTCCTGACTGTGAATCTTCCACGGAAAGCAGTAAGCTCTGTGGAGATTGTAATTGGTTCATCACAGTCCTTGTGAGTCTTTTGAAGAAGCAAATCAGTACTCTGCAATTTTCATGATCATTCATTTATGTCCTCATCATAGAATTGAAAATAAGTGCAGAAATCTCAAGCTCTTGTCCTTCTATTCCAATCAAATGGCGAGATTTCTCAGCTCTTCTTCTGTGGCCCATTCAGCAGTCTTTCATTGGCAGATCTGCTCCCACATGAAAGTGACGAAAGTGACTAGTGTCCTGTCAATGGAAGTGCTATCCTCATGATCAGCACTGTTGGGAACACACGTATATTTGTGGATCGCAAGAGATAGATCATGAAGACTTGCAATTGACTTAACATATACCTTTTCAGAATGCAAAATTCAAAAGGTCAGAAAAACGGGTTTCTCAGCTGTTTATAAGGAGAATGACTGACTTTGTGGAGAATACAAACAAAAGCTTCTTTTTTCAGAAGAGATAAAGCTGAAGTTTTATGACCTTTTTGGTCTATACATGCTAGACAAACGGACTGCGTTTGGAAAGAAGCCTTTGGACTTTTGGTTTCTGTTTTGTTGGTTTCTAACAGATGTTATTTTTCAGTTTACTGAAGTAATCTCATAAAAATCTGTTTTGTTCTGGATGGCAACAATAAAGAGAAACAACATGATTGTCAAACACAATTTTCCATTCTCGAATCCATGATGATGATGCTCAGACAGATCATTTTTATCCAAATATTTAATTACTACATCTTTGATGCTAGATTCTTGCATTTTCCCTTCTCCTGATAGCTCAGTAATTCTCTGCTGCCTGTTTTCCACCCTTCGTGGGGTATCATTTGCAAACTTCCAATCCTCAGGAATCATTCCAAAATCTAGAACTTTGGAAGATGACTATTAATACATCATTTATCTCTATAGTAACGTTCTTCAGTACTCTGGGATGTAGACTACCTTACCCTGAGTACTTATCAAGCTTAAGCCCCATTAATTTCTCTATTACGGCCTTCTGACTGACACTAATTTCCTTCAAAACCTCAATATCCTCAGTCAATTGTTTTCTAGTTTGGGAAACGTCTTGTATCTTCCTCAATGTAAACAGGAACAAAATAATCATTTTGTTTCTCTGTCATTTCTCTAGTCCCCATGATAAGTTCTTTGGACACTATTTTTAATGATATTCTTCTTTTGCACAATCATAGAAGTTTTTACAGTCAATTTTCATACTGTTTTGTTGGATTACATTTGTATTCCTTTCTATTCCTTTGCTTATCAGTTAATTGGATCTCCTTTGCTATATTCTAAACTCTTTGCAATCCTTAGATTTATTATTATTTATTATTTTTACTGTTACAACACTTTTATTTTTGCATAATCCTTAACTAGCCTTTGTTAGCCGTGTTTGACATTTTTGAGTTTTGACATCTTGAAGGTAAAGATGTTTGCTCTAAACATGTCAGAGTTCTTTCGACTGTTTGTTGCCTGAAAGACAGAACTTTCAAGGTATTTTCCCAATCCAACTCAGTCAACCTATGCGCAATGCTTGCACCATTTCAAATATAATACCCTTGCTTCGGATTGAGCTACCTCATGTTTAAACAGAATGCAAAATTCAAAAATGTTGTAGTCATTCATCTCTAAGTATCATTTCACAACAAGATTATTGATTAGCCCTTGTACATTACATAATACTAGATCTCTAATAGACTCTCCTCCAGTTGGTTCTTCAATATTTTATGCTGGAAAATCATCATACATACATCCTTCACTGCTTTAGTTGATCACAGTCATAGATTCATCGAGTCTGCAGCCTAGAGACAGGCCCTTTGGCCCAATTTGCCCATGCCATTCCATTTTCAAAATTCAACTAATCCGATCTGCCCGCTTTTGGTCCCTATCCTGACATAACGATCCCCCATCAATGTACCTGCCTCAATGTTTCTTAAATGACTCAATAAAGATGGGAACAGAGTTGTGAGGTGACAACACGGAGAGAAAATAAAAGAGAAATGGGAGATGGGACACAAACTGAAGGCTTTTTGAGCAGACAGGGAACTATGAGCAAAATCAACATGGGAGTCAGGGAGGGAAGCAAGCAGTCAGGAGTTACTTGGGAATACAGTTGAAACACAGAAAGTGGGTGTCACTAATAAGTTGAATTCTTAAGAATTTATGAGGAAATAGGAGAAAAAATACAAAAAAGATGCAATTTAGGATTTGAGCAGGGAGATCCTTTTCGGATGATTTGGGCTTGTTAACATTGTATTGACATTTTTCTGATTACACTTCCATAACATCACTCAACATTAAAAGATGTAAATAAATCTGTATTGTTCTTGCTATAATTAAAATTTCCCACAGTGTCAACACCATCTTAGTCAGAAACACACTTGTGCTGGTCAAACTTTTGAGTTATGCTTTGAAAGCAGGAAGTGCACGATGATTATTTAGCCTCCAAAGTCCTCAGGGACATAAACAGGCAGTTCAATCTGACTGTTACATATCAGTCATGTAGTGTGCAGCATAAATATGAGGGAGCAGAGAGAACGGTGGTTTCCAGGAAAATCATGCTGTTGGAGCAATTGAGTAAATTGTTCAGTAACTCTGACAGAATTGAACAGATGTTTCCGGAAAGTGGTGTGATATTAAAAATTGATTTATGGGTCTCAGATGATTTAAGGAGTTTGCACAGCGACTGGTTGATGCCTACTGTTCAACAAGGCTCTGAGATTTCAGTCTTTGTTCAGCATGTATGTTTTCAAATTGTGGTTTCTGGACTTACGGGGGCTTGTTTAGGTGGTGGGGCCTACAAAGGAATCTCAAGGGGTCATAGAATTGTATAACATGGAAACAAACCTTATGTCCAACTCATTCATGCTGACCAGATATCCTAAATTGAGGTTGATGACTTGCTTGCTGAGCTGGTAAGTTTGTTTGCAGATGTTTTGCCATCATTCTAAATAACATCAGTGCACCTCAGTGAAGCATTGGTGTTCTGTTTCTTTGCTATTTATGGGCCTGGGTCTGCTGGGGTTGATGGTGTCAGTTCTAGTTTTGTTGCTGGTTCTGTTTCTTAGTGGTGGTTTTTTGGGTTCCAACTCTACATATTGTTTAATGGGGTTCAGGGTTGAGTGTCAGGCTTTCAGGAATTCAAGTGCGTGTCTTTGTTCAGCTTATCCTAGAATGGCTATGTTGTCTCAGTCAAATTTGGTGGCCTTCATTGTCCATGTCTATGGATACAAGTGGTAGCTGGTCTTTTCTTTTGGTGGCTTATTGGTATTTGTGTACCCTGCTGACTAACTTCCTTCCTATTTGCCTGATATAATGCCTTTGGCAGTCTTTACATGGTAATTTGTATCTAACGTTGGTCCTGTTTGTTGTGGGTATGGGATCCTTTATACTTGTTAGTAGCTGTCATAGTGTGGTGATTGGTTTGTGGGCTACCATGATATGCAGGGGTCGGAATAGTCTGGTGGTCATTTCTGTTATATCCTTAATGTATAGCAGTGTGGCCAGTGCTTCTGGACGTATTGTGTCTTCCTGTTGTGATCTGACATGGAGGTATCAGTGGACTATGTTTTTGGGTATCCAATGTTTCTGAAGATGTCATGTAGGTGTTCTTCTTCGGCTTCACACAGGTCCGGGGTGCTGCAGTGTGCTGTGGCTCTCTTGAACAAGGTTCTGATGCAGCTCCATTTGTTGGTGTTGGGATGGTTGCTGCTGTAGCTGAGTACTTGGTCTGTGTGGGTGGCCTTCCTGTATACACTGGTCTGCAGCTCCCACTTGGCCATGTGTGCGACCATTCCTTCCAGGAAGGGGAGTCAGTTGTTGTTCTCTTCTTCCTTGGTGAGTTGTATGCTGGTAAGGATGTTGTTTACCAGTTGATGGGTTTCATCTAGCTGTGTGCATTTGGTAATGATCAAGCTGTCATCTACATAGTCAATCCACGTTTCGGCTGGATAGTAGGCAGTGCTGTGCTTTCTAATCTTTTCATGACTGCTTCTGATGTTAATCCTGACATCGGTGATCCCATGGGTGCTCCATTGATTTGTTGGTATACCAGGCCATTGAAGCTGAAGTGAGTCGTGAGGCACACATCCAGTAGGTTGAGGGTGCTGTCTTTGCTGATGGTATTGGTGTTGTCGGTTGCCTGCATTCCTGGTCCTTCGAGTAGCGACCCTAGTGTTTCCTTGGTTACGGGGATGTGTTGAGGTGTGGTAGTACAGTGTGGTAGTAGCTGTTTTCTGAGGCATTCATGCAGAAAGTGGAGTTTAGATTAGATTAGATTAGATTAGATTACTTTACAGTGTGGAAACAGGCCCTTCGGCCCAACAAGTCCACACCGACCCGCCGAAGCGTAACCCACCCATACCCCTACATTTACCCCTTACCTAACACTACAGGCAATTTAGCATGGCCAATTCACCTGACATGCACATCTTTGGACTGTGGGAGGAAACCGGAGCACCCGGAGGAAACCCACGCAGACACGGGGAGAGCGTGCAAACTCCACACAGTCAGTAGCCTGAGACGGGAATTGAACCCGGGTCTCTGGCGCTGCGAGGCAGCAGTGCTACCCACTGTGCCACCGTGCCGAGTTGTTCGCGGGTAGCTCTGTTGGTAGGCATTGGTTTCCCGTTGGCAGGCAAATCTGAGCATGTTGTGCCCGAAAGTATTCGAGAAGACTGGTAACTCAGGTTGTGGATGAGGTTGTCTCAAATACTCTGAACTCTTACTCTAAATTAATCCTAAATTAATCTAGTCCCATTTGCCAGCATTTGGCTCATATCCCTCTAAACCCTTCCTATTCATCTACCTGTCCAAATGCCTTTTAAATGTTGTAATTGTACCTACCAGCCTCCGCCATTTCCTCTAGCAGCTCATTCCATACGTGCACCATCCTCTGCAGGAAAAGGTTGGCTCTTAAATCTTCCCCCTTTGCCTTTAAACCTAGACCCTCTGGTTTTGGACTCCCCTACTCTGGGAGCTCTTCACTATATCCATGCCCCTCCCCCCCAGTGATTTTATAAATCTCTGCAAAGTTACCTCTCAGCCTCCTATGTTCCAGCAAAAATAGCCCCAACCTATTCAGCCTCTCCTCTCCCTGGAGCTCATTAAATTTCAGACGAATCTCCATAAAATGAGCATTTCACATTCCCGTGGACAATCTGTTTCCACGATTGTTTCATTAACACCACTTTTAGGCCTTTTTGTTTGAATCCCTGTGGTGATTCAATCATTTCTTGCTGCTGCAGACTACTCAAATACAGTTTTTCTTTGCCCAACCCTATGAAAATAACCTGGATGAGAATTAAACCAAAAGCCATAAATGTAACATAGTCACCAATGAATCTGAGAGAGAATTCAGAAATAACGTCCTCACCCAATGAGAGGTTAGAATATGAAACTTGCAACCACATGATGTGGTTGAGGCAAACTGCATGGGGATATTTAAGGGGATGCCATCAAAGAGAGAAATAAGGTGAAAAGCTGTTGTGGTCCATAAACATAGATACTGACCAGTTGGGTTTAATGGCCTGCTCCTGTGCTATGATACGAATATAACAAGTAGAAACAGGAGTAGGCCATTTGGCCCCTCAAGCTTGACCCGCCATTCAACAGGATCCTGGCTGATCTGCCTCAGGTTTAATGCTAACTCGTTACATCTCTCAACTCACTGATAGTTCAGAAATCTATCTATCTCAAATTTAAACACTTTCAGCGATGTAGCCACCACAATTCTCCAGGCTAGAGAATTCCAGCCATTCACAATCCTCTAGAAAAAAAATCATTATTTCTCATTTTTCAATGAGTGTCCTCTTATTCTGTAACTATCCATCCTGTGTTTGAGACTCCCCCATTACTAATATCACTATGCATACTTTATATATAATTTTCATTCTAAGTAATTCAATGTAACATTGTAGCTAGGTAATATAATTGCCATTCCATGCAATTCAGTTTCTAGTGGCATCAGGACATGTTAATAGAGTAGGAGAAAGTGAGGACTGCAGATGCTGGAGATCAGAGTCAAAAGGTGTGGCACTGAAGAAGCACAGCAGATCAGGCAGCATCCAAGGGCAGGAGAGTTGACATTTCGGGCATAAGCCCTTCATTAGGTAAGTGTTGCGGGGCTTGGGAGAAGGAGGCTGAGAGATAAATAGGAGGATAGGGTGAGGTAGCTGGGAAGGCGATAGGTTGATGCAGGTCAGGGGTGATGGTGATAAGTCAGAGTGGAGAGTAGAGCGGATAGGTGGGAAGGAAGATGGACAGGTCATGAGGGCGGAGCTGAGTTGGAACGATGGAACTGGGGTGAGGTGGGGGGGAGGGGAGATGTGGAAACTTGTGAAGTCGATGTTGATGCCGTGTGGTTGGAGGGTCTCAAGATGGAAGATGAGGCGTTCTTCCTCCAGTCATCAGGTGGCTTGGATTTGGTGGTGGAGGAGGCCCAGGACTTGCATGTTGGTTTGTGTGTCCCAGAGATGTTCCCTGAAATTTTCCATGAGTTGGCGTCCTGTCTCCCAATGTAGAAGAGATCACATCAAGAGCATTGGATACAATAGATGACCTGTGTGGAGCTGCAGGAAAATCTCCACCAGATGTGGAAGGATCTTTTGGGTCCTTGAATAAAGGTGAAAGACGAGGTGTGGGTATAGGCTTTACACCACCTGTGGCAGCGAGGGAAGGTGCTGGGAGTGGAGAGAGGGTTGGTGGGGAGTGTGGACCTAATGAGGGAGTCGCAGAGGGAATGGTCTCTGCTGAATGCTGATAGGGATGGGAGAGAAGTATACCTCTGCTGGTAGGGTCTGATTGTAGGTGGCAGAAGTGACCGAAGATAATGCGCTGTCCTACCTGTCCATCTTCCTTCCCACTTATCCACTCCACCCTGCCCTGTGACCTGTCACCATCATTCCCCACCTGCATTTACCTATCATCTTCCCAGCTACTTTATCCCCATCCCCACCCTCCTATTTACCTCTCAGCCACCTTCCCCCAACCCCTCCCGCACACGTTCCTGCTGAAGGGCTTCTGTCCGAAAAATCGATTCTCCCGCTACTCGAATTCTACCTGACCCGACGTTAGTATGGTAATTAAGAAAGCATCTAGAAAACTTGCTTTCATCAGTCGTGGCAGAGATTATAAGAGTCAGGAGGTTATATTGGAGCTGTACAAAACTCTGGTGCACTGTGTGCAGTTCTAGACACTACATTGCAGGAAGGATGTGAGTGCACTGTTGGGAGTGAAAAGGGGTTTCACCGGGATGTTGCCTGGGTGGCCTGTGCCCGAAACGTCAAATCTCCTGTTCCCTGGATGCTGCCTGACCTGCTGTGCTGTTCCAGCAATAAAGTTTCAACTTGGAGAATTTCAGCAATGAAGAGAAGCTGTATAAGCTTGGGTTGTTTTCTTTGGAGCAGGGAAAGGGTGACCTGACGGAGGTGCATAAGATTATGGGGGGACAGACAGAGTGCATAGGAAGCAGCTGTTACCTTATCAATATTAAGGGGTATAATTTTAAGGTGAAAGACAGGAGGTTTAAAGGGGATCAGAGGAAAATCGTTTTCACCCAGACAGTGGTGAGAATCTGGAATACACTCCCTGGGAAGGTGTTTGAGGTGGGAAACCTCACAACCTATGAGCATTAATGCTCTGGCTGAGGGGCTAATGTGCAAAATGACAAGGCAAGACTGGAATGATGTGAGCATCTAGGTAGGCGCTAAGTGAGTGAATGCTAGGAAAGGAAGTAAGTAACCCTGAGATGCTCCCTGGCCCAACTGGTGAGATTCATGCTTGTCCCTTGATGCAAATGATCCCTGAAAGCTGCTGGTTTGCTGCAAATTGGAAGTGTGCCACAATGGTGCAGAAAGGCTGACATGTGTCAGGTGCCAGTGTCCATGGGCAGGAGATGCATGTGGCCACTGCCCTGGGAGCATTCCCTTAGCCATGGGTCGCAGGTGTCCAAGATGGCAGTCGAGAGGAGCAAGCAGCAAACTAGAGTCTCCAGGTAGCTGCTCAGACCTCCATGGCAGGAATGCTCAGCATTCAGTGTCTGTCAGGTTTCCTGCAGTATGGAAGGAAATTACATATTAATGAGATAAGCTTTGCGATTGATGAGAGTGATAACAGGCAATAAACACCTTTAATGTCTTGTCATCCCTAGCGAGAATCCGATCTTGACATCCAGAAAATGCAAATAGTCAAGAAAGGCCTCACTGAACTTCTCACACAATTCTTCCAGATTTCATGATACTCAGGGCCCTATAACAGTTTGCCCTCTGCGGTGCGCCAATCACCTTAAACTCAGCAAACCAAGAGGCAATTACACAGCTTCAGAAATCTATATTTACTGAATAAATATAAAATGCAGACATATTATTTGATGTTATATGTGCAGGAATTGTAAAAGGCCTTTTTGTAAATCTATCAATACTCTTAGGAGAGGAGTGCAGCTAAAATATAAGTTCAGAAAATAGAAAATATCAATTTGGGACCTATTTTCCTGCACAATCTCTATGAGACAAATGCTGTAGTCATAAGTCCTCAACAGGAATTCCTTGCAGTTAAAAAATACTGGAGTCACATATAGTTTTGCACAATTGTCGGGCTGCTGAAATATTGCCTCTTGGTATTTTTATTTTGGATTACTGATGAAAGACATGTTTTGACAAAGCCTGGCATGTAACTGCCTGTCAACATTAACTGGTGCATTATTCATTGCAATATCTCTACTAATCATTGTCTCCTTGCCAAGTAATCAGTGCTGTCTTCTCATACTGTATAGATATTGGATTCTCCCCAAAACTGATGTTCTTGCAAATTGTCCTGAACCATGCAAGATGAAAGGGTTCAACGGACTACATCTTTTAGCAGCAATGCTAAAGTCGTGTACGAATAAATATATTTCTAATTTTGTAAACATATTCTTTCAGCATAGGACATCAAAGTGTATATCTAAATAATTACTTATTAGTACCCATCAGAACTGCCAGTTCTGCTGTAGCTAAATCCAATGTCATGTGGAGGAGAGGCAGACAATATGTGGGAAAAAAGCTGAGACTTGAACAGCTTCAAAAGACGATCCAAAGATTTTATTTCTTCAATTCAGTGGAAAATCTGGCAGGAGGTAGGAGACAAGATAGATAAGGACAATATGTTTTACAGGCAGCAAAAAAATTATTATGTGGAACAGAGAATGAAGGCGAGACAAAAATAATGGGACAATGCTGAGGGGTTACTTGAATCATCTGGTATTGATCAGCAGAACAAGAACTAACGTTGAAATGTGTCAGACATGACAAACACAAAACAGACACTAATGCTCTTTAACGATGCACATACAAAAAGGCAAAATGTAGTCAGCATTACTTCTGGAACTGAATAAGATTATATATGGCCAAGGAAGATGTGGTGTGCTTTCCCAAGTCACTTTGAGCTGCTTTGCAGCAAAACACATCGTTCAACCTGTGTCAGATTGTGTATTAAGAATTCAGTTTAATTGCTCACAGCTATTCAAAAATGTGGTAATTCACAGTGACGAAATTTTCACCTTTGATGGTAATAAACCTGAAGAGTTGGGACACCCTCATTTTATTGCATATTTCATCTGAAGCAAACACATCTTACATCAAAGCAAGATACATTAATCGCCTTGGCATTTTTAAAAAATTATTTTTTCATGGGATGTGAACATCACTGGTTACCTTTACTGAAATGAGCTTTCAACATCCGATTTCATAGTTAAAGTTAAATTCCATCAGAGCATTAGCTTGGGTGGCTGGATTACAAGCCCAGAGACACTCTATGATGCAACCATCTCTCTGGCACTGGGAGATAACAACAGCAACATGCAATCGTGTAGCGCCTTTCCAATAGTAGAAAATCTAAAGTGCTTCAAGGACCATTATTAAACCAGATTTGACACAGGTGAAATAACTCCATAGAGGCCAACACTCTCTTTTTACACATCTAGAGTCCTTGACACTGATCCAGCTCATTCAGAGCCAGCTTTCAGAGTGCCCAATATGTCTGATATTCCTGTTCTTATCTGTCAGGCAGGGCTCCTTGATTGAACAGAATTAACAGCCCTAATCCAGGAACTCATATTGTATGAGGTCCATCTGGTTGACCTCATTATAATCACTACATTCGTCCCCCTCTGAGTTTGAGAAAAGGGGGGGAGATTTTTTTTTGTAGCTCCTCCTGGGGTGTTTTAGCAATGGGTCAGGTTCCGCCAACTCTGCCTCTGATATGGGCAGCGTGTAATGCACAGTCGCTCACCTCTTGCACCTCGGAAGAAATTAATTTTCTTAATCAGGTGGCAAAGATGTCGAGGCAGCAACACCCCCTGTGTCCATCTCAAATTCTGAGGTATCTTCAACGCTTGAAGGAAAGGCAGAACCCATGGGCTCCAGAACAGTCAGAAAGGCTGTCGAGGAGCCAGGCATGTTTTGCTCCCACATTGTTTGTGAATTTGCAGCTTTCATATGGTCCATGATCTGGACTGTCGCACCGACCCGAAATTTATATGTCATTGGACGTGATCTCGAGTTGACCATGCCTTTTACCCATGCAGGGCCATTCCCATGGTTTCTACACCACCTTTGTCCCCTCAACTAAATTGTCTCTTTCACTTAACTAAATCGTGTGTCCAACATTGGTGATTCTGATCCCTTTTCACCTTTGCCTCCCACTCCCCACCGGCCCAGGAAGAGCAGATTTAACCTGGTATGGAATCTTGTCCCCATTAGCAACTTTACTGGATCTATCCCTGTAGTTGCATGAGGGATGGTCCTCTAACCAAACAGGAAGCAACGCAATTTGGTATCTAGTGAAGCTATAGGCTGTTTCTTTAAGCCTGCCTTCAATGTTTGGACTGCTCTTTCTGCCAGGTTGTTCAATGGAGCTGTCCTGAAATGTCAAATACCATTCAATTTTAGGAAATACTCTAACTGGTAAACAATGGCCCATTATCTTTGACAAACACCTTCAGGAGTCTGTGTATTGCAAAATATGCGTGCAATCTTTCTGTCGTCATCCCCATGTCTTCCACTTGAATTCTACACATGTCCAGCCACTTTGAGTTGTGTCCACAATAACTAAGAACATTGAGCCCATGAAATGACCTGAATAGTCGACATGTAACTGAGTTCAAGGATTATCCGGCCATTCCCATGTTTGTGGGGGAGCTGCCCAACGTGACTATGTCTGCATCCAATCTTGGCCATCAGACACAACTTCTTGCCAACAGCTTTATTTAAGTAAACCCTGGATAAGCCTGGTGGAGTTCATCCAATATTTGGCAGTGAGCTTTGCTCAGGCCAATCACTCTTGCTCCCCGTAATAATGTACTATCCTTTATTGTGATCTGGCCTCTCTGAGTCCAAATAGGTATCAATTCTCGTTGTGACAGCCCTTTGGTTTCCCCCATCAACACCAGCTGTTTCAATTTTGCCAGGACTGAACCTTTCTGTGTTCAAAGACTGATATTTTCAGCTGTGACTGGAAGTCTGACCAGAGCACATAAAACCAGTGGCAGTACCACTGGGGGAGTACCTGCCAGCGGGTGGCAGCTGAATGCACCTGCGTTTGCTACTTGGCCTCCTAGATGGTCTTCCAACTTGTAATTATACACAGTCAGTATTAGAGGCCACTGCTGAGTTCGGCCTGATGCTATGGGCAACACTGCCTTGTACTCTTTAAGCAGACCTAGCAGGAGTTTGTGGTCCATTATTATTATAAACTTAGATCCATATAGGACTTGGTGGAACTTCCTGACTCCAAACATGACTGCCAAACCTTCCTTCTCGACCTAAGTGTATTTACGCTCTGCATTAGCCAAAGTCTTGGATGCATACGCTATTGGGTGTTCCTCTCCATTGGGACACCTATGAGCTAATACTACCCCAAAGTCATACAGGGAGGCATCAAATATCAATATCAGATCTCGCATGGGATCATAGTGTGCCAACACCTTAGAGGATGATAACCAACAGCCACTCTCAGACAACTCACCAGGACAAAGGACCCGATACCCAGCATGAGCAAAACCAACGTAGTGTACAAAATCCCATGCAAGGACTGCACAAAACACTACATAGGACAAACAGGAAGACAGCTAACGATCCATATCCATGAACACCAACTAGCCACGAAATGATATGACCAACTATCCTTAGTAGACACACACACAGATGACAAGCAACATGAGTTTGACTGGGATAACACTACTATTATAGGACAAGCCAAACAGAGAACAGCCAGGGAATTCCTAGAGGCATAGCACTCATCCTCAGATTCTATCAACAAAAACATCGATCTGGACCCAATATACCGGCCACTGCAGCGGACAGCTGGATCTGGCAACTGGAAGCGGCAGAGACAAACCACTATAAATGCTGGAGGAAACAATACAGAAGTGCTTCACCGGAGGCTCCCAAGCACTGAGGATGTCACCTAGACAGGGGATGAAACGCCTGCAACACAAATTCCCAGCTCGGCAAACAGAACCACAACAAGGATGATAACTGTTTCTTCACTTCCCTGAAAGCTATGGCCTGGCTGTGTGACCATTTCCAAGGCTGACCCTTTTTTTAAGAGTTGCTGCAAAGGTGGTAGGATGGAGGCCAGGTTATGTATGAACTTTCTGTAATAACTCACCAGCCCAAGGAGACATGGGAGCCAGGGCATCTTTGATCTCCCTCACTTTATCTTCTAACAGGTATAACCCGGTCTTGTCGACACTGTCACTCAAGTAGGTCACCAAAGTTGCACCCTCAGTCTGTAAAAGATCCGCTGTACACGTTCTCAGTCTAGCCAAGGCTTTGCACAAACTTAAGAGTTGGAGTCCAGAGTGAATTTTGTTCATGACTTGTTTTGCGATTGGTGAAACAGCCTCGCTGGTATCGACTTCCATTAGAGCAGGGTGACCATTGAACAAGCCATTTATTTCGATTGGTTCTGATTTGGACGTTGCTAAGCAATTTAACTGTTCCAAACAAGCTGTAGGTGGACTTTTCGAGGTGTACACTCTCTGGATATTGTCCAATGAATTCTCTTATTCAATTTAGGTTCTAGTGTGACTTTTTTAAAAAATTATACAAAGTACCCATATAGAGGAAAACATAGCTGGTATAATTAGTAAGTTTGTGGACGATAAAAAGATTGGTGGAGTTATGGATAGTGAGGAGGATTGTCAGAGGATATTGATCAGTTGGAGGCATAGAACATAGAACATTGCAGCGCAGTATAAACCCTTTGGCCCTCGATGTTGTGCCGACCTGTGGAACCAATCTGAAGCCCATCTATCCTACACTATTCCATTTTCATCCATATGTTTATCCAATGACCATTTAAATCCCCTTAAAGTTGGTGAGTCTACTCCTGTTGCAGGCAGTGCATTCTACACCCTTACTACTCTCTGAGTAAAGAAACTACCTTTGACATCTGTCCTATATCTATTGCCCCTCAATCTAAAGCTATGTCCCCTCATGCTAGCCATCACCATCCTCAGAAAAAGGCTCTCACTGACCACCCTATCTCATCCTCTGATTAGATTAGATTAGATTAGATTAGATTACTTGCAGTGTGGAAGCAGGCCCTTTGGCCCAACAAGTCCATACCGACCCTCCGAAGAACACTCCACCCAGACCCATTCCCCTACATGTACCCCTTCACCTAACATTACGGGCAATTTAGCATGGCTAATTCACCTAACCTGCACATTTTTGGACTCTGGAAGGAAACCGGAGCACCCGGAGGAAACCCACGCAGACACGGGGAGAATGTGCAAACTTCATGCAGACAGTTGCCTGAGGCATGAATTGAACCTGGGTCTCTGGTGCTGTGAGGTATCAGTGCTAACTACTGTGCCACCATGCCGCCCACTCATTTTATATATCTCAATTAAGTCACCTCTCAACCTTCTTCTCTCTATTGAAAACAGCCTCAAGTCGCTCAGCCTTTCCTCATAAGACCTTCCCTCCATACCAGGCAACATCCTAGTAAATCTCCTCTGAACCCTTTCCAAAGCTTCCACATCCTTCCAATAATGCGGTGACCAGGACTGTATGCAATACTCCAAATGTGGCCACACCAGAGTTTTCTATAGCTGCAGGATGACTTTGTGGCTGTAAAACTCAATCCCTCTACCAATAAAAGCTAACACACCATATGCCTTCTTCACAACCCTATCAACCTGGGTGGCAGCTTTCAGGGATCTACGTACCTAGACACCGAGATCTCTGTGTTCGTTGCACTACCAAGAATCTTAACATTAGCCCAGTATTTCTGTTGCTCCTTCCAAAATGAATCATCCCACACTTTTCTGCATTAAACTCCATTTTCCACCTCTCAGCACAACCCAGCTGCTTATCTATGTCCCTCTATAACCTGCAACAATCAGCAGCACTGTCCACAACTCCACCGACCTTAGTGTCATCCACAAATTTACTAACCCATCCTTCTACGCCCTAATCTAGGTCACTTATAAAAATGACAAACAGGAGTGGCCTCAAAACAGATCTTTGCTATACACCACAAGTAACTGAACTCCAGGATGAACATTTCCCATCAACCACCACCCTCTGTCTTCTTTCAGCTATCCAATTTCTGATTCTCACACGTTCCAGAATTGCTAACACCTCCGCCTTGCAAACGTCAATCCCATCTAGTCAAGTAGCCTGTATCTCAGTATTTTCCTCAACAACATTGTCTTTTTCCGATGTGAACAGTTTTGAAAAATATTAATTTCGCACCTCTCCTATCTCCTCAGACTCCACACACAACTTCCAAGTACTAGCTTTGATTGGCCCTAATCTTTCTCTAGTCATTCTTTCATTCCTGATATAGCTATAGAAAGCCTTAGGGTTTTCCTCAATCCTATCTGTCAACGACTTCTCATGTCCCTTCCTGGCTCTTCTTAGCTCTTTATTTTGATCTTAAGCACCCTAACTGAGCCTTCACATGTCGTTGTAATATAAGCCTTCTTCTTCCTTTTGACAAGAGCTTCAACTTCTTTAGTAAGCCGCAGCTCCCTTGTTCAACCACTTCCTCCCTGCCTGACAGTTACATACTTACCAAGGACACGCAGTAGCTGTTCTTTGAATAATCTCCACATTTCAATTTTGCCCATCCCCTGAAGTTTCCTTCCCCATCCTGTGCATCCTAAATCTTGCCTAATCACATCATAATTGCCTTTCCCCAAGCAATAACTCTTGCCCAGCATTATATACCTATCCCTTTCTATTGCTAAAGTAAACATAACCGAATTGTAGTCACTATCACCAAAATGCTCACCGACCTCCAAATCTAACACCTGACCAGGTTCATTACCCACTACTAAATCCAATGTGGCCTCACCCCTTGTTGGCTTGTCTACATGCTGAGTCAGGAAACCATTCTGCACACATTGGACAAAAACTGACCCATCTAAAAAACTTGAACTATAGTATTTTTCCAGTCAATATTTGGAAAATTAAAGTTCCCCATAATAACATACGCTGTAACTCTTGCTCCTATCCTGAATTATCTTTGCTATCCTTTCCTCTACATGTCTAGGACTACTCGGAAACCTATAGACTTCTCCATTCCTGTTTCTTATCTCAGCCCATACTAATAATATTGTCCTTGACAAAAATGCCACACCTTTTACCATCCTCGCGGTTTTTACTGAAACATCTAAATCCCGGAACCTGCAGCAGCCATTCCGATCCCTACTCTATCCATGTCTTTGAAAAGGCCACAACATTGAAGTCCCAGGTACCAACCCATGCTGCAAGTTCACCCACCTTAATCCAGATGCTCTTAGCATCGAAGTAGGCACACTTCAAGCCACCTTCCTGCTTGCCAGTAAACTCTTGTGACCCTGAAACCATATTTCTGACCTCACTACTCTTAACCTCCTGGTCAGAAAAAATTACAGTTGGAGTTTAATCTAGACAAATGTGAAGTGAAGCATTTTGACAGGTCAAGTACAGGTGGAAATTATACAGTGAATGGCAAAACCCTGAGGAGTATTAATATACAGAAAGATCTGGGTGTGTAGGCCCACAGGTCACTGAAGGTGGCAGCTTGAGGTAGATAAGGTTGTAAAAAAGGCCTATGGGATGCTTGCCTTCATTGGAACGAGCATTGAGTACAAGGATAGACAAGTAATGCTGCATCTTTATAAAACTTTAGTGAGGCCACACTTAGAATATTGCATACAGTTCTGGTCACCACACTACCAGAAGGATGTTTTGGAGAGGGTACAGAAAAAGGTTGGCCAGGATGTCACCTGGTATGGAGCATTTTAGCTATGAAGAAAGGTTGGATAGACTGGGTTTTTTTTTCACTGGAACACAGGAGGTTTGAGGGATGAGGGTTTGATAGAGGTTTATAAGATTGTGAATGGCATGGATAGAGTGGAAAGTAAAGGATCTATTTTCCTAGGTTGGGGGGGTGGGGGGTGGTGTGATGTTTAAAAGAGATGAGCAAGACATGTTTTTCACACAAAGGATGATGAGTGCCTGGAACACGCTGTCAGACGACGTGGTGGAAGCAGACACAATAGCAGCATTCCAGAAGCACCTGGGCAAATCCATAAATAGGAAGGGAGTAGAGCGACACGGATCCTGTAAGTGGAGGCAGTTTTAGTATGGAAGGGCAAAACGTGTCGGCACAGGCTTGGAGGGCTGAAGAGCCTGTCCTATGTTGTATTATTCCTTGTTTTCTTGTTCTTTGTTCTGTCAAACCACAACTGGAAAACCATGAACAGCTTTGGGCTCCTTATCTGAGGAAAGACAGACTGGCATTGGAAGCAGTCCAGAGAATGTTCACGAAGTTAATACCAGGTCTGGAAGGACTGTCTTGTTCGGAGAGATTGAATCGCTTGGTCCTGTTGGAATTTGGAAAATGAGGGCTAATTTTATTGAAAAATGCAAGATTCTCAGAACACTTGACAGAGCAAATCTGGAAAAATCATTTGCCTGCATGGGACAGTTGAGGACAAAAGAGCATAATCTCAGAATAAGGAGTCGCAGAAGTTTAAAATAGAGATGAGGTGGAATTTCTTTTTTCAGAGAGTTGTGAATCTGTGGACTTCATTGACGGAGAGGGCTGTTGGGGTTGTGTCATTAAATATATTCAAGGTTGGGATAGGCAGATTTTTAATCAGTAAGCGAATCAAAGGTCATGGGGAAAAAACAGCAAAGTAGATTTGAGGGTTATCATTATCAGACATGATTTCACTGAATGGCAGAGGAGACTCTATGGGCTGAATGGCCTACTTCTGTTTCTATGTCATTGCTATTGTCCTTTTTATTCCATGACCTTTGACTTCCCTCACAAGCCTGCTGTGTGACACTGTGTCAACTGCCAAATTTGGAAGTCCACGTAAACCACATCTTGGTCAGTCTTCCTGTCATCAACCCTTTTACCTCTTCAAAAACTGCAATGAGTTAATTATGTATAACTTTCACTTAACAAATTCATGCTGAGTCTTCCAAATCAAGCCATACTTTTCCATGTGACCAGTTGGAGAAAGTGAGGGCTTATGCCCAAAATATCGATTCTCCTGCTCCATGGATGCTAGGCGAAAGTGAGGGCTGCAGATGCTGGAGATCAGACCTTTTCCAGCATCACTCTGTTCCTCGGATGCTGCCTGACCTGCTGTGCTTTTCCAGCCCCACATTTTTCGACATGTGACTTGTGGTTCTACCTAAATAATTGTTTCCAGAAGATTTCACGCAATCAAACTAAATTGTTTCACTGATTTTCAAAGTTTGGGAGAAGATTTGTAGCTCGGGTGCTCGTTGTTGTGGTTCTGTTCGCCGAGCTGGGAATTTGTGTTGCAGACGCTTCGTCCCCTGTCTAGGTGACATCCTCAGTGCTTGGGAGCCTCCTGTGAAGGGCTTCTGTGATGTTTCCTCCGGCATTTATAGTGATTTGTTTCACTGATCTTTATAGCCTTTTTTTTATGAAGAGCATATTTTAACAATTCCTGAATCCTCTGGGGCAACCCTGAATCCAAGGACATAGGGAAAATGATCGCCAATACCTGTTCAATTTCCATTCTCACTTCCTTCAATCTCTGAATGTTTCGCATTTAATCCGGGTATCTTATGAACTTTTAGCGCCAGTAGCTTATCTAATACTAGCTCCTTTTCAGTTTTAATTTGTCTCTGTGTGGCTATAGCCAACATCTTACTTTCAGGGAGAACAATGGAAAGTTGTCATTTTAAATCTAAGTTATACCTCAAAGTGTAAGTCCTCTTCCTCACTATTAACAACCCTTGTTCCTAATTTATCATCTCTACAATAAAATCATGAAATCCATACAATGTGGAAAGAGGCCATTTGGCCCATCAAGTCTGCACCAACCCTCCAAAGATCATCCTACTCAGACCCAGATCCAGCCCTCCACCCTATCCCTGTAACCCTGCATTTACAATAGACGACACACCCTAACCAGCACATCCCTGGACAGTATGGATAATTTATCACAGCCAATCCACCGAACCTGCACATCTTTGGACTGTGGGAGGAAACTGGAGTATCTGGAGGAAACCCATGCAGACATTGAGAGAATGTGCAAAATCCATACAGACAGTCGCCCAAGGCTGGAATCGAAACTGGGTCCCTGGTGCTGTGAAGCAACAGTGCTGCCCTTAAACATTGATATCACTGCTATGTTTGCAGAAACATTTGAGATTTCCTTTCTTTGTGAGCTGTCCATCATTTCACATAATTCCTCTTTGTTTCTCATATTTAATTTTTCACTCCTTCTCTTCTGAACATCCTGTATTCAACTTGGTTCTCAATTGTTTTTCTTATTTGACTCCTGTCATAACTACTTTTTCTTCTCAAATTTAAATCCCATTTCATTTGTCATCCAGAGAGTTCTGCATTTGTTTGTGCTACATTCCCTTCTTGAGGGAATGTCTCTTGGTAATGCCCAACTAACTCTTCTGGTTCCCAGGTACCTGCTGGGTTAGTTTAAACCCTCCCCAGCAGCACTCGCAAAACACCCCACAAATAACTCAATCATCATTTGTACAGCTGCCATCTCACTCAGAGTTAATCCCAATGTGCCAGAATCTAAAGAACAAAGAAGATTTACAGACGAGGGACAGGCCCTTCGGCTCTCTAAGCCTGAGTCTATCCAAATCCACTGTCTAAACCTGTCACCCAATTCCGAAGCATCTGTATCCTCCTGCTCCCCACCTACTCATGCATCTGTCCAGATGCATCTTAAATGAATCTACCATGCCTGCCTCTACTACCTCTGCTGGCAACGCATTCCAGGCACTTATCACCCTCTGTGTAAAGTATTTGCCATGTATATCCCCCTTAAACTTTTCACATCTCAACTTGAATGCGTGACCTCTTGTTATTGAATCCCTCACCCTGGGAAAAAGCTTATCTCTATCCACCCTGTCTATACCCTTCATGATTTTGTAAACCTCAATCACGTCCCCCCTCAATCTCCTTTTTTCTAATGAAAACAATCCTAACCTACTCAACCTGTCTTCATAGCTAGCACCTTACATACCAGGCAACGTCCTTGTAAACCTTCTCTGCACCCTCTCCAAACTGTCCACATCCTTTTGGTAATGTGGCGACCAGAACTGTACACAGTATTCTAAATGCAGCCGAAACAATGGCTTGTACAATTTTAACATGACCTGCCAGCTCTTATACTCAATACCCTGTCCAATAAAGGCAAGCATACCATATGCCTTCTTGACCACTCTACCCACCTACACAGCCACTTTCAGGGTACATTGGACCTGAACTCCGAGACCTCTCTGCCCATTAACTTTTCCCAGGGCTCTTCCGTTTACAGTATATTTTACTCAAGGATTAGACCTTCCAAAATGCATCACCTCACATTTGCCCGGATTGAACTCCATCTGCCACTTCTCCACCCAACTCTCCTGTCTATCTATATTCTCCTGTATTCTTTGACAGTCCACTATGCTTTCTGCTACTCAATCAATCTTCATATCATCTACAAACTTACTGATTAGGCCAACAATGCCATCCTTCAGATCATTTATGTATATCACAAACAACAGTGGCCCCAGCACTGATCCCTGTGGAACACCTTTCTCCATTTCGAGAAACTCCCTGCAACTATTACTCTCTATCTCCTGTTGCTCAACCAGTTCTTTATCCACCTGGCTAGAGCACCCTGCACACCATGTGACTTCACTTTCTCCATTAGTTTACCATGGGGAACCTTATCAAATGTCTTACTAAAGTCCATGTATATGACATCAACAGCCTTTCCTTCATCTATCAACTTCGTCACTTCCTCAAAGAACTCTATTAAGTTGGTAAGGCACGATCTACTCAGTACAAAACACATGTTGCCTATCACTGATAAGCCCATTCTTTTCCATATATAAATAGATTTTATCCCTTAGTACCTTCTCCAGCAAATCTCCCACCACTGACATCAGGCTCACTGGTCTGTAGTTACCTGGAATATCCCTATTTGTACAGGGGGACAACTTGAGCAACTCTCCAGTCCTCCGGCACCTCACCTGTGTTTAAGGATGCTACAAAGATATTTGTCAGGGCCTCAGCTATTTCCTCTCTCGCCTCCCTCAGCAACCTGGGATAGATCCCATCCAGTCATGGGGATTTGTCCACCCTAATATCCTTTAGCCTACTCAACACATCTTCCCTCCTTACGTCAAACTGATCCAGAGTAAACAAACTTCTATCTCAAAGCTCAGCATTCATCACCTCCCGTTCCTCAGTGAACACTGATGCAAAGTAATCACTGAGAATTTTCTCAGGTTTGACACACAATCTTCTTTCCTTATCCTTTAGTGGACCAACCCTTTCTCTGATTAACCTCTTGCTTAATGAAAAGTCTTAGGATTCTCCTTAATTCTGCTTGCGAAAGTTATTTCATGACCCCTTTTAGCCCGGTTGATTCTTTGTTTAAGATTGGTCCTACTCTTCTGATATTCCTCCAAGGCCTGTTCTGTTCTTAGCTGCCTGGACCTTATGTGTGTTTTCCTTTTCCTCTTGGCTAGTCGTACGGTTTCTCCTAGACGAAAGTGAGGGCTGCAGATGCTGGAGATCAGAGTCAAGATTAGAATGGTGCTGGAAAAGCACAGCAAGTCAGGCAGCATCTTAGGAGCAGGAAAATCGACATTTCGGGCAAAAGCCCTTCGCCAATTTCCAGCACCACTCTAATCTTGGCACAATTTCTCTTGTCATCCACGGTTCACGAATCTTGCCTTTCCTATCCCTTGTTTTCAAAGGAACATGCCTATCCGCCACTATCTTTGAAAGCCTCCCACATCTCAAATGTGGACTTTCCTTCAAATAGCTGTGTCCAATCCACATTTCCCAGCTTCTGCCTAATTTTGATATAATTGGCCTTGGCCCAGTTTAGGACAACTTGAGCAACTCTCCAGTCCTCCGGCACCTCACCTGTGTTTAAGGATGCTACAAAGATATTTGTCAGGGCCTCAGCTATTTCCTCTCTCGCCTCCCTCAGCAACCTAAGGGACCACTCTCATCATTGTCTATGAGCATTCTAAAACTTACAGAATTGTGGTCACTATTCCCAAAGAAATCCCTCTTTACTGAAGTCTTCCCTTCTGATCATTGTTTGTTTGTCTTATCTTCCTATCACTGTACTCACCGGAATCCAGAGGTTACTTCTTCAGAGGTCTTGTTTGTTAACTTCTTACTGAACTGGATTGCTCAATAGAAAATAGGCATGACTTGATGAATCTAATGGCCTTGTTCAAAACTGTATTGACCTCTTTTATAATCACCTTCATGGATGTTATTACACACCTCTGATACAGGTCTGGTTTGAACCCAGACCTTCTGATCTAGAGTTGGGACCATACCACTGGACTACGAGAGCCCTATGACACTCTCGCTGAAACCTAGACCTCACCTACTTGAAGCAAGGTTGTCAGTGCATTCATACCTGACCTCCTTACCTGACCCCAAAAATGGAAGAAGGTAGGAGATGATTTTATTTTCTTGTTAATGCAGCCAGCTCCAACAATGTAAAATACAGGATATAAGTTTCGAGACAAAACTCTTCATTCATTTCATTTCAGGGAGCCCCCATTGAGGCACTGGTGTTCTGTCCCGCTTTCTATTTATATGTCTTGGTCTGTTAAGGTGAGTGATATCATTTCCGGTTCTTTTTCTCAGAGCTTGGTAAATGGGGTCCAAATCAATGTGCTTATTGATGGAGTTCTGGGGACGCTGCAAAGTTATGCACATCATTAAAAACTGGCAGCCTGGCTTTTTCCTTCATTTTTTACCTGCACATATGTATGGCTCATTCCCACACATTTGCCAATGGAGAGTATAAACCCAGGAAGGACCCTCGGGAGGATAAGGATCTGGTGTTTGCTAAGCATTTGCACCAAGTTCTAAATCTTTAATTTTTTGGTATAACTTCACAAGCATTTTCCAATAATACACAAAAAGGTTACAACTGTGTTCTGTAAGTCTATACCAGTCCTTGCAATTGCGAGAAAAAGTTAGGTTTACCATGATTTTGATCTGGTGTCCATCCTTGTTCTGGACGATCCACCCTGGTACAGAGATATGTTAACTCGTTTTGTCAATTTGTGTTTAAGCATCAATGAAATCAGTAGATTTACACACTTTTGTTCATAAGACATTGAATATCTACCTGCACTGTCTTATTTTCTCACTATTCAAATTCCACCGAAAAGGTTCTATTGAAACTTGATAATAGTTTGTAGCAATTTATTTTGCATGTGCAAAACCAGCTCTTAGGCTTTTAAGCTTAATGAGGTAGTCAGTTCAAAACATTAGTTGTTTTATTATATAGAGGCCAGGGTTGGGAGATTTGAGCTATAGGGAGAGGCTGAATAGGCTGAGGCTGTTTTTCGTGGAGTGTCGGTGGCTGAGGGGTGACCTCATAGAGGTTTATAAAATCATGAGGGGCATGGATAAGATAAATAGAGAAAGTCTTTTTCCCTGGGGTGAGGAAATCCAGAATTAAATGTGATAGGTTCAGGCTGAGAGGGGAAAGATATAAAAGAGACCTAAGAGGCGACATTTTCACGCAGAGGGTGGTACAGGTATGGAATGAGCTCCCAGAGGAAGTGGTGGAGGCTGGTACAATTGCAACATTTAAGAGGCATTTGGATGGGTATATGGATAGCGCTGAAAGTGTGTTGCTGGAAAAGCGCAGCAGGTCAGGCAGCATCCAAGGAACAGGAGAATCCCTCTCATTCCTGAAGAAGGGCTTATGCCTGAAATGTCGATTGTCCTGTTCCTTGGATGCTGCCTGATCTGCTGCGCTTTTCCAGCAACACATTTTCAGCTTTGATCTCCAGCATCTGCAGCCCTCACTTTCTCCTGGGTATATGAATAGGAAGGGTTTGGAGTGATATGGGCCTGGTGCTGGCAGGTGGGTCTAGATTGGGTTGGCATGGACAGGTTGGACCGAAGGGTTTGTTTCCGTACTGTACATCTCTATGGCTCTATGACTATGACTCTAAGAGGTTCCTTCTTAAATTTCAGGAAGAATGATTTATGGAGGCATGGGGAAAGAGAGTTAAATGGAACATGATTGGATTATTTTTTCCAGATCATTATCACAATGCATTTCAAGAAAACTTACTGCCTGCAAAATGACCGTAGCGCTTCCGACTTTCCAAGAGTGATTATACTGCGCTAATTGGTTCTACAGTGTTTTATAATAACCAGATGTGTGAAAGCCACTATGCAAATACAAGGCTTTTTTTTTAATTCCTAGGAGCCAACGCAACAGACCAAAGCAGAAATTGTTAGGGAAACTTGAAATTATTCCATGAACACCGGTATCCCATCACCAAGTCACCCTTTATTTACATGTGAATAGTACATGACACTGACTCAGCTAGGTCATTGCCAGCTCCTAGAATGAGCAGAACCCCTGACAGTTCTGTTTGTATCTGTCAGCCAGGGCTCCCTAATTGGACCAGATTAACAGCCCCAGTCAGGGAACTCATATTCTATGCGGTCCACCTGGCTGACCTTGTTCCAATCACAACAAAACTCAGCAGGTCTGATAACATCTGTAGAGAGAAAGCAGTGTTAATGTTTCAGGCCTTCTTCAGTCTGTGTTGCATGCAATTGTGGCCTCCTTACCTGAGGAAGGAAGTTCAGGTTATGGGGGGAGTGCACCAAATGTTTATCATGATTGTTGGGATGGCAGGACCAATGTAGATTAGATTAGATTACTTACAGTGTGGAAACAGGCCCTTTGGCCCAACAAGTCCACACTGACCCTCCGAAGAGCAACCCACCCAAAACCATTCCCCGACATTTACCCCTTCACCTAACACTATGGGCAATTTAGCATGGCCAATTCACTTAATTTGCACATTTTTGGACTGTGGGAGGAAACCAGAGCACCCAGAGGAAACCCACGCAGACACGGGGAGAATGTGCAAACTCCACACAGACTGAGGCGGGAACTGAACCCAGGTCTCTGGCGCTGTGACGCTGCAGTGCTAACCACTGTACGAAGAGATCCTGGAGCAGTGAGCACGATATTCACTGGATTTTAGAAGGAGAGGGAAACCCACAGAAACCTAAATTCTAACAGGATGAGACAGGATAAATGGAGGAAGGATGTTCCCAATGACTGGGGAGCTCAGAATCGGGGTTCACAGTCCAAGGATACAGGATAAGTTACTTCGGACCAGGATGAAGAGAATTGTCTCTGCCCAGAGAGTAGTGATCTGGTGGAATTCTCTACCATTGAAGGTGGTTGAGGCCAAGATACTGAAAGTTTTCAAGAAGGAGTGAGGTATAATTCTTCGGCTAAAGGGATCAACGGATAGGGGGAGAAAGCGGGAACAAGGGATTGAGTTGGATGATCAGCCATGAGCACAATAAATGGTACAACAGGCTTGAAGGGCCATGTGGCCAAAGTCGTTCTCTTATTTTCTATGTTTCTATTTCATTCTATTTGGAATTCTATTTATCACTTTAAACGGTATCATTCAGTACAAGTAATGATCATGTAGCAAGCAGCACCACAGAACCCAGAAAGCCTTTGTGAAAATGCTCAATGCATCAACTTGGAAATGCTTCTGGGAAAACTAAAATAAATAAATCACAGACTAAACAGCAGTAAACAGCCGAGCAAGTTGCCCAGTCAAGTCTGACAATGCAGGGGGAGCCTTACCTGAACTTGTGAACTCTGGCACAGTGCCTCAATCAAACAAGTAGCATATGTTAATGAGCTGGCAAGACCACCTCACTGAAAATGTTCCAAACCACCCATCTCACAATCACACATGCGGAGAATGAGATGGACCGTGGTACTATCAATCTGATTGTACCACTTTTATTTGATAGCATGCAACGCATCATTTTATGACAGATGATTTTTCTTTCCTCTCCGAGAAGATACACAAATGCAATTAAATATCATTCATCAACACAAGCTGTCACTTCTTTTCATTCCTTTTGCACCAAATGAAATGTTCACGGCAGACATTCCTCAGTCGAGCGCTGATACCTTTCGCTTTCTGTTGTCATGGAATTTCACTTCTGATTGTTGTGAAGACACTTCAACGCATCAGAGAGTCCCAGGAGCAGTACCTTCACAAGATTCTCCAAATCCCATGTCAAGAAAAGTGATTCAACAACAGTGTCCTCCCGCATGCCAGCTTTTTCTTTATTTCTGGGATGTGGGTGTCATTGGTTGGCCATTTACGGTCTGTCCATCGTTGTTCTTAAGAAGCTGGTGGTAAGTTCCCCCTTCTGTAGGTTGACCCAAAATGCCATGAGGGAGGGAATTCCAGGATGTTGATCCAGCAACAGTAAAGGAACGGCGATATATTTCCAAGTCAAGATGGTGAGTGGCTTGGAGGGCAACTTAAAAGTGGTGGTGTTCCATCTACTGCCCCTGCCCTTCTAGATGGAAGTGGTCATGGGCTTGGAAGGTGCTGTCTGAAGATATTTGGTGAATTTCTGCAGTGTATCTTCAAGATAGTACACACTGCTGCTCTTGAGAGTCAGTGGTGGAGGGAGTGGATACTTGTGGAGGTAGTGCCAATCAAGTGGGCTGCTTTATTCCTGGATGGTGTCAAGTTTCTTGGCGATTACTGAAGGTGTATGCATCCAGACAAGTGGGGAGTATCTCCTGACTTGTGCCTAGTAGATAGTGGACAGGCTTTGGAGAGTCAGGAGGTGAGTTACTCACTGCAGTATTCCTAGCCTCTAACCTGTTTTTCTAACTTGTCCAGTAGTAAAGGACTAATCACTCAAAATCAGCTCCACTGTCTGGGGCATTTGTTCATATGCCTGACACCAGACTCCAAAACCAACTGCTCTTCTTGGAACACAGTCATACTAGGACACTGTCAGGCAGACAGCAAATTTGCTTTGGCAATGTCTTCAAAGCATCCCTGAAGACTGCAAGCAGCTCCACCGATGAGAGCTCCTGACTTCTGACTGATCAAAGTAAAAAAAACATGTCAAGGGATTTCATTGAGTACAGAGCTGAGATTGTGGTGGAGAGGATACACAAATCTCCGAACACCAGGCACCACCTGCCCGACATGTGCAGAGTCTGCAAATTCTGCATTGAAGTTACCAGTCACTATGCAATGCATTGAATCAGCGTGGAAATAGGTCATCTTCAATCCTGAGGGTGATGCCTAAGAACAAAATATGGAAATGGAATCTTAATTGAAAGCACTGGGATGCATATGAAAAGGGATTTGAAACTGAGGTGGATGTAGTTTAGTCTAATATTTATTCCTAAAGAAGGGCTTATGCCCGAAACGCCGACTCTCCTGCTCCTCGGATGCTGCCTGGCCTGCTGCACCTTTCAAGCACCACACTGTTCAACTCTGGTCTCCAGCATCTGCAGTCCTTACTTTCTCCTAATATTTAAAAAGCAATGCAAAGCCAGTATGAAGGTAAAAGAAATCAAAAGAATGTAAAAAACAAATTAGGATTCCAGTTAGGCTGTGTGTTGGTCAAATCACTTGATCCATCAATTGATGTGGTGAACTTTGAGAACCCCAAAAATAACAAATTATAGTTTACTGGCTTATCATTGTGTTTTGGAATATTTGGAACTCAAGGGTTAAATATTCCCTATTAGAGCAACTCACTAGATGCACGATTGTGTTCGATAGGTTGAGACCAAAAATCACAGCGGGTGTCTGGTTACCTCCAGGCTGCCAAGATCATCCTGAGCCATACGTGTGAATTGTGCTCCCAGCCCTGGGCAAAGATATTGTTTCCCTGAATACGACAGTCAGCCCTGGTTATAACTCTTGTTAACTGCCTCCTGTTTCTATTAACACACTTCCTTACCTATTAACAAGGGTATGTGAAGACCAACAATGAGGACAATTCTAAATCCTATTATCCACCTCCTTTCCTATTAACATAATAGAGTCATAGAGTCATAGAAATGTACAGCATGGAAACAGACCCTTCAGTCCAACCTGTCCATGTCAACCAGATATCCCAACCCAATCTAGTCCCACCTGCCAGCACCCGGCCCATATCCCTCCAATCCCTTCCTATTCATATACCCATCCAAATGCCTCTTGAATGTTGCAATTGTATCAGCCACCACCATTTCCTCTGGTAGCTCATTCCATACCCGTACCACCCTCTGTCTAAAAAAGTTGCCCGGTAGGTCTCTTTTATATCTTTCCCCTCTCACCCTAAACCTATGCCCTCTAGTTCTGGACTCCCTGACCCCAGGTAAAAGACTTTGTCTATTTACCCTATCCATGCCCCTCATAATTTTGTAAACCTCTATAATGTCACCCCTCAGCCTCCGACCCTTCAGGGAAAACAGCTCCAGCCTGTTCAGCCTCTCCCTATAGCTCAAATCCTCCAACCCTGGCAACATCCTTGTAAATCTTTTCTGAACCCTTTCAAGTTTCACAACTTCTTTCCGATAGAGACCAGAATTGCACGCAATATTCCAACAGTGGCCTAACCAATGTCCTGTACAGCCGCAACATGACCTCCCAATTTCTATACTCAATACTCTGACCAATAACGGAAAGCATACCAAACGCTTTCTTCACTACCCTATCTACCTGCGAGTCCACTTTCAAGGAGCTGTGAACCTGCACTCCAAGGTCTCTTTGTTCAGCAACACTCTCTAGGACCTTACCATTAAGTGTATAAGTCCTGCTAAGATTTGCTTTCCCAAAATGCAGCACCTCGCATTTATCTCAATTAAACTCCATCTGCCACTTCTCAGCCCATTGACCAATCTGGTCAAGATCTTGTTGTAATCTGAGGTAACCCTCTTCGCTGTCCCCTACACCTCCAATTTTGATGTCATCCGCAAACTTACTAACTGTACCTCTTATGCTCGTATCCAATTCATTTACATAAATGTCAAAAAGTAGAGGACACAGCACTGAACCTTGTGGCATTCCACTGGTCACAGGCCTCCTCATTAGCAATCATTAGTCATTGTAAGATTGAGAAATACCCGTTTAACAACATACTAACAATCAGCCATGTGATGTTAAGAATTTTGTATTAGTCACACCTGAATAAGGTGTAAAATATACTGCTTGCATGTGATGTTCAGAGATTCATCAAGGGGTGCCACCATAAGTAGACTATGAGACTCCTTTTGGTGTCACCCAGAGTCTCTTGCCAGCTGTACAGTAATAAAGTGTCTACCTTTGAACTGAAACTTGTGTCGTCTGGTGTTAAAAGTCAACAGATAGGTTAAGGTTCTGCAGCTACGAATGCAGAGATGTTGCCCATGCTGGAGGAAGTAGGTATCATGTGTCTGAGGGGAACATGGAGACTGGTGCAACAGTGTCCACTGCTCCGGAGAGCTGCTGAGCACATCATTGGTCAGCAGGTTCTCAGAATAAGAGCCTCCCCTCTCCATGATGGGAGTAAAAGGCTTGCCTCAGGCCAATTAACATCCCCAAAAACCTTTAAATGGCCTGAAGACAGGGTGGTGAAGTGGATTAGCTGATTGCTGACAGTGTGTAAATAGATTAACCTCAAAATTATTTGCCAGAGGACCAAGCTCAAACCCCCATGTAAAACCAGCTGAACAACTGAAAGATATTCGAGAATGTTTGGGCAGAACTTCACTATCTGCAATTTAATTTTATCTACAGTGAATAGCACAAAATGGTTTGAGGTAGGGGCATGTCACATGAAATCAGAACATCTCTGATCAATGGATTGAGACATCCATGGTGTGGCTAATGAAGTATTTTATTTCGGCAATGCTTTAGCTAATGTGAGCATCAATCATCACCTTTTATTATAGTAACATCATGTTCTTAAAAATTCAACATAGGTTTACGGGGAATAAAGAAAACAAAAACTGGTAGTTCAGCCCAATTAAGTTGTGCTAGTGTTTGTATTCGAGACAAAACTCTTCACATTTCATTTCAGTAATTCAGTTCCATTGAAGATGCAAGAACTAACTCCGGCTGCTTCAATGAACAGATAAAGTTTTGGTATCTTAGGCTCATCGCCCTTTGTAAACTGGGTGCACTTGCAGCCATTTTTGAAACCAGAAGGAATGGACTACAAGCCACTCACAAACTTCCCTCCTTCAGATACCACTTTGTGTATTCCTGCACAGAAAGTTTTGACAATATCTCACATACAAATGAATATATTGTACTAAATTAAAACACTTTCTTGGGCAGTTGCTTCAGACAGAAATTGCCAGCTATTGGAATGATTTTTCACCAGTAAACAAAAATCTACATGACCTGGATGTATTTCCATATCTGTAGATGAGGCTGAGTGCAAAGGCAGAGACAAACATTTGAGACTGATTTATCTTATGGTAAACTGACAGGATTTGTTTTAAGCCAAGTCTGTCGCAAACTTACACGAAGAGTGCTGGGCAAAAATTGAAATTGCCCCATTTTTGTATAGTTTATGCAAAATAAAATAGGATAGAGAACAAGTTAAGTGAGTTAAAATATTTAAAAAATGCAATTATACCGTTGAGTGTTATAAGTGAAACATACAAGTATTCACAATTTCACTGCCCTCAGTGCAGAGTCACGAGACTTGAGTACGTATTAGACAAGGGTGTCATCAATTTTCATCCATCTTCATAAAGGAAAATCATACCAAGTGCAAACTTCCTCAATTCCTTATAAATGATTCACAAAGAGAAAGATAAAAGTGAATATTCATATCTGCCTTGCAGAATGCATAGAATTTCTCTTGAATCAGTTAAGAAAGACAAAGTTGTCAGGTTTGATACTGCACACTTTGTGAATACCAATTTGTGCACAAAAGGGCAAGATTTTCTCGTTTCAGATCTATGCATGACAATGGGCATGTAAATAGATGTATCTAACCCCCAAAGCTCAGCAGATCTTTAAGCTGGGCTTTGCAAGTGGTCTACTGTGGGCATTCTGCTGGGATCACATTACAGGACAATGATGTCTGCCTGTCCTGAAGTTGATGGTTGATCAGAGACGGCCACTGTGGGCTAAACTCCAGATGAGAGGGCTTGACTGTAGGCAGCACAGCAGCCCAGAAGTTCTGGTGCAGACAGCACAGGAGGTCAGTGTGTTTTGGAGGGGAATTATGGTGGGAGACGGGGTTCACAGGGTGAAGGGGCCAGTGGGGAGATCTATCAACCCAATCTGCACCAGTTGGATCAGATCCAGAACCACCTTCATATCCAGCTGGCATGAATAGGTTGGGAAGTCTGACACCTGCTACAGGTGGAGTCAAATGTGGGAATGGCATGAAAAGACACTGAGATGGTAGTGGAACTAAAAGGTGCCCCTTTCCCTTACTCCACTCATAAACCTTCCCACCAAGTACTTCATTGATGTGTGGCTCCAAAATGGTACACATCTTCCTGAAACCAAGCCATTCAATTGTCTCCCCTTTCCCTCACTTTCCAACACTGACTGCCTTGCACAAGGGAAAAATGCCGCCCATTAAATCTCACAAGCAGCTGAGAAACTAATGAGCAAGCCATTGTCCTTCGACAATCTTGATTCTGGGAAGATGATAGTTGGAGGACTCACAATTCTTGTCTAAATCATGCGATAGGATCTTTCAAATTCACTTCCGAAACTAAAAAGGTAGACGAAACGACCAGAATTTCTGTTGGATCGTTCATGCTCTTGGGTAGTTCTTCTACGGTCCAAATTCTTTTTTTGATGAGGACTGTTGTGGTCGGTAAAGATCATGCATGTCAACAATATACTCTTGTCACATGATACTTTACACTGAGGATGCAAAGGTTGCTGACATTGTAGCCAATTTACATTTAGCAAGCTCCAACAAACAGTGATGAGCTAGTGGCCTGATCGTCATTGTTTTTTGTAGGAGTAATGTTGACCAGGAGTCAAGGAGAAATTTCTTCCTCTTCCTCAACATAGTACCAAGAGCTTTTTTTTAACCATCTACCTGAGAGGGATATCTGGACTTGATCCAAAAGGTAGTACCTGTGATAGGACAGCATTCCCTTTGATTGTCCTCAAAGCGCTAGATTGGGGGTTGGACCCATCATTTTATGAATTCAAGGTGAGAATGCTACCACTGAGCCAAAATAAGCAGCCAATCAACACAGTGATCCTTTGACATTGCACCAAAATGTCAACCTAAATCTGGTGCTCAAATTGCCAGTATGGCTTGAATCCAGAAACTAATAACTCCAGAGCCTCAGCATTGTGAATGACCTTTAGCTGCCTCCTGGGGAACTAGAGATCTCCAGTGGCACCCACATTCCATGACTAAATAATAAAAAAAATTTGAAGAAGTGGAATTTTCTGGTGAGTTGGAAAAGCGAAGAAATTTATTTTCCCAAAGGTGGATTATTACTTCTCAGAATCAATCAGATGAGTTGGCATTTGTGACTTGAATAGTTGGATACCTGTGTTGCATTTGTTAGCATGTGATGGAAAATCATTAACACCCACCCTGCGAGAATTATGTTCACAGTTACCACTTGTATATTAAAAATAGGAATAGTATGTATTCACAAAACACATATTCAAGGGGCACGTAGCTATTGGTTCGCACTGCTGGCTCACAGTGCCAGGACGTGGGTTCAATTCCATATTCTGGCGACTGTCTGTCTGGAGTTTGCGCATTCTCCCCATTTCTGCATGGGTTTCCTCTGGGTACTCTGGTTTCCTTCCATAGTCTAGAGATATGCAGGTTAGATGAATTGGCCATTCTAAATTCCCATAATGTTCAGCGATGTGTAGATTAGGTGCATGAGGCAAATATAGAATAGGGGAATGGGTCAGGGTGGGTTACTGTTCAGAGGGTCGGTGTGGACCTGTTGGGCCGAAGGGCCTGTTTCCAACACTGTAAGGATATATATATATATATATATATATATAGATGTATAGTAAATATGTGGTGAGTTCATCACAGAGTATGTATCTTATGAGTGAAGTCCCTCAATGTTAACCAGTTGGTGAGAAATCTCAACCATATGCATCTTCATGTAATCCCGACAGTGCAGGAAGAGTCCATTTGGTCCATTGAGTCTGCACTGACTTTCCAAAGATAATGAGGAGAAAGTGAGGTCTGCAGATGCTGGAGATCAGAGATGGAAATGTGTTGCTGGAAAAGCGCAGCAGGTCAGGCAGCATCTAGGGAACAGGAGAATCGACGTTTCGGGCATTAGCCCTTCTTCCTCATTCCTGAAGAAGGGCTAATGTCCGAAACGTCGATTCTCCTGTTCCCTAGATGCTGCCTGACCTGCTGCGCTTTTCCAGCAACACATTTCCATTTCCAAAGATAATCCCAAGCAGACCCAGCCCATACCAGAGTCCTTAATTCCATATTTAACATGGCTATCCCACCTAGCCTACACATCTTTGGACTGCGGGAGAAAACTGGAGCACCTGGCAGAAACCCATGCATTCACGGGGAGAATATGCGAACTCCACACAAATAGCCTTCCAAGGCTGGAATCAAATCCGGGTCCGTGGTGCCGTGAGGCAGCAACGCTAATCATTAAACCACCAAGCCACCAATCTCAGTCTTGAATACACATAATGACTCAGCTTCAACTTCCCTCTCCAGGAAAGAACTCCAAAGATTCATTATCCTCATTGAAGCAATTCCACCTTTTCTCTCTTTTAAATGGATGATTCCTTTCATCTGGTCCTAGACTCTGTCACAAGATGAAATAAATAGTCAAGCCCCACTCAGAATCTTAAGCTTCAATTTGAAGTCTCCCCTTGCTTTTATGAAATTCCAAAGAGTACAAGCCCAAAATTTAGGATGTTGTGATACTTGAACCCATGTCCCGAGGCCAGTAGGCCAAGTATCTGGGTTATTAGTCCAATGACATTACAATTACATTGTCATCACCCCAGAACGTTGGCTCACCTGCAGCATTAGGAGTAAAGCCTGACTGGGCCTAAACAGCTCCTGGGCCTAGGCAGCCCCATTGATTGGTGCCAGCAAACCTGACAGGACAGGCAAACAAGGCTGAACTCATAAGCGGAGAAACATCTCTTCACTCAAAGGGCAGTGAAATTGTACAATTCCCTACCACAGAATGCTCTGGAGGCCAAGTCCCTGACTTAATTTTCACAAAAGAGATTGATCATTTGTGATGATGCTGCTCCTTGTCCTTTTATCAGGAGGTCATAAAGACACAGACTCCAAAATGTCTGGGTTGATCTACTTGGGGAAGCCTTTAAGTTTAAAAGAACGCTTGTGCAATGAAAGGGGAAATGGTCAGTTCTCCCAACTCAGCTTTCCTCTGGTTTGATTTGGTCAAGTTGGGTTTTAACTGTCTGGCTGTTGAGAGTGAGCAGTCAGTCATTTTTGAGTCTGCTGGTCAAAGAAATAGCTACATAGGAGATAGTGTTCCATGCTGATCTCTCTACCATCTCTCTATCTCCGGTAAGGCCCTGCATTTGATTTGACCTTTTTTGCTAAGGGCTGTTTGTGGGGATTGTTGCAGGAATTTTGAGCAGTATAATTAAGTTGGGATAATCTGTTAGGTTTTTGGATAGATTAAATTATTTGATATTCTGTTCCCTTTTGTTCGCATATCATTTTGTAATTTTGCAAATAAATTCGTTTTTTTAAAAAATAACTGTTTGGGCCAACTGCATCACTCCTAAAATATCCACCTTAAACCTGCTTAAAACAAATAGTAAAGTTAGGGTCCGGGTTACTTGCTTGAAATGTTTTGCTGGGGTCTGGCCTGATCCATAACACATTTTAGACATTAAAGGCATCAAGGGGACTGGGCAGCAAGTGGGAATGTGGCATTGAGATGGATGATCAGCCATGATCATATTGATTTGTAGACAGGCTCGATGGGCTGAATGGTCTACTTCTGATTGCAGTTTCTATGTTTCTAACCAAAAAGGTCTGTGGTTGTGGATGTGGCCTTATCACGTGAAAGTTATCAGACGTGTATGTGATATAATGTACAGTGGCTCAGTCACTAGCACTGCTACCACACAGCACCAGGGACCTGGGTGTGATTCCAGCCTCAGATATCTGTCCCAATGAACTTTACACATTCTCCCCGTATCTGCATAGGCTTCCACTGGAGGTTAGGTGGATTAGCTATGCTAAATTTTCCATGGTGTGCAGGATAGATGGATTAGCCATGGGAAGTACAGGTGTATAGGGAATGGTTAGAGGGGTAGGTCTGGGTGGGATGTTCTTCAGAGGGTTGGTCCAGACTCAGTGGGTTGAATGGCCTGCATCCACACTGCAGAGATTCTATGATGAGGCAAGAGAGTCTGAATTTTGCAGCTCTTTTTATGTTTCAAGTGAAAATCCTGGTGAATGCATTTGAATTGTATCGTTTGATGGGTGCATTATTCACCAAGCCCCAATATTCCATGTGATGGACCAAAAGTTGAATGTTTATTTCATCACCAAATATGGTCACTTTGCTTCCATTTTTGAGTGTTATCCTGAACACAAAATAATACACTCAAAGTTAACTTATTTATTATAAACTAAATTACTCCTACAATAAATGGTAAAATTTAACACTTAATCTACTGTTCAAAATTAAACTTGATATCTTCAATCGTAAAAGTGCACAATGACAAGACAGACAAATCAATCCAAATCTGCAGAAATTATGTGAAGTTGTTTTTAAAGTAAACGGGAAAAATGACACCAATGGGACCAAGCGTTTGAATTCAAAAAGTTCAGAAAGGAAGACTTCACATGGTTAATGTCCTGTCAGTAAGATTGCAATGCCGGTAACTATAGAATCAATGAGATTTTCAAGTCAGGCTTCAGTTCAAATGTTGAAAAGTGTGGTGTTGGAAAATCACAGCAAGTCAGGCAGCATCTGAGGAGCAGGAGAACTGATGTTTCGGGCATAAGCCCTTCATCAGGAATGTTGTGGTGGGGGAAGGGGGATGAGTGATAATTAGAAGGGGGAGTGAATCTGGGGCTAGCTAGGAATTGGTAGATGCAGGTGGGAGGTGATGGTGATAGGTTGGAGCGGAAGGTGTAGCGGATATGTGGGAAGGAAGATGGGCAGATGGGACAGTTCAAGAGACATTGCTGAACTGGAGGGTGGAATCTGGGATGAAGTGGGGGGAGGGTAGATAATTTAAAACTGGTAAAATTGACATTGATGCTGTGTGGTTGGAGGGTCCCAAACGGGAATTTGAGGCATTCTTCCTCCAGACATTGAGTGGTGAGGATTTGGTGGTGGAAGAACCCCAGGACCTACATGTCCTTGGTGGAGTTGGAGGGAGTGTTAAAGTGGTTGGCCACAGGGTGGTGTTGTTGTTTAGTGCATGTGTCCCAGAGATGTTCCCTGAAACATTCCATGAGTTGGTGTCTAAGTGTCCTGTCTTCCCAGTGTAGAGGAGACCACACCGGGTGCAACGGACACAGTAGATGAGGTGTTTGGATGTGCAGGAAAACTTCTGTCAGATTTTGAAGGATCTTTTGGGTCCTTGATTGGAGGTGAGGGGGGTGGGGGGGATGTGTAGACATAGGTTTTACACCACTTTCACAGGCAAGGGATGGTGCCGGGAGTGGATGATGAGTTGGTGGGGGGGGGGGGGGGGGGGGGGGTGAATTTCAGTTCAAATGGTAAATCAGTTAGATTTAGATCTTTGAACAAAAGTATGAGTTCAGTTTTCAAAATTTAAGAGAGAATTAATAATACTGATTTATTGAAGTTTCTCAGGTTCCCAAAAGTATTTACCTTATGGATGATCTGTGCTGGAAAAGCTCAGCAGGTCTGGCAGCACCTGTGAAGAGAAATCAAAGTTAACTTTTCAGGTCCGGTGACCCTTCCTCAGAATGCAACCCAAAATGTTAACTTTGATTTTTTTTCATAGATACTGCCAGACTCGCTGTGATTTTCCAGCAATTTCTTTTTTCTGTTTTACAGCATCCACAGTTCAGTTTTTAGATGATCTATGTTACTTGCCCTGCTATAAAGTTATTTTCTTTTTTGAAAGAGAGAGAGATCTTTCTTTTTGGAGGTTTATTTCTTCATCTGTCAAACCTAGGGGTGTACAGAGACAGAAACATTTTATTCAGAGGCTGTTGCTAGGCAACCTTCAATAAGTAGGCCCTGAAAGATATAAAAAGAATCTTGCAGAGTTACATTAAAAGGCATGTAGATGTGAGATGTGAGTTATTAGCTGCGAATAAACATAAAAGGACACTAATCTGCATATTGGCAGGTCCCAAGGATAGGCATCACCACAGGTTCTAGATTTCAGAGATTTTAAACAATGCAGGATTGATTGAAATCCATGGGAGACATATGGGATTACCCTAGCATTTGCTCTGGTGCCGGACTGTCCGTGTGACAACAAAGAAATGATCGTGTTCACAGCTCACAAAGGGCTGTTTATTCATTCACATCAGTATTGTGAAAGAAGCCATTAAAACACCAGGGACATTGGACAGGGGCAGATAAATGGGGAAACCATGAGAAGATCTTGACACAAGCCAGACAAAAATTGCCATGGTGAAAACAAATTGTAGATTGTAATAAAATTAGGTTTGATAGTACATACATGCTCTCACATCATCTATATTTTACAAATAGGTAGGCATAACGATGTGTGATTGGTTAGTTTGATGCATTGTTGGTTAGTTGTATGCATGATGTAAACCCAATCAATAGTATTGATTGGAGTTAGATGATTGTACAACTTTTAATTGGTATATGCCGATTTCTTGTAGCTGAATCCAAGAGTAATCTTTTGTAATCTTTTGCTCCAGGTCTCCTGTGTGTCCTCATGACTTCCCTTCTTATAACTTGCAATAAAGGCCATTTCAAAATGCTCCAAAGATTTCCCTCCGGTCACTTTCTGTGGATCAGTCAGAGGATAGCTGAGCGACTATCAGACTCCACAAATTCCTACAACAGGTCCCTTCTCTTGCAAATCAAGATGTTTTTTTCAAGCAATTAAAGCCATAAAATCAATTTTGTATCTATCAGAAAACATCTAGGTACATCTTCCCATGAGGTAATTTTGCTTCTTGTGAACAGTAGGTAGTATAAGACACTCATTAAGCCATTCGCTTGTTTTCCAAAAACAAAAAATCACTTGGTATAAACCCTTTATAATCCAGAATGTCCAAACAATTCCATATTCCAGTGGCCCAAGCTCCTTAAATAAAGATGTGAATTGCTAACAGTATACCATTGTGGTGCCAGTATTACAAAAGTGTCAGCTGTAGTGAAGTGACAGACATTAATTGCACACAAGGGATCCACTGGGGATAGTCGCTCATACTCACAGGAGCGTGAAGCTTTGAGTAGGCTGTGATCCATTACCCTAGTGAGGCACTGTTATGGATCAGGCCAGACCCCCTCAAAACATTTCAAGGACGTAGTCCAGACCCTAACTTTGCTAGTTGTTTTAAGCAGGTGTACAGAGGATATTCCAGGAGTGATGCAGTTGGTTAAACCACTTAGTTTGAAACAAACAGAATTTATTTGCCAGATTACCAAATGAAATGCAAACAAAAGAGAACAGAATACAGAATAACATAACCTGTCCAAAAACCCAACAGATTATCCAAATGCTTGCAACAGTCCCCACAAACACCCCTTTGCAAAAAAAGGAAAAATCCAACACAGGTTCTTACAGGAGAGGTGTCAGAGAGAGAGGAAGGATCAGCATGGACCTGCTTCTTTGGGTCCAGAGCTTCCTAATTGACTGCATGCTAAAACCAATCCAAACAAGAGGAAAGCTGAGTTGGGAGAACTGGCCACTCCCCTTGCATTACACAAGGGTTTCTTTTTAAACTTGAAAACCTTTTTCCTGAGGCAGTATCTGTTAGCTATAATTAAACTCTCCCGAAAACCCTTCAAACCTAGACCTCCCGAAGTCTCTGTTTACCACCCCTGTGAAAGAAAACCAAGGACAACATAACCTCGTTAAAAGTGCATCACATCATAGGCACAGCATGTCATTCATCTTCTCACATCTCTGGAGGTAGATGAGATTGAGATGGGGAATTAGCTGACCAGGCTGTAGTTGCCATTCAGGATTGTCTCTTGTTGCCATCCATAGGAAAAGGATCTTCCCTTGTCTCCTGGAACACCATTCAGGAGAATCTCTCGGGAGCTATTGCCAAAGTGTGGCGCCCTGTCTCTGACATCTTAAGGTGTGAGTTGGAGGTCACTCAGCAGAGGATAGCTATGTTCCTGAGTTGTAGATACTGAAATTCTGTCCAATTGTTTTTCAAATACAGCCTCTGAGGTGGGAGCGTTTAAGGTTCCAGCAGGAACAAAGTATCCAGCCCATGTACCCAGAAGGTTAAGCATTTTACCTGCACGTGAGTGTGTAATGCGGTGAGAAGAACATAGTCACACAGGAGAATGCCCCCAAAAAGAAATCCTTCCCACCTTTTACTGTCACCTCCACTCTCAGTCTCACCCAATTTCACCCAGGGTAGCTACTAACTGAGCCAAACTGCGATCTAAGTCTATGAATTTACTACATGCACTAAGCAGAAATATTGCTCTCACAATCTGTTATAAAGATGAAAAGGGAGAAAAAATGGAGGTGGCAGAGAAGAAAGAGGGTGAGGAGTGAGATTGGAGAAGATTTCCTTTCTGTACCATTTGTGGCAAAATTATCAACACTTGAAAAAGATGGAGGGGTGAACAGCAATGTGTATAATGTGCAATGAAACCAGACATCAAGCAGAATGTGAGAGGCAAGGTCAGGGAGGAAGCAGAAGGAAAACATTTAAACTATTTTTAATTTAAACACTTTTAAGGTGCAGGTTAGTCAGATAGCATTCCAATTACAGTAATAGAGCTGCTCTTGACATCCACTTGGCTTTATTACTATAATACGGGGTTCTGCAATGTATGAGTGCGTGAGCTGAAATTGTTACAATGCTCAGGGAATTCTCTGCGAGTGCTGCATCTCATCAGGTCAAAGTCTAACGTAAGAAGACACCAAGGAAAGGTTGAGAGAATCCAGTAATTGCGCCTGTAGGTCCACTTTAAATACATGAGATTTGGTGTCAATTCAGATAAATCCCATAAGGCCATGCTAAAATTGTACATCTGAAAATGACTTGCCGTTCTGTGGCAGCAGACTTCCTTATGACTTGCTTAATAGCAGCCTAACCCTTTAATAAATATCCTGTTATTTTGCTTGCTTCGACTTTAACACAAACGTGGGTGTTTGTGAAGGCTTCTTCCTTTGCTGCGTGTTGTTGATCATTATTCTGTTTTTATTCTTCTTCTGTTAGACAGATTTAAGTATTGGTTGAGTAAGGAGATACCACGCTCTTCAGTTCTAGTTCAATTGGAAATGTGATGCTCTCTGCATCGTGCCTGCCTTATCCTTTAAAGACCATTTCATTTTATCCTAGCCTCCAATTACCCAATCAAAAACTCTGAAACCTGACTTGACATTCCATTCCCCTTGCAACCAGCAAGCTGTTTTGTTTGTCAACTGCATTATGTAAATGCTTGCTGTTGTGTGTTGATGACAGTTTTTTGGATATTATTTGGATAACAGTGTTTCAAAATAAAAATAAAGACTTGCAAATATATCTTGACTTGAGGATCTGTAAAGGCATTATAAAGCAGTGAAATATTGCTTGAAATATGAAAGCTGTGAGAAACATGGTTGCCAATATGTGCACAGCAAGCTCCCACAGACAGAAATTTCTCTTTCAGTGATGACTTTTGAGGGATAAATATTCATAGAGTCATAAACTCCTTGCAGTTTGGAAATAGGCCATTTGACCTATCAAAGTCCACACCAACCCTCTGAACAGCATCTCACCCAGCATCCTTACCCTAACTCTGTAACCCTGCATTTCCAATGACTAATCCATCTGGCCTGCACACCTTTGGACTGGGGGAGGAAACTGGAGCACCCGACGGAAACCCATGGAGACTCAGGGAGAATGTGCAAACTCCACACAAACAGTTGCCCGTGCTGTGAGGCAACTGTACAAACCACTGAGTGACTGTGACCTGAACCATTTTAGTATGTTAACTCCTCCCACTCACCTTTTCCATTGAGCTGAGGATAGGTGTTGGATGCCTCATCTGTAAGACAGCAGGTCTGACAGTGCAGCATGCACACAGCACTGGACCGAAATGTCAGCCCAGCTTATGTGCTCAAGTCTCATTCTTTGTGTAATTTCCTTGGGACAGAGCTCCTTAGTGACTTTACTCAGCGAGTCGTGAGTTCATGGAATGCCCTGCTAGTAGCAGTAGTGGACTCTCCCTCTTTATTGGCATTTAACCGGGCATTGGATAGGCATATGGAGGATAGTGGGCTAGTGTAGGTTAGGTGGGCTTGGATCGGTGCAACATCGAGGGCCAAAGGGCCTGTATTGCACTGTATTTTTCTATGTTCTATGTTCTATGCCTGGGCATAATTACCACAAATGGGCTGGGAAGCCTAGCTTCAAATTTGGGCACATCTTATAAATTTCCACCCAATCTATTGAATGTTTAAGTGGTTAGAGCATAGAGCTGATACTATTGAGATCACTAGTTTACTGATACAGGGACTAGGAGCCGAAGTAAGCCATTTAGCCCTTCAAACTTGCTTTGTCACTTAATAAGATGATGACTAATTTATCTGGGTTTTAAATTCCACATGTCCATCTACCACCAATGACTATCGATTACCCTGGCTAACAGGATTACACCTAAAAATATATTAGTTGACTCCACCTCCATTATCTTCTTAGGTAGAGTGTTCCACAATTGCATTGCATTCAAAGAGAAAAATATCTGCTCTTCATGTCAGTCCTAAAAGGGCAACCTTTACGTCATTATTCCTTGGTTCTGGACTCACCCACAAAAGGAAACTTCCATTCCACATCCACCTTGTCAAGACCACTCACTCCTTGTTATCCTAACATCAGTGAAAATAAGCCCAACTTGTCCAATCTTCTCTCATAAGATAATTTGCTCATTCCAGTCATCAGTTGAGTATACTTCCTCTGAACCACCTCAAATCCAATTACATATTGACCTAAATTAAAGAGTCAAAACTCCATGCAATATTAAAGATGCAACCTCACCAAATGTAACCGAAGCATATCATCTTTACTTTTATGTTCAAATCCTCTCATAAAAGAGAATAGCTTTCCATTAGGCTCATTAAGTACTTCCTGTAGCTCTCGGCTAATGTTTAGTAAGTCATGTACTATAACACCAAGATCCTTCTGCACCGTGAAATTCTGCAGTCATTCCTGCCAAAGTGAACAACTTACACTTCACCATTTCATCTGCCACAATTTGGCCCAGTTACTTCACCTAGCTATATCTACAGAAGTTTGAATCCTTTCGGGCACGTTTTACGTTTGCATTTAATAAATCAAATCATGTCGACAAAGCCCAAGAAAATGCCTGCAAATGCTTTCAGTTAATGCATAAAACTCAGTTTGCTCATGAATGCTTTCTGCTTGCCCTCAGTCCATCCATGCAACAAAGGCTAGACAATAAATATTGCACTGCCAGTGTCGCCCACTTCGCAAGAAGAAATATAAAGCAAAATCCAATTCAATCACCAAGTGATGGAAAAGTCATGCATAATTTGTGCTGTTGTACTTTGGCCCCAAGAGGAAAATCCACCCTGCATTTTTCTATATGATCTGACTTCTGGTAAATTGGACCAAATTCTTTGTGTCTTTAAACATTTGATTACTTTTATATAAGCTCCACATCGTCTAAGTTAAGAAAGGTTTGAGACAAAGCTTATTGTGCAATCATCATCTGTTGCAATGCTTGTGCCATCTGTTACACAGTCACTTGTTCCAACATTGGCATCGAGTTGCAGGGTTGAAAATAGCTTCTGTCTCTATTCCTATGCTTCATATTTATTGAGTGCATACCTTCAGATCTAGAATTCCTTTTGGATGCTTGTTAGGAACAAAATATTGTTTTGATGTGCAGCAAAACTTAGGGGTTTGCGGCATGCTGCATTTTCTTAGCATCAATTGGTGTTTATCTCATTATGCCAGGGTAAATGGCATCAAAAAGTCAATTAGAGAGTTCGCAATTGAGAATTAATAAATGTGAGCTAGTAAAGAGATTATTGGAAGTGCCACTTTTCAATAAAATGTTAAACTAAGCCCAGGAAGGTGAAGATTTTCCATGTCTAATTATCGCACATCCAGAGCTTTTTGATTGACTTGCATGAGTCCAACAAATTTGTTTTAAGAGGTTCTTTTTGTCTATTCTTGATAAATCACATTCACATTGGAACTAACTAACTCCATGGAATGATCACATCTGACAAAGAGTGGCTATGAGGAGAATGTAACTTCTGTGATCAGCAATTTGATCATGCAATGTTAATTTGGTCGCTAGCCAATGGTGCACAGCATGCATTTCCCAAGGGTATACACTGAGCTGAATCTTTATCGTTAATTAGGATAATAGGTGTTAGCTGCTGGCTGGGCATAGCAACCAGGCAAGTTTTCATATCAAGCCTAAGGTCATTTCACCTTCCACACTTAGACAACTAGACCAGGGACAAGTGCTCAGTGAGAAATTAAAGAGAAGGGGGACAGAAAACATTTCACTTAAAACTCTGCCTGGAAAGAACTTGTAATTGTATTTTCATTTTTGTCAAGTAGTAAAGAGCTCATGATACTCTGGTTAATTTTTTCAATGCATATTTTGAATGAATAGCATTTGGACAGAAAAGTCAATTATGCAAGATAATTGTACCAGCCCAAATTGAGATGGAATGTGTGATGCGCAATCATTGTATCAGCTCTTTGAAGGCCCTTTCCTTAAGTCATAGAGTCATACAGCACAGAAACAGACCCTTCAGTCCAACCAGTCCATGTCAATCCATGTTCCCTACTGGCCTTTGCTTGGCCAATATCATTTCCAAACCTTTTCCATTCATGAATTTATCCAAATGTCTTTTAAATGTTGTAACTGTACCTACATCGACCACTTCCTCTGGCAGTTCAATCTACACATGAACCACTCTCTGTTTAAAAAAAAATTGCCCTGCCCCCATGTCCGTTTTAAATCTTTCTCCTCTGACCCTAAAAATATGTTCCGTAGTTTTAAACTCCCGCACTCTAGAAAGACCCTTATCATTCACCTTATCTATTTCCCTCGTGATTTTATAAATCTCAATAAGGTTGACCTTCAAGCTCCTAAGCTGCAATGAAAAGAGTCCCAGCTCTTCCAGTCTATTTTTATATCACAAAGTCTCCATTCTCGGCAACATCCTGGCAAATCTTTACAGATCCCTCTCCAGTTTAATAATATCCTTCCTATAACACGAAGACCAGAACTGCATACAGTACTTCAGAGGACATCTCATCAACATCATGTACTACTTCAACATGATATCCCAATCCCTATACTCAAACACCTGAGCAATGAAGGAAAGTGTGCTAAATGCCATCTTAACCACACTGTTTACTTGTGATGCAAATTGCAAAAAAGGATGTACCTGGACCCTTAGGTCTCTCAGTTCTATAACACTATCCAGGGCCCTACTATTACTTGTATAAGTCCTGTTCTTGTTTGTGTTACCAAAATGCAATCCGTTTCACTCTAGTCTCTGGTCATGACTTAAACTATGACAGACTTGAGACCTTTTAAGCAAATTCTCCTCCGTACCCTAATTCTCCACGGGTAGAGGCATACAATATATTAGAAAAATACGTATGCTGTTTTGGAATGATAAACTTAGAAGCATTTCCTTCTTTCCTTTTTATATGCTTTCTCCTACATTGCAATGTTCAGCCCTCGGGGCAGAGGTTGTTGGTGTGAGATTTTCCACATATACATCATAATATAGATCAAATTATATTTGTGACAGCTCTGTAATTGTAACAGTTTTCAACAATCTAGAGAGCAGAATTTGTTTGTGTGAAGGTCACAACCTCATCTTTCCCTTGAATTTCTATAAGGTAAAGCACCGTCTCTGTATGTGAGTGTGTTCTATACGAACCAAGTCTGACTTTCTGAGCATGGAGGGTTAAATCATTCTCCTGCTGTTTCTTTCCTCCATGAAGTTACATATCAAAACTAGGCACAATTCTGCTTTAACACAAATATGATTTCACTAGTAAAGTCACCCTCGGAACCTACTTATGAGCATGCATGTTACTTTTAAGTCATTGATTTTTGTTCAGATTCAAACACCTGTCTGTGTTGCAAAGTGAAATAATCTTCAATGAAAATGTCACACTGATGAACTAATAAGTATCCATAATCCAGACGACCAAAAATAAAAGGAAATGAGTTTATAAAAATGAGATTCATCACAAAATATTTGCAAAGTAATGTGTGCTGCTATTAAAGTCAATGAAAGAATAATTATCATTACTGCAATAAGACCAAAATAGATTGGAAATGACAATTTAATGGATGCTTTGAAGAAAATCATTATGGCATACAGACCATTTTTTAAACAGAATCTATTACAATACTTACTCTTGGCATTTGTAAAACTCAACCTTAACACAATAGTGTACTTCTAGAGCAACTTAATTAAAAGGGGTTTAGATCACAAGTTTGAAATAACACCAGACACCTGAAGCTTTAATAATAAACATATGGATAGCTTAATGCCTGTGCACAGCATGTCGTGCTTATAAATTGATCATCTCTTCAGATATTCTGGAATTGTAATTCCCCGAGGCACAAGAAAACCACCTAGGGGAAATTTGCACACAGCATATGGCTCAATGCAGATGTAGGAGCTTGTCATGTGTGGGGTATCTTCTAATAGATGAGAGAGATAAATTTAAAATATCTTCAAACACACATTCCTGTTTTAAATTTAGTAATCAGCACATTAAAAAAATCGGCATGGCTGTGGGGTACCTCCTTCAGTGAAAATCGTTTAAAGAAAAGATGGATTTCAAGCTATGGATACAATAGGCTTGCACTTTCAGCTTGCTTAATATGTGTGGAAATAGAAAGGAATGAATAAACATGTCTATTTCACGGCACAGTTTCGTTGACAACTTCACAGGCACACGGAATATCACTGTTGGAGTCAAGTTGCTTATGAAGCATTACTTTCCTCTGTTTAGCCAACTTTGGCTTCATAGATCCAACAAGATAAGCAAGGCAGTTTATTTTAATATGAAACCTAAGCAGGAATTGTCACCCCTTGCAGTTTAGTACTTAAATAGAACTATTAATAAAACCAAGGTGAAATAAATTTCAAACATAATGATAAATTTACAGTAAACAGGCATTGATAGAAATAGAACATAGGTGCAATTATTGGAGATTTGTTACTTACAGTACTTATTAGGTTCAAAGTTATTTTAAATGCACCTACCTAAAGTAAAAGGACAATTAGTCTGCTCTTTTGATATATGTCCACATCTCTGACTGAGATTCAAAGCAATTCCATTCTGTTAAGCATCTCAATTGTTTCCTGAATGAAAAATAACTCAGTTGTTGAGCAACATCCTTCTGAATTATTCGAGAAGCACTGAGCAAAGCAAATTCACAGTTGCTGGAAATTCCCTGGAATAGACGTCCCTCCCCAGGGACATTGTGAGTTGACATAGACTGCAGTGGTTCAAGAAAGCAGCTCACCGCCACCTTCTCAAGGGCAATTAGGGGGTGGGCAATAAATGCTGGCCAGTGATGCCCACGTCCCATGAATGAATAAAGAGCATACATTTTGAAATGATTTTTGTCTCTTTGGAGAACCTCTCTTCTTGAGGCAACAATGTCAGTCGAGTCTGGAAAGTGGAAGTCTCCACCCCCAAAGATGATAGCTTTCATTTTCCTTGTTAAAAATCACACAACACCAGGTTATAGCCCAACAGGTTTAATTGGAAGCACACTAGCTTTCGGAGCGCCGCTCCTTAAAATACCTTTACTTTAAATCTTTGGAAATAAGTGTCTGCCATATTTTTTAAAAGATTGCCTATATCTAAAGTAAAAACAGAATGTCCTGAAGAAATTAAAATGAGGAACAGATCATTTCAAACTGAGATGTAGAACAAGTTCTTGACTAATTGAGTAAAACCTTCAAATTCGCTGTTCTGAAGAGCTGTGGAGATTCATTCATTGAATATATTCAAGATGCAGATTTTATAAATTTCCACACATTCAAGATATTAAGATATATGGGGAATTAGGTACTTGGATGATAATGATCAGATTGGGCTTGTTCGGTTTGGATTTGTAAATGGAAAACCATGTTTGACGAACCTGTAGGAGTTTTGTTAAAATCTTGCTGACAAAATTGATGACAGAGAGGTGATGGACATAGCACATTTAGATTTCCAGGAGGCTTTTGATAAAGTTCCCCACATGGGGCCAGTTCAAAAAATTAAAGACATGGAAAAAGAGATCATGTATGGGAATGAATTAATGATTGATCAGCAGTTAAAAAATAGGATAGGAATAAAAAAGACATTCTGACACTGGCAGGCTCTGACTAATGGGGTACAACAAAAGTCAATATTTGGGCCCTAGCTTTTCATAATATATATTAATAGTTTGGCAGCCCGTACCAAATACAGTATCTCCAATTTAGCAGGTGATATAAGTGAAGTGGAAATGTCTTTTGTGAGGAAGATGTAAAGCTGTTTAGTAAGAAGCTAATAAAGAGACAGAACTTTATTTTTTCTTATCTCTGCATGGGTCTTGAGATCTGCCCACGGTGTATACGTGATGAGTTAGCATGATAGATTTAATGGAAATGGGTAATGGACAATGGATATAGATTGGCATGAGATGGTTCTGAAATGATATATAGAATATCGTTAGGGAACAGGGATAGCAACTCAAACCAATCAACCTCACTATCACTGGATTCTGAACTCTAACCCAATCTATCATCAGCCCTATTTGCCATATCAAATTTCAGACAGCTGGACTGACATTTTTAAAAGCTGGACTTGCAGAGCTGAGAAATCCTCTGATTCTGTGCACCAGAATGTTTGCCTTCATTGGTCAATGCATTGAATATAGAATTTGGGATGTCATCTAGCAGTTGTACAGCATATTGGTGAGACCACTTTTAGAACACTGTGTTCAATTCTTGTCTCCCTGCTATAGAAGAGGTGTTGTTAAACTTGAGAAGGTTCAAATACAATGTACAGGGCTGTTGCTAGATTGGAGGGTTTGAGCTATAGGAGAGGCTGGATTAGAGTAGTGCTGGAAATGCACAGCAGGTCAGGCACATCCGAGGAGCAGGAAAAATCGACGTCTCAGGAAAAAGCCCTTCATCAGGAATGAGGCTGGGAGCTGCAGGAGCGGAACGATAAATAGGTGGAGGGTGGGGTTGGGGGGAAGGAAGCTGAGAGTGCAATAGGTAGATAGAGGTGGGAGTAAAGGTGATAGGTCAGAGAGGAGGGTGGAGCGGATAGGTGGGAAGGAGGATTGACAGGTGGGACAGGTCATGAGGATGGTGCTGAGCTGGAAGGTTGGAACTGGGGTAAGGTGGGGGGAGGGAAAATGAGGAAGCTGGTGAAGTCCATATTGATGCTCTGGGGTTGAAGGGTTCTGAGGCAGAAGATGAGGTATTCTTCCTCTAGGCGTCAGGTAGTAAGGGAGTGGTGATGAAGGAGGCCCAGGACCTGCATGCCCTTGGCAGAATGGAAGGGGAGTTGAAATGTTCGGCCAGGCAGTGGCGGAGTTGGTTGACGCAGATGTCCCGGAGATGTTCTCTGAAGCACTCTGCGAGTAGACGTTCTGTCTCCCCAATTTAGAGGAGACTGCATCAGGAGCAATGGATACAGTAAGTGCAGGTGAAACTTTGATGGATGTGGAAGCTCCTCTGGGGCCTTGGATGGAGGTGAGGGGGAAGGTGTGGGCGCAGGTGCTGCAATTCCTGCAGTGGCAGGGGAAGGTGCCAGGAGGGGAGGGTGGGTTGTTAGGGGGCGTGGACCTGACCAAGTAGTCTTTATGGAAAGCGGATAGGGGTGGGGAGGGAAATACATCCCTGGTGGTGGGGTCCGTTTGTAGGTGGCGGAAATGTCGGCGGATGATGCATTTATGCAGAGGTTGGTGGGGTGAAAGGTGAGGACCAGAGGAGTTCTGTCCTTGTTGTGGTAAGAAGGGTGGAGTTCGAGGGCAGAGGTGTGGGACGTGGTTGAGATGCATTGAAGGGCATCATCAACCATGTGGGAGGGGAAATTGCGGTCTTTAAAGAAGGAGGCCATCTGGTGTGTTCTATGGTGGAACTGGTCCTCCTGGGAACAGATGCGGTGGAGGGGGAGGAATTGGGAATAGGGGATAGCATTTCTGCAGGAGGCAGGGTGGGAGCAGGTATAATCCAGCTCACTGTGGGAGTCCATGGATTTGTATAAAATGACCATGTTGAGTCGGTCATCGTTGATGGAGATTGCCCTCCAACACATCTCATTCAGACCCCATACCTCCGCCCTAAAACCCCACCCCTCCAACCTCAACAAGAACAGACCTCCCTGGTCCTGACCTTCCATCCCACCAACCTCCATATACATCGCATCATCCACCGACATTTCTGCCACCTACAAATGGACCCCACCACCAGGGATATATTTCCCTCCCTACTCCTATCCAGTTTCCGTAAAGACTATTCCCTCTGCGACTACCTGGTCAGGTCCACATCCCCTAACGACCCACCCTTCCCTCCCGGCACCTTCCCCTGCTACCGCAGGAATTGCAAACCTTCCCCCCTCACCTCCGCCCAAGGCCCCAAAGAAATCTTCCACATCCATCAAAGCTTCACCTGCATTTCCATGCATGTCATTTACTGTATCCATTGCTCCCGATGCGGTCTCCTCGAGATTGGGGTGACAGGACGCCTACTCGCAGAGCGCTTCAGAGAACATCTCCGGGAGACCAGCACCAATCAACCCCACCGCCCCATGGCCAAATATTTCACTCTGCCGAGGACATTCAGGTCGTGGACATCCTCCATCGCCACTCTCTTACACCCGACTCCTGGAGGAAGAATACCTCATCTTCTGCCTCGGAATCCTTCAACCCCATGGCTTCCTCATTTCCCCTCCCCCTAACCTACCCCAGGTCCAACACTGTCTTACTTCCAGCTCAACACTGTCCTCATGACCTGTCCCACCTGTTAATCCTCTTTCCCACCTATCTATTCCACCCTCCTCTCCCCCCATCACCTTTATCCCCACCTCCAACCACCAATTGCACTCTCAGCTACCTTCCCCCTAGCCTCACCACCCTCCCATTTATCTCTCCAACCCCAAGACTCCCAGCCTCATTCCCGATGACAGGCTTTTGTCCGAAACGTTGATCTTCCTGTTCCTTGGATGTTGCCTGACCTGCTGTGCTTTTCCACCACTACTCTAATCATGACTCTAATCTCCAGCATCTGCAGTACTTACTTTCGCCCTACAGGCTGAGGCATTTTTCCCTGGAGCTTGAAGATTGAGGGGTGATCTTATGGAGGTTTATAAAACATGTAGGGCTGTCTTCTTGAACCACAATAGGAAACAATCAAAGACCACATCATTAACCCAGAGTTAGGGGATTACATGCCTACTGACTAGAAGAATAATCAACCAAGTAGGCTTGGAAGAGTATTAACGAAGATCACAAATGCAAGTATCAAATTTAGCATCCAGATAACTGAAGGCATGGAGTTGATGAGAGTAGAGCATATATCCTAGACATTGGTCGGGCTAGGACGGATAATAAAGATAGGGATGAAGACTGCTGTGCTATACAAGCATTACCTGTGTAACTGTCCTGAAAAATGAAATGATGGAATCAGTGAGAGCAGGGATGATGAAAATCTCTTGTGAACAAAAAAAAGTGAGGATCTATTTATCCCTGTAATTAATAATCTGTTAGCAAAATCAAAGCAATATACTGTTTCTGAGAGCATTCTTTCACAGCCAATTTTGTCATTGGTTTTAGTTAAAAATTTTCCCTGGCTTCACATTGAGATTTATTTTGCCAATTTCACTTCTACCACTTCCATTGTGTAAGTCTGCAGAATGGAATATGTGCTTTGATAGAAGAGGGACAGGTCTGGATTTTGCAAGAACTGGCTACCCATTTCACATTTATCTTTTTTGAAAATTTCCATTGAAAACAACAGAAACTAAAACAGAATGAGATTTGGTGCAGTGTTGTTTACATCATCACAAGATTTACTCCAGCGCATCCAGTGCCAACTCACAGCTATAATGAATGCCAGAAAGCATAAGATCCAATGAAAATAGAAGAAAAAAGGCAACTTCTGTTCTATAGCTTGAATTGAATTCAGTTAAAGTTTGCATTGGATCACATTTTGTTTTAATTGTATTCTATCTCTTTGTTCTGAGATAGAATACAATGCCAGAGCTTGGAATTGGAAGGCTCCCTTTAGAAAAATATATTATTCATTGCTCCATTGCTGTGCCAATAAATGATGTGCCAATCAAGCAAAGAGGAATTCAGGAGGTCTTTGACCAACCAACTTAAAAGAATGTTTGAATTTAAATTATAGAAATCTTATTGAAAGTAAATAACTGTCGTGACTGGTGAAATAATTTTAATCATTCTTTTACTTATTCCTTCACAGAGTGTGGGCATTGCAGGCTGGGCCAGCATTCATTGCTTATCTCTTGTTGCCCTTGAGAATGTGCCAATGAAGTGGGAAGGAATTCCGGGATTTTGACCCAGGTATACTGAAGGAACAGTGATACAGTTCCAAGTCAGCACGATGAGTGTCTTGGAGGGAAACTTGCAGGTACTGGCGCTCTCATTTATCTATTGTCCTCGCCATTTCAGATTGTACTGACTTTTGGATTTGCAGGTGCTGTCGAAGAGCCTTGGTAAGTTTCTGCAGTGCATATTCTAGATGGGACATATTACTGCTACTGTAGTGGAGGGGCTGAATGCTTGTGGATGTCGTGCCAATCTAGTGAGCTGCTTTGTCCCAGAGGGTGTCAAGTTTCTTGAGTGTTGTTGGAGCTGTACTCTTCCAGGCAAGTGGGAAGAATTCTATCCCACTCCTGGCCTGTAGATGGTGGACATGCTTTGGGGAGTAAGGAGGTGAGTTACCCACTGCAGTATTCCTTGGTCTGATCTCTAATCTTTGTTTACAAAATCCTCCATGGCCTCATCCCACCCTATGGATGGAATATTCATGATTCCTCAGAGAGCAAAGCAGTCCATGCCTGAATGGAGGGAGATATGGGCAATGTCCAGATTTGGGCTGAGAAGTGGAATGTAACATTTATTCCATGCACATGCCAGGCAATCACCATCTCCAACAATAGAAAATCTAACTATCGCCTTTTAATATTCAATGATATTGTTCAAGAAGGGGAGTAGGGATAACCCTAGTAACTATAGGCCGGTGAGTCTCACTTCTGTTGTGGGCAAAGTCTTAGAGAGAATTGTAAGGGATAGGATTTATGAACATCTGGATAGGAATAATGTGATCAAGGATAGTCAGCATGGTTTTATGAAGGGCAGGTCGTGTCTCACAAGCCTTATTGAATTCTTTGAGAAGGTGACTAAGGAGGTGGACGAGGGGAAAGCGGTAGATGTGGTGTATATGGATTTTAGTAAGGCGTTTGATAAGGTTCCCCAAGGTAGACTACTGCAAAAAATACGGAGGTATGGCATTGAGGGTGAGTTGGAGGTTTGGATTAGGAGTTGGCTGGCTGGAAGAAGACAGAGGGTAGTAGTTGATGGCAAAGGTTCATCTTGGAGTGCCGTCACTAGCGGTGTTCCGCAAGGATCTGTTTTGGGACCATTGCTGTTTGTCATTTTTATAAATGACCTGGAGGAGGGGTTAGAAGGTTGGGTGAGCAAGTTTGCGGATGATACGAAAGTTGGAGGAGTTGTAGACAGTGAGGAAGGATGTGGCAGGTTACAGCGGGATATAGAGAAGCTGCAGAACTGGGCAGAAAGGTGGCAAATGGAGTTCAATGTAGCTAGTGTGAGGTGATTCACTTTGGTAAGGGTAATAAAAAGATGCGGTACTGGGCTAATGGTCGGATACTTGGTAGTGTGGATGAGCAGAGGGATATTGGTGTCCATGAACACAGATCTTTGAAAGTTGCCACCCAGGTAAATAGTGCGGTGAAGAAGGCATATGGCATACTGGCTTTTATTGGTAGAGGAATTGAGTTCCGGAAGTCCTGAGGTCATGTTGCAGTTGTATAAGACTCTGGTGCGGCCACATCTGGAGTATTGTGTGCAGTTTTGGTCGCCATACTATAGGAAGGATGTGGAGGCACTGGAACGGGTGCAGAGGAGGTATACCAGGATGTTGCCTGGTATGGTAGGAAGATCATATGAGGAAAGGCTGAGGCACTTGGGGTTGTTTTCATTGGAGAAAAGAAGGTTTAGGGGTGACTTGATAGAGGTGTACAAGATGATTATGGGTTTAGATAGGGTTGACAGTGAGAATCGTTTTCCACGTATGGAGTCAGCTATTACAAGGGGGCATAGCTTTAAATTAAGGGGGGGTGGGTATAGGACAGATGTTAGGGATAGGTTCTTTACTCAGTGAGTCGTGAGTTCATGGAATGCCCTGACAGTAGCAGTGGTGGACTCTCCCTCATTATGGGCATTTAAGCGGGCATTGGATAGGCATATGGAGGATAGTGGGCTAGTGTAGGTTAGGTGGGCTTGGATTGATGCAACATCAAGGACCTAAGGGTCTGTACTGCGCTGTATTGTTCTATGTTCTATGTTCTATGATAATAATATAACTGAGGGATAACATCCTGGAGATTACCATTCACAAAATACAAAACTGGGCTAGCTATATAAATACTGTGGCTGTATTCTGAGACTCAGAACCCTGCAGCAAGTAAACATGGATTAGAAGTCACAGCTGTAGAACGCTGTAGTGAGCAACTCACCTCCTGACTCCCCAGAACATGTCAATCATCTGTCAGGCACTAGTCAGGAATATGATGGAAGAGACTCCATTTGCCTGGATGGGTGCAGCTCCAACAACATTCAAAACGCTCGACACCACCCTGGAGAAAGCAGTTCACTTGACTGGCACCACACCCACTCCCTCCAGCACTGATGTTCACCAGTAGCAGTACGTACTACCCTATAAGATGCATTGCAAGGATTCACCAAGGCCCCTTGAAATGCACTTTCGAACCTCTGATCAATTCCATCTCGAAGGACAAGAGCAGCAGAAACATGGCAACACCACTGCCTGCAAGTTCCCCTCCAAACCACTCATCATACTGATTTTGGAAATATATCACTGTTCCTTCAGTGTCACTAGATCAAAATCTTGAAACTCCCTCCCTAACAACATTGTGCATCTACCTACACCTTCCTTAATGGTTTCCTGAGAAGCTTCTTCTTTGACAAATCTGGTCTAAAAAACCCATTCAGGTATTTTGGTGTCAGGTTCTTTTTGATAACTCTCCTGCGAAGTGCCAGGGAATGTTTTACTATTCAGAAAGTGGATTTTAAATAGAAATCACTTTTGCAGTTATTTCTCTCATGGGATGTGGGTGTCACTGACTAGCCAGCATTTATTGCCCAGCCCTCATTGCTTTGCTCACATATATTTCTGGTTAGACCACATTCTGTGTACTTTATTCAATTCTTACACCACAACTCAGACAATTGGCCCGCTCATTCTCTCTTCCTACAGTTTTGTATATTTTAAATCTCTCCTCCAAAACACTGCAGAGACCAGATCAACTTACTTATATTAATGGATTCAATTGTCCCAAAATGAGCCAGGCATTTTTATCAAGTTGTTCCCTATGTTAACAGTCACCATTCCTTGTGCTAGTGTCCTTTATGAAGCAGGTCAAAATTAATGATGTCAAAAATATAAATGGAAGCCAGTGTCCATGTACAAAGCGCACACGCAATCACTGCTAATGAGCTGGGCACCTGATATCTGACATGGAGGGCTAGAGGAGCAAGAGATGAACTGGAGTTGCCTGGTAACCATTTTGGTGGGGATTGCAGCTCCTGGTCTAGAATGGAAAACTACATAGTAATGAGGTGAGATTAACTAATAATGAGATGTCAATACTTGCTAATGTGTGCAAATAAGCCTCTTGCCAATCACTGGCAGGAATCATATCTCACTATTCAATGTTGGTTGGAAGTATTTTGCTCTCAATTTCAAGAAGTACCTCATTGGGCATTTCACATAATTTTCCTAATTTTCTTCCCGTGGCCCCTGTTGCTCTGAGAGTCAAAATCTACTAAAATGAGTGAAAGCATCAAATTTAATAAATCGGATCATTTTTTGGGTGTTAAGAACAAAGACAGTTGCCATCCTTGACTGGCATAAAACCCCATCTGTTTCACTAATGTCTTTTGGAGAAGGAAACATGCCATCATCACCCAGTCTAGCCTTCAGGGTGACACAGTGACTTAGTGGTTAACACTTCCACCTCACAGCGCCAGAGACCTGGGTTCGATAACGGCCTTGGGTGACAGTCTGTGTGGAGTTTGCACATTCTCCCCATGTCTGCGTAGGTTTCCTCCGGGTGCTCCGGTTTCCTTCCAAAGTCCAAAAATGTGCACCTTAGGTGAATTGATCAAGCTACATTGCCCATAGTGGCAGGTGCATTAGTCTGGGGTCAATGTAGAGTAATAGAGTACGGAAATGGGTCTGGGTGGGTTACTCTTTGGAGGGTCGGTGTGGACCTATTGGGCCAAATGGCCTGTTTCTACACTGTATGTAACCTAGTTAACAGTTGTTTTGGTTACATGTCACTCCAGACCCACAATGCTGTGGTTAATTCTTATCTGCTCTCTGAAATGGCTGAGCTACCCACTCAGTTCAAGGGCAGATACCCACATCCCATTAAAGAATACATATTTTAAAATTCCTGGGAACAAAACAAATAATAACATTTTCTGTAATGTAAAACTCATCACGTTTCTATCTCTCCCTTCAGTTCCGATAAATAGCCACATTGAAGTCAAACCTTCAACTTGGTTTGTATCTCCACACATTCTGTCAGACCTGCTGAGTTTCTCCAGCATTTTCTGTTTTCATTTCAGATGTCCAACCTCCCCAGTATTTTGTTTTTATATTAGATTGTTCCTCAAATCAGTATGGATTAGAAATATTTAATTTGTTACAACCAGTGGCTGGAACCACAATTCTCAAAATGTTCTCTAATTGCTATACAATTAGAATTCCATAATTCTGCCCTAATGCCTTGTGGCAAACGTTAATCAAGTCCTTAGAGAAAAATAGCAACAAGTTTAAAGATGGATAATGTTCCTTATCTGCACTTTCCCAGTTAAAGTGCTTGTAAACAGCCAGAAATGAGCGCAAAGTTCTTATGAAGCACACTTGATTTAAAAACACTTAGTTTGAAATGAAATATCAATTACAATAATTTAGAGTTGATGTGAGATTTGAAGCATTTTAAGTGATATGATTTAGTATACCAGATGTCTGACAATTTATGTTCCCTGTTTAAGATTGGCATTTGAATTGATTATATTAAAATGAGGCAAAAGTGAGAACTGTAGATGCTGGGGATGAGAGTTGAGAGTGTGGTGCTGGAAAAGCACAGAGGGTCAGGCAGCATTCGAGGAGCAGGAGAATCGACATTTCGGGCATAAAGCCCTTCATCAGAAATATTAAATTATTAATTATTTTAATATATTAAAATGGTCCCATTTAGGAATTAATGGTAAACCAGAGATGCAAAAAAGCATTTTGTGAAATGATTAATTTGCAAAATGGTAAGTTACTATCAAATGTTGAGGTGGTTTAATTGACCAGCTTAAATTTGCAAATCATAGTCTCATGTATCATGCATGTTTTCAACAAAAGGCAAGTAAAACAAAAACTAGTAGCAGTTATAAGAATAGACAACTATATGACAGAAAATTGCAAGTTTTTGTTAACAAAATTAGAAGTGGCTATAGAGAAAAGGGACAAAGCAGTTAAGATCTAATCAACTAACAGAACAGGTTTGAAAGGTTGAATAGTCTGTTCTTGCTCCTATGTAACAGTCTTCACATTTTACTAAGCAGTGTATCTAAGATGCACAAACTAAAGTACAAGTTCTGATGGCACGCAGGACAAAGTACATCCTGGAAATGTGAAAGCAGTAAGATACTTATTAATTTGTCTTTGTGCCTGAGATGAGGATTGTTCATGCTGTGAAATAGAACTTGTGTGATTTCAGGAAGCCAAAGTCACTGTCAAACATCCCCAAATTAAACATTTCTCTGACTGAACAATCTCAGCTCCAACTTCAGGTATACACACCGCATGTTGTGCAAGTGCAGAACTTCGTTGTTTCTTGCAGCAAGTACACTGTGTCCTTTCTCAATACAATTACCAGTTGTTGTCGATTTAGCAATCATTCCTGTTGAAGGCTCATGTTTGTTAGGAACTGGATACAGTTCATTCTGACTCATTACAAAGGAGAAATTTATAGCTAGTTGTTATGACTCAGATTTAAGGAGTACACTGTCATTCTTGTTCATCACTCCCCTGGAACACAACATTGAAAAAATACTTTGCCCAATTATCAAAATGGTCAGTTATATGCCTTATCGATATCAAGTTTTAAACAACAAGGCCTATCAACCTTATTTCTGGATTAAGACAATTATTAATTTATTATCAACACAAAAGTTATTCAATACTGATGCAATAACTCGTTGACATGCTCTGTCAGAGATATTGAAGTATAGTGCTTATCCCTCTAAATATCTCCAAAGTGCACAAACACACACTCACTCTGCAAGAAAGTAAGGGAAAATATGTTTCTCTGCAGAGGTTGGTTTTCTGACAAAAATACTTTGGCATGTGGGCTATTCTTGAAGGAAATGAGTGCAAAGTGTCCAGGAGTCTGTTGCTTTGATGCCTTGGCACATGTGGTCAATGCATGGATCATACTTAACTTCCAGAAAGTCTTATAGACACAAGCTTGCTCACGCAATTCAAACTTGAGATGGCCTTTCAGTCGCTGCGTCAAAAGGACACATCTTATCCTGAAATCAAAAAAGGGTTTTCTTTTCAGAAAAGAGAGAGATCAGCTGGGCAGCTTGTCCTTAGCAGGATCATTCCAGTCCAGCTTATTATTTGCAAGCTTTCTTTCAACTCCACCATTCGAAACATGTTCCATCAAACTGTAGAGTCATAGCATCATACTGAGTGGAAGCAGACCATTCAGTCCAACTAGTCCATGCTGACAATAATCCTAAACTAAACTAGTCTCATCTGCCTGTGCTTGGCCCACATCCCTCCAAGGTAAAAACAAGGACTGCAGATGCTGGAAACCTGACTCTAGGTTAGAATGGTGCTGGAAAGCACAGCAGGTCAGGCAGCATCCGAGGAGCAGGAAAATCAACGTTTCGGGCAAAAACCCTTCATCAGGCTTTTGCCCGAAACGTCGATTTTCCTGCTTCTCGGATGCTGCCTGACCTGCTGTGCTTTTCCAGCACCACTCTAATCTAGACTCCCATATCCCTCCAAACCTCTCTTATCCATGTACTTATCTAAATGCCTTTTGGACATTAACTATACCTGCATCCATCACTTTCTCTTGAAATTCAGTCCACACATGAATACTGTGTAAAAAATTGCCCCTCACATCTTTTTTTAAATCTTTCTCCTCTCACCTTAAAAGTGCCCCCTCATCTTGAAATCCCCCACCCGAGGGAAAAGACACCTGCCATTCACCTTATTTATAATTCTCATGATTTTATGATCATTATAAGGTAATTCCTCCACCTCCTATGCTCCAGTGAAAAAATGTCCCAGTCTATCCAACCTCTCCTTATAACTCAAACTGTCTACTCCCAGCACCATCCTGGTAAATCTCTTCTGAACCGTCTCTAACTTAATTCTATCCTTGTTATGTGAGATAATGATTTGATAATCTTTCTGGTGATATTACATCAAGGGATACATTTTGGCGAAGGCATATTCCTCTCCAAGTAGTAACATGCAATTTGTACTCACTGGAGAAACTGGCATTTCAGTTTTGCATCTTATCCTAAAGATGATGCTTTTGATATTGCAATATTTCCTCAGTATTCTGCTGTAGTGTCAGCTTGGACAGTTAAGTGTCATGACCGACTGACATTGTAGCTATCATTAAAATCTTAAAAATACCAAAAGTACATTAAAATCACTGTATTCAGTTTGAATTTATGCAGACACCAACATTATTATTGTTTCAGCAATGAGCCTTGTGGATAACAGAAACTTGGCAACTCTATCAGTCTGCCCAGAGACTGCGGGAGGTGTTTGCTACTCATGTTTAGAATTGCATCTCTCAATGATATATTTCTTGACACTGCTGAGGAAGAATTTTGGATCAATTAGAGGTCATGGCTGTTGTTCAAGAGGTTCAAACTTTGCAGATTGTCAACTGGAAGAATGCTAACCCAGGGATTGCTCCATTTTCTGAATGGAGAATGGCTCAAGGATCAGTCAAATAATAAATAGTAACTTCATGCCCTTTTGTCACCATCACAGCTCCCTAGCTATCAGCTGCTACAGCAACTCAATTATAATGATTACATGAATGTCTGACACCAAGCTTAAAGTTCCAGGTAGTTGGTATATTCCACATACACTGCAACACGAGAGTGCAACAAATCATAGAATTATACAATGCAATCTATTGTGCACATTCTGGTGTTCAGAAAGAGCTAGTCAATTTATACCATGCTCCAGCTTTCTTGACATTGTTGGACATATATTTCCTCTTTTAAATAAAACAAAGAACTGTGGTAACTGGGTATCTGAAAGAAAAACAGAGACTACAGTTCTGATGAAGAGTCACTAGACTTGAAACATTAACTCTGCTTTCTTCCCACATATGCTGCCAGAGCTGCTGGGTTTCTCCAGCAATTTCTGTTTAGTTTCCTCTTTTAATGATGTTATGAATTTTGAACATCATGTGACGATGAGTTTTAAAATATTATTTGATCGTTCCGAACAGGGGAGAGGTTAGAAATATTAGGTTTCATGGGAAAGAGAAATAAATAGAAATCCATGAACAGAGGTGAGATACAGGTTTAAGGGCTGGTGCTGTGGGAATGCTAGGGAAATACTTCAACTTCCCCTCCCACTCCATCGCTGCCAAAGGAAACTGAGTCTCGTGTAGTGAAGGAAAGGTGAATGTTTACTGGACAGCTCAGGCTGACTTTGTGACTGTTCATTCATATACACCAGAAGTTGGGTAAAATAAAAATGTTTCATAAGACACGTTTTGATAGTTAGTTAGCACAGAAACAATCTTTGTCTTGAGTTTTGATATACCAGTTGCCCATTCACCGATGTTTGATCTGGATTGATATTAGTTTGTTTGCTTCAGTATAACCTTGAAAAGTAAAATCCTGTCATTCAATTATTTCTGTTGTGCATTTTATCAGTCTCTACCTGGATTGTATTGGTATCTATCAAATTCCCTTTGAAATGTGCTACATGAATTTGCTTCTACCACCCTTCAGTTTGTGTTTCAGGGCTGTTACACAAATGCGCACAAAAAAATCTCATATCCGCTCTGAATTTTCTTTTCGAGTTATTTTAAATTTGCATTTTCTCAGGGCTGACAGTCCAGCCAGTGGAAACAATTTAATTCTTTCCACTTTATCAAAATTCTATGGGTTGAATTTTGCATTGAAACTGAGTGACCTCCTCCAGCATTGAGGTAATATCCTATATGATGGTGTCAGATATCATTACTCTGGGAAGTAGTAATACATTGGGTGGACATGTCTTTACATTGGCATCTCACCCACCACTTTGAAACTGACAACTAAGGGATGGTTAATTTCATTAGTGATCCAATTGACTACAGTAATACTTGCTGGTTAGAATAAATGTGCTCTTGGTGTGGGAAAAGAGGGAGTCAGTTGTGTAGTAATAATATCACTGAAATAATAAACCACTGCCCAAGACTTATGTCTTGGAACTTGTATTCATATCCCACTGCTCTTGACTTTTGTGTTCATGATTGCAATTAGTTAAGATAGGCAGTCAGTAATTTGTAACAATTTCCCTCAGTTTTGTTGAGTTTGTTAAGGAACAGCAGTTTAGATTGATACATTAGTTAACTAGATGAAGCGATCATACAACTCTGACAATTGGGGATGGTTCACTGATACCAAAGGACAAACAGGCTATTGGCACGGAATGTGTCTGTCACATTAAAGTTATGGTAGGACTGCATCCTGTTCTCTTGCTGAAATGTTAGAAATCTCTTCTCTGGCTCTTTTCTTCTGGTACATCTGCCATCTGAAAAAGTAACCTCCCTGATGAGGACTGCTGCCTGCAAGGATCATCTGAACCCAAACCCCCATGCCCTTTCTCTTTTGCTGATAAACCCAATTTTTAGGGACTGGTAGCTTGTGTAATCAATTGCCTGAATCCTCTTGGCAAATGATCACGGGTCAGCTCCTAATGAAGTCAGATGACTATTGTCTCCATGTGAAAGATAGTTTTGTTCCTTCCAAGATCAAAAACCTTTAATTTTCAACACTCATAATAGGGTAGTATGGTACCCAATAAATCTTTTATTTACATTTAGAGTCAAAGAGATGTACAGCATGGAAGCAGACCCTTTGGTCCAACTTGTCCATGCCGATCAGATATCTTAAACTCTTCTAGTCCCATTTGCCTGCATTTGGCCTATATCCCTCTAAACCCTTCCTACAGCCAAGTGCCTTTTAAATGCTATAATTGTACAAGCCTTCACCACTTCCTCTGAAAGTTCATTCCATACATGCTCTGTGTGAAACATTTGTCCCTTAAGTCCCTTTTAAATCTTTCCTCTCCCACCTTAAACCTATGCCCTCTAGTTTTGAACTCCCCCACGCCAGGGAAAAGACCTTGCCTATTCACCCTATCCATGCCCCTTTGCTCAAACCCTCCAACCCTGGCAACATACTCGTAAATCTTTGCTGAATGCCTTCAAGTTTCACAACATCCTTACTATAGCAGGAAGACCAGAATTGCATGCAGCGTTCCAAAAGTGGTTTAACCAATGTCCTGTACAGCTGCAGCATGACCTCCCAACTCCTACACTCAATACACTGACCAATAAATGAAAGCATACCAAATGCTTTCTTCACTATCCTGTCTACCTACAACTCCACTTTCAAGGAACAATGAACCTGCACTCCAAGGTCTCGTTGTTCAGCAACACTACCCACGACCTTACCATAAAGTGTATAAGTCCTGCCTTGATTTGCCTTTACAAAGTAGAAGGTTGGATACTACTGCAACACTGTTAAATGTGGTTCAATGCTACTCACATCACTAAATATGGAGCACTACAAGAAAACAACCTTAAAAGAGACCCCAATTTCCAACATCACAGCAGTTGATGGAAGTTAAATTCAATTACTCAATCTGTAACATAAAACAAATCTCAACAATAATGACCATAAAACCCATTAGATTATAATTTAATCTAATCTAATAATGACTATAAAACTATCATTGGTTGTCATAAAAGTGGTTCGCCAATGTCCTTTACAGAAGGAAATCCTCCTTCCTTCCCTAGTCTGGCCAAAATGTACCTCTGAACCACAGAAACGTAGTTGGTTCTTAACTTATGCCTGAAATCAGTTAAGTATAATTAAAAATGGGTAGCTAACACCAACCCATCTAATGGTTGCCCATCCCATGAAAGAATAGAGAAGAAAAAAATGTCAGATCTGAAATTTGTTTTTTATTCATAGTTGTTTGTCAGCATCAGTGTGCAACTTCAGCAGAAAGGACTGCAAGAAGTTTTATGACTTGTAAGGGATGTGAGGTGAAGAATGACTGGCTAGCAGTGGGAATCATAATTCTGCCTCTCTACAGGTGTAGAGAATACATTTCATCATTCTCTACACCTGTACAGCATTCCATTCTGTCACACCTATACACTATACCACACACAATTTGGCTACACCTGTACCACACAGTTTGCTACACCAATAGATAACACCATTCTGCTACATCTGCACACCACACCGTTGACATGCCATTTGATTCGCTATAACAGATTCATTCAATTTATTGTGAAACTGTGATTGGTTGAAACTTTCTTAGTGCAGATGCTAACAGTCTCAGAAGCACAAATTGCTGACAGGGAATAAAATCTAGTTATAATACAGAAGATATAGTTAATCTAATAATGAGAAAATAAATGTAATGTTTAATCATAGCACATCTTCACTATTTTTACAGCTGACCTATTAATTAATTACTATGAAATAATATTAAAAACTACAAAGTCGTTTACTTTATCATTGCAAGGCCTCATGTATGATCTTCGTCTTGAGCTCTCATTGATACGAATCATAAAAGGTGAGGCCCCAATACCAATCCCTGGACAATTTAGCACAGCCAATCCACCTAACCTGCACATCTTTGTACTGGAGAAAGAAACAAGAACACATGAGCATATACAAACTCCACACAGAGAGTCACCTGATGGTGGTAATGAATTTAGGTTCCTGGTGCAGTAAGGCTGCAGTGCTAATCACTGAGCCACCATGCCACCCTACAGCCTTAATGTTAATGCAGCCTTTTCCTTCTACAGTGAAAGCACTCAGTGATGGCTTCATCTTCCTTCCCTGTCCCCTGAGGTAGGCATGCTTCTATTTTAGTGCCATAAAAACTGCATTGCTCAGTTGTTTTCTCTACATGAAGCCTCCCTGTCATCTCAAATAAAATTCCAGTTCTGTTTGATCACCTCTGCCTGGCTTTACCACTACACAGCCCTGTGATAATGTTAAATCCTCCCTTGAATGTAAGAAATCTGATAAGCTCTCTTCTAAGACTCCGACTACAATACAATCCCAAATTAATTGGTTTTTCAGGGTTGCCTCCTCACAATTCTTTGCTTCGCTCTATAACTCATTTATGAATGAATCTATACTCTCTCCTGATCGTGTGAATTTCACCCTTTTGATGATAATCTTTTTCCAAAGGCTAGAATAGTTATCAGAAGCTCTATACTATCTACCTTGAAAAATATAGAAAATAGGAGCAAGCATAGGCCATTCGGCCCTTCCAGCCAACTATTATGTTGCAGTTTTTTCATTAATGCCCTGTCTCACCAAGACATTGTCTCCAAGACTGCCAGCAGTGTACAGCTGAGTCCCAACTTTATGCAGTTTCTTTATATAATCCCAAAGATATTCTGTACCTGGTAAGATTTCAATGTCAGTTCTTCTGCTTCTTGGCTTGACTCAGGTCTTCCATATTTTCAAAGTTTACCAAGAAAGGATTTTTCTCCCCTTTTACTATCTGTTACAGCAATTGAAATAATCCAGGATTGGTGACGTTGTTGATGGTATCCTATTACCTTGTAACCCTGAGTTCTGGAGCATATGTATTCTGAAACTGAAGAATCACATGGTGAGTGGTTACAAAGGCTACTAATCCCCGCTGGATGTAGGTCATTAGCATCTCTTGATATCCATTGGTTTCAGAAACGTTATTAGATATGCTTACTGAGCTGAAAAGTCTTTTTCTTTCATCTGAGTCATGTCCTGTATCACTTTTTTTCTCACATTTTTATTTGCTGCATTTTGAGTCACTAGGCATTTTTTTTTCCCTTCTGTAGAATTTTTATTCACAGATAAGAATGGGAGTATGAGACATCTTGCTCACTCTGAGAGCTGGGTCAGTGTCAAGATCACTCCAGGCGTAAATAAATGGTGACATGATGATGTGATACTGGCCTCCGTGCAATTATTTTAGCTGCTGTTATCAATTATCACTGCGTTTGTCCTTAGAAGTGATTTTGTCTTTTGTTGAAACTAGATGCTGAGGGGTGACCTTATAAAGGTTTATAAAATCATGAAGGCCATGGATAAGATAGACAAAGTTTTTTTTCTCGGGTGGGGGAGTCCAGAACTAGAGGACATAGGTTTAGGGTGAGAGGAGAAAGATATAAAGAGACCTAAGGGGCAACTTTTTCACCCGGAGTGTGATACGTGTATGGAATGAGCTGCCAGAGGATGTGGTGGAGGCTGATACAATTGCAACATTTAAAAGGCATCTGAATGGGTATATGAATAGGAAGGGTTTGGAGGGATGTGGGTCGGGTGCTGGCAGGTGGGACTAGATTGGGTTGGGATATCTGGTCGGTATGGACAGGTTGGACTGAAAGGTTTGTTTTGGTGCTGTACATCTCTATGACTCTAGAGAGATTCCTGGAGTCTAGGTTGTTAGTAAAATTATATTTTTATTTAACATCCTGCTAACTGTTTGTAAGATTCATTCAAGCATGAGGCTGGATACAGAATCATCTCTCCAGAGTATTTGTTGTGTGATTCCTTATCCCACTGATGATGTGTCCCATCCTTAACTTATCAATCCTTTGCACCACAACCAAATAACGTTGAGAATAACATTGCTATTTCATTGAGACTTTTGAGAGTTAAATGAGTGAAAGAACAAATCCATCACTAAATTCTGAAAACACATGAAAGTCAACACATTGGTCAATCAAGATAGTTTACTTCCCTTTTGATGAGTGAGAATTACACCAATCAAGTCACTTGATTGTATATCCCATTTTATTTTTACATGATGTGGGTGTCACTGGCTAGGCCAGCATTTATTTTCCCATCCCTAATTGCCCTTGACCTGAATAGATAACTCGGGCCATTTCAGAGGACAGTTAAGAGACAACTGCATGTTATAGATCTAGAGTCACACTTAGTCAGACCATGTGAGATTTTCTTCCCCAGAGAAAATTAGTAAACCAGATGTGATTTTATAATAATTGACACTGGATACTGGATACTCTTAGACCAGCTTTCTTTCAACTTCAGATCTTTCTTTTTTTTAAAACTGAATTCAAATTTCATGATTGGGGGTCATGGTTGGATTCAAACCCATGTTCCCAGAGTATTTGGCTGACATTTTGGATTCTAGCCCCAGTGACATTACTACACCACCGATGCCTCCCTCTTCTAGTTGTCATTTCCTTCAGACTAAGCTGAACTTCCCTATTCATTTGAGCTCTTTAACCAAAGCTGCACGTGCACCCACAGCAAGTACTGGATAGACCCAAAGCTAACAATCTGTCATCCTAATTGTACGAACCGTGCTCTTGTCTCAGCCACAAGCATAAGGTTACAGACTCACACTTTTTTTCATCCTCTTCCTCATATCCTTGGTTGGCCTACATTGTTTCAAATTCAATAAAACCTCAATTTTTATACACTCCCAATACTTGTTTCAAGTCTATCCAAGGCAACATTGTTCTCTATCTTCATAACATTAAAAATCACACAATGCCAGGTAATAGTCCAACAGGTTTATTTGGAAGCACTTGCTTACGGAGAGCCGCTCCTTCATCAGGTGGTTGTGGAGCATAAGATCATAGAACACAGAATGTATAGCAAACGTTTACAGTGTGATGTAACTAAAATTATATATTAAGAAAGACTTGGATTGTTTGCTTAGTCTCTCATCTTTTAGAATAGGCATGTTAATCTCAGTTCTTTCATATGTAAATTCTAGAACTTTCTTAAAGTTATATTTTCAAGTGAACTTTCGCAATAGGTGCCATGTTGACTCAGATAATGCATTAAATGTGTGAGGTGCCCTGTGTGAGGCTGTCTGTACTTCAATTTTCAGACTGATTCTAATCTAAAAAATGGCTTTACAGAATCTTACATTGATTCATGCAGTTTTTGAACAAAATAAAATGTAATTCTGCAAGTATAAATTCACCCCAGAAACTAACATGTCCGTGTGTGTGTGCGCATCCGTGGGGGGGGGGGGGGGGGGGGGGGGAGTGAGTTTTTATAAAAGAGTATGTGCATGTGTATGAGTGTAAGTGTAAAGGGGTATTAGTCTGTGAGAGGCTGCATGTGGGAGTGTATGTGTGAGCGTATGAGAGAGGGTCTGTGTGTGTGTATACGTAGTTCAGTGGGGTCACCTATTGTGTGACATGAACCCAAGGTCCTGGTTGAGGCCATCACCATAGGTACCAAACTTGGCTATCAGCCTCTGCTTGGCCACTTTGCATTGTTGCCTGTCCCAAAGACTGCCTTGGAGGACAGTCACCCAAAGGTCCGAGGTTGAATGTCCCAGACCGCTGAAATGTTCTCCGACTGGGAGGGAACACTCCTGTCTGTTGATTGATGGGCGGTGTCTGTTCATCCGTTGCCGTAGCCTCTGCTCGGTTTCATCAATGTACCATGCCTCAGAGCATCCTTGCCTGCAGCGTATGAGATAGGCAACATTAGCTGAGTCACATGAGTACCTGCCATGTACATGGTGGGAGTTGTCCACACGTGTAATGGTGGTATACGTGTTGACACTCTGACATGTCTTGCAGTGTCTACCATGACAAGGTTATATGGTATTGTCCTAGAAGCCAGGCAGTTTGCTGTGAACAATTACCTGTTTGAGGTTTAGTCGTTGTTTAAAGGCGAGAAGTGCAGGCATGGGGAGGGTCATGGCAAGGTGCTCATCCTCTTTGATAATGTGTTACAGATTGGAAGAACATGGCATAGTTTTTCGGCTGCTGGGAAATACTGGACAACGAAGGGTACCCTGTTGGTTGCAGCTCGTGCCTGAGGAAATCATTACGGTTTCTTGCTGTGGCACGTTGGAACTGGTGGTCAATGAGTTGAGCATCGTACTTTGTTCCTATGAGGATATCCTTGAGTACTTCCAGGTGCCCATCATGTTTCTCCTCATCTGAACAGATCCTGTGTATGCGTAGGGCTTGTCTGGAGGGGATGGCTGTTTTAATATGTTTCCAGGGTGGAAGCTGGAGAAGTGTAGCATTGTGAGGTTATCCTTGAGTTTGCAATAGAGTGAGGTACTGAGATGCCCATCTTGATGGAGATACATTTGTCCAAGAATGAGATAGATACTAGAGAGTAGTCCATAGTGAGTTTGGTGAGATGGTGTAATCCACTCAAATCTCTCCTCATACGATAGTCCCACTATGCCTGGTATCAGCCTCATGAACGTTCTCTGGACTGCTTATGGAGTGATGCCATCTTCAATTCACCTACTGCATGCCTTCTATCTTGATACTCCATATAGTGCAAGCTTCCTGAACCAGATCTGCCAGCAGCTATTCTTTAGATCAAGGAACGAGGAAGCACAGGAAGTTACTAATATGCAACAAACGCTATCTGTCAAAAGGCAGGCTTTGAAATGCCAGGACAAAAGTTGTCCTCAGTAAATAGGTTCAAGACAGGACAGGCTCTCAATACAGAGTGAAAGTGAGGACTGCGGATGCTGGAGATCAGAGTCAAGATTAGAATGGTGCTGGAAAAGCACAGCAGTTCAAGCAGCACCCAAGGAGCAGGAAATCGACCTTTTGGGCTTTTGCCCCAAACGTCGGTTTTCCTGCTCCTCGGGTGCTGCTTGACATGCTGTGCTTTTCCAGCACCATTCTAATCTAGGCTCTCAATACAACCAACCATGACAGGTGTCTCAGGGCAAAATTTCATGCCCTTGTGAAGAGACACAACAATGTTGTACATCACTGAGAATTATTCTGCTGCAGATTAGGACAGTGTTTGAGACTGAAAAACTCACAACCTTGACAGATATATGAATGAGCACTTGAAATGTCATAATATTGAAGGCTTTAAACCAAGTGCTGGAAAGTGGAATTAGTAGAAATTGATGATAGCTTTTTTTTGGGTCAGTGCAGATTGAATGAGTCAAAGGACCTCTCCTGTATTGTATGACTCTCTAACTGAGTGGTGGACTAACCATCTTAAACTCAATAATAACCATGATGTGGAGGTGCTGGTGTTGCATTTGGGTCACCACCTCAGCTGATGAAGGAACAGCACTCCAAAAGCTCATGATTTCAAAAAAATCTGCTGGACTATAACCTGGTGTCATGTGACTTCTGACCTCATCTTAAACTCAGCAAAGGAGGAGGGGTAGCTTGTCCCCACTTGAATCCACTAAATAACAAAAAACAATTGAATGTATATTGTATAGAAAACAGAAAATACAAACAGTATTAATTCCATGTGAAATGATTCTGATATACACTCATGGTATAACTTTATTAACCCATTTTCACCAGATTTACTATACTCTGTTGAGGTTTGCCATGGAAACAGTTCTCAGCCATAATTCCAAAGCTACTGCGAGTATGGCCCCAAAGTTTATCAAACTTCTCTTGAAAGACTAAAAGCTTTTTGTAGCAAACAGCAGACTGAAAATAAAAAAAATTCTATATTTTGACAAGACTTGTGAAGATGATTTTTATTGACTTTTCTTGAAAGGCCACTTTTTGCACTGAGGACAAAGGTATTCTTTTTCTTTATTTTCATATTTTTTATGATTTTGCAAATTGTAAACTAAAGTCAAATTCACTTGTGGCAAGATTAGTGGAACAACAAATTTAATTTTCATGTCTGTCATGAGGTCATCGTGAATGCACTTTAAAATCATGAAATCAACACAAATACAACATTTCAATGATAAAAACAAAAGTCAGCAAATATACATTTTTCTCTTTCGAATATCTTTCTGAAAGGTTATTTTATTTATTTGATCACAACTGTTCCTGTTTCAATCCCACATAATTTTGTTGTTACCACTGGAGTAATAACTCTTGAACTTAAAACACACCATGACTAACATTACAAATTCATTATTCCGGTAATATCTCTGGTGATACAAAGGAAATGCTGAAGTTCATCAAGCACACTAACACTAAAAATAAATTGATCATCAAATACTCCCACTGCTTCATTTACTAAATAAATAGCGTCAGCACTCACCAAGCAAATGGAGCGTATTTCATCACGCTCTTGGATTGAGCTTTGTAGGTGGTTAACAGCCTTTGGAGAGTCATGAGATGAGGTACTCACTGCAGAATTCCCAGTCTCTGATCTGCTTTTGTAGCAGCAGTTGTTATACAGCTAGTCCAGTTACTTTTCTGATCAGTGGGTAACCTCTAGGATATGGGGAATTCAGCAATGAAACTACCTGTGAATGTCAAAGCAGCACAGATTTCAGCTTGATGTTACATAAACTATCTGTTTGAATCAAGATTGAAATTAAAAAAACAAACACATGGAATAAATCCCATCCATAACACGTAAAAAAGATGCCAAAATGGACACAGGTTATTGGAGGCAGCTCAGAGAAGGTTCATCAGCATGATCCCTGGTATGGAGGGATTGTCTTATGAGCAAAGGTTAAACAGCTTGGGACACTACTCACTGGAGTTTAGAAGAATGAGAGGTGATGTCATTGAAACATATTGGATTCTTAAGGGGTTTGACAGGGTCAATGCTGAGATGATGTTTCCCCTCAAGGGACAATGTAGGACCAGGGGGCATAGACGAGAATAAAGGGGCACCATTCTCAGACTGGGATGAGGAAAACATTCCTCTCTCAGGGGGTTGTGAGACTTTGCTACTTCTTGCTACAGATTGCTGTGGGGACAGAGTCATTGTGAATATTTAAGGCTGGGATACATCGATTCTTTACAGGTAGGCAAATCAAAGGGTATAAGGAAAGGGCAGAAAGTGGACACAAAGGGTATCAGATCAGCTGTGATCCTATTCATAATGATACAGGCTTGACAGGTCGAATGGCCTACGCCTGGTCTTATTTCTTATGGTCTTTTCTGAGAGAGGAGGAAAATGCATTCGGTATAGAGAATTTGAGACTTGCCTAAGCACTGGATACATAGAAAGATAGAAAGATAGAAAAGACTGCAGCCTTTGAGTCTGCTGTGCCATTTAATGTGATCATAACTGATTATCCAGCTCAGTTACCGTTCCTGCTTTGTTCACACACGCTTGATCCCTTTAACCCTCAGAACATAAATTCCATAGGATCATTGCTGTTTGGATGAAGAAATTTCCTCATTTCAGTCCTTTTCATTTAATTCATTCACACAATGAGTGCATCACTGACCAAGCCAGCATTTATTAATTATCAACCTCAAAGAGCACTGGAGTCAAATGTAGTCCAGACCAGGTAAGGACAACAGAATTTCCTCCGTAAATGAGTATGTGAACCCAATGTGGTTTTCACAACAATTGTTTCATGGTCATCATTAGATTCCTAATTCCAGATTTAAATTTAGTTCAAGTTCCACCATCAGCCTTGGCAGGATTTGAACCCTGGTCCTTACTACATTATCTGGGTCTCTGGATTAATAGTCAAAAAGTGTGATGCTGGAAAAGCACAACCAGTCAGGCATCAGGAGTGAAGAGCTTATGCTCAAAACATTGACTGTCCTATTCCCCAGGTGCTGCCTGATCTGCTGAGCCTTTCCAGCACCACACTTTTTGACTCTGACTCTCCAGCATCTGCAGTCCTCACTTTCTCCTCTCTGGATTAATAGCCCACCAATAATAACAATAGACCATCACCTCCCCTCAGTGGTTTTAAACAGTGATCTCTGGTTCTGGACGCCCCAGTTATTGGGAAAATCCTTGTAGCATTTATCCTGTCTAGTCATGTTCAATTTTCTTGGATTCTATGAGATCCCCCTCAATCTTCTAAACTCCAGTGAACATAATTCTAACTGATCCAGTATCTTTTCGTATGTCAGTTCTGCCATCAGAAGAACCATATGAAGAGAGCGAATGTTCTCTGATTAAAGGGTGAAGACATGTTTGTACGTGTCTGGAATGCTGTAGAAGTCACACTGGCTCCTTGACAATCAATCTGCCCCTTTTACCATTCAATAACTTCTTATTGTTTTTAATGAGGAGAGTTGAACCCCAAACATTTGTTCTGCATCTGTAATGATCACCATCTGATAATAGTGATTTTGTTATTTTCTGCATCAATCCTCATTTGGTATCCTTCATGGGGTCAATGTTAAGGGCAAGATCACTAAGTTGCAATGACTAAATAAGTCAAAGGTTTATTGGATTTGCAGCTTAGACTCTGAGTAAAATTCGAGGAGTAACATTCTAAGGCTGCATCCATTTATCATTGAGACCACAGATTTTTCCTGAGTCAAATTCAATTATTGAAGCATTGTAATTTTTGCAGATTGCCTGTGAACAAATCCCATGAGTCTGTTTTTTTTTCTTGAAAATTATTAATTGATAGCTTTGTTCTTGCACCCAAGCCCAGTCTGCTGTCAATTCTCAAGAACATGTAAACTCTGGTGAGGTAAATGACCAGCACTAACTCAATTTCTACTGGTTTTTGCACATTAAAGTAGTGGGTAATTCATTTCCTGACTCCCCAAAGCCATCTACAAGGTGCAAGTCAGCAATGTGATAGAGTACTCCCCATTTGTCTGGATGGTGCATCTCCAACAACACTCAGGAAGCTTGACACCATCCAGAACCAAGAAGCCTGCTTGATTGGCACCACATCCACAAACATTCACTCACTCCATCATTGATGCTCAGTACCAGTGTTTTTACCATCTACAAGATGCCCTGCAGATGTTCACCAAGGTTCCTTAGATAGTATCTTCCAAACCCAAATACACTATCAACTCGAAGGACAAGAACAGCAGATTAATGGGAACACCACTTACTGCAAATTCCTCTGCAAGTCATGTATCATCCTGACTTGGAAATATGTCAATATTCCTTCATCATCACTGGATTGAACCCTGGAACTCCCTCCTTAAAGATATTATGAGCCTACCTACATAGATTTTGGCTGAACTCCACTTTACCACCTACCCGCGCCCCAAATAACCTTTGATCCCCTTGTTAGTCAAGAATTTATTTGCCCAATTTATCTTCCACATCTTAACAGGTATCATCACGCTTAAGCAAGGGGAATACTGAACTGTTCTCAGGAATATTGTGCATATTTCTACTCTGATAACAGAAATTAACTTTGCATTATTGACACATTATTTTTGGTATTCATTCACAGATGAGGACATAACTGCCTGGACCAGAGTGCAGTTAAGAGTCAACCACATTGCTATGGATCGGGAGTCACATGTAGGCCAGAACAGGTAAGGATGGCAGATTTCCTTCCCGAGATGACATTAGTGAACCATTGATTTTACCTGACATTTAGCAACAGTTTCATGATCATCATTTGTCTCTTAATTCCAACGTTTGCCATAATGGGATTTGAACCCAGCTCTCAAATCATAACCTGGATCACTAGATTAACAGATTAGCAATAATTACATTAGGCTATCACCTTCCCTTGCTGCAATTGATTCAATTTGATAATTTTTATCGCATTCTCAATTCGACCATGGTAACATTCTAATCTATTTATGTAACCTCAGGACAATTTCTGAGATGTCTGAACTTCCACAAGCTTCTTCTATAATTCTACCATCGACAATTGAGCCTTCAATGCTTCCTCAGCATGAATCTGAGGTGGTTCCTTCTTAAACTCCCCTGCCTCTTTAACTTGCTCTCTCTGCTTTTGAGACAATCCTTAAAACCTGTGACTTTGATGACATCTTTGATCAGCTAATCTAAAATCAATTTGTGCAACTCAGTGTCCAATTCTGTCTGGTAATCATCCCAGTAACATACCTGGATAAGTTTTACTGCAAGTCGGGTTCTATATAAATGCATGTTCTACTTGTCATTGACCTCAGCATGGCATAGAGAAAGGGCTAAATTTGGGAGCTGTTCCCCTAACTTTCTGTGATACATATTCTTGTTAGCAACTTGGTGTCCAGGTGCAGAAAAATTTGGTGTAGCACAGATAACTTAAAAGTTTACTTTGAAATTGATCTCCTTAATCTCAAGGGTGGCGTGGTTACATTTTAAAAATTGCACATAATAAAATATTATGCACATCTACAAATCTTAAGGAAAATAGCTAGAAGCAACATTTGATCTGTTCATTTGCGACATAAGAACTCAAGCATGGCAGTGGTAGTTTCATATTGCCACTTCTTTCTGGATGAGCATACTTAGAAAATAGCCTAAAGGCATATTCAACAGTCTATGTTTTTGTAATTTTGCAATCAGCAGCAATGTTTTCCTCTTTTAGAAAAAAAAAGTTGCATTAAAATTGGTAAGTGTATTGATTCAGACTGCCAAATGTTCAGAATGAAGGGATTACATTTCAAACAGCTAAAACTAGGTTATGTTAAACAAGTTATTCTGAATTTTACATTTAAGGCTTCTACTTATGTATACATTCTTGTATTGAACCATTCACTTCATCAAACATCCAAATTTGTATAGAGCCTCTAAACTGCTTCATAGTGGGTGAAAATCTTCTGCAGTGTCATCAGTGCAATGTGAATGACTCCCAGGGTGGGCAAAAAGTTAGGTACACTTCAGCCTGAGGGACTGTAGGAATGCAAGATTTGGCTGGGGTGTTGCATGAATATATCCATAGGAGGGAAGTGATGGCCTAATGGTATTATCACTAACTATTAATTTAGAGACCCTTGTAATGTTCTATAGATCTAGGTTAAAATCCTGCCATGGCTGATGGTAGAGTTTGAATTCAAGAAATATCTGGAATTAGGAGTCTAATGATGACGATGTAACAAATGTCAGGGAAAATCCCATCTGGTTCCCTAATGTCCTTTAAGGAAGGAAATTACTGTCCTTACCTGGTCTGGCCTACATGTGACTCCAGACCTGCAGCAATGTTGTTGACATTTAAGTGACCTTTGGGCAATTAAGGATGGGCAATAAATGTTGGCCTGGCCAGTGACACCTGCAAGAATGAATACAAAAATAAAAGCTAGAGCTCAGAAACGGGAGGGGTGGAATTGGGGGGGGAGGGTGGAATCGGGGGTGGAGCAAAGAAAAGACTGGAATACAGGGGAACCTCAATTATCCGAACGTGATGGGCGGGCACTATTTCGTTCAGGTAATCGATTGTTTGGCTAATCGATTAAATGCCTTTGCTCTGGGGCTCAGAGTTTTTAAAGTCTGCTCCCCGTTCAGGAGACTGCAGCAGCACACAGCACGCGAGGCCCCGTGTCCAACCCCGTCCGACACCGTCCCCCCACCCAAACCCTGTGCAACTCCTTCCCCTGCCCCATACCACCCCCTGCCCCAAAACCCCATGCAACACCATCCCCCGCTCCAAAACCTGTTCAATACTGCCCCCCCCACCTTTTCGCCGGGGCAGCTGGACTAGACACCAACAAGACTGCTGAAGTAACCTTTGTGGGGTAAGTCTCCAAATAACACGCACACAACCACACACACAACTTTTTACTGCAACATTTTTACAGGTTCCACCTTTGCCCTGTACAGGACAATGTTGGAGAGATTATGTGGGAAATGTGGGTTTAAGGTACACCCCTGTGTAGAACTCCAGGGAAAGTGTGGAGAGAGGGAGAGGGCGGGCAGTCAGTCATTTGGAGACAGTGCCTGTTTAATCACTGTAAACAAAAGATGGGATCACTTGGAAACATGTCTTTGATGCAATGTTTCCATCAGGACCTCAAGATCTCCTGCAGATAATCCAGTTTTGGGATAATTGGTATTTGGATAATCGAGGTCCTTCTGTGTATGACTGGAGTAGGATTGGTACCATCTGACGTTACACCTGCATCCTGGGTTGAGATGGCCTCCGTCCTCTGACCCAAGCTGACCCAAGCTGGAGTACTGCTTTCTTCTCTCTCATGTTGCATTGTCTCAGTACTGTGCATGAAACATAGCAGCATGGGGACAAGTTCTGCAAGCACAAGTGAAATCCAAGGCAGATACCATGCAGGGAATGTCAGATTCAGAATGTTGGACATCCCCCAAATCCTGCGAGAATCCCAATAAAATCCAGGGTGGGTTGGTCACCCTGAGTCAGCGTTCATGTTGTAGGAAGTGTGACAGCTAATATGTACATAGCAGGGTTACACAAACCCCAGTGTGGCAGTAACCAGGGCAACCTGTTTTAGTGATGTTCATTGAGAATTAATTATTGCCCAGGACACCAAGAAGAATTCCCCAACTCCTCTTCAACATTGAATGCTGGGATCTTTTACATTCATCAATCGCCTTTATGCTCTACTACCGTTCCTTATGAAAGGACAGACAGACAATTTAGCTTGTGTATCATGGAATGCAATGGCCTTTAGTACTGCACTTCCAGCTTTGTTCCTACAATGGTACATTAACATACAGCTTGCTGGCACAGAGGCACTAGTGCTTTCACTAAGGTGAGAGCTAAAATGCTCTAAAACAGAAACAGGAACAGGGTAGTGTACCTGGCCCTTCATGTCTGGTCTACCTTCAATGAGGCCATGGCTGATCCGTACCTTAACTCCTGGTATAGCCTTTCATGACACTAAGGTATTCCTAAATTTGCTCCATATTTTTTTCTTAATAGTGTTCCTCCAGCATATGTACCTTTGTTTATGTTAATCAGAAATTAGAACTTAATTTGCACATACTCCTACTTAACATCTGTCAAAAACCAATGGATAAATGAATTCTCTAGTGACAACCATGTCCAAACATACAGGTTTTTCTGGCCTTCCCTGGGTTGGATATTTAAGTTCCTGATGACAGCTGAAGGGTGGGAAATACTCACATTGAATAAAAGCCCAAAATCTCTAGAGCATGGAAACAGACCCATCGGTCCAACCCATTCATGCTGACCAGATATCCCAACCCAATCTAGTCCCACCTGCCAGCACCCGGCCCATATCCCTCCAAACCCTTCCTATTCATATGCTCATCCAAATGCCTCTTAAATGTTGCAATTGTACCAGCCTCCACCACATCCTCTGGCAACTCATTCCATACACATACCACCCTCTGCATGAAAACGTTGCCCTGTAGGTCTCTTTTATATCTTTCCCCTCTTACCCTAAACCTATGCCCTCTAGTTCTGAACTCCCCGAACCCAGGGAAAACTCTTTGCCTATTTATCCTATCCATGCCCCTCATAATTTTGTAAACCTCTATAAGGTCACCTCTCAGCCTCTGCTTCTCCAGGGAAAATAGCCCCAGCCTGTTCAGCCTCTCCCTATAGTTCAAATCCTCCAACCCTGGTAACATCCTTGTAAATCTTTTCTGAACCCTTTCAAGTTTCACAACTTCTTTCAATAGGAAGGAGACCAGAACTGCACGCAATATTCCAACAGTGGCCTAACCAATATCCTGTACAGCCGCAACAACATGACCACCCAACACCTGTACTCAATACTCTGACCAATAAAGGAAAGCATACCAAACGCCTTCTTCACTATCCTATCTACCTGCGACTCCACTTTCAAGGAGCTATGAACCTGCACTCCAAGGTCTCTTTGTTCAGCAACACTCCCTAGGATCTTACCATTAAGTGCATAAGTCCTGCTAAGATTTGCTTTCCCAAAATGCAGCACCTCGCATTTATCTCAATTAAACTCCATCTGCCACTTCTCAGCCCATTGGCCACTTCTCAGCCTGGTCAAGATCCTGTTGTAATCTGAGGTAACCCTCTTCACTGTCCAATACATCTCCAACTTTGGTGCCATCTGCAAACTTACTAACTGTACCTCTTATGCTCGCATCCAAATCATTTATGTGAATGACAAAAAGTAGAGGATCCAGCACCGATCCTGGTGGCACTCCACTGGTCACAGGCCTCCAGGCTGAAAAACATCCCTCCACCAACACCCTCTGTCTTCTACCTTTGAGCCAGTTCTGTATCCAAATGGCTAGTTCTCCCTGTATTCCATGAGATCTAACCTTGCTAATCTACTTGAAATTAAATTGTACAGATAACAACAACTGTTGCTGAGAATGCAAATTCAAAGTAGATATTCACAGATTACAAAGTCTTATACTTTAAAATATGTTGAGGATGGAATGCCAACAATGCCATTTTCTGACTAAATACATGGTAAGGTAAAAAAAATTCATTAACTTTATAAAATGCAAGCGTTCCTTTTTTACACAGTGAGTGATTAGGATCTCCAATGCATTAGATGAGAGAGTAGTGGAGGCAATTCCAATTCCTGAAGAAGGGCTCATGCCTGAAACGTCGATTCTCCTGCTCCTTGGATGCTGCCTGACCTGCTGCGCTTTTCCAGCAACACATTTTCAGCAATTCCAATCATGCCTTTCAGCATAAATTGAGTAACTATCTAAGGAGAAATATATTACAGGGCCGCAGAGAAAAAGCAGGAGAGTAGGGTTAGCAGGGTGGGCTGAAAGACCTCCGATTATGCTGTAACCATTCCCTGACTCTATCAAAGGCTAGTGCCCAATAGTAGGATTGTGAGAAATTTTCATTTATTAACCTGTCACAATGCTTGAGAAAAATGGAAAATCTGGGAGAATCTTAAGGATCTGGGTCAAGTGCACGTGACCCTTGAATTGGTTTAAGATTGCGATTTATTAAGCAGTTCCATTAATTAGATAAAGTCGACAATACCTATTGTAACCTGAAATCTTCCATTGTTGTCATATTTTTGCTTCACCAGCCAAATGCTAAGGACCCTTTTCCAAAAAAAAACATTGATTGGTAAGTGAACCAACATCCAACTGAGCTTGTGAATGTGAAGATTTCACCAGATCAGGAGCATGGGTGATTGTCAGGACCCCATTCTCAAAGCGAAAGATGGTTGCTTGCATTTGTAAAGGTAAAGTCATCATTGTCCGAGCAGGCTCTAGGGCTGCTATCTTATTGGGGAGAGAGAGAGAGAGAGAGAGAGTGTGTATGTGAGAGAGAGAGAGATGATTGGTAGCGAGTTTAAACTAAGGCTCACCACAGTCGCAGGTGAGGGAGAAGATTGAGAAGGAGATTCCTTCATTGTAATCAACAGCTGATGTGAAAACGGAGCCTTCACAATTTGTGTCACTCGGCATTGGGGAACCAGCCGTCCACCTAAATGCACTAACTGCCCCCCTAACCTGATTTACTATATAATTTTGCCCCAATTTCCCAGTCTTAATTTAACTATTATACTGTCAATGTTTGCATTTTTATTTTATTCCTGGCTTTTTTCAAAACCTAATGAAGAAATAAGGACTTATAACTTGGTACTTATCTCTAAGATGTCACCTCATGCGGTGACATTATACACTTTTCACTGTACTCCTGTACTTTTGAGTTTGAGGATGTGACAATAGAATCAAAACCAAAACATCAAATCAAAAATATGCCCTTTATTATGTGTGTTATCTGTCAGCTCAGATATAGCACAACCTCATGCAATTCAGTGTTTCAGTCACCACGTCAGAAAACCCCCTCTTACAAAGTGAGTATAATGTCGTCCTTCATTCATCCACTAATATTGATTCTGATGATGGACCTTAAATGTTAACTTCCCATAGATCCTGCCAAACTTCAATTTGCTGCCTTTATTTCAGATTTCCAGGATTTACTCTTGTTGACATAGTGCACAACTGAAACTGCTCATTTAATTCAAGTCCCTGATTTGAGAAAGAAAAGCTTCCATCTTATTATTCAGGGTTTGGATTAAGGTTTAGTTTCCACCACCACCACCACCACCACCAACGCCACCCCCCACCCCCCCCCCCCCTTCCCCACCCCCATCACAGTTTGCATATTTCAGTTATAAGAGATCATAACATTTCATTTTTGGTCTGTGGATTGAAAATGTGAAGAATGAATTTAAAAAAAGAGAGAATGTACAAGGAGTTATTTGCAACTTGGAAAGGAAGTGAAACTAATAGAGTGCACATGAAATAATGTATCGAGGTTTGTTCAATATATCGCTTCAGTTGCATGACACTGTGATCTTTTGCTATAAATTTCGCATCTGATGACCCTCTCCACTAGCTACCTGATGAAGGAGCAATGCTCTGAAAGCTACTACTCCCAAATAAACATGTTGGACTATAATCTGGTGTGTTATTTTTAACAATTGTTCACTCCAGTCCAACATTGGCACCTCCACATCATTGCTTTTTGAGGTCATTGAGTCCAGGTGATTAGATGGTTTTTGTTGTGAGATCAGGAGGGCTCAATATAGTGACAACCTCTGACTGGTCAGACTGCATTTATGGCAGACCCTGTGAGGAAAGTACAGAGGGAGCAAATAAACCTCCAAGAAGTTGGTTGCATCAAGACCTCTGTCTGCCCCCTTTCTCCAAGACTCACTCTCCAATTCTCTGTCAAACCAGGAGGAAAACTGCACACAGAGATGCTGAAAAAAATCATTCTAAAATCCAAAGGGAGAAAAAAGACCAAACGATCAACCAGTGATTTAGAGATGGATCTAACTGTGCAGGTTACCAATGTGGTATCTTCAAAGAACCAAAAGAATTGTGAAAGTATTCCATCCAATGGTTTGTGATTTGGATTGATGATCCAGAATTGTGCTACCCTTTTATTTCCCATTCATAATATTTGCACCTTGCCTCTTTTTGTGTGTGTGTCTGTGTGAGATGGTGATTGTGTAAGTGTGTGTGCATGCCTGTGTGTGTGTGCAGTTGTGCATATGTGTGTGTATGTTGTGGTTGCGGGGGCGGGGTGGTGAGGCATTTATAAGGGGTAACGTTTCAGTTACAAAGATTATAAATCCTTTTCTTTTCCTGGTCTTGTTAAAATTGTGTGTCACAATAAAGTACCAGTCAGTCAGGCAAATTGGGCTTTTGCTAGTCTGATCACATTTTCACGTCAGTGATGACTTAATAGGGGGCTTGTTATCAAAGCATTTCCCAAGTGAGCCATGACATAGTGTATTAACTCACAACAGTATATCATTCAGTCCTTTTATTTTTGCCTTCATTCCTCCCTCCAGTTCTGACCACTGTTATATAAATTCAATAGTCCTTATAAAATATATTTTCTTTGTACTGGATTTCATTGGATTTGATTCCTGTCTTAGCATTCAATTTTTAAAAATTTGTGTCTGGCCAAAAGATCTTCTATACCACTGCGAAAGGAAAAGTCACAGGATGAGGAATTAAGAGATTCTTCAGTTCAAACTAACAAACTAGATGGCTGATTTGGGGATTCAGTGATTTTATTTCATTCTTAAATGCTTTTCTAACGCTGCAAATGACATCATAGATTCTCAATGTTTCCGAACTCTCACAATAAGATGATAAACATATCCAACAGGTGAGATTTATTTCTGACAACACAATGAGATAACCCTTTTGATTGCAGAACCGATAGGAGCCCCATGTTGCTTCTGAGAAAGAGGTCTGATGCTATTTGAATGCCCTCAGTCATTCCACTGAGTGGAAAAACCAATTTATTAATGACTGGGAAAATAACACACTGGAGCTTCATTTTGAAGGGTACAAGATGAGTCAGACTAAAATTTCTCAAACTGAGGGCCCCTCTGTTCTGTCAGGTGGATGTTAAGGATGCCATCACATTAAATAATGAAGATTAGGGGAGTTCTCAATAATATCACAGATAATAATAATAATGTCTACAATCACCATAAGAAAAAAAGGTGTGTGGGCACTTAAACAAAAACAGAAATTGCTTGAGAAACTCTGCAGGTCTGAAGCATCTGTGGAGAGAAATCAGAGTTAATGCTTTGAGTCAAGTAGGATCATGCTGTGACTAAATTTTGCTCATACATTTTGGACACTATAACAGGGACGACATGCGAAAAGTACTTTATTGGCTATAAACCAGTGTGGGATGCCTGAAGGTTTGTAAAAAAGGTGTTTCATGAGTACAAGATGATTTTTTTAAATTGTAAAAAGCAGCCGAGCAGAATTCAATTTGAAGTGAGGCTCTTGATACAGACTCATGAGTCTGGATCAGAGAAGTCAACACTGAAATCAGTTTGCCTAAGTTTATTTTGGATGGAATCTAGTGCAGCAGAATTTGTGGCAGAGGAGCTGAAGAAAGAAATAGGAGGTGTGTATCAGAGGCCTGGTAACAGGAACTGAGGGTAAGTATATGCAGCTGATGGGTGAAGTAACTCTACACAGGCCAGTATGTTGTCACCAAGTCACTCTTTAGTTACACATGCATCGTACATGGCACTGATGAGCTAACTCAGAGCTGGCTCCTAAAGTGAGCAGACCCTGACCATTCTGTTTATTTTCTTTTTTCTTTTTTTTTGACACTCCTGTTTTTTTTCCTTTTTTTTAACCCCCACACTACCACCTAACTGCGGTAGTGCTTATTTTTTCCCCAGCACCCATGGTGTGTGTATGTGCAGGTGTGAGACACAGTGAGAGACACAAAGTGCACGAATCTTTATTCAATTTCCACCACCAGGAAGATAGGAAAACACCCGAGTGGCCAGTGACAAGCAGTGCCCTTCACATCAAAGGGCAGTGCTGTGTGATCAAACAGTGAAGGGGAGGGCAGGAACTAAATCAAAATAGAGTTGGAGGGGGAAATAATGCACTCCACTCCCCGCAGTGCCCACCTCTCCCTGAACAACTCCAGGGTGTTGATGGACACCGCATGCTCCTTCTCCAAGGACACCCGGGACCATTCTGTTTATTTTATTTTTTTTTCTTTGTCTTTTTTTTCTTCTTTTTTTATATCCCCCACACTACCACCTAAGTGCGGTAGTGCTTATTTTTTCCTCAGCACCCATGGTGTGTGTGTGCAGGTGTGAGACACAGTGAAAGTCACAAAGTGCACAAATCTTTATTCAATTTCCACCACCAGGAAGATAGGAAAACACCCGGGTGGCCAGTGACAAACACTCCATTCTGTTTATATCTGTCAGGCAGGACTCCCTGATTGGACCATGTTAATAGCCCTATCAGGAAACTCATATTCAATAAGACCCATCTGGCTGACATTCCAATCACTACAATGGGAAAGTGTAAGTTTCTAAAGTTAAACATCACAACTCACCAGGCTATAGTCCAACAGGTTTATTTGGAAGCCCTAGCTTTCAGAGCACTGCTTCTTCATCAGGTCTTTGTGAAGGAGCAGCGCTCCAAAAGCTAATGCTTCCAAATGAACCTGTTTGACTATAACCTGGTGTTGTGTGATGTTTAACTTTGTATACCTCAGTCCAACACCGGCATATCCAAATCATAAGTTTCCAAAGAAAGATTTGACCATTTACATTAGTTCAATTTAATTTCTGGTGCCCCAGTAAAAGTTTTGAGTTAACCCCTTCAAAGCTACTTGGTTAAGTTATTTCAAATTTGATAGAAATAAACATCCTGATGAAGTGTCAGTGACACTTCCTCAGATCAGGAAACCATTTCCTTTCTTGAGATGAATCACCTTCAGTTTTCATGAATACCCTGCTGAGTTTCTCCAGCATTTCCTGTTTATATTTCAGATCTCCAGCATCCACAGTGTTTTGCTTTTACACCAGTCGATTACTGACAGTTTTAGTATTGGATCGATAAATTGTTAACATTTCACCCTTAATCTGAGAGGTGTAAACTGATCTGAGTTTTAGAAAAATCCCTGACTGGCTCTCATTGAAAATTATCCTCAACTAGATAATCTAAATCCCTTCACTGCCAGATAATACATGAAGAATACAAAAACAGGGCTTGAAACCTTCCTTTTTACCTCATTTAGGATTAACCCCAGGCTTTAATTATAATTTGTTGTTTCAATACAATTTGCTATAAGAACATGGTAAAAGCCAATTTGACAGGATCTGTCTGTTTGAGTATATTGTCTCTTATCCTAAGACACGGAATGTTCATTTCATCTTAAGCATGAACAAGCCCTTATTCATAGTGGCCCTACAGTTTTAGTGGTAAGGTAAGCATTACTGCTAACAGACCCTCAAGGAGTTTTGTTCCTGACCTTTTCAATCTGTTTTAATCGTACATTTTAAATGACAGACAGTTAATAATGTAATTAGTTGTAATTAATAAACGTACGGTCTTTTTCTACTGCTGATTGTGAATTATTTATCCTTCAGTTATATTATAATTGAGGTGCATCTTCTGATTAATCACCAGAATGGTTGATGGTTACTCATAATTCTGATTTGGCAGGGTTCTGTTAGTGCGTCAAAATCAAAATGATTTCTGTCTTCAAACAAAATGACATCTCAGGCTTTTCTTCAGACATTACCACTGCACCACAAAAGCCCCCTCTTTGACTCTATAAGCAATTAGAGTGCACATGTCTCTAAAACCAGCCATATTAAACAATTAAATATAAAACTGAAAGTCTAAAACTCAGATCTGTTTATACCTGCCCAGGTTAAGGATGATATATTAATAACCTATTGATCCATCACTAAAATTGTCATTCATTGACTGGTATAAAAGCAAAATACTGTGGATGCTGGAGATCTGAAACAAAGGCAGAAAGTGCTGGAGAAACTCAGCAGACCTGACAGTGGGAAGATAGGATAGTGATTGCTGGGCTCCTTGCTGAGATAGCCAGCAAGGTGAGGTGCTGGAAGACTGGAGGTTGGTTAACGTGGTGTCACTATTTAAGAAAGGTGGTAAAGAAAAGACAGGGAACTTTAAACCAGTGAACTTGACATCAGTGGTGGGCACGTTGTTGGAGGGAATCCTGAGGGATAGGATTTACATATGTTTGGAAAGGCAAGGACTGATTAGGGATAGTCAACATGGCTTTGTGCGTGGGAAATATAATGTGTCATGAGCTTGTTTGAGTTTTTTGAGGAAGTAACAAAGAGAATTGATGATGGCAAAGCAGTGAATGTGATCTATATGGACTTCAGTAAGGCGTTCGACAAGGTTCCTCATAGTAGACTGGTTAGCAAGGTTAGATCACACAGAATAGAGGGAGAATGAGCTATCTGGATAAAAGATTGGCTCAAACATAGAAGAGAGAAGATGGTGGTGGAGGATCATTTTACTGAACAAAGAGACCTTGGACTGCAGGTTTATAGTTCCTTGAAAGTGGAGCCATGGGTTGACAGCATAGTGAAGAAGGCCTTTGGCATGTTTGTCTTTATTGGTCAACATTGAGGATAGGCATTGGGAGGTCATGTTACAGCTGTACAAGACATTGATTAGGACACTATTGGAATACGGCATGCAATTCTGGTCTCCCTGCTACAAGAAGGATGTTGTGAAACTTGAAAGGGTCTAGGAAAGGTTTACGAGGATATTGCCAAGGTTGGATGGTTTGAGCTATATGCAGAGGCTGAATAAATTGGGGCTATTTGCGCTGGAGTATTGGAGGCTGAGGGGTGACCTTTTAGAGGTTCATAAAACCATGAGGGGTTAATTTACAAGGGTTTTCCCTGTATAGGGGAGTCCAAAACTAGAGGGCATAGGTTTAAGGTCAAAAGGGAAAATTTTAAAGGGGATCAAAGGGGCAACTTTTTTATGCAGAGGATGGTACGTGTATGGAATGAGCAGCCACAGGAAGTGGTGAAGGCTGGTACAATTACAACATTTAGAAGGCATCTGGATGGACACATAAATGAAAAGGGTTTAGAGGGATATGGATCAAATGCTGGCAAATGGGATTTGATTGATTTAGTTGGCATGGACGAGTTAGACCAAAGGGTCTGTTTCCATGCTGTATATTTCTATGACTCCTTGACCTCTAGAACAAGTGGGATGTTTATGGAGTCCTCCAAGCGCAGAGATAGGGACACTGCCACTGATTCTTAGAGGGACCATCATTTACAACATTGTCACAGACCAGATACTTTAGTGAATTACAAGCAGACTCTGTGATACTATCTTGACTCTTGTTGAGATCAAAACTTAGATCAAAATTCTACTGATGATTCTGACTTCAATACGTATTCTCCAATCTTAGTATTTTGTTGTTGCTGTACATAAAAATGGTGATTCAAAGGATTAATCTCTCTCATTAGTTTTATTAGGTGTCTAGGCGGTTGGTGCATATCATATTTAAATCTGCTAACTATCAGATCAACAAAAGTTTTATCAATTGGTTATGTCTCACATATATTGTAAGGGATGGAGTACACAGTGTGCAAACACCACTGAATAGCTAATATCTGGCAGGTCCAGTAGTTCACTTACATCAATGGATTTGTAATGAATTATCTTGCATTCACTGTGCACCCCTTTGAACGTATTAATGAAGTCAGGAAACTCTGTAGTCTCAGTACAATATTTACAGGAACTCATACACATGGGCATTGATATTATGTCAGACAAGATAACATCTGTAAACTTAGCCAGAATGCCCTCAGTTCTTTCAACAAGATCATTAATGTATAGAGTGAAAAGTTGTGGTCCCAACACTGACGCTTGTGGAACCCCGGCTGCCATCCTGAGAAAGACCCTTTTCTCCCCACTCTCTGCTTTCTGCCAGACAGCCAATCTTCTATCCATGCTAGCACCTTGCCTCTAACACCATGGCACTTATCTTACTCAGTAGCCTCCTGCACAGCCTCAAAGGCCTGATTGATAATATCCATTGGGTCTCCTTGGTCTAACCTCCTCGTTACCTCCTCAGATTTGTCAGGCATGCTATGCCCCCAAGTTTTGAGCTCTCCCACCTTTGGAAAAATACCTTGTCATTCAGCTTATCTGTGCCCCTCACGATTTTATAAACCTCAATAAGGACATCCCTCGACCTCCTACACTCCAGTGAGAAAGGTTCCAGCCTTTTCTGTCTATTTTATGATCTCAAATCCTCCATTCCTGGCAACATTCTGGTAAATCTCCTCTGAACCCTCTCCAGTTTAATAATAGCCTTCCTATAGAAGAGTGACCAGAACTGCATACTATATTCCAGAAGAAACCTCACCAATGTCCTGTACAACCTCAACATGATGTCCCAACTCCTCTCCTCAAAGGTCTGATCAAGGAAGGCAAGCTTGCTTAAAAGCCTTCTTAAACACCCTGTCTAACTGTGATGCAACTTTCAAAAAATTATGTACCTTAACCACTAGCCTCTCGTTTCCCCCCAACACATTCTTCCCCTCCCCCCCACCAAACCCCTCTGGTTATATTCTCTTCCACCCACTTCCATCAGGCAGAAGACACAAAGGTTTGCAAACATGGGCCCACAGATTTAAGAACAGGTCCTGGGTTCAAATCCTGGACAAGCCCTCATTTCTTGGACAGCACGGTAGTTCATTGGTTAGTACTGCTGCCGAGGAGAAAGTGAGGACTGCAGATGCTGGAGATCAGAGCTGAAAAATGTGTTGCTGGAAAAGCGCAGCAGGTCAGGCAGCATCAAAGGAGAAGGAGAATCGACATTTCGGGCATGAGCCCTTCTTCAGGAATGAGAGTACTGCTGCCTCACAGCACCAAGATCTAGGTTCAATTCCAACCTTGGGCAACTGTCTGTGTGGGTTTCCTCTGGGTGCTCCGGTCTCCTCCCACAGTCCAAACGTGTGTAGGTTAGGTGAATAGGCTATGCTAAATTGCCCATAGTGTTGAGAGATGTGTAGGTTAGGCACATTGGTCAGGGGTAAATATAGGGAAGAGGAATGAGTCTGGGTGAGTTACGTTTTGGAGGGTCAGTGTGGACTTGTTAGGTCAAAGGGCCTGTTTCCACATTGCAGGGATTTTATATTAAAAAAAAAGTTCATTCCCCGCTGTTATCAGGCTTATGAATGGACCTCTTAGGTGTTAAAGTTGATCTTTCTCTGTAGCTGTAACATTATGTTCTGCATTCTGTTCTATTATCCTGATATATGTATATTAGGTTTGGTTTGTCTGGTTAGCATGCAAAACAGTACTTTTCAATGTATCTTGGTACACATGACGATGAATGTCGCAAATCAGATCAAATCAAATAAAATCACAGTCTATCTGGACTGTGCTTGAAAGCCTGTGGTCCTGGTCAAACGCCCCTATTCCACATACTGATCCAACCAGTGTAACCTCACCTTCAGCAACCTGTGGCCCTGGTCAAAGATCTGCAACCAGTCTCAGTCTGAGATTTGTAAATGGTGTCATTAGCCTTGATCACAGCGGCTCGTCATCCTCTTCCAGTAACCAGCTTGTGAAGCATCTGGAACGTCAAATGCATCAGGAACATGAGCCCAGAACTAGAGTGCATAGATTTAAGGTGAGAGGGAAAAAATTTAAAAGGGACCTATGGGGCAATTTTTTCAGGCAGAGGATGGTGCATGTATAGAATGAGCTGTCAGAGGAAGTGATGGAGGCTGGTACAATTACAACATTTAAAGGCATCTGGATGGGTGCATGAATTGAAAGAGTTTAGAGGAATATGGGCCAAATGCTGGCACATGGGACTAGAATAGGTTAGGATATCTGGTCGGCATGGACAGGTTGGACCGAAGGGTCTGTTTCTGTGCTGTACATCCCTATGACTCTATGAGTCTATGTCAAGGATTTAGACAAAATGGCAGTTCACAAGGTGAAAATCTGTTGAGAAACTTGAGTGGAAACTTTGAAAGGATGATGATGATCACAGATCACTTACACAGTGCAATATTTTTTCTTTTGATAATCAGCTATGCTTTTATAATGGCCTCTCAATGTGACGTGTGCACAACCTATTGCACCCTGTACCTGCCAAGTCCACAAGAGGAAACGTCCTTGCAAAGATCATTCAGGATGTTGTAAACTTTAATCAAATCAACATTTGCTCTTCTAAACACCAGACAAATCAATCCCAGTCTATCCAATTTTACCTTGTTAAAAATCACACAACATTAGATTATAGTCCAGCAGGTTTATTTGGAAGTACTAGCTTTCAGACTACAACTCCTTCATCAGTAGCTAGTGACGAAGGAACAGCATTCTGAAAGCTAGTGCTTTGAAATAAGTCTATTGGACTATAACCTGGTATTGTGTGTTTTTTAATTTTGTCCACCCCAGTCCAACACCCCAGCACCTTCACATCAATTGTACCTCATAGGACAATCTGTTCAGTCTCGTTGTCAAACTAGTAAACTTTGTTTGAACCACCTTCCATATATTTACATCCTCCTCAAATAAGGAGACAAAAACGGCACATAGTATTCAAGGTATGGTCTCACCAGTGCTCTGCATAGCTGAAGTGAAACATCTTTATATTCCAATCCTCTCATGATAAAGGATGGAATTGCATTTGCCTCCTTAATCCTGTGTTGATTAACAAGTAAATGAGCAATAGACTTGTGATAATAACTTTCTCAAGATATAAAATTGGACTGCAATGATTTAGTAATTAGATACAGTATTGTTAACCATCACATTAGTCATTTCCATATTTGTTCTTACTGAATTTTCTCCACTCATTTCCCTTACTGGCTCTTGTCACCTTATAAAAGAGCACATTTTATTTTTGTATGTTTCTGTTTTGTATAGCTGTCGCATCTAATCTCTACAACATTTGTTTCTTGAGATAGGGCCAGCTGCTGTTTCATTCTGCTTGCTGAATTTTAGTAATTACTTGATGTCTACAGGTCTTCCACCTCTCCTCCCAAAGCTGTGCTGTCTGTATGATTATGTGTGGTTGGGTAAAGGAGGGAGAAAGTATGGTGCGGACCCATGAAAATTACAAAAGCACTCGCAGTCTCTTCAGCATCCAAAGTTTTCATCAACTCCCTGCTGGCAGCAGTACTGTCTCTTGTCAGAGTCCGAAGGTCGGGAATCCCTCTCTAAGCTGCTCTGCCTCACCATCTTTTTCTAAGAAAATGTCTTTCTCAAAGCTTTTAGTCTCATATTTCCTTATGCGTGTCAATGATGTATTTAGTTTGATAATGCTCCTGTAAGGCATCCTAGGTCATTTCACTATAGTGAGGACGCTGGGTAATACAAATCATTGTTGCTATCAGGGTCACTTGATGCAGATGTCCTCCCCAGACCTCAAGACGAAAAAGAATGTGCACCGCAATGGCACAGTCAGATTCACATGTTAATTGGCACTGGAGTTGAAAAGTGTGGCGCTAGAAAAGCACAGCAGGTTAAGCAGCATCTCAGGAGCAGGAGAGTCGACATTTCGGGCATAAGGCTTTCATCAGGAATGTCAGGAATGGTGCTGTTATCCATGTGACCATCTCTTTAATCCAATGATTCTATCTCTGTAGTTGCCTCTGGTCCTCTACACTCTGAGATGTCTGCTCTTTTCTAATTCGGTTCTTTTGTCCATTTCCAATTTGATAGATCATGTTTTTTGTTGCTTATGCCCCAAAGCTCTGTATTCCCTCTCTCTCATCTTTCTCCTTTAATACAATCCTTAAAACCTAATTCTTTGAATGAACCTTTTGGTTATCAGATCTAAAATCTCCCTATGTTATTCACAAGGGACATAAGAACTAGATGCAAGAGTTTGACAATTCAGCCATTTGAGTCTGTTCCGCCAATTAAAACAATCATGGCCAGTCTCAACTCAGTTTCAACTCATTTTTCCCGCCCGCTGTTCATAACCTTTAACTTCCAACCCATTACTAATTACAAATTGGTCTAACACCTCCTTAAATTTATTCACTCTCCCAGTGTACATCACATAGCTCAAGGGGCATGCTTTATTTTATTACTTTTCCATGAAGTCTCGAGGGAGATTTATCATGTTAAAGGTACTTTGTAAATATAGGTTGTCCCCTACCCTCACACCTATTAATCACATTTATTTACACGGCAGCTTGCTTCATCATCACAGTACAGTACTTAGTTGGAAATCAAATGCTATTTCTACTTCTCCCATGTAGCAGTCTGTTCAGCTAGCTGGGAAATGCAAGAAACTTGGAAATCAGTTCCCCAAAATAGGATTAGGTCAAATATTCAGTGTTACTTGATCATTGGAAATTTGTAAAAGATCAGGTTTGAAACTGCAGCTTCTATGTTCAAAGATCATTAAAATAGAAAAAATGTTTCAAGTGTCTTATGAAGACATGGAGAAAGTTGTTGCCATGTTTCAAGACAAGCAGTAAGGAAAGGTGGGCAAATGTTTAGCGACTCAGTGGTTATTACAGAGGGTCCTCTGGAAGGAGGGAGGAGGTGACATTAAGGAAACCAATTCCAAGGGAGGCCTCTTCCTTGAATTATCCCACAGCACATCACAATGAAACTGACTGGCATTTTTTGATTCACACATGGGACATGGGCATCACTGTCTGGGCCAGCATTTACTGTCCACTCCTTGAGAAGGTGGTGGTGAGTTGCCTTCTTGCATTGCTGCAGTCCATGTGCTATAGGTGAACCCACAATGCACGTAGGGAGGGAGTTCCAGGATTTTTACCCAGTGACAGTGAAGAAACGGTAATATATTTCCAAGTCAGGCTGGTGAATGACTTGGAGAAGAACTTGAAGATGGTAATGTTCCCATGTATCTCCTGCCCTTGTCTTTCAAGGTGGAAGTGGTCATGGGTTTGCGAGGAGTTGTCTAAGGATCTTTGTTGAATTTCTGCAATGCATCTTGTAGACAATACACAAAGCTGATACTGAGTATCAGTGGAGGAGAGAATGAATGCTTGTGGATGTGATGCCAAACAAGTGAGCTGCTTTGTCCTGAATTGTGTCAAGCTTTGCTCTTGTCACCACTGTGCTCATATGGAAAATCCAGTTAAGTTTCGAGTCAATGGTAACCCAAAAGATGTGGAGAGTGGGGCATTCAATGATGGTAACACCACTGAATGTCAAGAGCAGTAGTTAGATCACCTATTAGAGATGGTCATTGAATGGCATTTGTATAGCATGTATGCCACTTGTCAAACCAAGCCTGGATATTGTCCAGATCTTGTTGCATTTGAACATGAAACTGTTTCAGTGTCTGAGGAGTTGTGAATGGTGCTGAACATTGTGTGATCGTGAGTGAACATCCCCACTTCTGACCTTATGATGAAGGGAGGGCCATTGATGAAGCAGCTGAAGATGGTTGGAACTTGGACAATACCCTGAGGAACTCCTGCAGAGATGTCCTGGAGTTGACATGACAGACCTCCAACAACCACAATTATCTTTCTACGTGATAGGTTATGACTCCTAACAGCAGAGAGTTTTCCTCCTGATACCCATTGATTTCAGTTTTGCCTGGGCTCCTTGATTCCACACTCGGTCGACTGCAGTCTTGATGTCAAGGGCTGTCACTCTCCCTTCCCATCTTTTGTCCATGTTTGATCAAAGACTGTAATGAGGTCAGGAGCTGAGTGATCCTGACAGAACCAAACTGGGCGTCACTGAACAGGTTATTGCTGAGCAAGTAGGGGAAAGTGAAGACTGCAGATGCTGGAGATCAGAGTTGAGAGTGTGGCACTGGAAAAGCACAGCAGGTCAGTCAGCATGAAGGGCTTATGAAGCCTTTCCTGATGAAGGGCTTTGCCCGAAACATCAATTCTCCTGCACCTCAGATGCTGCCTGATCTGCTATGCTTTTCCAGCACTACACTCTTGACTATTGCTAAGCGAGTGCTGCTTGATAGCTCTGTTGATGACACCTCCCCATCACTTTGCTGATAATCAAGAGGAGGCTGATGGGATAGTAATTGGCCAAGTTAGATAGTTCTACTTTTTATGTACAGGACATACCTGTTTCTTTTCACATCTGGCAGAAATTTTCCTGAACATCCACCCACCTCATCTACTGTGTCTGTTGCTCTCAATGTGGTCTCCTCTACATCAGGGAGACAGAACGCCAACTCAAGAAGCATTTCAGGGAACATTTCTGGGACACATGTGCCAAATAACCCCACCACCCTGTGGCTGACCACTTCAACTCCTCTTCTCACTCCACCAAGGACATGCGATTCCTGGGCCTCCTCCACCGCCAAATCCCAGCCACCCGCCAACTGGAGGAAGAATGCCTCATCTTCCACCTTAGGACTCTTCAACCACTTGGCATCAGCATCGACTTCACCAGTTTCTTCATCTTCCTTCCCACCAAACTCATCCCAGATCCAACTCTCCAACCCAGCACCACCCTCTTGAACTGTCCTACTTGTCCATCTTCCTTCCCACCTACCTGCTCCATCTTCCCCAACAACCTATCACAATTAACCTCTATCTGCATCTACCTATCACCTTCCCAGCTACCTACCCCCCACCCTCACCCTCATTTATCTCTCATCCCCCTTCCACCTTCACCCTTCACATTCCTGATGAAGGGTTTATGCCCGAAACGTCAACTCTCCTGCTCCTCGGAAGCTGCCTGCTCTGCTGTGCTTTTCCAGCGCTACCCTTTTTGACTATGAATCTCCAGCATCTGCGGTCCTCAACTTCTCCTATTTCAGACTATCCCCAGGAAATGAAAGCCCCATGCAAATGACTTGTCCACGACAGTTCTGAAATACATCTTGGGTGTCTCAGTCGTTACCACCAATCAGTTAAAAGTTAAAGTTCATTTTTTTATCCATTTTGCACAGTGTTATTACATAGAGGTAAATAGAAATTGGAATTTTTATGATCAAATTGCCACCAAACATCAGCATTTGTAAAACTTCCCTGACTTTGATTCATTGTTACACCACAGGGCAAGTATCCTGCCTTGCTTCCTTTGTGTTTTGTACACCGTCCAAGGCCTGAATTTAAAATTGGTCAACAATAACCTTTAGGCTTCACTCTAAGATTGACACTTGAACCTAATGTTATTGCTGTGCTTTGGTCTAAAAATTAAATCCAAACAATATGCAAAGCAGGAGAAATTGTTCAGAATTAAAAATCTGGCACTGCAGGATGACGATTTAAAGTCCATAAGTCTTTCTCGAAAACAGAGAAAGACATTTGGGCAAATTAAGCTGCACTGTAACATGTGCAAATCCTCACTTATATCAACTCAAAATTGATACCTAAAAGGTCTCCAAGCATTTATTACTGATGTCTGAGATAGCACTCACTTCACAGTTGGGAGTTCCTCTGATTTCATTAGCAGTAAGTTAATTACGGAGAAAAGCAAGCATTCTTCATTGTTAAAAGTAAATTTCCACCCCCTGCTTCCCCAGATCTATTTCCAGCATAATAACACTAGTGGTGAATCTGTCCACGATGCACAATGCTCTGCATGCCTTTAATTAAATCTTTTGGCAATATTTGTGACTGGATAGCAAACTCGTCAATCACAGAGAAGTGAAGATGACAGCACAGCGACTAGACAGCGGTCATTTGAGAGAAATAATTTTAAAATAAATTGCCAGGAAGTCCAACAGAACTGTGTAGTTTTATTTTGCTCACATAATGAGCTTGAGGCATCTTCCATAAAGGCTGACTGCATTAATTTATATGGACAACAAACAGTTGTGGAGAAAGTGAGGTCTGCAGATGCTGGAGATCAGAGCTGAAAATGTGTTGCTGGAACAGCGCAGCAGGTCAGGCAGCATCCAGGGAACAGAAGAATCGACATTTCTGAAGAAGGGCTTATGCCCGAAATGTCGATTCTCCTGTTCCCTGGATGCTGCCTGACCTGCTGCGCTGTTCCAGCAACACATTTTCAACAAATAGTTGTGATTCTCTGATCATGAAGCTTTGGTCCTAGCGAAGTGTTAGTCCACAAATTGCCAGATGTAATGTCACAGCAGGATTCAAAACTCATTGGAATAAAGCAAAGGTCTGAAACAAAAACAGAAATTGCTGGAGAAACTCGGCAGGTCAGGCAGCATCCGTGGAGAGTAAGTAGAATTAACTTTCTGAGTCCAGCGTCCCTTCTACAGAACAGTTTTAAAGTTTATTTTGTTTCTCTCTCCACAGATAACTGCCAGATCTGCAGTTTCTCCAGTAATTTCTGTTTCTTTTTCAAACTTGTTGGGGTCTTTTTCAACATGGTAGCTTGGGACAGCAACATAAGCAGAGAAGCTATACAAATTACAGTAGAGAGGGCATATTTAGGCATTATCCCTCCTGCTTCTGGGTTATGTGAAGAGGCTATAATAACCTCATCAAGTTCCATTTAGTTGTTCATACTCTTGCGTTTGAGTGATGAAATTGAGGATTGAAGATTCAGAGATGTAAAAGCCAAGGGAGAGCTACAGTGTTGGAAGAACCTTCAAATATCTAACTAGGGCACCCAGGTGACTACTGAGAAGTAGAGCAGGCATCTTTTCGTGCTGTGCTGATCAATGCTTCTTCCTTAACATTGTTTTACAGACAGCAAGGGCTTTGGTTAGCTTGGTTGGCTGGAAGGTTGCTTTATGATACAAGATGACATGAATAGCATGTGTTTAATTCCCATGCTGGCTAAAGTTATCACAAAGTTCCTGCTTCGTGTCTTCAGCCCTTACCTGCAGTGTGGTGACCTTCAGGTTGCACTTAACACCATCTGTGCCTCTTTGACAAGAGAATGAGACGATGATGACTTATGTTTACAAAGTTTATGTTTATGATTATCTGGTCATTGTGACTGTGTTGCATTTGCCAGTGGTTTGTGGTAATTTGGCTCTGTTGGCACAATGACAAGAATATGGTACAGACTAAAATGAGTTCAGTCCCTATGTTGGATGTGGTAGCTCCCAGATGCCCTGCCTTCTCACTTCATCCCAAGCATGTGGAGTGTTAACCTTAAGCCATATATAACCATTTATTTCTCTCTTGTAGGCTGTGGCTTCTTACTTTTCCTGTTGTGAGATGGTGGTGCAAATATTGGCTGCCATGTTTCATATATTACAAAAATAACTGCACTTCAAAGAATAGTTCATTGCCGATAAGTCATTTGGGGAAGCCTTTATATAAATGGAACATAGAACTGTACAGTGCAGAAACATGCTTTCCAGCCCACAATGTTGTGCTGAAGATGATGCCAAATTAAATAAATCCCTTCTGCAAGATTTGTGAAGGTTTGTAGCTCAGTTTGAGGAAGTGCTGGAAACTAGTGCAATTGCAACATTTAGAAGACATCTGCATGGGTATATGAATAGGAAGGGTTTAAAGGGATATGGGCCGGGTGCTGGCAAATGGGACTGGATTGGGTTGGGATATCTGTTCGGCATGGACAAGTTGGACCAAAGGGTTTGTTTCCATGCTGTACATCTCTGTAACTCTATGACTCTATAACTCTTGAGCGGTAGAGGCTAAGGGGACACTTGATAGAAGTCTATAAAATTATATTAGAATTGAATGTTAGGATGTTTGTCCCAGAGTTGAAATGTTCATATTTGGGGGCGTGCATTTAAGATCAGAGGGGAAGTTCAAAGGAGATGGGAGGGGCATGTCTTTTACACAGAGAGTGGTAGGAGTCAGGAACTTCCTGCCAGGGTGGTGGTGGATGCAGATACGGTTGGGGGTGTTTAGGGGAGTTTTAGATAAGCACATGATTATACAAGGAATGGAGGGATATAGATTAAGGGCAGGCAGAAGGGATTTAGAGTGTAGATTTGCTCGCTGAGCTGTAGGTTTGATATCCAGACGTTTCATTACCAGGCTAGGTAACATCATCAGTGGCGACCTCCAAGTGAAGCGAAGCTGTTGTCTCCTGCTTTCTACTTATATGTTTGTTCTGGATGCGGTTCCTGGGGTTTGTGGTAATGTCATTTCCTGTTCGTTTTCTGAGGTGTTGATAGATGTTATCTAGATCTATGTGTTTGTTTAATTTTATAGACTTCTATCAAGTGTCCCCTTAGCCTCTACCATTCAAGAGTAATAGAGTCATACAGTTACAGAGATGTACAGCATGGAAACAAACCCTTTGATCCAACGTGTCCATGCCGACCAGATATCCCAACCCAATCCAGTCCCATTTGCCAGCACCCGGCCCATATCCCTTTAAACCCTTCTTATTCATATACCCATGCAGATGTCTTCTAAATGTTGCAATTGCACTAGTTTCCACCACTTCCTCTGGCAGTCCATTCCATACACATACCATCCTCTGTGTGAAAACGCTGCCCCTTAAATCTCTTTCATATCTTTACCCTCTCATCCTAAACCTATGCCCTCTAGTTCTGGACTCCCACCCCAGGGAAAAGACCTTGTCTATTTACCCTATCCACGTCCCTCATGATTTTATAACCCTCGAAGGCATCACCCCTCAGCCTCTGACGCTCCAGGGAAAACAACCCCAGCCTATTCAACCTCTCCCTATAGCTCAAATCCCCCAAACCTGGCAATATCCTTGTAAATCTTTTCTGAACCCTTTCAAGTTTCACAACATCCTTCCGATAGGAAAAAGACCAAAATTGCACTCAATATTCTAACAGTGGCCTAATCAATGTCCTGTCCAGCTGCAACATGACTTCCCAACTCATGTAGGAGAAAGTGAGGTCTGCAGATGCTGGAGATCAGAGCTGAAAATGTGTTGCTGGAAAAGCGCAGCAGGTCAGGCAGCATCCAGGGAACAGGAGAATCGACGTTTCGGGCATAAGCCTGAAGAAGGGCTTATGCCCGAAACGTCGATTCTCCTGTTCCCTGGATGCTGCCTGACCTGCTGCGCTTTTCCAGCAACACATTTTCAGTTCCCAACTCATGTACACAATACTCTGACCAATAAAGGAAAGCATACCAAATGCCTTCTTCATGATCCTATCTACCTGCAACTCCACTTTCAAGGGAATACAAACCTGCACTCCAAGGTGTCTTTGTTCGGCAACACTCCATAGGACCTTAACAATAAATGGATAAGTCCTGCTAAGATTTGCTTTCCCAAAAGTATCCTCACCTGTGACTATCGATGATACAAATTTCTCAGCAAGAGGCTCAGCAATCACTTCCCTAGTTTCCCACAGAGTTGTGGGGTACACCTGATCAGGTCCTGGGGATTTATCTACTTCCAGCACTTCCTCCTCTGTAATATGGACATTTTTCGAGATGTCACCATCTATTTCCCTACATTCTATATCTTCCATGTGCTTTTCCACAGTAAACACCGATGCAAAATACTCGTTTAGTATCTCCCCATCTCCTGCAGCTCCACATAAAGACCACCTTGCTGATCTTTGAGGGGCTTGCTTGGCACACTTTCCTCATTCCTGAAGAAGGGCTCATGCCCGAAACGTCGATTCTCCTTCTCCTTGGATGCTGCCTGACCTGCTGCGCTTTTCCAGCAACACATTTCCGGGCCCTATTCTCTCCCTAGTTACTCTTTTGTCCATAATGTATTTGTAAAAACCTTTTGGATTCTCCTTAACTCTGTTTGCAAAAGCTATCTCATGTCCCGTTTTTGCCCTCCTGATTTCTCTCTTAAGTATACTCCTACTGCCTTTACTCTCTTTTGAGGATTCACTCGATCTATTCTGTCTATACCTGACATATGCTTCCTTCTTTTTCTTAACCAAACCATCAATTTCTTTAGTCATCCAGCAATCCCTATACCTACCAGCCTTTTCTTTCACCTAACAGGAATATACTGTCTCTGCACTCTCGTTACCTCATTTCTGAAGGCTTCCCAGTTTCCAGCTGTCCCTTTACCTGCAAACATCTGCCCCCAATCGGCTTTTGAAAGTTCTTGCCTAATACAGTTAAAATTCACCTTTCTCCAATTTAGAACTTCAACTTTTAGATCTGGTCTATTCTTTTCCACCATTATTTTAAAACTAATAGAATTATGGTCGCTGGCCCCAAAGTGCTCCCCCACTGACACCTCAGTCACCTGCCCTGCCTTATTTCCCAAGAGTAGGTCAAGTTTTGTACCTTCTCTAGTCGGTACATCCACGTACTGAATCAGAAAATTTCCTTGTACAAATTTAACAAATTTCTCTCTATCTAAACCCTTAACACTATGGCAGTCCCAGTCTATGTTTGGAAATTTAAAATCCTGTACCATAACCACCTCATTATTCATACAGATAACTGAGATTTCCTTACAAATTTGTTTCACAATTTCCCACTGACTGTTGGGGGGGGGAGGGGGGGGGTCTATAATACAATCCCAATAAGGTGATCATCCCTTTCTTATTTCTCAGTTCCACCCAAATAACTTCCCTGGATGTATTTCCGGGAATATCCTCCCTCAGTACAGCTGTAATGCTATCCCTTATCAAAAACATTACTCCCCCTCCTCTCTTGCCTCCCTTTCTATCCTTCCTGTAACATTTGTATCCTGGAACATTAAGCTGCCAGTCCTGTCCATCTCTGAGCCATGTTTCTGTAATTGCTATGATATACCAGTCCCATGTTCCAAACCTTGCCCTCAGTTCATCTGCCTTCCCTGTTAGGACTCTTGCATTGAAATAAATGCAGTTTAATTTATCAGTCCTACCTTGCTCTCAACTTTGTCCCTGCCTGCCCTGACTGTTTGAATCGCTTCTTTTCTCAACTGTACCAGTCTCAGATTGATCTCTTCCCCCACTCTATCCCTGGGTCCCACCCCCACCCTACTAGTTTAAATTGTCCCAAGCAGCTCTAGCAAATCTCTCTGCCAGTATATTAGTCCCCTTCCAGTTCAGGTGCAATCCATCTTTCTTGTACAGGTCATTACGACTCCAGAAGATATTCCAATGATCCAGAAAGCTATCCCTCCTTTTTCAAGCCTCTCCTTATACCTCATATCCTCCAATCCAGGCAGCATCCTGGTAAACCATTTCTGCACCTCTCCAAAACCTCCACATCTCTCCTGTATTGTGGCAACCAGAATTGAAAGCAGTACTCTAAGTATGACCTAACCAAAGCCTGAAAAGCTGCAACATGACTTGTAGTCAATTCCTTGATCAATAAAGGCATGCATGCCATATGCCTTCTTCACCCTATCTGCTTGCATGGCCACTTTCAGGGAGCTATGGACATGAACCACAAGATCCCTCTGTACATCATTCTGTGTGCAGTCACTTACTGAATACATTTCCTTAACATTTGATCTCCCTCAGTGCAGCACCTCACACTTACCCAGATTGAACTCCATCTCCCATATCTTTGCCCATAAATGGAATTAATCTATATCCAGCTGTATCCTTTGACAACCTTCTACTCTGCCACTGATATTGGTGTTGTCTGCAAACTTACTAACCCATCCATCTACATTTTCATCCAAGTCATCTACACAAACAGCAGAGGCACCAATTTGGATCCCTACGGAACACCATTGGTCACGGACCTCCAGCCTATAAACACTCTTCCACTACTAACTTCTGCTTTCTATGGGCAAGCCAAATCACCATGGATACATTTACATTTTTTTTAACTAACTGAATAAAAGATCTTCTTAAACTTGATTGTGTGTTCAAATCTCAGATTAGTGGTCCAATCGAGAATGTTTTGTCTCAAAGGCTAGAATGCCACCAAGTGATTCCAAATTAGCGTTAATAATTTATTGATTGGTCTATAGATGTCCAGGTGAAAGCTGAAATCCACCTTAAGCAGGAATTTTAACCAGAAAAAACAAGGGGTTCACATGAGGTTGGTTAGTTAAAAGGGTTGATGCCACAGATACATCAGAAAGCCATCAAAACCCATTTCCTTCTGCTTTTCAGCTAAGTACAGTCTACTGCATTAAGGAAAGCCTTTGGGAGACAGTCAGGTAGTGATTGTAATATGCAAAGTGATTGTTAAATGTTGCTTTTGCTCAGGAGGTGAATTTTGAACCTCTGCACAATTCTTTCCCCTTGCTAAATGGAACTTGCCAGAAACACCAGGGTGAGGAGGCAGCAGAATTTGTTGAGGCAGAACAAAGGGAGGGCAAAAACATCCTTTCAGGCACCGGCTTCTATACTGAAGTGGAAGAAGTGTTTGCACACTTTTACCACTTTGGAGCTGATCTCCACTCCCTTTGCAGTCATTTCTGAATGGAATTTAGGATTTCTTGTATTGACCTAGACCATTTTTAATTCTTTCCTGAGACAGGGACATCACTGCCAAGGCCATTGTGCAGACCCAATAATTTTTGAGAAGGCAGTGGTGAGCTGCCTGCTTAAAACACATTTCTGAATTCACTGTCACGATTGGAAGATTTGACAACTCATTCTGATCTGGATATCACATATCTGTCTGGAGAGAGACACACATTGTTCTCTGTTTATCTTGGTTGACAACTCAGATGTCTTCTGTTGGTTGCTGTCACTCAGCATCACTACGAAATCACCATTGTCAAGAGTTTTCTTCCTCTCTCTCTCTTCATGCCTAATTGGCGTGTCATATGATACACTGAGCTGGCTTCTGTTCCTTCACAATCAGCACCATAACCAAATATGACTTGAGATGATTTGGACTGGTTGCATATTTCGAAACATTTTCTGGAATCCAAGTATTTGCAAGTAGATTTCTGATTCACACGCTCTACCAAATGTACAATTACGGTAATTTCCTACCTGCTCACCGTTGTCTATCTATTTCATTCTCTTCTCTCTTTGAAGAAGAACGTCCTGTGTCTCAGAACGTCTAGACAATTGGTTGCTGAATTCGGAGAAAGTGAGGACCGCAGATGCAGGAAATCACAGTCTAAAAGAGTGGCGCTGGAAAAGCTCAGCAGATCAGGCAGCATCCCAGGAGCAGGAGAATCGACATTTCAGACATAAGCCTGTCATCATTGCTGCATTTGGTCTTTCACTCTTGCTTTTTGCATATGTGATGTACTAAGGATGGTAATCCCACCTCCTTTGATGTTGCATGAAAATGTAGCAATGTAAATCTCATTTAGTTGCTCAATACTTGACGATCATTGATTTAAGAACACAGGCGATAAGCTGCGCTGCATTATTTGAGTGAGGATTGTGGGTGATAATTTGAGTTGAGTGACTTCCTATTCAGAAGGGAGAGCTGAAATAGTTTGCCAGTGAACTACAGTCCATCGTCAGACACCATCAGTGTCAGCCTACTGAATATACTGAAAACTAACTGTTATTATGTCTGCAGTAATTGCACTTATTGTGTTGGTAAGTCATCAATCAATGAGAATTTTTGAAGCAATCTATTCCCAAGGAAGCAATTCTCCCCATTCAATCTGCAACTGGACGAGCAATTCATCACAGATTCCATCTGGCTACTGCTCCTGACCCATCACACCAGGATGGCCGGCTTATAACATTAGATTTTTTCACTCCCGTCTATGATTCATCACATGCTTTCAGGAGATTTTGGGGGTGAATTTACCCAGTACATCATATTGTTTGAAACTTTGTGGAACCCAGAGGGAAACTTGCAAAGGGTGGTGTTCTCACATATCTGCTGCCCTTGTCCTTCTATGTACAAGAAGTCCAGGGCTATGCAATGTGGAGGCTTTATGTGTTACTCCAGTGAGTTTTGTGGATAGTGTGACTTTGCAGCACCAATGGAGAGAATGAGTGTTTTATTTGATGAATAGTTGCATGTAATAGGTTGACCAACCCAAGCAGGGCTTTCCATTCTGTGTGTCATGTCAGAGCTGTGTTACAGTTTATAGAATCCCCGCAGTGTGGTGATTGGTCAGGAAACATGGAATTTAAATACAAGTGTGGCGTGGCGGCTCAGTAGTTAGCACTGCTGCCTCACTGTGCCAGAGGCCTGAGTTCCAGCCTCAGGTGACTATCTGTGTAGAGTTTGCACATTCTCCCTTTGTCTCATCAAGTCCACAATAATCCTCTGAAGAGCATCCTATCCAAACTCATCACCCTACCCTATCCCTATAACCCTACCTTTCCCATGGCCAATCCACCTAGCCTGCACATCTTTAGACCATCGGAGGAAACCAGAGCACCCAGAGGAAATGCACACAGACATGGGCAGAATGTGCAAACTCCACACAGACAATCGCCTGAGACTGGAAATGAACCTGGGTCCCTAGTGCTGTGAGGCAGCAGTGCTAACCACTGAGCCATTCTGTGCCTCCTTTGCTTGCATCTGCACATGTGCAATGCGTTGCAAAAACAAGTACAGACCTGTGTCTGATCAGCTGCAAGGTTACTTTTCCTCTCTGATTTGGACTGGATGTGGGGAGTATGTGTGCCTGGTGCGGGGTGCAATGGAACACCTAGCGGGGGTCTAAGTGCTTTGGTCCCAGCTGGCGATGGTAATCTGGACCTTGATTCAGGGCGTGGAGTGATTCCAAAATTACAGCAGACAGCAGCGGCACACTTAGGATCAAGTCCAGTCTAAAACTTCCACACACCCCCAAACCAGTGCACTTTCCCTGCTGCTGTGGTCCTGTCCTCTTTCCCCTCCCAACTCCTTGACAATGTAAACCCATTCTTTCCTTCTTGAGTGTTTTTTCGGAACAGGACAAGAAGAGAGTATTTCATCACTGAATGCAGTTGAGGCCAAAACATTGTACTGAGAATGCCATATCACTTAACTTTACAGATCTGAGAGGCTCATTAAATCTCTCCTGGCATTGTATTCAGTAGCCTGGAACCATACTCATTCCATTCACCTCCTCAGAGATCTCCTTGGCTTTTCCTGTATTTACATTCTCCCTGTGATTGGCAAGGATCAGAATCTCCCTCCAGCATCATTTCCAGAAAAACATTCAGAAAGTAAGGCGATACATCACATTGTAGTGCATCAATTGCTCCAGGTTCCACCTCAGTTTCATAGAAAAATGGAAGCAGGAGTAGGCCATTTGGCCCTTCAAGCCTGTTCCACCATTCAATATGATCGCAGCTGATCATCCAACTTGGTACATTGTTCCCACATTCTCCCCATACTCCTTGGTCCATTTAGCATTAAAAACCATACCTATCTCCTTCTTGAAAACAATAAATGTTTTTTGCCTCAACTGCATTCTGTGACAGAGAACTACACAGCTCAGCACTCTCTGGGTGAAGAAATTTCTCCTCCTCTCAGTCCTAAATGGCCTACCCTGTATTCTTAGCTTGTGACCAGGTCATCTTACATTGGCCCGATTTAGTCCTATTGGAATTTTAGGGGTTTCTATGAGATTGCCCTCATTTGTCTAAACTCCAATACTTGCACAGTGCTTCATGTTTCACTCAATGCAGATCCCTTCATTCAGCTCTGCTGAAATAGATACATACAGAGCTGCACCATGTGGTGATTGGTCAGGAACATGGAATTCAAATGCAAGTGTGGCATGGTGGCTCAGTGGTTGGCACTGCAGCCTCACTGTGCAAGGGGCCTGATTTCCAGCTTCAGGTGACTGTGCAGAGTTTGCATATTCTCCCTTTGTCTGTTCTCCTTATGTCTGCGTGGGCTACTCTCCTCCCACAGTCCAAAGATGTGCAGGTTAGGTGGATTGGCCATGCTAAATTGCCCGTAGTGTCCAAAGATGTGCAGGCTAGATGGATTGGCCATGGGAAATGCGGGGTTGAGGGGTGGTGGGTCAGTGTTGGATGCTCTTTGGAAGGTCATCATGGACTTGATGGGCTGAATGGCCTGCTTCCACACTGTAGGGATTCTACAAAAATATGGTGGCTGTGTGAATTGGAACTTCCAAGTTCTTTGCTGCCAGGATACCATGCTATCTGCAAGCTAAAATGTTAAACTCCATTTTAAATATATCAATAAAAGAATACCGAGTCACCAGAGTCAGGGAATTTAATGGATTTTATTTGCTAAATCCATGTAGGTGGTGAAGGCATCTGGCAGCAGGAAGGTAATGTCATTGGTATTGTAATCTAAAATCCCAGGTTGAAGTCCTGGGGATGCAAACTTAAATCCCACCAAAGGAGATGATGCAATTTTAATACAATGGAAATAATCTGGAATTTAAAAAATTATAGCAACCATGTAAACCCACTCCATTGTCATAAAACCCATTTGGTTCACTAATGCCCTTTAGGGAAAGAAATCTGCCATCCTTACCTGGTCTGATCTACAAGTGACTCCACACCCACAGCAATGTGTACGACTCTTAACTACGCTCTGAAATGGCCCTGGCAAGCCACTCAATGACCAATAGGTTGCTGATCCAGCTAGCAATTTCTACATGAATATCTTAAAATGAATGAATGCTAATTGCCTGACTTCAAGAAGACAATGACTAATGATTTATTGTATTCAAGTCATTGCTGGGTAGCATTGAACTTAAACTGTGCTGAAGTGAAATATGGAGTCGAAGACTTTCCTCTTGCACCCATCAGGAGTGCAACAAAATTAATTTTAGAAAAGGAATACAAATTATGTAGCATGACTGATAGATTGATATTTGTCTTTCACAACAATATGTGTTGCCTGATTTGATTGGAGAAAAGATGTACAATTAGTTAATTGTCGAGTAATATTAGCCAGAAGAAGTGTTTTGACTTCTTGTCTCTTTCAAGCAATATTTATAACATAGTTATCCTTGCAAGTGAATTGCTCACAATTTGTCTTTGCTCTCTAATATGTGCTTGTGGTTATGGCTGTTTGGTGTTCCTGAATCCTAAGGCACCCGACAGCTCCATTGATCTGTGAAGACAACTTTCTGAATGCATCCATTCATATGTGAAAGAAGACAGTGGTTAGAATTGTTATCACATACCATGACTCCTTCATGAATTTCTTCAGTTAATGTTGAAATCCCATGAGACAGCCTTATATGTCACAGAAACTTGAGATCATACAATTGGGTACAGAACAGGGACCATCCCAGCACTGAAGGCTGATCCACTGTCATTCAACAAGATTACAGTTGATTTGTAATTTATTTCTTCCATCCATCTTGATTCCATACCCTCTGATACACAGATGCAAATTAAATGTGACAAACTGCAGAATTAAAAAGAATTTTGTGAATTTTTGGAACAGAGACTGTGAGTTTAACATAAATTGTGATTTAAGTTGATTAAGGTTTATCTATTTCAATAGATGATTTGAGAAATTTTGGAAGTAAAATACCTTTTTAATTTTGTCTTTTACTTTGAAAAAGGTCAAATGGAGTGATATTAGTCATCTTCTGAAGTTGTGTGGGTGTGTAACAGTAATCCAACCATAATAAATGGTTTATTATTTTCCCAAGCTTTTCTTATCTGGTATTACTTTTCTAAGATCTGTCTAACTTCCATTGATTGGAGATGTGGGCTTTCCTATGGGAGCTTTTATATTAGGTTTAATAAAAAAAAGTTTCCAGTGAGACCTGAATAATAATAACAACCATTTCCAAAGTAAGGAAGTCATGAGTCTTGAGACTAATACTGTTGACTAAAATGAAAAAAAAAATTCAACTAACTATCACTTGTGCTGCTGTATACTCACCAGAGGGTACCTAGAGTGTGACTGTCATTCTGAAACTGAGGTATGATGATATATTAAAGGAAACCCAGCTGTTGTATTGTGTCATATCTGCCAGACTAGACAAAACTGAAGGTTTAAGATAGTATAATGCGCAGTGACATCAGTAAGCACTGAATCTAGACTATATGCATTTATGTCTATGATATTGTAACCATATAAATAATCAGTGTTGTAAAAAAAAACTCAACAAACCACAATTATCTGTGATGTATGGTATGTAGGCTAACAAATATAAAAAAACCCACAATCAGTATCAGTAGCTGAACCCAAGCCAACGCCATTAATCCAAGGTGTGGCATATTACAGTGTTTCTAGCCAACTGTGCTTCATTATTATCTCAAAACGAATTTTTAATCCAATGGAGGCATTGGAGAAGTGACTCTGTAACATGGAAAATGAGTGAAAGAATTTTATTATGAGGGGAGATAAGAGTTGTAAAAGATACTGTTTCACTAGATCTGAGAAGATTAGAAAGATAACATATGAGTTATGAAGGGAAGGAGATAGTTTGTGTTTTGTTTTTGATTTCTGTCAGTAATGGCAAGTTTGCATTTAAATGAGGCTTTAAAAAGAAACACTTGACGTGAATGGTTTAGTACCTTAGAAAACAAGGGTAGAAGAGGAATAAAAGTCTGCTGCCGAGCAACAAGATACCAAATGTCATGAGGAGACAGCAACAGAAACAAACGTCTTTCTAAAAAGGTAGAACCATCCAGACAGTTGGTAAATGTACAGGTTTCTGTCAGGTAAAACAGGTCTGTGGCAGTGAAGGTGCTATTGGCTTTGAAGTCTTCAAAACTGTTACAGCAAAAGAGTAAATCCTAAATTTCTTGAAATCAACAAGAGAAATCAACAAGACGGTAGGAGAGAGGTTTAACGATTGCAGGTTAAGAAGTTAGTGAACTCTGTTAACAAATTGCTTAAGGGTCTCATGAACAGACGTTATCTAAAGAAGATAGCAAGTGAATGCAAATGTTTTTTTTCCAAAATGAAACCGAGTATAATCATGCATACTGAACAAAATAAGTTAAAATGCAAACAGGATAAATCCTCACTGAGGTTTGAGTATCTTGTACGGTTGTTTTGAGGGTAAAAAGATTGATTCTTTATTTCTGATATTTGCAATGTGACCATTTCAAATAGTTCTCATATATTGTAGAACAGATTGTGCCTTTTGTCCTTTTGTGTGGAATAAACTTTGATGTTTGTTTGTTAAAGGTGCATTGGCAACCACTTGTGAATATGTTCAGTGACTGACTGCCATGAAAAACAAACAGTGAAATAAAACTTATGATCCATCAGACTATGTCTCAGTCTCGAATCTGATGTATCTATTATTATCACAGCTCGGTTTATAACACTTGTGCATAGCATCACCTTAATCATTAAAACACTTATTATTTTAAATAATGATTAATTGACCAAATCATGTACAAATTTGAATTGGCAACCCCAAAGGATACTTAACCATTCTATATTGGTACATATACCCAATTTGTCAGAGGATTACAGGCAGAACCTTTTAATTACAGAACATTAGTACTTGGTAATGAAGCTACATGTTCATTTTGTATTTTAAGTTGGATTTGATTTGTTTTGTAGTCACATGTACCTAAGTTCAGTGAAACAACTTTGTTTTGCAAGGAATACAGGCAGATCAAAGCAAGCAATTGCATACAATCATATAGTGCTTAGACAGAGCAAGGCAAGCAAGGATATGGCTGACTCAGAGATCAACATTATTTGATGTTAGACAGGTTCATTCAGCAGTCTAATAATGGCAAGGAAGGAGCTATTCTTGAACCTGCTGGTGCATGTGTTCAAGCTTCTGTAGTTTTATCTGTATAATGTGATGATGCTGTCATTTTAACTAAGTTATTTTGTCCTTGGTTTTTCTGAAGAGAAGTTGTAAAGGCAGAGGTGATGAAGTGTCTCATTTCACAATGATGTGGAGGTGCTGGTGTTGAACTGGAGTGGACAAAGTTAAAACTCCCACAATACCAGATTATTGCCCAACAGGTTTATTTGGAATGTGTTGAAGCTACTCCTTAACAAAGTTATGTAGTCCTTACTTTTTTTTCCAGAGCAATTGTGAATGACACAGGTTCTGAAAGTTTGAGTTTGAAGAGTTTTAGGGCAGATTTGATAATAACTAACAGATACTTCCTCAGGCAGAAGGCTTTCAAGTTCTAAAGCAAACACTTGAATAATGACAGGGGAGTGGCTAGTTCTTCCAGCTCAGCTTTTTCCTGGTTTGTTTATTTTTAGCAGTGTATGGAAACACTGCTGGAACTCAGGCTGGTTCTCTCTCTCTCTCTCTGATTCCTATCCTGGAAGAGCTTATGATTGATTTTACTTTGTGTGCCAAGGAGTGTAAATGAGGATTGTTGCAAGTACTTGGAACAGCATCATTAAGTTGGGATAATCTGCTAGGTGTTCAGATAGTATAGGCTATTCAGTACTCTGCTTTCTGTTCTTTGTGTTTTATTCAGTAATCTTGCAAATAAATTTTGTTTTGTTCAAAACTAAGTTATTTGGCCAGCTGATTCTCTCCTGAAATAAATACTTTACACCTGCTTAAAGCAACTCTCAAAGTTAGGGTCTGGGCTACCTTCTTGAAATGTTTGAGGAGTCTGGTCTGGTCCATTACAGGAAGAACAAGCTTTCAGACCGTTGCTCCTTCGTCAGGTAGCTAACTACCTGATGAAGGAGCAAAGCTCTGAAAGTTTGTACTTCTAAATAAACCTGTTGGACTATGACTTGGAGTTGTGTGATGTTTAACTTAGTTTAACAATGGCAGGGGAGTGGCCAGTTCTCCCAGTTCAGATATTTTTCTAGTTTGTTTTAGCTGTGGCAGTCACAAGACGCTAGAGTCCAGAGAAAGTTTGCAAACTTCAACTGATGATTCCTAACTGATTTTTTTTTGCCGAAATCTCTTTGGAAGTTTCCTTCCTGCCTGTAACAACCAGTGTTTCAATTTATCTTTTTGCTAAAGGGTGTGTTTATGGGAGCTTACTGGAATGGAACAGTTCCTTAGTTAATTGCTGTATTGGATCAGTTAAGTTTTCGAATAGTTAAATTATTCTAAATTCTACTTCCTTTTGTTTGTGTTTCAACTGTAGTGTTTGAATAAATTTTGTTTCGTGTAAAGCCGAGTGGTTTGACCAGCTACATTACACCTGGAAATCCCAATTCACATCTACCTTTAAAATAAGGAAAAAAATAGGATCTAGACTACCTTTTAAACTATTTTGAGGGGATCTGGCCTGGTCCATAACAATACATAGTCTCAGCTAGAATTGAGTTTACTTTCATAAGTTATGCCATGATGACCTTAAGCTATTCTTCTGATCTTCTGTAGAGCTGTTTTATAAGTGAGAAATGAAAGGCAGAGAGATTGTGTTGGTAGGATTAAATGAAGAAGGGTGAGAGGAACTTCCTGTGGTGCTACTTTGGCACAGAGCTGTTGGGGTAATTGGCTAAGTACTGTGTGATCCTTCACACTGATTCTTGTCTTGTCTCGAATTTGATTTCTAAATCAGTGATTCTTTTTCCCTTGTCCCCTTCCCCTGTAAGCCTGAACTACAACAACACACATATATTATTCCTTGTTTCCCATTGCATGGAATTCAGATTAGATCTGCACTCATCCAATTCTGATTTCTCAAGCATCTCTGATTCTGTTTTCTTCCAAATGCTGACCATGATTTCAACTCCCAAGGCTTTCAGCTCTGGGATTCCTTCTCTACATCTCTCTGCCTTGCTTTATTCTTTTAAGACACTCCTTTAAACTTACTTTTTTGACAATGTTTTATGTCATCTGGCCTATTATCTCCTTATGTGCCTTGTTGCCCCAGTAAAACGCCTTGTGAAGTTAAACGTGCTATGTAATTCCTTATGTGTGCTATATAAATGCATATTGTTGTAGTAAAACTTGCTAACTTCATAAGACTATGAAAAAGCCAACTTCTTTCAATCTTGCAAAATGTAATTTAAAATTCAAATAATTCTTCAAGTTGTTAATCAAATATCATATTCAAACACAAGAAGCAATAGAGAGGAAAGACTAACATTGTGTTGGATGCAAGAAAGACTCTTCCTATTGAAAACCTGATTCTGAGCAGGAACATTTAGTCTGGCAATACTTAGAGCAACTAAAACCATTAGTCAAGGCTGGCACAAGAATGAAACACTGCACTAGAGCACAGCTTCTGTATTGAGAAGCTACCAGCAGTTGCAGACAACTGGAGATTCTTGATGGAGATAAATTTGTGAGGAATCCCAGCGGTCACTGGAACTCAGAACAGAACAAACGTTCTGCAATAATTCTGTGTTACAGAAGATTGGAGGAAGTAGTAATGCTGTTGCTGTAGCTACAACCTTTACAGAGTAGCTGACTACATTGCAATTGGTCAATGAATATTGTGGTGGGGTGAAAGAAATAAGAAAGTTGAGTAAAGAGAAACTACAATTAGTTTAACAAATTTACCATGAGGTCTATTTGCTGTAAAATTAAGGCACAACTTGAAATTGAAACTGCAATAATTTATTCCAGAGAGCAATTTACACTACCATTACATCTCGAAGGGTCCCTTGTGAATTTCACTAAAAGGCTCAAGTATATTAGATTAGCATTGGATTTGGATAGAGTGTTAAATAGTGTGGTAACAAGGCACTTTATTAGCATGACACAGTTAATTTCAGTCAACAAGAAACCTGTTGTTTATTTTCTCATGTTTTCCTTAGATTTACTCTTGGATCAAAATCATTGTCCAAGCCGTTTTCATCAGTCCTGTTGAAAGGTCATTAATCTGAAGAATTAATTCTGTTTGTCTCCCCACAGCAGCTGCAAGATCTGTTGAGTGTTTCCAGCTTTTTTTCGTCAGATTTCGATGTCAGATTTCCAACATTTGCAGTAATTGGCTTTTATTAACTCAAAGTGTTGTCAGTGCACTTCATGGTTGTATTCTTTATCCAATTTGGACAAACTGTTAATTTGGACAATCCGTCTGTTCCCTTTTGTTATTTGTGTTGTAACTTTCCAAAAGTAAACTGAAGAAAAGAAAAATAAATCCTTATATTCTCATGCCGCCGCTTTTCATAAAACCACAGATTAATACGGTCGGAGGCCATTCAGCTCATCATACCAATGTTGTATGATGATGCTGCTCCTTGAAAAGGTTATATTGTCCGTTTTCTTCAAAACAGGTGGTAAAAGGCACAGGTTCCAATTTGTCTGGGATTAGGCCACTTTAATTGTGGCTAATAGATACTGCCTAAGGCAACAATTAAGGAAAAAGGTTTTTATGGATTTTTTTTCAAAACACTTGTAAAATGAAAGAGGAGTAGCCAGTTGTCCCAGCTCAGAGAGCTTTCTAGTTTGGCCTAGTTTTCAGCTGCGGGCCGAGATGAACAGTTGCTGGAAAAAGAAGTTCCATACTGATTCTCTCTCTGGCATCGCTCTTGTAAGAACCTGTGTTTGAATTTAACTTTTTGGCAAGGGGTGTGTTTATCGGGAAATTGGAACAGCATCATTAAGTTCTGATAGAGTCAATTGGGTTTTCAAATAGTTGTTATTCTAAGTTCTGTTCTCTTTTGCTTTTGTTCCATTCAGTAGTCTGTAAATAAATTTGGTTTTGTTTAAAACTGAGTGGATGGGCCTGTTGCATCATAGAACATAGAACATAGAACATAGAACATAGAACATAGAACATAGAATAATACAGCACAGAACAGGCCCTTCGGCCCACGATGTTGTGCCGAACATTTGTCCTAGCTTAAGCACCCATCCATGTACCTATCCAATTGCCGTTTAAAGGTCGCCAATGATTCTGACCCTGCCACTCCCACAGGCAGTGTATTCCATGCCCCCACCACTCTCTGGGTAAAGAACCTACCCCTGACATCCCCCCTATACCTTCCACCCTTCACCTTAAATTTATGTCCCCTTGTAACACTCTATTGTAACTCGGGGAAAAGGTTTCTGACTGTCTACTCTATCTGTTCCTCTGATCATCTTATAAACCTCTATCAAGTCACCCCTCATCCTTCGCCGTTCCAATGAGAAAAGGCCTAGCACTCTCAACCTATCCTCGTACGACCTATTCTCCATTCCAGGCAACATCCTGGTAAATCTTCTCTGCACCCTCTCCAAAGCTTCCACATCTTTCCTAAAGTGAGGCGACCAGAACTGCACACAGTACTCCAAATGTGGCCTAACCAAGGTCCTGTACAGCTGCAACATCACTTCACGACTCTTGAATTCAATCCCTCTGCTAATGAACGCTAATACACCATAGGCCTTCTTACAAGCTCTATCACTTCTGGAATATCCACTCTACACCTGCTTAAAGCAACTGGAAATGTTAGGGTCTGGGCGACCTCCTTGAAATGTTTTGAGGGGTCCTAGCCTTGTCCATAACAGTTGAATGTGCAAATTGTTTGAGCCATTAGGACACAAAATAGATATGGAAGGAGTACAAAAGTCAGAATAAAAAATACACCAAGTTGACAAAACCTGAACCTACAGAAGTGTCTCAATTGAGATCATATCTGGGTATGGGATTTGATTATTCAAACCATGGATTGACCGGATTAGATAAAATGTCAACATTGACCAGATTGCTGAAAAAGTCTCAGAAGTATGTAAGTTCGCAAGACAAAGAGGCATTCATGTGATCAAAGCAGTTACTCAGAAAATTGGAAATAAAAACGGTAATTGTAGATGCTGGAAATCTGAAACAAAAACAGAAAGTGCTAGAGAAACTCAGGAGGTCTGGCAGCATCTGTGGAGAAAAAGCAGAGCCATTGTTTCAGGTCCAGTGACCTTTCACCAGTTCTGAAAAAGGATCAGTGGGCCTGTTGAGTCTGTTTTCTCTCCACCGATGCTGCAAGACCTGTTGAGTTTCTCCAGAAATTTCTCATTTTGACTGAGAAAATCTGGAATTTATCAGACATTTTGATCCAAGACTGCTGTAGATGCAAGTCATACTGAGTAGGAGCTGTTCTTTCACTTGCAACAGAGGTGAAAGCTGGTACAGAGTGCTAATAAAGATTGAATGGAAATACCTTTAATTGGAACACGAAGCTTTGGCCATTGCATTTTCGCTGTAAAAGGTTTGCATGTATCTTTGTGGATATACTCATGATGGGTGGTAAACCAATTGGTTTTAATAGGCCGACACAAAAAATTATCAGTACTTGCAACTGAGAGACTGCAAAGATTGTCAAAGTAAGACCATAAGACCATAAAACATTGGAGCAGAAATTAGGCCATTCAGCCTATTGAGTCTGCTCCACCATTCAATTATGGCTGAGTTTCTCAACTCTCCCACTTTCTCCCTATAACCTGTGATCCACTTGATACTCAAGAACCTGTCTTTCTCAGTCTTAAATATACTCAATGACTTGGCCTCCGCAGCCATCTGTGGCAATGAATTCCATAGATTCCTATGCTCTGGGAAAAGTCCCTCACTGACTATTCACTCTGGCTGAAGAAATTCCTTCTTATCGCTGTTTTAAAAGGTCTTTCCTTTACTCCAAGGCTGTGCCCTCGGGTCCTAGTCTCTCCGACCAATGGAAACATCTTCCCAACATCCATGCTGCCCAGTCCATTCAGTATTCTGTAAGTTTCAATTAGATCCCCCCTCATCCTTCAAAATTCCTTTGAGTAGACCCAGAGTCCTCAAACATTCCTCATAAATAAAACTTTTCATTTCTGGGACAATTCTCATGAATCTCCTCTGTACACATCACAGGACCAGCGGTAACCAGCAGGATTTGATAGTGTGATAAATACGATAGTTCAAAAGAAAACCCAATGTGATTTGCTTGTCAAACAAAGAACAAAGAAGAACAGAGAAAAGAACAATGAACATTTCGGCACAGGAATAGGCCCTTTGGCCCACCAAGTCTGTGCCGACACATAATACCTTTCTAAACAACAAAAAACCTTTTTCTCTATGCACTTAATTCCCTGCCTATTCATTTCCCTATCAAGATGTATCTTAAATGTTGCTATTGTATTGACCACCTCTACCTCCTCTCGCAGTGCATTCTAGGCATTTACTACCCTCTGTGTAAAAACTCTTGCCTCTCACATCCCCTTTAAGTTTAGCTCCATTTACCTGAAATCTATATTCCTTAGTATTTGACATTCCCACCCTGGGAAAAAGACTCTGACCATTCATTCTGTCTGTGCCTTTCATAATGATGTAAACTTCTATCAGGTAGTCCCTTCAGCCTTTGATGTTCAAGTGAAAGCAAACCAAGTTTGTTCAATCTCTCCTCATAGCTAATGCCCACCAAACTAGGGAACATCCTGGTAACCATTTCTGTACCCTTTCTAAAGCATTCACATACTTCTGGTAATGTGGCGACAGAACTGTACACAATATTCCAAATGTGGCCTAACTAAAGTTCTATACAGCTGCAACATGACTTTCCAATGTTTCATAGAGTTATAGAATCCCTACGATGTGGAAACAGGCCATTCAGCCCAACAAGTCCACACCGCCTCTCCGAAGATTCCCATCTAGAATCATTCCCCCCACCCCACCCCCCCCCATTACTCTACATTTCTCCCTGACTAATGCACCTATCCTACACATTCCTGATGACTATGGGCAATTTAGCATGGCCAAATCACCTAACCTGCACATTTTTGGACTGTGGGAGGAAACCGGAGCACCTGGAGGAAATCCACACAGGCACAGGAGAATGTGCAAACTGTTATACTCCATGCCCCAACCATGGAGTATGCCTGTCGTATGCCTTCTTAACCACCTTATCCACTTGTGTTGCCACTTTCCAGCAACTGTGAACCAGTACATCTCAATCCATCATCCAAAGCTCACGAATCTTGCCATCATTAACCTTCATTTTCATGGAAGATGCTGGCCCTGAACTCCAATCAACCTGCCTTCAAAACATTTTCAGATGTGGATTTACCCTCAAGCAGTGTCTCCACCGCTGCCCCACCCACCCCCCCCCCCAATCTATATTTCCCAATTCCTGCCGAATATTGCGGTTAGTAAGTTTGCAGATGACACCAACGTGGTAGTATAGTGGACAGTGAAGAAGGTCATCTGATAGTACAATGGGATCTTCATCAGCTGGGCCAATGGGCTGAAGAGTGGCAGTGGAGTTTAATTTATGTAAATGTGAGGTGTTCCATTTTGGTAAGACAAACCAGGGCAGGACGTACACAGTTAATAGTAGGGCCTTGGGTAGTGCTGTCAAACAGAGAAACCTAGGGGTTCAGGTACATGTTTCCTTGAAAGTGGAGTCTCAGGTAAGTAGGATGGTGAAGAAGGTGTTTGGCACACTTGCCTTCATTGGTCACAACATCAGGTGTAGGAGTTGGGACATCATGTTGCAGTTGTACAGGACATTGGTGAGGCTATCTTTGAAGCACTGAAATACTTTTGAAGTTCAGTTCTGGTCATTCTGCTATGGGAAAGATGTTGTTAAACTGGAAAGGGTTCAGTGAAGATTTATCAGGACGTTTCCAGGACTGGAGGGCTTGAGTTATAAAAATAGGCTGAATAGGCTGGAACTATTTTCCATGGAGCATAAAAGCTTGAGGGGTGACCTTACAGAGGCTTATAAAATAATGAGAGGCATTGATAAGGTAAATAGCAAAGGTCTTTTTCCCTGGGTAAGGGAGTTCAAAACTGGGGGGCATAGGGTCAAGGTGAGAGGGGAAACATTTAGCTACAGGGCCAATTGTTTTCACACAGAGGGTGGTTCATGTGTGGAATGAGCTGTCAGAGAAAGTGGTGGGGGCCAGTAAAGTTATAACTGCATGAATAGGAAAGGTTTAGAGGGACATGGGTCAAGCACAAGCAAATGGAACTAGTTTAGTTTGGAAAACTGGTCGGCATGGACCAGTTGTACAGAAGGGTCTGTTTCTGTGCTGAATGACTCTATCATATTGAATAGCAGTGCAGCTTTGACGGGCTGAATGGCTTACTCCTGTTCCTATTTTCTATGTTTCTTTATTTCTACTTGTGAAGTCCTGTTCTAGCTAAGCTGAAGACATGTCATCAGGGAGTTTGAGAAGATGAAACACATTGCAAGAGGTTATGCCTGGTGGTCCCAGATTGATGGCCATCTTGAACTTTGGCTCTAAATTGTCACAAGGCACACACAATAAGCCGAAGTAGGAATACTTACATCCTTAGATACTTGCTTGCAAACATTGGGAATGAGTCCATCTTAACTATACAGGTCCATTTAAAGGTACCACACACATAGTCTGAGTGGATGTTTTAAAAAGGGGCCAGAAATTGTCATCTAAAAAGTATGCTATAACACCAGTCTATTGTTTTGTTATATGGTCTGTTCAATAGATGTGGACTCCCTCATATTTTAATGTTTAACACTGGTAAATGTTTTACAGGGAGGAGTATCATCAATTCATGCACATGGGTAGTATAAAGTACAAATTCAATTAGGTATATCATCCAGGCATGAATGAACAAGCAATTCGTTTTGTTCAAATATTAACTAATTACTCATGTTGTCTGTTTCAGAGTTATAATTCTGACTAGGTTAGTGTCATAGCTGAAAATGTGTTGCTAGAAAAGCGCAGCAGGTCAGGCAGCATCCAAGGAACAGGAGAATCGACGTTTCGGGCATAAGCCCTTCTTCAGAAAGGGCTTCTTCAGGTTCCTGAAGAAGGGCTTATGCCCGAAACGTCGATTCTCCTGTTCCTTGGATGCTGCCTGACCTGCTGCACTTTTCCAGCAACACATTTTCAGCTCTGATCTCCAGCATCTGCAGCCCTCACCTTTTCCTAGGTTAGTGTCATAAGCAAACACAGAAATTGCTGCAGAAACTCTGCAGGTCTGGCAGCATCTATAGAGAGTGAAACAAATGTACATTTCGAGTCTGGTATGACTCTTCTTCAGAACTGATGATTGTGTAATTATGATCCCATACCTGTAGGGAAACTGTTTTAAAAGCTACTTTTTTTGTAAAATGTCTTTATACTCCATGCCCCAACCAATGAAATGTCAGAGTCATTCAGCAAAGATCTTCTGACAACACCTTCTACAATCTCCACAGGAGCAGGAAATTGTTATGGTGCAGAAGGAGTCTATTCGGTCCATTGTTGCTGTACTAGCTCTTTAGTGAGCATCATTACTTAGCACCATTCTCCTGCTTTTTGTCCATGCCCTGGCACATTATTTCTATCCTGCAATGCTTCAATTGAACCTGCCTCCAAGGCATTTCAATGATTCTGTACCCATTACTGTGTGAAAAAGGATTTTTTCTCACATCTATCATGTTTCTTTTGCACATCACTTTAGATCGGTGCCCTCTTGTTCTTGTTTCTTTAATGAGCAGAAATGGCTGGAAGGACTGTGTAAGAATTAGAAGGACAAGGGTATCCAAATCATGCGAACATCACTATCTGCAAGTTCTCCTTCAAGTTAAACACCATTCTGACTTGGAACTACATCAACTTGCTTCACTCTCAAAATTTTGAAACTCCTTACCAAATAGGACTCTCGCCAACACAAAGATTGAAGTGGTTCAAGAAAGCAGCTCAATTTTTTTTAAAGAATCCCTATAGTGTGGTAACAGGCCATTCAGCCCATTAAGTCCACATGGTACCTCTGTAGAGCATCCTACTCAGACCCACCCTGGCATTGCCCATGACAAATCGACCTAAGCTCCATATCTTTGGACTGTAAGAGGAAACCAGAGTGCCCTTTGGCAACCTACGCAAACACAAGGAGAACATGCAAACTCCACACAGATAGTCACCTGTGGCTGGACTTGAACCCAGATCCCCAGAGCGAAGGCAGTAGTGCTAACCACTGAGACACGGTGCCTTTCTAAAGGCTAACTAGGGATGGCAATAAATGGTGACCCAGCCAGCAATGCCTACACATCCTATAAATGAATGAAAACAACCGGAGAAAACAAACTACGAAACATGGTCACGACAATGGGCGGCACGGTGGCACAATGGGCGGCACGGTGGCACAGTGGTTAGCACTGCTGCCTCACAGCGCCAGAGACCCGGGTTCAATTCCCGACTCAGGCGACTGACTGTGTGGAGTTTGCACGTTCTCCCCGTGTCTGCGTGGGTTTCCTCCGGGTGCTCCGGTTTCCTCCCACAATCCAAAAAATGTGCGGGTCAGGTGAATTGGCCATGCTAAATTGCCCGTAGTGTTAGGTTAAAGGGGTAAATGTAGGGGTATGGGTGGGTTGCGCTTCGGCGGGTCGGTGTGGACTTGTTGGGCCGAAGGGCCTGTTTCCACACTGTAAGTAATCTAATCTAATCTAATCTAATCTAATCTAATCTAATTCACCTGATGTTACTGCTGCAAACCCCAATTCAATTGCAGAGAGACATGCCCAGACAGGCAAAGACTCCAGGACGTAATGGCCTGTTAACAAGAATTGATTGTGAGAATGTAAATTAGGCATTGACCAGAATAACAACCAAGAATCTGTTGTAGTAGGAAGGCTATTTCCGTAATGCCAATGTCTTCTGTGGAACATGACAACTTTGCAATGACTACCTGGTAAAACCAACAATAATAAGCTTACTAGCTAAGAATGATGCAAAATAAAAATCTGCCTGGACACGGAGAAATTCCATCTCACACCATCTGAAATGAAACCCCTCTGAACAGGTTTGCTGGAAAATAAAGGCAAAATATAAAGATGCCATGGTCCAATCAGACAACATGGAGCTGCTCTTTCATTACAGAGAGACAACTGAAGGTGGTTTAACCTGACGGCCAACGCGCCTTAGGTGAGGGGATAAATTGAGAAGGAAAGTTCTTCATAAAACCTCAGCCAGTGTGAGAACTCAACCCACAGTGTAGCTGGGCAGCTAAAGGTTCCACTCCTGCAGAATCAGAGACCAGGAATCACTCTCTGTCTCTCTCTTTCTCTCTTCCTCTCTCTTTCTCTCCCCCACAAGATCTCCTGTCTTGTTGGTCTACCTGTACAGGAATGCACCAACTGTTCAAATGCAAAAACCACCACACAGCTGGATATGACTTCAAGTGTTACCCTCTCTGTCTCAGCAATGGGAAACTCAAGCAATAGAGAATCAATGACAGTGGCAAACTGGAAATTTCTTCTTACAAGCATTATTTTCTTTTATCTGTGTTTGGTTTAATTTTATATGTGCAATTTTTAATTAATAAGTTTGTCTCTTTATTCTTAAGAAACCTTAAGTATCAACAAATGAGCTGCCAGCGTAAGTGGTTTCGGCTGCTACAATTACAGCATATAAAAGGCATCTGGATGGGTACATGAATAGGAAGGGTTTAGAGGGATATGGGCCAAATGCTAGCAAATGGGACTAGATTAGGTTAGGATATCTGGTCAACATGAACGAGTTGGACCGAAGAGTCTGTTTCCATGCTGTACATCTCTATGATTCTATAACTCTATGGGGCAAGCTAACCTTCAGACTGCTTGAACAAAAACACTAGACTGCTAGTCTACTTAAGCCAGAATCATTTAGGTAAGTTCATGTAGCGTACAGAAACTTCCTCATGCTATGATCAGACAGTTTCAATCCGCCTTATTCATGGGCATAGGCACATGTACCTACACAATCTGTGCATAAGCATTGAAATTTAACAGAAAGAGCAGTTGGACAAGCAAACATGCAATCTAGAAAAGCAAATTGGGTTTGGCAAACTGAAAGAGTTTTCTGTATGAGAATTAATACATATTAAACAAAGCCACCACCGTTCTAACACGCCATATGACTGCTCTCTCATTAGAGAGATGGCTGCAGATGATTTACCCTAAGCGTCACCATGCCCCAGGTGAGGGGAGAGATTGTGAACAAAAATCTTTCATGGCAACTTCAGCTGGGTATAGAAATTGAACCTGTGCTGTTGACGTTACTCAACATTGCAAACCAGCATCCAGCTAACTGAGCTAACCAACCCATGTGCTTTGGAGCAAATGATATATCCACCAAAAGTGGAGCCCAGAAATCATAGTAAAATAGGAAGATTAATTTAATTATAAGGTTCAAATCCAAAAAGAAATCTGGAACAACCATTTACATCATCTCTCACCCAAGGAGATCTGGAATATCAGTAGAATCTGAAATATCAGAGAGTGCTCATACTAACAAGTCAACTGAAGTTGCACTTTCTCAGGTTAATGTTGCATCCATTGATAATGAACAGTCTGCTACTCTTGGAAACATCCTGTTCATTCCGACACACAAGCCTTGTAGAGTCTAGAATTTGGTATTAATAATTCCACTGAAGTTTCGGGCGAGGTGAATTTGTTTGGAAGTCTAAAAGTGGGGGGGGGATAAGTCAAAGAAGTGATAGGATTCACCAATCGATGAGTCTCTTTCAGAAATGGAAAGCATCCCACTGGACTTGCTTTTTAAAGAAGATGTGCTACATATGGAGGATTTTGTTATATAATTATGTTTATAATTTCAACGCCAGTAATAAAAATCGGTAGCCTTATTTACTTTTGTTTAGGGGAGAACTGTTGTGTATATAGATGCCACTTTAAAAGACTATATCAGATGGCAAATAATTTCCTACCTTGCAACAGCAATACCACGTGGTGGATGCTGTTTGCTTTACACTGGGGGTGTAAGAAAGGTGTTAAAGAAAAGCCTACGAGCTATAGACTGGTGAGCCTGACGTCAGCGATACAGTAAGTTGTTGGAGAGGATTCTGAGGGACAGAATTTGGAATGGCAAGGACTGATTAGGGAGTGCCAATATGGTTTTGTAGGTGGAAAATCATGTTTCACTAACTTTATTGAGTTTTATGAAGAAGTGACAAAGAAGATTGATGAAGGCAGAACAGTAGATATTGTCTACATGTATTTCAGAAAGGTGTTTGACAAGGTTCCACATGGTAGACTGGTTAGGAAAGTTAGATCATGTGGAAAGCTGAGCAGCTTTCCTCCAGACTGATCTCAAAACTCTAAGACCTTGGTCTTGGCTCTGCCCTCTGCAATGGGATCCTCAGCTTCCTGACCCACAGACCGCAATCAGCGAAGATGGACCACTGCATCTCCGCCATGATAACACTCAACACTAGAGACCACAAGGATGCGTTCTCAGCCCCCACTATATTCCCAGTACACCCATGATGGTGTTGCCAAATTCCAAATAAATGCCATCTCCAAGTTTGCTGATGACAGCACTGTGGTAGGGCAGATATCAAACAACAAGTCAGAATACAGATAGGAGAGAGATGGCTTGGTGACGTGGTGCAATGAGAACAATCTCTCACTCAATGTCAGCAAAACAAAAGAACTGATCATTGACTTCAGAAAGAAAGGAAGAGAACACGCCCCCATCTACATCAACAGAGTGGAGGTTGAGAGGTTTGACAACGTTAAGTTCCCAGGAGTGATGATAACCAACAAGCTGTCCTGCATTTCCCACATAGATAGGGCAGTCAAGGTGGCACAACATCACCTCTTCTTCAGGCAGCTCAGGAAATTTGGCATGTCCATAAGTACCCTCACCAACTTCTACAGATGCACCATAGAAAGCATACTGTTTGGCTGCATCACAGCTTGGTGCAGCAACTGCTCTGCCCAGAACTGTAAGAAACTCCAGAAAGTGGTGTGCACAGCCCAGGCTGTCACAGAAGCCATTTTCCCAGCTATGGACTCCATTTACATGGCTTGCTGTATCAGGCAGAAGATACAGAAGCTTGAACACATGCACCAACAAGTTCAAATACAGCTTCCTCCCGGCTATTATTAGACTGATGAATTGACTCTCTAAATTCAAGTAATGTTGATCATGTTAATGCTCCATGCACCTCCTGTGCAGTGTAACCTGTACGCCTCACTCTGTCTAAGCGCCCTATGATCTGTATGTCCTTGTTTATATTATCTGCTTGTATTGCTCGCAAACAAGGCTTTTCACTGTACATAAGTACACATGACTACAATAAATCAAATCAAAACAGGGAAAACTTGCCATTTGGATACAAAATTGGCTTAAAGGTAGAAGTCAGAAGGTGGTTTTGGTGGGTGTTTTTTGGACTGGAGGCCTGTGACCAGTGGTGTGCCACTAGGATCTGCTTTTCATCATTTATATTAATGGTTTGGATGTGAACATAGGAGCTATGGATAGCAAGTTGCAGATGACACTAAAACTGGTGGTATAGTGGGCAGTGAAGAAGGTTACCTCAGTGTACAATGGGATCTTGATCAGATGGGCTGATAGACCAAGGAGTGGCAGGTGGAACTTAATCAAGATAAGTATGAGGTGCTGCATTTTAGAAAGGCAAATCAGGGAAGGACTTAAACATTTATGGTAAGGTCCTGGGGAGTGTCACCAAACAAGGAGACCTTGGAGTGCAGGTACATTGTTCTTTGAAAGCAGAGTCACAGGTTGACAGGCTGGTGATGAAGGCATTTGGTATACTTGTCTTTATTGCTCAGTGCATTGAGGAGATGAGTTGGGAGGTCATGTTGCTGCTGTACAGGACGTTGGTGAGGCCACTTTTGGAATATAGTGTTCAATTCTGGTCTCCCTGCTATTGAAAAGATGTGAAATTTGAAATGGTTCAGAAAAGATTTACAAGGATGTTTCCCGGGTTGGAGGGTTTGAGTATGGGGTAGCTGAATAGGCTGGGGCTATTTTCTCTGGAGTGTCGGAGGCTGAGGTTTATAGAGGTTTATAAAAACATGAAGGGAGTGGATAGGGTGAATAGCCAAGATCTTTTCCCCAGGGGAGGGGAGTCCAAAACTAGAGGGCATAAGTTTAAGGCGAGAGGGGAAAGACTTAAAAGTGACTTTAGGGGCAACCTTTTCATGCAAAGAGTGATGCATTTATGAAATTAGCTGCCAGAGGAAGTGGTGGAGGTTGCTACAATTATAATATTTAAAAGGCATCTGAATGAGTAAATGAATAGAAAGGGTTTAGAAGGATATGGGCCAAATGTTGTCAAATGGGACTAGATTAATTTAGGATATCTGGTCAACAGGGTCTGTTTCTGTGCTGTAGATCTCAATGACTTTATGACTGTGTTTGCCTGAGAAAGCTGGTTGCGCACTTTCTTTTGCTTCCTTGTCAACTCTCTATGAAGCCAGGCAAAAGTGAGGACTGCAGATGCTGGAAACCAGAGTCTAGATTAGAGGGGTGCTGGAAAAGTACAGCAGGTCAGGCAGCATCCGAGGAGCAGGAATAGAGGCCTCCATTCCTGATGAAGGGCTTTTGCCCGAAACGTCGATTTTCCTGCTCCTCGGATGCTGCCTGACCTGCTGTGCTTTTGCAGCACCTCTCAATGAAGCCACTTGTGTCCGGTATCCTTCTTGCAAATGTTCAAACCCAACACCTGCTGAGTATTTCCTAACTTCCCCAATTTTACTTTACATTGCCAGCGCAAGGAAATGAGATTCTAAGTTATCTTTTAAAAGTTGTTGAACTCAATTTTTCAGTTGGAAGATAGTAAAATGCCTAATTAAAGTGGATTTGCTGGATATTTCTACTGAGTTTCTCTAGAAACGTTATTTGAAGCGTAGAGAAAATCCAATGAAATACATTCTTTATCAATTTAAAAAATTGTGTCAAGTTTTATGTTTTCCAGTATAAAGGGACTTGCATGCATTTTCACAGAAACCTGGTTTCCTTTTGGGTTTTTTCCTCTTTTCCTCTTTTCACTTTCTCAGAACATAGCAGACGTGTTATATTTTGAGGTGAAAACTTTGTCAAGGAGAAGCCTTTTTTAATTAAAACTAAATTGAAAGTGAAAATAATCTTAAGGCTGATGGAATATATATTCGAGAGTCCTCTGCCCTTTTGCTGATCTGAGAGAATGACAATTGATTGTGCCTTTTTCATCTTGACTTTAATCTATTACCAATCTACCATGATGCTGGCCAGCTGTCGCGGTTTATGTGTTTAACATCTGTGCTTTGTAGATTGAAAAAAATAATATTAACTTGAGTCTGCTCAAATTATGGTTTGTTCAAAGGATTGGAAATGCTTCACATCTTGCCTCGAATGTTTAAAGTCAAATAAGTTTAAAGTCAGATGTTAGCATTTTTGAAAATCCCAAAAAAATCAAGAAAGCAGTAATCCAATTGTTAATAAATCAAATTGGATATGGAATGAAGTATGGCTTTGAAGGGATTTAGCAAGCTAGCACGAGAATCTAAAGATAATCCAAAAGATCCAATCGAGATCAGCAAAGACTTAAGTCATTGGTGATACTGACTCAGTTAATGACTCAACACTGGTACAATGGACCATTTGGCTACCATTGTTCTGTACAAATCTACCAAAGAAGTTTTCTTCACCAGGTATGTCCAAAGGTGGACATATCCGTTTTTGATAATAATGGAGCACAAATAGCAAAGCAGAATTGAGCCCACAATCAAATCAGCCTTGATCTTACCAAATGATGTACTGACTGGCCTACAATTGTTCCTAGTTCTTCTGTTCAGTCATATTCTGAGATCAAAGCCGCTGAGTATAGGTTTCAGTCCATGAAGTAACATTGCAATGATGTTGCAAAATTGATCCACAATGACCAAAAATTGCACACAATGGGTAGAGTCTGATAGAAGGTGGAAGATATATAGACTTCAAAGAATAGCATTGCAATAAAGCATTCTTGACCTGGTCTTCTCCTCAACCAGTCTGTCTTAAACCAAAACTCTGAGATATTAGCACAAAGCCTCATGGCAAAATGTGTGACCTTACAAACTTATGGCAGCAGAAGAAATCAAGAAATAGACCTTAGGTTGTTTGGAGAAGGGGAGAACTCAAAGACAATCACTCTTTCAGAACATTGTTGGTATACATTGAAGATCAGCTGGAAGCCAGAAGGGCTGTAGAGCTGAACAGCTGCTGTGAAGGAGGTTCTCTGAACATAAAATTCCCACAGAGTCACCACTCTCACATTCCGATCACTTAATCTGCTTTATCAGGACCCTTTCTCCCCCAGCACTCCACCATCCCTGCCCAAACCATAAAATAGATGCTGCCCCCTGCACACTTCATGCCAGCTCTGATGAAGAGTCATTTGGACTCGAAATGTTGGCTGGCTCTCTCTGCACAGACGCTGCCTGACGCACTGTGATATCAAGCACGTATTGTTTTCAGTACAGGTTACAACATTTGCAGTAATTTGCTCCTATCCTGTGTTATGAAGGTGTAGCGATGTATTGTACCTTTAAGAGAATTGAAAAGCTAGCAAGGACTGACAAAGCACAGAGAGTCCTGAACAAGGTAACAATGTAACACTTGGTTGAAACAAATAGCAGCAGATGGGTTGCCATGAAACAAAAAACAAATTTAAATTCTGTCCAATCAGTTTACATTATGCTCTATGATACCAAACTGCAATCAAATTTGAATTTAATGTTTTAATAATATTAAAGCTAATCAAACAATCTGATGTTTTGGGGCATAAAACCGGACATTTTGAACAGTTAGGAGGAGAACTGCCAAAGAACAATAAATGTAGACCACTAGCTGAAGAACTCTCTGAAACATATCTGTCTGTGTGGAGTTTGTGCAGCAGAACATCAAGGCCGGGAGAGAATCTATAGAGGAAAATTTACAAAAGAGAATCGGCAAAGCTGACTAGTTTTGAAATGTGATTATTTCTTTTTGTAAAATCTTAATCAGGATTTTTTTATTGGACCAGTACTGTAGAGTGGGAGGTAAAAGATAGGTTTAAGAGAAAGGAGTGGTTCATAGCTGGTGTTTTAATGTTCTCTGTTGGATGTAAAAAATAAAATTGTTAATTTTTACTTTAAATAGTGAAACCTGGGATAGTTCTTTGCCTCTCGACATTTAACAGATTGTGGCAAAGGTGAGCTTCTCTGTGTGTTGGGTTTAAATTAATAGAGGGGTTTATTCCGTGTTGTAACACCTGCAAGTGAATAAAAGCATTTTACAGCCAGTAGTATGGGATACTTGCTGTCAAGGCAGTGAAAACAGCTGTCAGAGAAATATAAGCCCACAAGCAGCCAAGGGGATAAATTTGCATCAATGTCTAATGAAAATAAGTCAATAACTGGGAACCCAAAATGTATTTGATCCTTTGGAGACAAATCCCTGAAAAACTAAGCTCGATAGTCAGTCAGCGGCTTCAGATTATTTGCTTGATGGAAAACTTAGCAACACACAAGTGAATAAAACTCTTCAGGAACAGACTTCTTCATTAACTCATGGGATACAGGTGGCTGGTGGTCCAGCTTCTGTTGCCTATCCCTAGTTGTCCTTGTCAAAAGTGATAGTGAGCTGTCTGCTCGGTACCTCAAGATAAATCAATCGATGGCGAAAATGTCAGGAATAAACTTTTTGTGGAAATCAAAGTTTCAAAGGCCTAACAGTGAAATTAGTTAAATCTTTTTGATTTCAATAGTTTGAGTGAGAAACACTCAAGACAATGGGAAAAAGGAAAATGTCCGATTGTGTATACAAATTTGAATGAAAGTGCCTCTACCAGAAAAAGAAGCAACCTGAACAATGTCACAGCAGCCATCTTTGATACAGTCAGAAAGATTAATGAATTTTATTGACTGAAGTCATTTGAGAACAACTCCTTAGTCATTTTGAAGAAAGGAAATCCTCACTTAGATCACTGAACGTGCTATAATGGTAAAACAAATTGAACTTTACATTGAAAGCGGCTTTGTAAAACAGCAAAAAATGCAACAGAATTCATTTTATTGTTCACTTGTGGTATGTGGATATCACTGGTTTGCCCATCCCTAGTAGTCCCTTGACAAGGTAGTGGTAAGCTGCTTTCTTGAGCTGCTGCAGTTCACATGGTGTCGATCGATCCACAATGCCCATAGGGAGGGAATTTCAGAATTTTGTCCCAACAACATTGAACGAGTAGCGATGTATTTCCAAGTCAATATGGTGAGTGGCTTGGAGGGGAACCTGCAGGTGATGGTGTTCCTATGTATCGACTACCTTTGTCTTGCCAGAAGGTAGTCGTCGTGGGTTTGGAAGCTGCCGGTTCTAAGGATTTTTGGCCAATTTCTCCAGCACATCTTGCATGTGGTACATTCTGCTGCTACTGAACAGTGATGGAGGGAGTGGATGTTTGTGGATGCTAGTCAAGCTGGTTACTTTGTCCTGGAGTGTTTTTGAAGCTGCACTGATCCAGACAGGTGGGGCATATTCCATTGCTGTCTTGACTTGCACCTTGTAGAACTTGGACAGTCTCTGAGGAGTCAGGAAATCAGTTCCTTACTGCAATATTTCTAGCCTATGACCTGCTCTTGTAGCCATTGTATTTATATGGTGAGTCCAGTTGAGTTTTGTCAATGGTAATCTCCAATGCTAATTGTGGGGCATTCAATGATGGTAACATTAGTAAATTTCAAGAGGTGGAGGTTAGATTGTCTATTATCGGAAATGGTCATTGCCTGGCATTTGTGTGTCATGGATATTACAAGCCACCTCTGGAGACAAAGCTAGATATTGCCTTGGACTTGCTCATTTGGACACAGATTGCTTCTGTACCTGAGGATGGTGCTGGACATTGTAAGTTTTCAATAGTATTGTAGTTCAGATAGGGCATGTAAGTCATTACTGAAGCTTTCTACAGATGCTATTGGGAATTGATATCTTGTGTTGAAGCATGATCGCATTGGTGTCTTATTTGTTCTTGAATATAGATTAGAAGCTGTTACAAATTTGTTAAAACATAAATTTGTTTCTCATGGATCAGTTGTCTATGCAGCACATGATCTAGTGTGCTTCCCATGTAGGACAAAGTTTTGCTAACTGCACTTTTGCATTGGATTTGGTGCCCAGTTCTGAAGGTGTTTGAAATCTTCGGAAAAGTGCTTCCCCATTTGCAAACTTTCTAATCCATCAAATGAGTTGAATCTTTGGATGGAATCATTAATGTCAGTGAATTTTGTTGTGTTAGTCAATTGTTGATAGACTGTTAAAATTGTTGATTATTTCTTGACTTGGATGATAATAGATTTTTGATTTCCTTGAACTGAACTGTTTTAATTGCTTTGTTGCATTCTTTGTTAATTAAAGTTGTGGCTGAAACTTTGCAATTGCGTGACTCCAAGGAGCCCTAGCAAAACTGGAATCAATGGATATTGGACCAGGCCAAACTTGTTCAAAACACTTTAAACAGCGTTTTAGACCTTAACTTTTTCTTATTTCAAAGACAATGTAAAGGGGATATTCGGCTTTAAGCAAAACAGAATCTATTTTAACACTAAGGTTGAAACGTGAACAAAAGTAAACAGGATTTAGAATAACAACTATTTGGAAACCCAACCGACCAGCCAACCAATCCAACCCAACCGACTCAAAATCGCAACTTAACGAAGGAGCTGTTCCAATTTCTGTAACATCTCAAAAACACATCCCTTGGCAAATGGCAAATTCAATCGCAGGTTCTGACAATCAGGAGAGATTACAGACATAAGAGTTGGGCAAGAAACATCTGTTGAAGCATGGAGCCATTTTTCACAGTAACAGCTTCTCTGCTACCAGCAGTTTCTGACTGCCTGCTAAAAGAAACCATGCTATAAAAAACCTGAACTAGGAGAACTGGCCATTCCTTGCTATTACTTAAAGTAACCACTTCCGGACAAATTAGTACCTATGCTTCTACAACCAAAAAAAACCAAGGACAAAATAACCCTGTTAAAAGGGCAGCATCGTCACAGGGATAAACTTCCCATTGGTTGGAGACATACCTGGCACATAGGAAGATGATCTGGGTATTGAGGTCAGTTATCTCAGCTCCAGGAAATCTCTGCAGGAGTTCCTCAGGGTCATATCCTAAACTCAACTATCTTCGGCTGCTTCGTTAATTCCCTCCATCATAAGTTCAGTAATGGGGACAATCGTCAATGATTGCACAATGTTCAGTAGCATTCATCTAATGAAGCAATCCATGTTCAATGCAACAAAATCTGGACAATATCCAGGCATGTGCTGATAAGTGGCAAGTAACATTTGCACCATACAAATGCCAGGCTATGACCATCTCCAATAAGAGACAACCTAACCACTGCGCCTTGATTTCAAAATGGTGTTGCCATCACTGAATCTTCTACAACAACAAAAATTCCATTTAACAGAGAACATTGTACAGTGTTCACTTCTGTAAATACAATAAAGTACTTGATTAGAGGTGGCAGACATCTCATCTGGGAAGTATACACTATGTGACAACTTAAATGTGAAGTCCTGAGTAATTTAATGCAATATGATCTTATCACAGGTGTGGTTCCAAAGTCCCACATCAGTGAAGACAAAATTGTCTAGCCTCATATCAATAACATATCCATTGTAGGAGAAAAGCTCACTTCTCAAATATCTGCTACTGTCTAAAGAATACACCAAGCATCAAACCAAATTGTTTCCAAGCCATTGTGTGTATTTATGCTTTTGAACTGAACCTGAAAGAACAGGTCAATACTGCAGGGGAACATATTTTTTATGTGAGGAACAATTGCCAATGGATGCACAATATCATTCTTTTCTCTGAAAAATAACATCAGTATCTAATCCCAATTCTAATGACAAAAAAGAACATCCAAACTTCCCCATAAATTCCTGCAGTTACATCAATGTAAGACAGTTCAGCATTGCTGAACTAAAAGAAGCCAGCAAGGAAAATGAAAGCACAGTAACTTTGCTTCAATTTCTCCAATGCATTGGCTTTCCTGATCCTTCTATCAACATAAATGAATCATGTCAAAAATATGAGAAGGAATGCGAATTAAAAAGGATAACGCATACAGTTAAGTTCATAAAGAGAAGTATCTAATGAATTCATTTGAGAATACATATAGGTGTTAGTCAATATTGGAAGTGGAAGCATTTTAGTGGAAGGGGAGGTTATTGTGTTCGAATTTTAGCGCCCTGGAGGAACATTGCAATGATGTGACAAAGCTACATCTCACTGGATATAAATAACACGGTGTAGGCGGGGTCATTTACATAAATCATAGATAAAAGATAGATTTCAGAGAATAGTCTCTTAGTAAGGTAATAGTAAGATTAGAGGAGAAAGTGAGGTCTGCAGATGCTGGAGATCAGAGCTGAAAATGTGTTGCTGGAACAGCGCAGCAGGTCAGGCAGCATCCAGGGAACAGGAGAATCGACGTTTCGGGCATAAGCCCTTATGCCCGAAACATCGATTCTCCTGTTCCCTGGATGCTGCTTGACCTGCTGCGCTGTTCCAGCAACATATTTTCAGCAATAGTAAGATTAGAGCCTGGTATATCTCAAGATTATCATGTGTCATAATATTTAGTGATAATATGCAGGGAATTTTGAATAAAATTTCAAAATAAGCCCAAGGCTGCAGATAATTCTCGACCTTGCTGCCTCTTCAACCAGACGTCTAAAACCAAAACACATGATTGTGGGGTTAAAAGCACAAGATTTCATCATCACATAGCCTATTCCTGCTTCTATTTTTCTGTTTTTCTCACCAACCTTCCAACTTTGTTCCTTAATTCCCCAGAGGTACACCAAACAATAATTCCACAATATCTGAAGAATTGCACTTAAATGTTTGTCAGCATTGTGTCAGAACAATAGCTGATTGTGGCCCAGTGTCTGCAGCAGTAATGAGAGTGAAGTTATCGTCAGCTACCATTGTTGCTGCAATAACATGGACAGCAAATCTGGAGGCTCTGGTTTCCAGCAACACAACTTTTGACTCTGATCTCCAGCATCGACAGTCCTCACTTTCTCCGAGCAACATTGGAGGGGTCTAGTTACTGAGACCTTTGTCTTTGACTTAGACCTTTTGAGCAGTTTCTTTCCAGTTGGGTGGGCCCCCAAGGTCTGAACATAGAATTGGCTTCTGAAACCAAAAGCCAATGCTGTGATTGGCATGCCAATGCTGATAGTTCTGTATGGAACTTTAGAACAGCTGTGCTCATGGGCAGCCACATAGCTTAGAGACACCAATGCTTTCACTGCAAGTAGACAATTTCAGAACTTGTAGTGTTGTGAAAAGGCATAATCCCTTATTATCATAATATCGCATCTCTCTACACCTCCGCCAAGCCTGTTATTGTGCCCCACTTAACCGTTGACATCTACTCACCAGTATTTCCCTTTGAACCATTGTCCACTAACACTTTTATTCCTGGTTCTATGTTGTTCTAACTTCATCATGACATTACTGATAACAGCTCTTATTATCATAGGATGGATTACAGAGAATGAAGAGTCGATAAAGTGTGGCACTGGAAAAAGCATAACAGTTCAGGCAGCATCCGAGAAGCAAGAGAGTCAATGTTTCAGGGGGACCCTTCATCAGGGCCCTGCCTGAAACATCAATTCGCCTGCTCCTCAGATGCTGCCTGACCTGCTGTGCTTTTTCCAGCGCCACACTTAATCAACTTTGATTCTCCAGCATCTACAGTCCTCACTATCTCCTAGTTACAGAAAATGAAAATCAAATTGGATGTGTGTAGTCTCTGTGTTGACAAATCAACACTCCTCAGCAAAGATTTTCCGACGTTTTCCAAATTAAAGTCATGATTGGTCATGATGCAGGGGATTTATAACCTGTTTGATCTTCATCACCACCTCTCACTATTGCTCTATTTGCTTTAGGAATAGCTCTCAATCCAAGAAGATAATGAGCCAAGTATTCTGTTCTGTCTGGAGCTAACACGCTGTTACTTGGATTGATCACAAACACTGCTATAAACATCAACTCAGTAAATTCCCAGGTTCTCAAGACAATTGTTTATCAATTGAAGGTCCAATTCCATTCAGTATTGGCTTGAAAGAATTCAGTCTGATTCTTTTTCTCATTATCTTTGTGTTTTGTTTTCAGTACATTCTGACTTGGAAGACTTCAAGGATCTGAGTTCTGTTATCAGCTAAGGAATTATGACTCAGAAATGAAGGGTGAAAAAAAAAGATGAAAGAATGAATAATTCAGGAAATTCTAACAGGACTTGCCAGTGATGAAATCTAATTAAATGTATGTCCAAGTGATTCCGCAGCAGCTTGGTGAAGAGAACAGCTTCAATTGCGCACAAAATGAAATTAAAATGAAACAACGCTTGTGGAAACTGACAGCAGACATGAATGTTGCTGCTAGATCCCAGGTCACACAGTTGGATCCAGAAGCAAGAGATATTGCTGTTCACAAGGACAAAGTGGACACACACGATCTTCCCACACCCAGTCATTTAATACTCAGGAGGAGTTGGGGCAACCATTTAAGGGGGAGGAGGCAGACAAAGAGACAACATGACAGTACACCCCAGTGGATTCTGATGCAAGATTTAAAAGAGTTGCTGCACTATAAAGAGCAAGGATCTCTAGGTTATTCTTGAACCATAAGACCATGAGAATAAGGAACAGGAGTAGGCCCTTTGGCCCTTCGAACCTATTCAGCCTTTCAATTGGATCACGGCTAATCCAACATTTCTTGCATCCACTTTCCTGCCCTTTCCCCCTATACACAAGGACTCTGCCTCCATAGATCTCTGTGGCAAGGAATTCCTAAGACTCACAGCCAGTGGAGAGAGAAGGATTCAGATTAAGGCTCAGGCTCAGGTTAGTGTTAGGGTTTGTGTGAGTTTTCGCATTCGGGTTAGCATTATGGTTTAGGGTCATGGTTACTTTTTGGCTTAGGGTTAGTGTTTGATTACTGCAAGTGTCACGTGTATGTTAGGACAGAAATAGGACCATAAATCAGTTGAAAATGTAACTGGAAAGATGGTGTTGGAAGAAAGTCTTTAGATTCTGGGAACAATGGGACTGGCTCCAGGGGAGACAGTATCTGTGCAAGCCAGGCAGGATTGTACAGGACAGACCTAGGATTGAGTTCCTTGCAGGACATTTTGCTAGTGCTGTTGAGGAAGGTTTAAACTAATCCACCAGGGTTGTGGGAGCTAGGAGACAAGATTAGAAATTAATGCTAAGGTGAGCGAAATGTTGAGAGAGGCTGATAGCCCTAAAACAGAAAATAATAAATTAATTGGTATAGTCAGAGCAAGAGTCAGAGAGTCGAAGAGATGTACAGCATGGAAACAGATCCTTCAGTCCAACTTGTCCATGACAACCAGATATCCCAATCTAATCTAGTCCCATTTGCCAGCACTTGGCCCATATCCCTCCACACCCTTCCTATTCATATACATATTCCCATCCAGATGCCTTTTAACTGTTGTAATTGTACCAGCCTCCACGACTTCCTCTGGCAGGTCATTCCATACACACACCACCCACTGTGTGAAAAAGTTGCTACTTAGGTCCCTTTCATATCTTTCCCCTCTCACCCTAAACCTATACCCTCTAGTTTTGGAATCCCCGACCCCAGTAAAAGACCTTGTCAATTTATCCTGTCCATGCCCCTCATGATTTTATAAACCTCAATAAGGTCACCCCTCAGCCTCCGATACTCCAGGAAAACAGACCCAGCCTATTCAGCCTCTCCCTATAGCTCAAACCCTCCAACCCTGGCAACATCCTTGGAAATCTTTTCTGAATCCTTTCAAGATTCACACCATCCTTCCAATTCAAGGGAGACAAGAGAAAGTAATGAAGTCTAAATCATTGTTAAACCACCCATTTGCAAATGCGCAGATAATACTGAAGGTTGAGGAGTTACAGACTCATATTACAGAATCACAGGCACCCCGTAGGTCTTAATTTAACTGTAGTTTCAACCTTCACTCTGAGAATCCAATAGCCTCTTTCTGGAGCCTTCATACAACTGAACTTACATTTTCTCAGCTTCAAGTAACCTCTTCAGGGCCTCAACTATACACCTCTAGTCTGGAATATTTACTAAACTCATTACACTTAATTAAACTACTTTTTACAGGCACAAATTGACATATAGAATGCAATGCCACAATAACAGAGGCATGGCCAAGAAAGGGCAGGCTGTTAAATATTGCTGGCTGTGAGATGTTCAGAAAAGAGATGAAAAATAAAAGAAAGGAGGAGGGGTGGTATTTTTGGTTGAGGGGAGCACTGCACTACTAGAAGCAGGGAATGTTTCAGAGAATTCAGAATTGATCAGTCTGAAGTTTCAGAATAAGAAGGATGCAATTACACTGCTCGGTCTAATCTATGGATCTCCAACTAGTGTAAAAGGGCAACAACAAGGGGGTATTCTTCAACTGTGTTTGGGAAAATTTTCTACAGCAGTATATATTCAGTTCAACAAGAAGGGAGAATAGCCAAACTTTGTTCTCTAGATCTCCTCTACATTGGGGAGACTGGGCACCTCCTAGCAGAGCGCTTTAGGGAACATCTCCGGGACACCCGCGCCAAACAACCACACCACACTGTGGCCCAACATTTCAACTCCCTCTCCCACTCTGCTGAGGACATGGAGGTCCTGGGCCTCCTTCACCGCCGCTCCCTCACCACCAGACGCCTGGAGGAAGAACGCCTCATCTTCCACCTCGGAACACTTCAACCCCAGGGCATCATTGTGGAGTTCAACAGTTTCCTCATTTCCCCTTCCCCCACCTCACCCTAGTTCCAAACTTCCAGCTCCGCACTGTCCCCATGACTTTTCCGGACTTATCCTACCTGCCTATCTCCTTTTCCACCCATCCACTCCACCCTCTCCTCCCTGACCTATCACCTTCATCCCCTCCCCCACTCACCTATTGTACTCCATGCTACTTTCTCCCCACCCCCACCCTCCTCTAGCATATCTCCCCACGCTTCAGGCTCTCTGCCTTTATTCCTGATGAAGGGCTTTTGCCCAAAATGTTGATTTCACTGCTCCTTGGATACTGCCTGAACTGCTGTGCTCTTCCAGCGCCACTAATCCAGAATCTTATTTTTTTCAGCTTCAAGTAACCCATTCAGGGCTTCAACCATACACCTCTGGTCTGTGAATTTTAGTAAACTCATTGTACTGAGTTAAACTATTGTGAACAATTCTAAACTATCTTCCTCCTTTCATACGAACAACTGATTTGTACGTTCAGCTTCAACTCACACTACAGAATAACCAACTGAAAAAAATCTTCCTTTTTTTCAAATTATATGTGTTGCTGCTAATGAAAGAAGTCAATCCCTGACTTTCTAAACTGTAGCCTTATGACCATAAGACAATACAGCCATAGGACATCGGAGCAGAAATTAGACCATTCAGCCCAACAAGTCTGCTTTGTCATTCAAACATTGCTGATAAGTTTTTCAACCCATTCTCCCTCCTCCCCATAATCTTTGATCCTCTTGAGAATCAAGAACCTATCTATCTCTGTCTTAAATATACTCAATGAGCTGACCTCCACAACCTTCGATGGCAATGAATGCCATATATTCACCACTCTCTGGCTGAAGAAATTTCTCCTCACCTCTGTTCTAAAGGGATTTCCCTTCACTTTAAGGCTGTGCCATCAGGTCCTAGTCGCTCCTGCCAATGGAAACATCTTCCCAACATCCACTCTATTCTGGCCTTTCTGTATTCTGTAAGTTTCAATAAGATCTCCGTCATCCTTCTAAACTCTATCAGGTATAGACCCAGAGTCCTTAAGCTTTTCATTCCTGGGATCATTCTTGTGAGCATCCTCTGGATCCGCTCTAGGGTCAGTACAACTTTCCTGAGGTATGGGACCCAAAAATGCTCACAATATTCTAAATGTAGTCTGACCAAAGCCTTGTAAAGACTCAGAAGTATATTCCTGCTTTTATATTCTAGTCCTCTCAAAATAAATACCAATATTGTATTTGCCTTCCTAACTACTGTCTCAACCTACAAGTTCACCGTAAGAGAATCCTGGACTAAGATTCCCAAGTTTCTTTGCATTTCAGATTTCTGAATTTTTGGCCCATTTAGAAAATAGTCTATGCTTCTATTCTTCACACCAAAGTGCATGATCTTGCACTTTCCCATGTTGTATTTCATCTGCCAATTCTTCACCCACTCTCCTAACCTTTTTAAATCCTTCTGCAGCCTCCCCTCCTCCTCAATACTACCTAGCCCTGCACCTGCCTTTGTATCATCTGCAAACCTAGCCAGAATGCCCGCAGTTCCTGCATCTAGATCATTAATACATAAAGTGAAAAGTTATGGCCCCAACACTGACCCTTGTAGAACACTGACCCTTGTAGAACACCACTAGTCACTGATTGCCATCCTGAGAAGGGATCTTTATCCCCACTGTCTGCTTTCTATTTATGCACAAATGTTTACTTTGTTGTCTTGTAAAATACTCCCTATGTCAAAAAGGTATTACTTTGTAAACCTTTCTCTCACACTACATTTTAAAAGAATTTGCAATATATACGGAAATTTTTACAAGTTAACTGTTAAATCCCATTTGACATACAATTATCCCAGACACTACTTGTTCAAGTTCAAAAATCCAAACTGGAAAACAAATGATATTAGATTATACGTTAATCACACTCCTCATGTCACAAAAGCAAGCGGTGATCAAGAAAACAAAGACTGGCAGTTAATATAAAGTGAAATTTCCAAGTCTCCCATAAGCATGTCAGTAGTAAAAGAGTGGTAAAAGAAATAGGATTGATTAGAGACCAAAAACATGATTTATACAGAAAGGCAAGAACTGAGGCTGAGCTATTAATTGAATACTTTACATCTGCATTTATACATGAGGAGGCAGATGCTGCATAGACTATGGTGGTAGAGGAGGAAACCAAGTCATTAGAAAGCTTCATAATTGATAAGGAGGAGGCATTGGATTAGTTGTGTGTACTTACCAAGACCAAATAAGATGCATCCGAGGATATTGAAGGAAGTGAGAGAGGGATCATAGAAGCTCTAACAATAGACTTGTAATCTTCCCTGCATTTAGGGCTAGGGCTCAAGGATTCTCTGGAGAATTGTAAATAGGTCTAGTCATTCCAAACCAATAAAACATGGGGAAACTTCTGAAAACAATTATTCCTGATAACATTAATGTCACATGTAAAAATGTGAATCAGCCTGAATTGTTCAGGCTGATGTTATAGTTGTATAAGACTCTGGTGCGGCCGCATCTGGAGTATTGTGTGCAGTTTTGGTCACCATACTATAGGAAGGATGTGGAGGCACTGGAATGGGTGCAGAGGAGGTTTACCAGGATGTTGCCTGGTATGGTAGGAAGAACGTATGAGGAAAGGCTGAGGCACTTGGGGTTGTTTTCATTGGAGAAAAGAAGGTTTAGGGGTGACTTGGTAGAGGTGTACAAGATGATTAGGGGTTTAGATAGGGTTGACCGTGAGAACCTTTTTCCACGTATGGAGTCAGATATTATGAGGGGACATAGCTTTAAATTAAGGGGTGGTAGGTATAGGACAGATGTTAGGGGTAGGTTCTTTACTCAGTGAGTCGTGAGTTCATGGAATGCCCTGCCAGTAGCAGTGGTGGACTCTCCCTCTTTATGGGCATTTAAGCGGGCATTGAATAGGCATATGGAGGATAGTGGGCTAGTGTAGGTTAGGTGGGCTTGGATCGACGCAACATCGAGGGCCAAAGGGCCTGTACTGTGTTGTATTCTTCCATGTTCTATGTTCTATGTTCAGGGAAAATTGTGGCTAAAATTGCTGAAGTTTTTAAAGAGTTGATAGAGAGATTTGGTGAGGGCAGTGCTGTTGATGTGGTGCATATGGATTTCCAAAATTCATTCAATACAGTGTCACACAACAGACTGGTGAGGAAGATATAGATGAAAGAATAAAAGAGACAAGAGCAACATGGGTTCAAAGTTCGTTGAGGGGTAATAACAGACAATAATGAATAATGGATATTTTTGGAGTTGGAAGAAATCTTTTAGGTTCATATTTTGGTCCTTGTTTTTTCCTCATGTATAAAAATAATCTAGAACTTCAAAATAATATTGACACAGTTTTAGAGTGGATAGATAGGTGGCAACTGAAGTTCAGTGCAGAAAATCATGAGGTGATATACTTTGGCACAAAGCATATGGAGAGACAGTACAAAATAAAGGATAAAGTGTTCTGAAGGAGAGTCACTGGACCTGAAATGTTAACTCTGTGTTCTCCCCTGTTGAGTTTCTGCAGCAATTTCTGTTTTTGTTATGTTAAAATAAAGGATACTATTTAAAGGATGTGTAGAATCAGGGAGACCTGCATAAGTCATTAAAAGTGGCTGGACAGTAACAGGCAGCAGTAATGAAGCACGTAGTTTTCTGTAACTCATCAACAGGAGCATAGAATACAAGAACAAGGAGGTTATGCTGAATTAGTATAGGACATTGATTATACTTCAGCTGGAGTATTTGTATGGTACTAGACAAAACATTTTATAAACCTTATGATTGCACTTGGAGACAGTGTAGAAGCAGTTTACAATACTGAACAATGAGACCTTGGATTGCAGGTTCATAGTTCCTTGAAGGTAGACAGAAGAGTGTAGAAGACATTTTGTATGCTTTCCTTTACTGGTCAGAGCATTGAGTATAGGAATTGGGAGGTCATGTTACTGCTGTACAAGACATTGATTAGTCGACTTTTGGAATATTATGTGTAATTATGGTTTCCCTCCTATAGGAAGGATGTTGTGAAACTTGACTGGGTTCAGAAATGATTTACAAGGATGTTGCCAGGGTTGGAGGGTTTGAGATATATGGGGAGGCTGAATAGGCTGGGGTTATTATTCCTAGAGTGCCAGAGGCTGAGGGGTGACCTTATAGAGGTTTATGAAATTGATAGGGTGAAGAGTCAAGGTCTTTTCATCAGGGTAGGGGAGTCCAAAACTAGAGGACATGGGTTTAAGGAATGAGGGGAAAGATTTATGTAAAAGGCATCTGGATGGGTATATGAATAGGAAGGGTTTAGAGGAATGTGGGCCAAATGCTGGCAAATTGGACAAGATTAATTTAGGATATCAGTTGGTGTGGACAAGTTGAATTGAAGGGTCTGTTTCTGTGCTGTACATCTCTATGACTCTAAGACTCTAAGAATCACTCGAGGGATGTGACATTTCAGACATGAGAATAGATTTGAGAATTTGGGACTGGTTTATTTTGATTGGAGAAGGCTAACAGCAGGTTTGATAGAAGTTTCTAAAATCACGAGCAGTCTGTACAGTGCAGATATGGTGAACATTAAATTGATTGAAGCCACAAGGGCACTGTTTTAAAGCATTTTGTAAAAGAAGCAAATGTGAAGTTTTAAAGAACACTTTATTCACACACAGCAAATGGTTAGGGTCTGAAAAGCACTGCCTGGGGATGTTGTGGAGGCAGGTTCAATTGATACATTCAAGAGGACATTGAATGATTATTTAAATTTCAATGATGAGCACGATTATGTGGAAAAGACAGAGGATTGGAACAGAGGATTGGCTCACAGAGTCAATGCAGACATGATGGGCCAAACACACACCTTTCTGCTCCGAAATAATTCTATGATTCTGTGGTTCTTCCCTTATTAAGCCTCTCTGTTACTTAAACATTTTTGATATATACAGGACCAAGATGCATCAAGAATTCCAAACAAATTTAAAATATCTTACTCCAGTTTACTCACAATAAATTTACATAGAACATTGATACTTTCAATGAGTGTCATTACTATTAAGTCTATTGGGAGAAAGTGAGGACTGCAGATGCTGGAGATCAGAGCTAAAAATGTGTTGCTGGAAAAGTGCAGCAGGTCAGGCAGCATCCAAGGAGCAGGAGAATTGACGTTTCGGGCATGAGCCCTTCTTCAGGATTCCTGAAACGTCGATTCTCCTGCTCCTTGGATGCTGCCTGACCTGCTGTGCTTTTCCAGCAACACATTTTCAGCTATTAAGTCTAATGACCAATATCAACTTAAGTAACTTCTTCAATCTCGTTCCTATTCTTTAATTGAATGTTTAGACTTTCTGTCCCTTTCTATTCATTCAATAACTTTATTAATGATCTTCAGTACATGGGGGCGATGTCTATAGAACTGATTATGTTCAACATAAAACAGCAGGAAAAGCAAAGATTCAACAGTTTCCTTCAATGTTTAATGTTCTTTGCTCTTCAGATCTTACAAGTGTACATCCTGCTATTTCATAATTAACAGATCAACATTTTATAACATTTGCACAAAAGCACAAATTCATAAACCATGATGAGTATAAGAAAGCTAAAAAAAATTGTATCATTGAGATCTAAGCAAATCCTTACCAAATATATATAAAACAAGTATTATCACTCAGAGGGGTGAGGGTGTTAATAATGGAGGATTGATACAGTTGATAAATATCACTCCACCAATAAGTGAAATTCAGTTCCTGCTTCTAAGTGTAGTATCTTGCTTGCTTGCATGGGAGAGTGCTGGTTAAGGAGGCCCGGTGGTCAGAGTGATTGTAGGATGAACCAATATATCACCATGAAGCATTCTGAAAGGACAGGGGTAAGGAAGGCAGTGTTACTTACACCAGCCAAATGTAGAGGCTGGCAAAGTGGGAGGTGAGGGAAAGGGGTAAATGATCACTTTTCTATTGAGAAGCAAAAGGGCACCATTGTAAATTGCCTTGTAAGAAAAGTAAATGTCAGGTAAGTAAAATTTTTCAGTTCAAGTGTTGAAGGTACTGCCTGGAAATATGGAGTCAGTTTCAAATTCAAGAGGGCATTGGATGATTATTACATTTCAACAAGGTGCAGGGTTACAAGTAAAGAGGGAAAGGGATGAAAATAGATGGTACGGGACAGACTAGGCCCAGGGATCCATCCTACAGAATCCTCAACAACTAAAGGAAACAGGAAATCTGTTTATCGAGAAAGAAGAGTGCAACAAAATGAAACTCAGGTAGATATGGAAGTTTGAAGGCCAGTGATAGATACCAGAAGAAAGTTAATCCTCTAAGCCAAGAACATTCAGGCAGGAAAGTAAAATGGCAGAAATGGAATACAGGAAGCTCAGGCAAACGTGAAAATATGAAACAAAGCCCATTAATTTCTCTTCAAGGGTTCAATTTCTCACTTTCACTCATGGTTAAAACTTCTCTCATACCTTTGTGAATTCCCTTTGCATTCTTTCTAGACATTTTTTCTCAAGTAACATAATGAAAACTAACTACTTTTCTAACCAGCATAACCAATGATTTTTCAACATTCAAAGTTTGGGAGAAGATTTGTAGCTCGGGTGCTCGTTGTTGTGTTTCTGTTCACCAAGCTGGGAATTTGTGTTGCAGACGTTTCGTCCCCTGTCTAGGTGACATCCTCAGTGCTTGGGAGCCTCCTGTGAAGCGCTTCTGTGATGTTTCCTCCAGCATTTATATAGTGATTTGTATCTGCCGCTTCCAGGTGTCAGTTCCAGCTGTCCGCACAGTGGCCGGTATATTGGGTCCAGGTCGATGTGCTTATTGATTGAATCTGTGGATGAGTGCCATGCCTCTAGGAATTCCCTGGCTGTTCTCTGTTTGGCTTGTCCTATAATAGGAGAAAGTGAGGACTGCAGATGCTGGAGATCAGAGCTGAAAATGTGTCACTGGAAAAGCGCAGCAGGTCAGGCAGCATCCAAAGAGCAGGAGAATCGACATTTCGGGCATGAGCCTGAAGGATGCCTTCCTGGAAGAAGCTCTCTTCCTCCCTCTTTCCTGAAGAAGGGCTCATGCCCGAAACGTCGATTCTCCTTCTCCTTGGATGCTGCCTGACCTGCTGCGCTTGTCCTATAATAGTAGTGTTGTCCCAGTCGAACTCATGTTGCTTGTCATCTGAGTGTGTGGCTACTAAGGATAGCTGGTCATGTCGTTTCGTGGCTAGTTGGTGTTCATGGATGCGGATCATTAGCTGTCTCCCTGTTTGTCCTATGTAGTGTGTTGTGCAGTCCTTGCATGGGATTTTGTACAGCTATCCTTAGTAGCCACACACTCAGATGACAAGCAACATGAGTTTGACTGGGACAACACTACTATTATAGGACAAGCCAAACAGAGAACAGCCAGGAAATTCCTAGAGGCATGGCATTCATCCACAGATTCAATCAATAAGTACATCGACCTGGACCCAATATAACGGCCACTGCAGCGGACAGCTGGAACTGACAACCGGAAGCGGCAGATACAAATCACTATAAATGCCGGAGGAAACATCACAGAAGCGCTTCACAGGAGGGTCCCAAGCACTGAGGATGTCACCTAGACAGGGGACGAAACGTGTGCAAGACAAATTCCCAGCTCGGCAAACAGAACCACAACATTTTTCAACAGTACCTATTCCTCTATAATCTGTGTTCCTATTTCTACAAGCTATTCCCTTTGATGAGTGAATCAGTGACCAAGGAACTATCAATTTAAAATAGCCCCTAAGACAGAGAGGATGAAGAGATTAGAGATTTTCTGTGTGGAGGAAGTTGTTGGAGATTAAGACGTTTTGTGACAACGTTTGAGGCAAAGCTCATTACATCTTTTATATATTATATATCTCACAGCAACACAATGCAGAGATAACACTTGCTTCAAAGTGTGCAACAGTTTAGTTATGAGCCTTTAAAAATCACTACAATGACAAGATGTCTGTCGTCATGCTTACAACTCAACTTCTTATGTCTTAGAATCATGGAAACTGGCCATTCAGCCTATCAAGTCCATACTGACACTCTGAAGAGCCTCCCACCCAGACCCAACCCCATCCTTGTTACCCTGCATTTACCATGGCTAATCCACCTAGCCTGTATATTCCTTGACACTTTAGCAAGGCCAATTCATCTGACCTGCACACCTTTGGACTGTGGGAGGAAACCGGAGCACCCGGAAGTAACCCGGGCAGATACAGGGAAGAATGTGCAAACTCGACACAGTCGCCTGAGGCTGGGATCGAACCTGGGTCCCTGATATTGTAAGGCAGCAGTGTTAACCACTGAGCCACTGACGTTGCACTATCTTCTGAGATATTTGTTTACTTTAGATCTGAGTCAGCACCTAGTCTTAACTAATCAAGTAGGGTAGGCATGAATCAGTTGCACATAATCAAATACAGATCAACAAAATCATTAAACATTACTGCATACATCATTGCAATTGTTGATAAAAATTTAAGGCAAAAGGAAGTGCACAGCTACGAAGAAAGAGCAGTATTTTGAGATTATTCAGAGACAGCACAAAAATGCTGGGCTAAGCAAATTATTTTGTACTGGAAACCTCTGGAGCTCGAACAGGTTCAAAATACATTACTCAATCTTTTTCCAACATAGATGCAGTAAATTGTCATAAAGTGTGTAATTGTTTGGAGCATGAGACATCACACATATCTATATTAAGCCACAGAGTTAATAATTATTTGATGGTAGTTTGCATTTTCAGTGGTGGTTAGCTCAGTTGGCAGTCTAGATTAGAGTGGTGCTGGAAAAGCACAGCAGGTCAGGCAGCATCCAAGGAGCAGGAAAAATCATCATTTCGGGCAAAAGCCTTTTATCAGGAATGAGGCTGGGAGCCTCGGAGTGGAAAGATAAATGGGAAGGGGGTGGGGTTGGGGAGAAGGTCGCTGAGAGTGCAATAGGTGGATAGAGGTGGGGGTGAAAGTGATAGGTCGGAGAGGAGGGTGGAGCAGATAGATGGGAAGGAAGATTGACAGGTGGGGCAGGTCATGAGGACAGTGCTGAGCTGGAAGGTTGGAAATGGGGTAAGGTGGGAGGAGGGTTCCTGCTCCTCGGATGCTGCCTGACCTGCTGTGCTTTTCCAGCACCATTCTAACCTTGACTCTAATTTCCAGCATCTGCAGTACCCACCTCTACCTAGCTCAGTTGGCAGGATGGCTGGTTTCTAGATTAGAGTGGTGCTGGAAAAGCACAGCAGGTCAGGCAGCATTCGAGGAGCAGGAAAATCAACGTTTCAGGCAAAAGCCCTTCATCGGGAATGGGGCAGGGAGCCTCCAGGGTGGAGAGATAAATGGGAGGGGGAGAAAGTAGCTAAGAGTGCAATAGGTGGATGTGGGTGGGGATGAAGGTGATAGATCAGAGAGGAGGGTGAAGCAGATAGGTGGGAAGGAAGATTGGCAGGTAGGAAACGTCATGAGGATGGTGCTGAGCTGGCAGGTTGGAACTGGGGTAAGGTGGGTGGAGGGGAAATGAGCAAACTGGTGAAGTCCACATTGATGCCCTGGGGTTGAAGTGTTCCGAGGTGGAAGATGTGGCGTTCTTCCTGTAGGTGTCAGGTGCTGAGAGAGTGGCGGTGGAGGAGGCCCAGGACCTGCATGTCCTCGGCAGAGTGGGAGGGGGAGTTGAAATGTTTGGCCGTGGGGCGGTGGGGTTGAGGTGTGGCTGGTTTGTAAATACAGAGTGATGCCAAAAGCATGGGTTTAAATTCCACACCAGCAGAATGATTCTCCTTTTCAAGCTCTACCCTTGCCCAATGTGTGGTGACCACCAGCCATCTTTCTCTAATGAGAGAGCAGTCCTATGATCTGGTAGAATGATGGCAACTTTGCATTTTCAGTGTATTGAAGTTTGAGGCATATTAAAACAATTAAGAAACTGCTATCAGAAAGATATTATTTAATTGAAGATGGCTGACAAAAGATTTACCAGGGCCTTGTTGGGACTGGAGGGTTTAACATGTAAAGAGAGGCTGGGTAGGCTGGGACTTTCACTGGAATGTAGGTGGTTGAGGGGTAAACATGTAGAGATTTGTAGAATCATGAGGGGCATAGGTAAGGTGAGGAGCAAAGGTCTTTTCTCTTGAGTGTGGGAGTTCAAAACTAGGGAGACTATTTTTAAGGTGAGAGTAGAAAGATTTAAAAGGGACCTGAGGGGCAGTTCTTTTTTTCACACAGAGGGTGGTTCAGATGAGGAATGAACTACCAGAGGAAGTGATAGAGGCAGGTAAAGTTACAACATTTAAGACATTTGGATAGCTCCATGAAAAGGGAATGTTTCAAGGGATATGGGCCAAATGCAGGTGGGTGTGGCTAGTTTAGTTCGGGAAACTTGGTCAGCATGGACGAATTGGACCAAAAGGTGTGTTTCTGTGCTGAATAACTCTATGAATCTAATGCATGGCATCTGAGGAAGTATCAGAGCAAACTTGAAACATTAACTTGCCACAGACGTTGCTAGCCCAGCTGTGTTTCTCCCTGTTTTTTGGTTTAATCAGATCTCCAGCATTCACAGTACTTGCGATTATTTTATATTCAAGGGGTGAGCTTCAGCCATTTACTTGGGTCATGCTTCCAATTGCTCCCAATTCTTCTCGCAAAACCTTCCAAAAAAGAGTCTTGTTGCTTCAAATCATTTGCAGAGTAACAGAATAAAATCATGTTTGATTTGATGTTAAGTCCTCAAGTGAACATACATTGTATTTTCGTTGAAGTTTTTTTAATGTATGAATAATATAAAAAGAAAATCTTGCATTTTCATAACTGGAGGACACTTATAACCAATGAATCACTTTTGAAGTCTAGTCGTTATAGTAATGCAGGAAATATCGAACTAATTTTACCCACAGTAAGTTCCTAGAGTAGAGTCATAGAGATGTACAGCACACAAACAGACCCTTTGGTTCATCTCATCAGTGCCAACCAAATATTCTAAACTAATCTAGTCCCATTTTGCAGCCTAAACCCTTCCTATTCATACACCCATCCAGATGCCTTTTAAGTGTTGTAATTGTACCTACCTCCACCACTTCCTATGGCAGCTCATTCTATACACGCACCACCCTCTGTGTGGAAAAGTTGCACCTTAGGTCACTTTGAAATCTTTCCCCTCATTCCTTAAACCCATGTCCTCTAGTTTTAGATAGATAGATAGAAGAATACAGCGCAGTACAGGCCCTTTGGCCCTCGATGTTGCGCCGATCCAAGCCCACCTAACCTATACTAACCCACTATCCTCCATATACCTATCCAATGCCCGCTTAAATGCCCATAAAGAGGGAGAGTCCACCACTGCTACTGGCAGGGCATTCCATGAACTTACGACTCGCTGAGTGAAGAACCTACCCCTAACTTCAGTCCTATATCTACCCCCCTTAATTTAAAGCTATGCCCCCTTGTAATTCCCGACTCCATACGCGGGAAAAGGTTCACACTGTCAACCCTATCTAACCCCCTAATCATCTTGTACACCTCAATCAAGTCACCCCTAAACCTTCTTTTCTCTAATGAAAACAGCCCCAAGTGTCTCAGTCTTTCCTCATACGATCTTCCTTCCATACCAGGCAACATCCTGGTAAACCTCCTCTGCACCCGTTCCAGTGCCTCCACATCCTTCCTATAGTATGGCGACCAAAACTGCACACAATATTCCAGATGCGGCCGCACCAGAGTCTTATACAACTGCATCATGACCTCAGGACTCCGGAACTCAATTCCTCTACCAATAAAAGCCAGTACGCCATATGCCTTCCTCACCGCACTATTTACCTGGGTGGCAACTTTCAGAGATCTGTGTACATGGACACCAAGATCCCTCTGCTCATCCACACTACCAAGTATCCGACCATTAGCCCAGTACCCCATCTTTTTGTTATTCTTCCCAAAGTGAATCACCTCACACTTAGCTACATTGAATTCCATTTGCCACCTTTCTGCCCAGCTCTGCAGCTTCTCTATATCCTGCTGTAACCTGCCACATCCTTCCTCACTGTCAACAACTCCTCCGACTTTCGTATCATCCGCAAACTTGCTCACCCAACCTTCTAACCCCTCTTCCAGGTCATTTATAAAAATGACAAACAGCAATGGTCCCAAAACAGATCCTTGCGGAACACCGCTAGTGACGGCACTCCATGAAGAAACTTTGCCATCAACTACTACCCTCTGTCTTCTTCCATCCAGCCAATTCCTAATCCAAACCTCCAACTCACCCTCAATGCCATATCTCCGTATTTTCTGCAGTAGCCTACCATGGGGAACCTTATCAAACGCCTTACTAAAATCCATATATACCACATCTACCGCTTTCCCCTCATCAACCTCCTTCGTCACCTTTTCAAAGAATTCAATAAGGTTTGTGAGGCACGACCTGCCCTTCACAAAACCATGCTGACTATCCTTGATCACATTATTCCTATCCAGATGTGCATAAATCCTATCCCTTACAATTCTCTCTAAGACTTTGCCCACAACAGAAGTGAGACTCACCGGCCTATAGTTACTAGGGTTATCCCTACTCCCCTTTTTGAACAAGGGAACCACATTTGCTATCCTCCAGTCTTCTGGCACTACTCCTGTAGACAAAGAGGACATAAAAATCAAGGCCAATGGCTCTGCAATCTCCTCCCTTGCTTCCCAGAGAATCCTAGGATAAATGCCATCAGGCCCAGGGGACTTATCTATTTTCACCTTTTCCAGGATTTCCAACACCTCTTCTCTACATACCTCAAAGCCATCCATTCTACTTATTTGTGACTCAGTATTCACATCGATGACAATGCCCTGTTCCTGAGTAAATACTGAAGAAAAGTATTCATTCAGTGTCTCCCCAATCTCTTCCGCCTCCACACGCAACTTCCCACTACTATCCTTGACTGGACCTATTCCTACCCTAGTCATTCTTTTATTCCTAACATACCTATAGAAAGCCTTAGGGTTTTCCCTAATCCTACCGACTAAGGACCTTTCATGTCCCCTCCTTGCTGCTCTTAGCTCTCTCTTCAGGTCCTTCCTGGCTACCCTATAACTCTCAATCGCCCCAATTGAACCTTCACGTCTCATCTTGAGATAGGCCGCCCTGTTCCATTTAACAAGGGATTCCAATTCCTTATTAAACCACGGCTCCCTCGCACGACCCTTTCCTCCCTGCCTGACAGGTACATAATTATCAAGGACACTCAATAGTTTTGGACTCCCCTACCCTGATGAAAAGACCTTGATTATTCCCACTCCATGATCCATGCCACTCATGATTTTATAAACTTCTGTAAGGTCACTTCTCAGCCTCTGATGCTCCAAGGAAAATAGCCCCAGTCTTTTCAGCCTCTCTCTGTAGCTCAAACCCTCAGACCCTGGCAATATCAATCATTTTCTGTGATGTTGATGAGGAACAGATAATGATCAGGACAATGAAGATACTCTTCTTGTTCTTTGACGGGGCTTCACTTGGATATCTGCTCTAAATGAGCCATCCAACAGTGTGCAAGTCCCTCAATATTGCACCAGAATGCCAGCCTTAATTTTAATGCTGAAGCTCTGGACTGGGAGGAGAAACCAGCAAATTTGTGACTCAGAGGCAATTATACTGCCAACTGAGGCACAGCCACACCATGAAAAGGCATCAATAAAAATTGTTGGAAAAGCTCAGAACTCTGAGGAAGGGCCACTTGACCAGAAACGTTAACTCTGATTTTTCTCCACAGACGCTGCCAGACCTGCACCACTTTTCCAGCAACTTTTGTTATTGTTTCCAATTTACAGCATCTTTTGGTTTTTATGAAGAAGGTGAGTACTATGGATGCAAAGCAATCATCAAGAAATAAGTCACCTCTGCTCAGCAGAACTGAGAGAACATAGGCCAATCAACCCATCAAGTCTGCTCCTCCATTCTAGATTATCACTGGTCATCTACTTCAGTGCTACAATCTTCAACTCTGATTTCTCTTCACAAATGTTGCCAGACCTGCTGATCTTTTGCAGCTATTTCCATTTTGAATTACACCATCCATAGTTCTTTCATTTTTTTTTTATGAAGGCACCAGTTGTTGCCACAGCAGATACGTTGGAGAATTCACCTTAATTTCTGATATTTTTCTAATGTTTCCCTGAAGGATTGATCTGACTGGGCTATTGAGGACAACACCAGACAAAGCACTCAAGTATAAAATAGAAGTTTGTAAAGAATCAAGTAACTGACTGATTTGCCTTTTTTTCAGCATTAATTTATGCATCTGGATTTTTATTCCACTCAATGAAAATTCCACACTTTTGTCCATTTATGCAAATATTTAATTATAGCCGGAGATAAGATTTGAAGTATCTAATATAATTTATGTTCAGTATATCTTTTCTGGAGGTTTCTATGGCAACGCTGCCACAGGATCTCGAAGGGGAATCTGCTGTTTCCAGTGACATGGTAATAGCAAACTTGGAGAATTTCAGTGTTCTCTGCATCTGGGAAATGAAATGTGTTTTTTTTTCCCTAAGGCTGTGATTAATTTTTCAACATCTTTTTCTCTCTGTTGTCTCCTAGTTACTGCCACTTTGCAGCAATATGCTTCATCACCATCATCAACCTCACCATAATTGTCACAAGTTCATTTCTGATGTGTTCCATCACTGCAGTTTGATACTTCCACATTTTCGCTGCAAAATTGCTGTGCATCTGGTTTTGTTGTCACAAGTCAGTCCACCAGTAACAAACGTGGCTTCTTGCATCCAACCTGATTTCCAAATGTAGTTCTCTCGGGGCGTTCACGTGGGATGTCAAGCTGTTTGCAAATGCTGGTGAGATAACCTGTGCACACAATTTGCTCTGTCAAAGGCAAAGACATAGGGAATCGTGAATAGAAAATTGTATCAAAATGATTTCACAGAGCACATGTCTCAACATAGCTTGTCAAGAATGATATCTGGACTTCAGGGATTAAAGTTATAAAGTGAGATTATACAAATTAGGCCTGTTTTCTCCATGGGGAGAATTTAGAAGGATGAAAATGATCTCAAGATATTAACAGGAAAAGACAGGGGAGGTAAAGATAAAGTATTTTCACTGGTTGGGAATTCTAGAACTGGGGCAGAGTCTAAAGATTAGGGCCAGACCATCCAGAAGACATATTGGGAAGCACTTTTACCACAAAGAGTGGGAGATGTTTGGAGCTCTCTTCCACAAATGGCAGGTGAGGCGAGATTGGTTCTTAAATTTAAATTTGATATACGTAAATTTTTGTTAAAGGTGTAAAGGGCCATAGGCAGGCATATGGAGTTAGGCCCCAGATCAACCATGACCTCATTAAGGGACTGAATAGCCAACTCCTGCTCCTCTGTTTCTCTGCTTGGATGGATGTTTTCATGAATCTTAATAGATTCATACAAGTCTTTTTATTTGTTTATGGGATATCAGCATCTTGACTTGGACAGTATTTAATGGCATCCCTAATTGCCCTGATGAATGTGATGATAAGCTGCCTTTTGCTGCAGTTCTTTCGGAGTAGGGACGCCCTCAGTGCTGTATATGTAGATGCAGTTCCAAGTCAAGATGGTGCTTGGCTTGGAAAGAAAATTGCAGTTGTTCACATGCACTCTGCTTTCGTCTTTCAAGGTGGTAGAGGTCACAGATTTGGAAAATGCTGTCAAGAGGGGCCTGGTGAGTTACAGCAGTGCATCCTGTGGGGTCCATGGGTCAGTGATAAAGAATGTTGAAGGTGTTTGAAGGCATGTCATTAAAGTTGGTGGCTCTGCCTTGGATGATCTCATGCTTCGTGAATATTGGTGGGGCTGCACTCATCAAGGCAAATGGAGATCATTACGTTTTATTCCGATTTGTGCCTTAGAGACTGTTGACAGGTACTGGGGAGATAAGGGATGAGTTACTTATTGCAAATCAAAACAATTATTGCTTCTGATCTGCTCTTTCGGCCATTGTTTCCAGTCCAGTTCAGTATCTAGTCAATGGTAACCACCTGAATGTTGATACTGGGGTTTCAGTGATGCTAAGGCCATCAAACATCAAGACGCAATGCTTAGATTCTTACTTGATGGAGATGGTCACTGCCTAACAGTTATATAGTATGTACATTAATTGTCACTTATCAGCCCTAGCCTGGATGTTGTCCCAGGCTTGCAGAATATGGATATGAACCGCTTTAGTTTCTGAGGAATCCCAAATGATACCGAATAATGTACAATCATCAGTTCTGACCTTATAATAGAGCAAAGATCTTTCATTCAGCGGCAGAACATAGTCATAGAGTCATAGAGATTTACAGCAAAGAAACAGATCCTTTGGATCAACTCATCCATGTCGACCAGATATACCAACCCAATCTAGTCCCACCTGCCAGCACCTGACCCATATCCCTCCAAACCCTTCCTATTCATATACCCATCCAGACGCCTGTTAAATGTTACAATTGTACTAGCCTCTACCAATCTCTCTGGCAGCCCATTCCACACACGCACCACCCTCTGCATAAAAAAAGTTGCTCCTTCGGTCTCTTTTATATCTTTCCCCTCTCACCCTAAACCTAAAGATGAATGCCATGAGGATGCTATCATCTGTTGAGATCTGAAGGGATGTTTGAGATCTAAGGCTGATGAATATATTAATGAAGGGTTTATCATGTGAGAATTAGTTGTATGAATATAGGGAGCTAGTCATCAGGAGTGCATGAGTTTGTTGGAGTAAGGTTAACTGAAATAAAACTCTCAGTAAAATGTGGACTTGATTCTCTCTAGTTACCTACTTATCTTCTAGCGTATAATATTGCAGGCAGAGGTGATGGAGTCAAAATGTCAACTTTTATGTATTACTCCTAGCAAGAGCTTTCAACACAGTAATTGCTACAGATTTCAAGATATAGGGTAAAGAAAAAACATCATTTTATATTTTGTAGATTTGGCAAGTAGATTTTCTCAGTCAACAATAATACATAGTAAAGGTAAGAAAGTATTTGTTGATAAGATAGTGGAAAAGTGAATAATTATTGAACTTGGACCATTTATAGCAGGAAAAGCAATTTTGAAAATGTTCTCAATTTAGTTTGCATCAAATGCGTGGGAGTGTAGTTAAATTCAGATCAAAGCTACATTTCTACAGAGAGATCATCTTAAGAGGATGTTGTTCCTTGATCCTCCAACAGAGGCACCAAATGCATTCGGGATGCTCTGGAAATTAAATAAATATACAATGGAGCAAATCCCGCCTCTTCAGTTTGTCACTTCTCAGCAAGGTCTAACTTATTAAAATTGGGCTGTCTTCATTTAAAAGCAGGGACTAGGCGAAAGTGAGGACTGCAGATGCTGGAGATTAGAGTCAAAATTAGAGTGGTGCTGGAAAAGCACAGCAGGTCAGGCAGCATCTGAGGAGCAGGAAAATCAGCATTTTGGGCTGGAGGCCTTCATTAGGAATGAGGCTGGAAGCCTCGGGGGTGGAGAGATAAATGGGAGGGGGTGGGGCTGGGGAGAAGGTAGCTGGGAGTGCAATAGGTGGATGGAGGAAGGGGTAAAGGTCGGCGTGGAGGTTGGAGAGGATAGGTGGGAAGGAAGATTGACAGGTGGACAGGTCATGAGGACGGTGCTGAGCTGGAAGTTTGGAATTGGGGTAAGGTGGGGGGAGGGGAAATGTGGAAACTGGTGAAGTCCACATTGATGCCCTTCATTTAAAAGCAGGCTTCACCATGTTTTACTAGCACCTAAGGGGCAGTTTTCAAGCATCACTATGGTACACGTAGATGATTTAATGTGGTTTAGAAGAAGTGAATGTGAAAACATTGTTACAAATGAACTTAAGCTGAATTCAAAATTGCAAGTGTTTTACCTACAATGTATTGAAAACCAGGCAAAATGGAACAAGTGTCACTTTGCATCAACATGCTTGTTTAGAAAGTAGAGCTTCACAAAAACTTGCAGCATCTTCCAAAACTGAAATAGAGCAATTGTGACATGTAGTACAAGTAATTACAGAATACTAAGTAGCCTGGACAAAGTGGATGTTGGGAAGATGTTTCCATTGGTAGGAGAGTCTAGGACCTGAGGGCACAGCCTTAGAGTAAAGGGAAGTTCTATTAGAATGGAAAGAAGGAGAAATATCTTCAACCAGAGAGTGGTGAATCTTTGAAATTCACTGCCACAGAGGGACGTGGAGGCGAGGTCATTCAGTATATTTAAGACTGAGATAGGTATGTTCTTGATTGTGAAGGGGATCATGGATTACGCAGAGAAAGTGAGAATTTGAGGATGAGAAACCTATCAGCCATGATTGAATGGCAGAGCAGACTCAATGGGCTGAATGTTCTAACTTCTGCTTCTATGTCTTATGGACTTATTTTAAATGGACAGCTAAATTGGCTTGATACCCAATCAAGAACAGTTTTAAAGAATTAGAGGTGATTACACCAGTGAAAAATTCCAAGATGGAAGACATTATTCAAGCAAATACATTAAAAGATGAAAAAAAACATGCGATTAGAAATTTCCATCAATAGGAAATGCCAGAATTATGAAGTTTGTGGCTTTTAGTGATGCTTCTTCTGCAAATGTTTGAGATGCGTTCTCAAATTTAGGAGAATTTATACTTTCGCTTGTGAGACAGGGAGGTAAATGATGCCCTTCATCCTGTTTACCAAAAGTGATCAGAAGAGTTGCTAGAAGTACTTTAGTCGTTGCAACTTTTGATTTTGTACCGGCTGTAGAAATGACATTATCCTGAGCTAAATTATTGGAAGAAATTGAGGGCTACATCAGTGATAAGATATGGAATGACATATACTGAATAAAATGTCTGAACTAAGAAGACTGAGAATCAATATTAAAAAGATTCTGGAGAGTGATAAAATCTACAAATTAAAATAGGTGGATAGCACCAATCAACTATCAGATTGTATTACAAAGGAAGGAAAATGTCAAAGTAACTGTTCGATGAACTGAAAAAAAGGATGTTTGGAATTTTAATGTGGAAAGAAAAAGAAAATAGGAATATAATGTGTTTGTTTGTTTTTCTAATGATTGTGAATAAAAAGATTTTTTTAAACACAACCTGTCGTCACCTAATAAAGTCCGAGCAAGGGCTTAGATCTAAAGAAACAGGTAATGTATATATTAATTATGAATTGATTGTGTGAGAATTGATTGTATAAATACAGGAAGCTTGAAATCAGTCATGAGTAAATTTAATGTTGTGTGTTTAACTGAAACAAAACTCTGACTAAAATGTGGACTTGGATTTTGTTTAAAAACATTTATCTTCCAGTGTATAACTTAGGTTACTACCTTGTGGAACTTTTTCAATAATGTCCTTGGAGTGAACGGTTTGACGTTCAACAACTACAACCATCTTCCTCTGTGCCAGGCATGACTCCAACCAATTGAGAGTTCTTTGTTCCTTCTGCTCCCTGTTGACTTCAGCTTTGCTAGGGCTTCTTGATGATCTTCCCAATCAAATGCTGTTTTCATGCCAAGGGCAGTCACTCTCATCTCACCCCCTGAAGTTCATTTTGTTTTGTGCATGTGTGGCCAGGAGCTAAGTGGTCATGGCAAAACCCAAACTGAGCATCAATGAGCAGGTTATCCAGTTGCAAACTTACTTAGTAGCATTGATGACAATTCTTTTCATCGCTTTGCTGACAATTGAGACTGGACTGATCGGCTTGGTTGGATTTGGCTTATCTTTTGCAGAAATTAACAGCAATCCAAGTTTATTCAATATATCACATCAGTGTATGACACTATGTTCTTTTGCTGTAAATTCTGTGTCCTATGATCCTGCTCCACGAGCTACCTGACAAAGGAGCAGTGCTCCAAAAGCTTATACTTCCTAATAAACTTGTTGGACTACGACCTGGTGTCATGAAATTTTTGACCTTTTGCAGAAAGGACTTAGCTGGGCAATTTCCACATTACCAACTTGATGATAGCATTGTAGCTTCCTGACAATCGTGTAATTTTGATTGTTGTGCACATGCCTGCAGAATCCATCCAAACATTATACAAAAAAAGCTTTAATTCAGATCTACCAGAGTTTGGAGATCTTTTGATATTTATACTTTGATGTTGTGTATTTCTACTGTGTCTGGTTGAAAATGATTTGGTCAACAGTGACCTCTGCCAGCATGCTCTAATCCTTCATTGTTAACAACACAGTTTGTGATCGGAATTATTTAATGTCACCAAAACATGATCCCTCCTTCCTTTGTTGTTTGGTTGTTCAACAGAGAGTCTGCTGTAGATATTTGAGATGATTCAATCATTAAAGTTCCTGTCAGTAATGTTTTCACCAATTACAGCAGAAAATGTCCAGAAATTCAGGATGAAGTACTGGATCTTTGAACTCTTTTACCTGTTACTGCTGTCTATTTTTGACAAAGGTAAATAGTTTCAATTACTTTTATGACTGGAGGTAATTTTTGATTTTTATACGTAACATAAAGAAGATTTTGATTTGAACAGTTTTTGAAGTCAAAACTGCCCCAGTAATCTTAGCAAACCCCCTTTTTAGTGTTGTATCACTCGAGAAAAGTATGAACTAGGAAAACTATGTACATTTTTCTTAAATGCTACAAGAACTGGAAATAAATGTTTTGGTCAAAAGATTTGTTTGCTTTTCTTGAGATTCATGTACTTCAAAAATTCTAAAATTAACACTGGTGGAGATTGTGGGGGGGAGGGGGGGAGGTGTGGTGGGGTTGTGGATTCCTACTAGCCTAGTGGATGCTACACCTTCAGATTTGATGAAGGAAAATTCAGTGACCAACAGTGACTCACTCCTCACCACATGTCTATGTCACGAGTTGTTGGATCCATTTCAAAATGTACATCTGACCTAAATAACAGCCACAGTATTGCCAACTTTATTTTGTGATATTGTAGTGCAACAAGATGCATATTTTCTCGGAAGATCGAACATCTAAGTATACATATTCCAGTCCAGAGTGAGAATTACATGAAGAACTATAGGTTCACTCAAAACATGCAACATAATACTATACTCCAACCCCATACTGTTAACACATTTCAAACACAGATGTTTCATCCCTGAACACTTTTGGAAACTTCACATTTGATAATTTTTTTGAGGGCTTGACGGGTGGCATGGTGGCTCAGTGGTTAGCATTGCTGCCTCACGGTGCCAGGGACTGAGGTTCAATTCTACCCTCAGGGATATTTGTCCTGTGTCTGCATAGGTTTCCTCCCACAATCTAAAGATGTGTAGGTTGGGTGGATTAGCCATGAGAACTACAACGTGACATGGATGAGATGTGATGCTCTTCAGAGGGTCAGTGTGGATTCATTGGGCTGAATGGCCTGTTTCCACACTGGAAGAATTCAATGGTTGAGTGTTGAAGGATTGTGGGAAAAATTATCTATTTGAAATGCCATGGGGATAAATGGGTTAATTATTTTAAAATGGATCACTGAAAGTTTTCTTTGGAATTCGGAGGTTATTTTGAAAATAATTTTAATAATTAATCATTTTAATTCAGCTAATGGATTGATGTTGCTGATTAATGGATGCATGATTGGGTTTTATAGCTGTCTTGTTCAGAGGTTGTTTCATTTTCTGTTGTAGAAAAGCCTGCTGAAGAAAAATTGCACAGCTGCTGTTTCACTGCCTTCACCAAATACACTTCTTGCGAAACCAATATGAAATATGATTGTCCTTTTGCAAATCATCTTGAAGGCTTCTCATTCTGTGTTTCCTGAGCAAGCGGTGTCTGCCAAGACTCTAGAGACAGCTATGCATGTCTCGCGATCTGACTATGTGTGCGTAAATGCTAGATGAACAGTCATCCAAACATTCCACACCTCTTTTATTTCAAAAGAACAAATATCTTCAGTTCTTTTCTTCCTTAAACTGACACTCTGCTAAGACAAATGCATTTCTTTCCCTTTTACCATCTTTGTGTGTATGTGCGTGTATGTGTGTTATCTTGTGCATGTCTCTGTGAATGTCTCTGTGCGTCGGTGTGCATAGGCATGATTGTGTGTGTGTGTGTGTGTGTGTGTGTGTGTGTGAGATCATTCAGAGGTGCAAACATTGATATTTTCACATTAGAAACTGTGTTAATCAGTTTTGCATATTCATTCAATCATTTTTTTTCACAAATCAATGAGTTTGTTTAATTAATGAAACCTGGCTGATGGACATTTTTATTCTAAATTTAATATAAGGTAAGCTTACAATTGGCTATACCTGGAACTGTATAGACCAATTACATTTAAGTTGTGACTGATGGTTAGAGATAGTAACAATACAAAAGGCTGGATTTTTGCAAACAAGGTGGATAGCTTAATTTGGGAAATTCCCTAACTCGAATTAAAGAACAATTGGACTCTTTAGTTTAATCTGGACTGAGGTGGGCACCCCAAACTTTGATTTGTTCGTAGGTGGCCTTGGACATGGAAAAAAAGAGCAAGAAGCATTGCATTGGATTCTTTTTCAGTTGTTTTACAACCTGCTAAGCTGTCTAGCCCTCAACCTTATAAACCCCAAATCAATGCCCATGCTCTTTATGTCAACCCACATCCCCAATGCCCTCACTACCAACTCATTTACCCACCAGTAAACCTGCCTCCTCAAATCCCGATGGCCCCAACAGTTCCGTGTCACTCCATAGTCACTCCATCATGAGCACACCTCAAGAGCCATGTGCAAACTAGGCGGCATTGTCTGAGATTTAAAGCCAGACTATTCAGGAGTGATGCTAGGAGACACTTTTACACACAAAGAATGATAGATGTTTGGAACTGTCTTCCATAAATAGCAGAATATACTGGATCAATTGTTACGTTTAACTCTATGATTGATACATTTTTGGTAAGAAAAGGTATGTAGGGATATGGGCCAAAGGCAGGTATATGGAGATTGGCCAAAGGTTAGCCATGATCTCATTGAATGTTAGAACAGACTTGAGAGGCTGAATGGCCTCTGCTCATTCTCATGTCCCTATATGTTCCTATATTAAAGAAAAATTATCAGCTAGCTATCTAACACAGCTCTCACATACTGGAGTCATACCGGAGGATTGGAAAGACGCAAATGTTCTTCCTCTTTTCAAAAAGGGTAATAAGGAAATCCCTGGCAATTACAGACCAGTCAGTAACATCTATGGTCAGCAAAGTTTTGTAAAGAATTCTGAAGAATAGGATTTATGACTATTTGGAAAAGCATAGCAGATTAAAGACAGTCATCATGGCTTTGTGAGGGGCAGGTCATGCCTCATAAATCTTATTGAGTTCTTTGAGGAGGTGACAAGACAGATCGATGATATTGAGCAGTGGATGTGGTGTATATGGACTTCAGTAAGGCATTTGATAGGGTTCTCCATGGTAGGCTCATTCATAAAGTCAGGAGGTATGGGATACAGGGAGATTTGGTTATCTGGATTTAGAATTGGTTGGCTGACAGAAGGTTGTAGATGGAAAGTGTTCTGCCTGGAGGTCAGTGTTGAGTGGTGTCCCGCAGGGGTCTGTTCTTGGGACTCTGGTCTTTGTATTTTTTATAAATGACTTGGATGAGGAGATTGGGGGGTGGGTTAGTAAATTTGCAGATGACACAATGGTTGGAGTTGCCATTGATAGTATCGAGGGTTATTGCAGGCTGCTGCGTGACACAGACAGGATGCAGAGCTGGGCTGAAAAATGGCAGATGGAGTTCAACCTGGATAAAAGCGAAGTGATCCATTTTGGAAGGTCGAACTCGAGTGCTGAATATAAGATTAAAGACAGGATTCTTGGCAGTGTCGAGGAACAGAGGGATCTTGGTGTTCAAGTGCATAGATCCCTCAAAGTTGCCACCCAAGTGGCTAGAATTGTTACAAAAGCATATGGTATTTTGGCTTTCATTAACAGGGGGATTGAGTTTAAGAACCGTGAGGTTTTGCTACAGGTCTACAAGTCCCTGGTGAGACCACACTTGGAATATTGCGTCCAGTTCTGATTGCCTTACTGTGGAAAGATACAGAGGCTTTGGAAAGGGTGCAAAGAAGGTTTACCAGGATGCTGCCTGGACTAGAAGGCTTGCCTTATGAAGAGAGGTTAACCAAGCTCAGACTTTTCTCTCTGGAGAGAAGGAGGAAGAGAGGAGACCTGATCGAAGTATACATGATAATGAGAGGCATGAGTATAGTCAATAGCCAGAGACATTTGCCCAGTGCAGGATTGACTGGTATGAGGAGCCATAGTTTTAAGATATTAGGAGAAAGGTATGGAGGGGACATCAGTGGAAGGTTCTTTACACAGAGAGTTGTGAATGCATGGAATGCGTTGCCAGCGATGGTGGTCGAAGCAGAGTTAATACAGACATTTAAGTGACTGCTGGACATGCACATGGATAGCAGTGAATTGAGGGGCGCATATGTTAAGTTATTATATTTTACATTCGGATTAATCCTCGGCACAACATCGTAGGCCAAAGGGCCTGTTCTATGCTGTATATTTCTATGTTCTAAATATACACTTGACAGCAAAACAGATCTCCACTCAGGAAGTCCACTCAAAACGTTAAAATCTCAAGTGATTTTTATCTTACAAAAACAAACTTTCACTCACCCACATCAAGAACAGTTAATCATTTAATATCTGCTTTCAACTATCAATGAAAATGGGAACTCAAGGTATTGTCAACAAAAAACATTATTGAAACTGCACAAACTTTTTTTTTTAACCTAACCACGTGGCCCATAAATCAAAGCAGGTAAAAACAATGACTGCAGATGCTGGAAACCAGAGTCTCGATTAGAGTGGTGCTGGAAAAGCGCAGCAGGTCAGGCAGCATCCGAGGAGCAGGAAAATTGACGTTTTGGGCAAAAGCCCTTCATCAAAGCAGTTCAGCAGACATTTTAAAAATTTTATTAAGAGTTTCAACCCATTTCACTTTTGTGTTTAACGGATTGGGGATTTTAAAACTTCAGATCATGACAATTAATCTTTAGGTGTTTCACTGGAGGAGGTCAGGGAGACACCACCTGTCATACAGCAGTCCAAAGGCCTGTATCATTCATGTTCATAAGGTGTTCAGCTACCCAGGATCCATTCAGATAATTGTTGTCAGGCTGATGGCCTTTAATATTCACAACAGGTCACAATGCCTCAAACCAATCAGCAACCTGCTGCTGGCCAATTCTCACTTTGTACACTATAGCCAGACTGTCAACGATGACTTTCACCCATTTTCTTGAACAAAGGAGCAATGGTCAACACGCCTCACGATTAGTTCAACATGCTTCATAAAAAGACAGCAATTCCTTCCTTACACCTCAGTTTTAAAGCAGCCCTTTTCACAATTCAATCCATAATGTAAAATAAAAGTAAACAGAAAGATATGCTTTTTGCAAGATCATCAAGAATCTAGCTTTAAGGTTTTGTTGTGTTTTGGCACTTTCTGGGAAAACCCAATTGCATCAGATTTCTAAATTGTTATGACATGGAGACCGACAGCTAAATCAAACCACATTTTGTATTTGCAAAACAGTAAAATTACATTCTTCAAAACCCTTCAAACTGACCCCAATAGTTCCTAACCAGACTTTTGAATAACCAATCACAGAATCTGCAAATAATCAACTCCATACAACAATCTGTATCTTAAACAAAAGATTTAGCAATTTATTAACAATACAAATACAGCAAAATCAAGCAACAGAGTAAACTGGTTGGTTTGTGGTGTAAACTCAAAAAGCTTTGCTTCCTGCACCATGTACACAAAAGACAGACTAACAATCACAGTAAAAGGATAAATAAAAAAAAATAACAAAACTCGCCTGGTTACTTAAGTGCTTTTCTCAATGGGCTCTCCCACAGGCATAGATGAAGGTTTCTTGGTTGATTTTTTGAAGGTGTTGATCAGAGTCACCTTTACAGTTCACTCCGATAAAGACAGTAATACTTCAAACCTTGTTTTCTATTTTATGAGCTTTCAAGAACTGCTCATAGGTGGTTAGAGAAGAATAGAATAAACATTTATTGTTGCACATGCTTTTACCTGAAAAATATGGTGAAATGTTTTATAAGTCACTCTACCATGGCACCTACATCAATGACAGAAGTCTTACTAATAATAAAAGAAATTAAAATTAAGTCAAAGTTTATCACAGTTCAGTTAACGGCTCATGGATTCAGGGAAAGATGATTGAGGAATGATGGAATACCCTGAAGACGCAGCCAGGACAAGAACGAGAGCTGAGACCACCATACTGGGTCACTGGAAGCTATCTCATGGCTGAGCCGGGAAAAGCCTCCTGTTCCCCATTGGAAACTCCTCCAGACGCTGCTGCCCATCCACCATCCATTATTTTTGCCCATGCTTCCATTCTTTTAGGCCTCCTAAGGCCTAGCTGAGGACCTGGAGCCTTGGCCCATCCTGTGAGAGCAGGCCAAGAGTCTTAACCCAGGACCTGCTCCTCACCTGGCGGGAGATGCAACCGTGTCTGAAACATCCTGACCTTCCTGTTGCTGCTGCCTTAGGCCTCCCCCTTTACCCACCACTCGCCAGGCTTTAAGGAAACGAAAACAGAGAAAAAAGAAAAAGTGTAAAAGGAAAAGGAAGAGGAAGAAAAGAGAAAGAAAGCCAACAAGAGTGGATGAACTCCAAGCTTAGCTCCCCTACTCCACCACCATCAGAGATTTCATGCTGTAACATCAACAGTCAGATTTCTTTTTTCACTAAAAACACTATCCAGTGCACTTCAAACTCTGACTGCTCTCTGATAGCCCAACCATCTCCTCCACAAGGTCTCAGTTACCATTCCAATTGCTGGGGGACGTGACAGCCTAATGGCATTGATGCTGGGTTTTTTTAATCTTAGAGACCCAGGCAAAGTTCTGGAGCCCAGGGCTCAAATCCCACCACAGCAGATGGTGGAATTTGAATTCATTTTAAAAAAAGTCTGCCATTAAGAATCTAACATTTTGTTAATTATCAGGAGAAAAACCCATCTGGTTCACCGATGTCATTTTGGGAGAGAAATTGCCATCCTTACAAGGTTTCACATCCTTACACTACACGAGACTCCAGGCCCACAGCAACATGGCTGACTGCCCTCTGGGCATTTAGAGATGGGCAATAAATGTTGGCCCAGCCAACAGTGCCCTCATCCTGTGAATATTTTATTTTAAAAATTCAACATTTGTCATCTACTTGAGTATTAGGTCTTTCCAAGATTTGCTGGAACCAGTTTCCAGGTACTGACCTCATTAATAGCCACTTTCTGCTACCTGTTTAAATATAACGCACTTCACCAGTAATAAAGTGTCTGCAGAACCTTTTCATCAGAAATCTACTTCTAATTGACTCCCAGGTCTGGCCTCATGAATAAGCAAAAGGGTTTTTGGTCTGATTTCCTCTGAACACTGGCGGTTACCCTCAGTCCAAAAGTCATCTTCAGCTGATGGTTCCCAGTTCCAAACCAAAATTAAGAATAAAATAAAAATAATGAAAAAATCAGTGAGTGTTCTGACAATATTTCAGAATTTCTGAATGAATACCACACTATCTTTGAATAAGGAGAATCCAAAGGGTTTATACAAATATATTAAGGACAAAAGGGTAACTAGGGAGAGAATAGGGCCCCTCAAAGGTCAGCAAGGTGGTCTTTGTGTGGAGTCACAGAAAATGGGGGAGATACTAAATGAATATTTTGCATCAGTATTTACTATAGAAAAGGATATGGAAGATATAGATTGTAGGAAAATAGATGGTGACATCTTGCAAAATGTCCAGATTACAGAGGAGGAAGTGCTGGATGTCTTGAAACAGTTGAAAATGGATAAATCCCCAGGACCTGATCAGGTGTACCCGACAACTCTGTGGGAAGCTAGAGAAGTACTGAGATATTTGTATCATCGATAGTCACAGGTGAGGTGCTGGATGACTGGAGGTTGGCAAACGTGGTGCCACTGTTTAAGAAGGGTGGTAAAGACAAGCCAGGGAACTATAGACCAGTGACCCTGACCTCGGTGGTGGGCAAGTTGTTGGATGGAATCCTGAGGGACAGGATGTGCATGTATTTGGAAAGGCAAGGACTGATCCGGGATAGTCAATATGGCTTTGTGCGTGGGAAATCATGTTTCACAAACTTGATTGAGTTTTTTGAAGAAGTAACAAAGAGGATTGATGAGGGCAGAGTGGTAGATGTGATCTATATGGACTTCAGTAAGGCGTTCGACAAGGTTCCCCATGGGAGACTGATTAGCAAGGTTAGATCTCATGGAATACAGGGAGAACTAGCCATTTCGATACAGAACTCTCTCAAAGGTAGAAGACAGAGGGTGGTTTTTCAGACTGGAGGCCTGAGAGCAGTGGAGTGCCACAAGGATCGGTGCTGGGTCCTCTACTTTTCGTCATTTAGATAAATGATTTTGATGTGAGCATAAGAGGTATAGTTTGTAAGTTTGCTGATGACACCAAAATTGTAGGTGTGATGGACAGAGAAGAAGGTTACCTCAGATTACAACAGGATCTGGACAAGATGGGCCAATGGGCTGAGAAGTGGCAGATGGAGTTTCATTCAGATAAATGTGAGGTGCTGCATTTTGGGAAAGCAAATCTTAGCAGGACTTATACACTTAATGGTAAGGTCCTAGGGAGTGTTGTTGAACAAAGAGACCTTGGAGTGCAGGTTCATAGCTCCTTGAAAGTGGAGTCGCAGGTAGATAGGATAGTGAAGAAGGCGTTTGGTATGCTTTCCTTTATTGGTCAGAGTATTGAGTACAGGAGTTGGGAGGTCATGTTGAGGTTGTACAGGACATTGGTTAAGGCCACTGTTGGAATATTGCATGCAATTCTGGTCTCCTTCCCATCGGAAGGATGTTGTGAAACTTGAAAGGGTTCAGAAAAGGTTTACAAGGATGTTAGGCGAATGTGAGGACTGCAGGTGCGAAGAGGGTTACCTCAGATTACAACAGGATCTGGACCAGGTGGGCCAATGGGCTGAGAAGTGGCAGATGGAGTTTCATTCAGATAAATGTGAGGTGCTGCATTTTGGGAAAGCAAATCTTAGCAGGACTTATACACTTAATGGTAAGGTCCGAGGGAGTGTTGCTGAACAAAGAGACCTTGGAGTGCAGGTTCATAGCTCCTTGAAGTGGAGTCGCAGGTAGATAGGATAGTGAAGGAGGCGTTTGGTATGCTTTTCTTTATTGGTCAGAGTATTGAGTACAGGAATTGGGAGGTCATGTTGCAGCTGTACAGGACATTGATTAGGCCACTGTTGGAATATTGCATGCAATTCTGGTATCTTTCCTATCGGAAAGATGTTGTGAAACTTGAAAGGGTTCAGAAAAGATTTACGAGGATGTTGCCATGGTTGGAGGATTTGAGCTATTGGAAGAGGCTGAACAGGCTGGGGTTGTTTTCCCTGGAGCGTCGGAGGCTGAGGGGTGACCTTGTAGAGGTTTACAAAATTATGAGGGACATGTATAGCATAAATATGCAAAGTCTTTTCCCTGGGGTCGGGGAGTCCAGAGCTAGAGGGCATAGGTTTAAGGTGAGAGGGGAAAGATATAAAAGAGACCTAAGGGACAACCTTTTTATGCAGAGGGTAGCACGTGTATGGAATGAGCTGCCAGAGGAAGTGGTGGAGGCTGGTACAATTGCAACATTTAAGAGGCATTTGGATGGGTATATGAATAGGAAGGGTTTGGAGGGATATGGGCCGGGTGCTGGCAGGTGGGACTAGATTGGGTTGGGATATCAGGTCGGCATGGACAGGTTGGACCGAAGGGTCTGTTTCCATGCTGTACATCTCTATGACTCTATGACTCTATATCAGTATAATGACAATTTGGTCAATCTTTAGCATAAAGTAAACTTTGTGAACGCAATATTTAATGGAGTTATTGCTGTCTTACTGTTACAATGGTACGGAAGGAGAATGTTATAACATCATTATCTTGCTGCATTTTGGAAGGTGGGTTAATGATTATTTGGAAATTGTTATTGATAGATTTCTAGATACTAATAACATCTGGAGAGTGAGGACAGTCGTACCGAAGTACAAGTCGTTCTGCTATCATGTGACAGTTGTGTTCCTCTGCAACCTCACACTATAGAAAATCACGCTATAGAAGATTGTTAATAGAAGATTGCTATATTCATTTTCAGTAGAAGGTTCATGTTATCCAAGCAAGGTCCACAATTCATTATTGGTGTTATAGCCAATTCGCGTTGACGAAACACGTGTTACAGCAGAATGACCTGTCGATAACCAACTGTAATCTAGAATGGTGGAGCAGGCTCAACGGGCTGAATGGCCTACTCTGCTTGAATGTTCTATCAGTTGAGCTGAACAGAGGTGACTTGTTTCTCAATGATTACTTTTCATTCATAGCTATCGTCTTCTTTATAAAAACAGAAAGAACTGTGGTTGCTGCAAATCAGAAACAAAAACAATAATTGCTAGAAAAGCTCAGCAGGTCTGGCAGTATCTGTGGAGAGAAATCAGAGTTCTGAAGAAGGTTCACTTTGACCCAAAATGTTAACTCTGATCTCTCTCCATAGATGCTGCCAGACCTGTTGAGCTTTACTAGCAATTTTTGTTTTAATCTCCCCTTCCTCAGTTAGAAATTGATGAGCTACATACTGAGGAGGAGCAGGGTGCCTTTTGAATAATCAGCCTATCTTGTGAAGCAGGAAAAAGTGAGGACTGTAGCTGCTGGAGATCAGAGTCGATAGTGTGGTGCTGGAAAAGCACAGCAGGTCAGGCAGCATCCGAGGAGCAGGAGAATCAGGCTCGTTCCTGATGAAGGGCTTATACCCAAAATGTTGATTCTCTTGCTCCTCAGATGCTGCCTATCTGGTGAAGCAGAGTACTCTTCCTGAGTATTGCACTTATAACAAGGAGAGATTCCGGAGCACAAAGGTGAAGTCACAACATGTCCACATTGTGAGGAGGGTGACGAACAGATGTTCATTCTGTGTCAACAGGAGCAATGAAAATGCAGCAGGTTTCGCTTTCTCCAATCTAGGTGCTTGATATTACTGTAAATTCAGAGTTACTTTGTGCTCTCATCTTTACAGTCTAAAGAAGTAGTTTCTATTGTCAAATACCTCCTGAAGCGTCATGGAACATGTCCATAATCCACAATTAAAATGTATTAAATTTGATACAAAATATTGGCAGCATATAATCAGTTTAGTTTAAAACCTTCAACATTTTTATCAACTCCAGTCACTTCAAACACAAATTCTACAGTGTTTAATAGTTATCAATTATATGGTAACAGTTTACTAATGTCAAAAACACAGATTTCCATTCAATTATATCATAATTCCTCTTCTGCTGCCAACAGAATAAATTGTGATATTTGTGATGTCTATTATCTGAAACGTCTCTGCAGTGGTGCTTAGATCAACATGTCTTCTTTGTGTTTCCTGAGTATTTGCTTTTGGAATCTCTAGACAATGTCTCAATGATGGGCTGTAGGTGTATCATGTTTCTGTGCTGCTCATCTATGCTATTAATAACCTCCTAATTAGAAATACTGAAATGATTGCTATGATGTCTCAATTTGTCTAAACTTCAATGGTTGTTGTAGACTGTAATTAGCCATCACATAGATCCTTGTTTTAAGAACCAAATTTTTTTGAATAGACCTCAGAACAAAACACATCAATCTTTAAATGGTCACACTGCAATGTCTCTATTATTCCTGTAGCTTTCAAGCTGGCTTTATCTAAAACCTTTGAAACTATCTGGCAGTTCTAAGTTTTTAAGGAGATCAATATGCAATCCAGGATGTAGATCAATTCTCTGCCAGAAAATGGCGCTGTCTCATAGAACATAGAACTTAGAACTGCATAGCATAGGAACAGGCCCTTCGGCCCACAATGTTGCGCCAAACATAATAAATTAAACTCATACCTTTGCTTATACTTGGTCCATATCCCTCCATTCCTTGCATTTTCAAATGCATATCTAAAGTCTCTTAAATGGTCCTGTTGTGTCTGCCTCCATCACCAGCCCTGGCAGTGCGTTCCAGACTCCTACCACTCTCTGTGTGAAAAACTTGCCCCTCACGTCTCCTTTGAACTTTCAGCCTCTCACTGTAAATGCATGCCCCCTTGTTTTAAACATTTCAACTTTGGGAAAAAGATTCTGATCGTCAACCCTACCAATGCCTCTCATAATTTTATAGATTTTCATCAAGTCTCCCCTCAGCCTCCGCCGTTCCAAAGAAAACAAACCAAATGTTTTTAGCCTCTCCTTCTAGCTCATACCCTCTAAGCTAGGCAGCATCCTGGTAAACCTCTTCTGTACCCTCTCCAAAGCTTTCACATCCTTCCTGTAATGTGATGACCAGAATTGAACGCAATACTCTGAAGTGTGACCGAATCAGTCTTATAAAGCTGCAACATGACATCCTAACTCTTGTACTCAGTTCCCTGACCAATAACGGTCAGCAATGTCATACACCTTCTCTACCACCCTATCTACCTGACTGGCCATTTCCAAGGAGGTCTTATCCTCGAATGACAATGTTAGACTGAGAACAGTCTACTTTTAACACAGTAATGTATTGTGCCCACCAGCAGGATAAACTTACTCTCCCCAAAAGCATCACCACAGTGAAAGCTTTGAAGGTTCTCAAAGATAGGTGATGGATCTCAGTTAATCCATAAATTATTGAAACAAAAACATTAATTGCTGGAAAAATCCAACAGGACTTTTTTTTATTAGATTACATTGCTTACAGTGTGGAATCAGGCCCTTCGGCCCAACAAGTTCACACCGGCCCGCCAAAGTGCAACCCACCCAGACCCATTCCCCTACATTTACCCCTTCACCTAAAACTACGGGCAATTTAGCATAGCCACTCCACGTAACCTGCACATTTTTGGATTATGGGCGGTAACCGGAGCACCCGGAGGAAACCCACGCAGACACGGGGAGAATGTGCAAACACCACACAGAGAGTTTCCTGAGGCGGGAACTGAACCCGGGTCTCTGGTGCTGTGAGGCAGCAGTGCTAACCACTGAGCCACCATGCCGCCCATTTGCAGCATCGGTGTTGTGCAAGCAGAGTGACCGTTTTGGGTCCAGTAACCCTACTTCAGAATTGAATTGGTGACTTGGAGTTATGCCAGTTTAGCACATTTACAAGGGACAGAATGTTGAGGCGAAAGTGGGTACTGCTGATGTTGGAGATTAGAGTCAAGATTAGAGTTGTGCTGGGCATTTGCCTGAAATGTGGATTTTCCTGCTCCTCAGATGCTGCCTGACCTGCTGTTCTTTTCCAGCACTACTCTAATCTTGATAGAATGTTGAGGGACAGCCTCTGTCCCTCCAATCAAGAATAATCACTCATTGGAACAGGAGATGGAAAACGAGCAACCATGTGGAACATCAGGAGACATACTGGACACCAGTGAACTTACCCAGACTCTCTGTAACTCCTGATTTCTACTTCAAGAATAATATAGGCAAAGAGTAAAGAAGATGTCACTTTTCCCAATTCTTAGTGAATTACACAGTACAAGGGAATTTAGAAGTAGGCAGTGGGCCTAAAATATTTCCCTTCACTGTGACCCTAACCACTGAAAGGACAAAGATTGTGGAGACATTGCCACTCCAGTGCATTCTTAACAGGTTGCATGGTGGCTCGGTGGTTAGCACTGCTGCCTCACAGCGTCAGGGACCTGGGTTCAATTCCAGCCTTGGGCAACTGTCTGTCTGGAGTTTGCACATTTTCCTGGTGTCTGTGTGGGTTTCCTCTGCGTGCTCTAGCTTCATCCCACAGTCCAAAGGTGTGCAGGTTAAGATGGGTTGGCCATGCTAAATTGCCCATTGTGTTCAGGTTAGGTGCGTTAGTCAGGGTTAAATGTAGAGTAATTTGGTCGGCAAATACCAAGTGTCACTATGTACTGATGTTCTACCTGTCCCCGGTGTTGCGAAGGATGGGCCTGGCCTCGCTGCCGCGGAACGCTCCAAGTAGTTGGACCGTTACGTATCACCTGTATTTCGTGGAGAAGTTTATGAAGAAAAACACCTTTGACCACAGGTCCATCAGGAAGTGGTCAGCACGTAGTGTCCTTGGGACCCTTCGGGAAAAGGAGAAGGTGGATCCTATTGAGCAGTTCCCTGAGCCGACTGTCAAAGCCATTTGGCAGAATGCCTCATCGCTAGAACTTTCCAACAAGCACCAAGACATGGCTTGGCTGGTGGTGAGAAGGGCTCTGCCTGTGAGATCCTTTAGGCACGCCCGGACTCTCAGCCGCACCACACGCTGCCCTCGAAGCGGCTGCGGGGGGGATGAGACTGTCACACACCTCCTTCTGGTATGTGCCTAAGCAGAAGAAGTCTGGAGAGGAATGCAGTGGTATTTGATGAGGTTCGTCCCAAGCAGCGCCGTGACGCGGGACTCCGTGCTCTAGGTCTGTTCCCCGGTACGCACACCGAGACGAACATCAACTGTGACTGGAGGATCATCAAGTCGGTGAAGGACGCTCTCTGGGTGGTCCGAAACCTGTTGATCTTCCAGCTGAAGGAGTTGACCCCGACTGAGTGTTGCAGACTGGCACATTCCAAGATCCAGGACTACGTGTTGAGTGACGCGCTGAAGCTTGGGGCAGCTGCCGCCAAGGCGCGGTGGGCAAAGACCACCGTGTAACATCTGCCTGCCTAATGAAGAACAGGGGGCCCACCCAGTCATTCGGGCTCTGCTGACGCCTCAGCTAAATATATGGACATATAATTGATAAACATACAGACCTGTATATACAAATGATAAATTCTGATCTCTGTATGTAAATGTTTACGTATGTATGGCATGACCAACTGTACAGACCATCAAATTATTTTATGAATAAAGTATATTTTTGAAATTAAAAAAAATATGGTAGAGGAATGGGCTTGGGGGACTTACTTTTCGGAGGGTTGGTATGGACTTGTTGGACCAAAGGCCTGTTTCCACACCATTGGGATTCTATGATGATGTTTTTCCATGTCATACACTGAGCAAACACAACTGCATTTTCGTTGTTGTCTAGTCAAGATCCATGAATTCTGCGTACCTCCATTCTAGGAATAATATGGTCACATGGACAGCAGAGGGTAAAAAAGCAATTGGCAGCTAATATAACCTTGCTAGTGCTATCCAGCGTTAAAACCAAATGAAAGACAACAGTTTCAGAACAAGCTTTAACAAGAAGTTTGGTAACAGTAATACACATAAGAAGGCATTCACATAAAAATATTAACAAAATATTATATCATAATTTAATATTAAACAACATTCTATCAGATAGTCACAATGAACAATAACTTAAATTTATAAATTCTCTTGAATTTAAAAAAAATCATCTGCTATAAAAGTATTACTTCTGAGTGCCATTTTCTTATTTATAATGTGTGATTATGTTTGGTTGTATTTGCCTTGACATTCTTAATCTACTGGGTAAAAATAATGACTGCAGATGCTGGAAACCAGATTCTGGATCAGTGGTGCTGGAAGAGCACAGCAATTCAGGCAGCATCCGAGGACAGGCAAAATCGACGTTTCGGGCAAAAGCCCTTCATCAGGAATAAAGGCAGAGAGACTGAAGTGTGGAGAGATAAGCTAGAGGAGGGTGGGGGTGGGGATAGAGTAGCATAGAGTACAATAGGTCAGTGGGGAAGGAGATGAAGGTGATAGGTCAGGGAGGAGAGGGTGGAGTGGATATGTGGAAAAGGAGCTAGGCAGGTCAGACAAGTCCAGACACGTCAGGGGATCGTATTGCTGGAGGTTAGAAACTAGGATGAGGTGAGGGAAGGGGAAATGAGGAAACTGTTGAAATCCACATTGATGCCCTGGGGTTGAAGTGTTCCGAGGCGGAAGATGAGGCGTTCTTCTTCCATGCGTCTGGTGGTGAGGGAGCGGTGGTGGAGGAGGCCCAGGACCTCCGTATCCTCGGCAGAGTGGGAGGGGGAGTTGAAATGTTGAGCCACGGGGCGATTTGGTTGGTTGGTGCGGGTGTCTCGGAGATGTTCCCTAAAGCACTCTGCTAGGAGGCGTCCAGTCTCCCCAATGTAGAGGAGACCGCATCGGGAGCAACGGATACAATAAATGATATTAGTGGATGTGCAGGTAAAACTTTGATGGATGTGGAAGGCTCCTTTAGGGCCTTGGATGGAGGTGAGGGAGGAGGTGTGGGCACAGGTTTTACAGTTCCTGCGGTGGCAGGGGCAGTTGATCTTCCATAATTACACCGGCACCACTCCCCACCTCTTCCTCCGCTTCCATCCGCCATGACCAGGGCCTCCAAGCCCTCCGTTTTTTCCTCTCCAGACGTTCCCAACAGTACCCCTCCACCGACACTCTCATTCGTTTGGCCGAACTGGTCCTCACCCTTAACAATTTCTCCTTTGAATCCTCTCACTTCCTCCAGACCAAAGGGGTAGCCATGGGCACACGTATGGGCCCCAGCTATGCCTGTCTCTTTGTTGGCTACGTAGAGCAGTTGATCTTCCGTAATTACACCGGCACCACTCCCCACCTCTTCCTCCGCTACATTGATGACTGCATTGGCGCCACCTCGTGCTCCCGCGAGGAGGTTGAGCAATTCATCAACTTCACCAACACATTCCACCCTGACCTTAAATTTACCTGGACTATCTCTGACACCTCCCTCCCCTTCCTTAATCTACTGTTGGAATGTGTGGCGCTGGAAAAGCACAGCAGGTCAGGCTGCAACCGAGGAGCAGGAGAATTTCGGGCATAAGCCTTTCATCAGAAATGTGGGAATGGAAGAGGGCCGAGAGATAAATAGGACGATGGGGCTGGGGGCTGGGGGCAAGATAACTGGGAAGGCGATAGGTGGATGTGGGTGGTGGGAGGGTAATTGCGATAGGTTGTTGGGGAGGTTGGAGCAGGTAGGTGGGAAGGAAGATGGACAAGTAGGACAGGTCAAGAGGGCAGTGTCAGGTTAGAGGGTTGGATCTTGGATGAGGCGGGGGGGGGGGAGAGGGGAGATTTGGAAACTGGTGAAGTTGATGTTGATGCTGTGTGGTTGGAGGATCCCAAGGCAGAAGATGAGGCATTTTTCCTCCAGACGTCAGGTGGCTTGCATTTTGCGGTGGAAGAGGCTCAGGACTTGTATGTCCTTGGGGGAGTGGCAGGGGAAGTTGAAGTGGTCAGCTATAGGGTGGTGGAGTTGTTTGGGGCATGTGTCCCACGTTCCATGAGTTGGCGTCTTGGTCTCCCCGATGTAGAGGAGACCACATCGAGATCAACGGATCTGCTTTTGTTTTCGCTTGTTACCTTCAGAAGGTAATGCTACCTTCAAATACTCGACTACAATTACTTAAATGAGAAACAACTTCTAATTTTTGTAATGCCTCTCACAACCCCAAAAAGTTCAAAAGTATTTTACGCACCCTGAAATTCTTTTATAGAGAAACATTGAAATATATAAACATAGAGAATAGGGACAAGAGGAGGCATTCTTCCAATCAGCCTGCTCCACCGTTCAACATGACCATGGCTGATCATTCAATTCAGTTCCTACTTTCTCCCCATACCCAGTGTAGCCCTTATTCCACAAATAAGCAAAATGATAATGAAACAGAAATTGCTGCTGATGTTCAGCAGGTCTGTGGGATGAAAGCAGAATTAATGTTTTCATCTAGTGACTCTTAATCAGAACATGATTATGATCAGAAGATGTGCTTTAGTGATGTTGGATGAAGGATCAATATTGGTCAGAATACTGGGGAGAACTCAACAGTGCCATAACATCTTTAATGCTCACTTGAGAAAGCACACACAGATCCCATTTAAGATTTATTCAAAAATGGCATCTTCGATAGTATAGCAGTCCCTCAGTACTGTACTGGCATAGATTAATTACTCACTTCTCTAGATTAGATCAGATGCAAAATTCCTACCAATTGACCTATAGGTGACACAAGGTATCTCTAAACCATTGTGATCTGTAGCCTCAGACTTCCAATATTTATTTGTTAAATAATATACATTACTTATCTGTAGTCACTCCAAATCATACATTCAATAATTTGCTAAGTCTGATGTGTATATTTATTTTTCCTGCATTGTTCACGACTTCAAATTATTTCTTTAATGATGCGTGAGTTCTTCTGGTGACACTGCATAAACCATCCTGACAAGTTGAACCAGTTCTTACCGTAACAAATGCATAACATGAATGCAGGCTTATCCTAGTTTAAAAATAGCGCATGCAGTTCAAGTTGAGAATTCGATATTTTAAATTTATGCAAACATGTTGATGTAAATCATAAAAGAAAGCATTTCAGATGTATAGATGAGAAGCAACAATGAAACCAGGCCATTTGTACCCAACACTATAATCAGATTATTTCTTAATCTTGGGCAAGGATAGGTTTCATCAGTTATTTTAGGGTTCAATTCTGCAAACCAATATTATTGGTGTAGCACTGGCCATGACTGGGAATGCATCAACTTATATGAATGAGTGTCTCTTTCCGGCACAATATTTCAGCCTTTAGTCTTATGTGGGGAAATTATCAGTCTGAGTTCTACACACAAGTCCACAATGCTCATTAAATGTTGCACATGGCACTGCTTTAGAAGCACAAGGAAAAATTTACCTCACCCATTCCAATTCTGACAACAGATCGAAAAAGTGTGGCACTGGAAAAGCACAGCAGGTTAGGCAACATCTGAGGAACAGGAGAGTCAATGTTTTGGGCCTAAGCCTTTAATCCTGATGAAGGGCTTATGCCTTAAATACTAACTCTCCTGCTCCTCAAATGCTGCCTGACCTGCTGTGCTTTCCAGCACCACGCATTTTGACTCTGATCTCCAGCATCTGCAGTCCTCACTTTCTCTTTGACAACAGGTCATCAAGCTGTAATGTGAGGATGAATTTTAGCAGCCCAAAACCAACATGTTCTGATAGATAGATAGAAGAATACAGCGCAGTACAGGCCCTTGGGCCCTCGATGTTGCGCCGATCCAAGCCCACCTAAACTACACTAACCCACTATCCTCCATATACCTATCCAATGCCCTCTTAAATGCCCATAAAGAGGGAGAGTCCACCACTGTTACTGGCAGGGCATTCCATGAACTAACGACTCGCTGAGTGAAGAACCTACCCCTAACATCAGTCCTATATCTACCCCCCCTTAATTTAAAGCTATGCCCCCTTGTAATACCCGACTCGATACGCGGGAAAAGGTTCATACTGTCGACCCTATCTAACCCCCTAATCATCTTGTACACCTCAATCAAGTCACCCCTAAACCTTCTTTTCTCTAGTGAAAACAGCCCCAAGTGCCTCAGTCTTTCCTCATACGATTTTCCTTCCATACCAGGCAACATCCTGGTAAACCTCCTCTGCACCCGTTCCAATGCCTCCACATCCTTCCTATAGTATGGCGACCAAAACTGCACACAATATTCCAGATGCGGCCGTACCAGAGTCTTATACAACTGCATCATGACCTCAGGACTCCGGAACTCAATTCCTCTACCAATAAAAGCCAGTACGCCATATGCCTTCCTCACCGCACTATTTACCTGGGTGGCAACTTTCAGAGATCTGTGTACATGGACACCAAGATCCCTCTGCTCATCCACACTACCAAGTATCCGACCATTAGCCCAGTACCCCATCTTTTTGTTATTCTTCCCAAAGTGAATCACCTCGCACTTAGCTACATTGAATTCCATCTGCCACCTTTCTGCCCAGCTCTGCAGCTTCTCTATATCCTGCTGTAACCTGCCACATGCTTCCTCACTGTCAACAACTCCTCCGACTTTCGTGTCATCCGCAAACTTGCTCACCCAACCTTCTAACCCCTCTTCCAGGTCATTTATAAAAATGACAAACAGCAATGGTCCCAAAACAGATCCTTGCGGAACACCGCTAGTGACGGCACTCCATGAAGAAACTTTGCCATCAACTACTACCCTCTGTCTTCTTCCATCCAGCCAATTCCTAATCCAAACCTCCAACTCACCCTCAATGCCATATCTCCGTATTTTCTGCAGTAGCCTACCATGGGGAACCTTATCAAACGCCTTACTAAAATCCATATATACCACATCTACCGCTTTCCCCTCATCAACCTCCTTCGTCACCTTTTCAAAGAATTCAATAAGGTTTGTGAGGCACGACTTGCCCTTCACAAAACCATGCTGACTATCCTTGATCACATTATTCCTATCTAGATGTGCATAAATCCTATCCCTTACAATTCTCTCTAAGACTTTGCCCACAACAGAAGTGAGACTCACCGGCCTATAGTTACTAGGGCTATCCCTACTCCCCTTTTTGAACAAGGGAACCACATTTGCTATCCTCCAGTCTTCTGGGACTACTCCTGTAGACAAAGAGGACATAAAAATCAAGGCCAATGGCTCTGCAATCTCCTCCCTTGCTTCCCAGAGAATCCTAGGATAAATGCCATCAGGCCCAGGGGACTTATCTATTTTCACCTTTTCCAGGATTTCCAACACCTCTTCTCTACATACCTCAAAGCCATCCATTCTACTTATTTGTGCCTCAGTATTCTCATCGACAACAATGCCCTGTTCCTGAGTGAATACTGAAGAAAAGTATTCATTCATTGTCTCCCCAATCTCTTCCGCCTCCACACGCAACTTCCCCCTACTATCCTTGACTGGACCTATTCCTACCCTAGTCATTCTTTTATTCCTAACATACCTATAGAAAGCCTTAGGGTTTTCCCTAATCCTATCTACTAAGGACCTTTCATGTCCCCTCCTTGCTGCTTTTAGCTCTCTCTTCAGGTCCTTCCTGGCTACCCTATAACTCTCAATCGCCCCAATTGAACCTTCACGTCTCATCTTGAGATAGGCCGCCCTCTTCCATTTAACAAGGGATTCCAATTCCTTATTAAACCACGGCTCCCTCGCACGACCCTTTCCTACCTGCCTGACAGGTACATAATTATCAAGGACACTCAATAGTTGCCCCTTGAACAAGTTCCACATATCATTTACACTCTTGCCTTGGAGTCTACTTTTCCAAGCCACACATCCTAAGTCATGCCTCACCGCATCATAATTTCCCTTACCCCAGCTATAATTCTTGCCCTGTAGTACACACTTATCCCTCTCCATCACGAGTGTAAAAATCACCGAATTATGGTCACTATCCCCAAAGTGCTCACCTACCTCTAATTCTAACACCTGGCCTGGTTCGTTACCCAGAACCAAATCCAGTATGGCCTCACCTCTTGTTGGCCTGTCTACATATTGTGTCAGGAAACTCTCCTGCACACATTGATGTGGATAGATGTTAAAAATGACCACTTGTGTTTAACATTGGCAAAAAAAGGGATTGATAGCTGACCTGCTCTCAGTGGTAATATTATATTTCACTACGGTTAGCAGCTCTTGTTTCCACCTCCTCTACAAGTTTAAATATGGTGGTTAAGTATCCCAAATTTCAGGATACACGTCATCTCATGGAGGAGAAAGGGCACGTTCAAAGAAAAGATACATGGCTTAACATCACTATTGGTGATGAGCAAGATCTCTTCCTTGGTCCAGTCAACTTTTCTATCCTATTAGAACCCTTTCCCTTCAAAGATCTCCTAAAATCATGGCCCCATTGAGATGGGACAGCAGTCCAGTTGATTTGTAAATCAGACCCATTTGCTAGTGACATTTTCTATTTGGTAGGAAATTGCGATTGGAGAACATTAAAGGATATAATTGGAGTTTGAGAGCGAACACATCATGCAGTCTGCAGCAAATGCATATAAACACACAAGTTAGCAACCAGAGTAGATTATTTAACGCTAGAATCTTGCTCCATCATTTAATAAGATCGCGGATGACCTGATTGTAACCTCAATTCCTTCTTCGACCTATGCTGTCTAAAGGGGGCTGGAGGGGGGAGGGGGGATGTGTCTGTGTGTGTGTGGGGGGGGGGGGGGGGGGGCTGGAGGGGGGAGGGGGGATGTGTTTGTGTGTGTGTGTGCGGTGGTGTAGCATGATGAGTACACAGGCCAGAAATTGCAAAAAATTTCTGTTGTGGAAGGGAGAGTTATCACATGGAAAAAATAGGGTTTGAAACCATTCAATTTTTCAGGTGCAAAATTGACAAGGCATTGAGGCAGAAGGTTAGGAGCAGTAGGTAACATTTTACAATGGCTCTGCTGTAGCATGAACAAGGTGCATGAGTTGTAATGGTGGAGTGATAATATTGTTGGATTAGTATTCCTGAACCGCAGGTTCTGGAAATGCATTCATTACCTCACAGAGGCAGATGGAAAAAGTAGAATTCTATAAAAATTATTGAATTAAAAATAACGGCTACCCTAATGGAAACCATTTAGCCATTAAAATTATATGAAGATCTATCTGACTCATTGATGCCCTTCAGGAAAGGAAGCCAGCAATCCTTATCTATTCATGAACAATTTAATTTTAATGTCCTCTGTAATCCACAGACAGCCATAGCTGTGAGAAAGCCAATCATTTTATCCAAGTATTTCATTCAAAGAAAAAATTCTTGAAAAGGTAAGATACCAAAGAATGTACAAAAATGGAAAATGAAATTTATTTTATTCGTTCATGAGACGAGGTATCACTGGCTGAGTCAATATTTATTGCCCATCCTTAATTGCTCCTGAGAGAGTGGTGATGAGCTACCATCTTGAATTGCTGCAGTCCATTTGGTGAAAGACTGATTTTCAAGACTGTGACCTGGTAATGCTGAAGGAATGGTGATAAACTTCCAGGTCAGGATGGTGAGTAGCTGTGTCCTCCCAAAGCTGTAAGCTCAAAAGGTACCATTGGTATTATAAGAAATAGTTTATTGTTGACCTAGTTTCTATCAATGTTCTCCATTCCTGGTTTTTGCCTGCTAAATTGTTTTGTTAGTGATGTTCAGTTCCTTACAGATATTTTAACCAGACTGGGATTTATCTGATATGACAAAACCACAAAGCTGTTTCTGTAAGATACAACTTTAAACAGGTACTACCAAAGATCTGGAATGTCAGAGAAGATGTCAAATTCTGGATGCTTAATTTTTTTTTTTGCAGCTGAACTTATGGCTACTGATTGCATGACAGAATACTTTGAAGCATTGGTATCTGGGTGTGAAAATTATATGCATTTGTGTACGAACATCAACACTGTAAGTCATTTAAATCAGGGCTGACTTGATCCTCAACTCCACTTTGGTCCTAGATTCCTTGACCTATCACAAATCTATTGATCTCAGTCTTGAATATCTCAATTGATCCCCAATATCTATAACATTTCGTGGCAAGGAATGTGAGAAAGTGGGTACCAATTTTGCTCCTGAATGCCCTTGCTCCAATTAATTTTCTCAGCTGAGGAACCAGTTCATTGAATCTACCCCACTGAATCCCCTTAAACATCTCAATCACTTCATTCCTCAAACAAATAGAACTACACACACATTCCTGCATATTTTTAGCATTCAGCATCTAAAAGCAAATAGATGAGTTTAACCAAAACAATTAAAGTTTTTCAAGATTCTAAGTTAGACTTTTGTGGAAAAGCAGGGCGACTTGATATTAATATAAAACTCAACTGAGTCCAGCATACAGAATATTTATTGTCTTTCTGATGCATATGACAGAACTCCCTAATTTCATGAGATGAATAAATGTTTGATTATACAGAATAAGAAACAACTCCTCATTAAGCTTCAAGCACTTCAGTGATCATGGGTACACTGGCTAATCCAAAAAGTTATTTTCAAAAACTACTTCTGTCCGAAAATGTCTTGATACTAAAATATTGAACCAACAACAATAAAGAACATGTTCAATGTCCAAAGCTTCATCATGAGAGTGTAACCAGAAAATAAAAAGGTAATATTGACATTAAGATAGGTGAACAAATGCTTGGTTAGTGACAGATTCTAAAGAGTCCTTTAAAGGAGGCAAGTGAGGCAGGAGCCAGAGAGACAATTTTCCACATAAGGGAACTCTCAGATCAGATGGAGATGAGGAAAAATGTCTTCTCTCAATGGATCAATGATGTATGAATTCCATCACAAGGTGAACAGGGAAGACTGGATTGATGAGTATAAGCAAAGTTGAATTAAACAGATTGTTGAACAACAAGGGAGTCAAAGGTTATTGGGACAGTCAGAAAGGTGGAGTTAAGGCCACAATCAAAGCAGCCATGATCTTAGTTAATGTTGAAGCAGGCTCGAATAACCAAATGAACTGCTCCTGCTCCTATTTCTTACCATCTTATGTAGGGTTTTTCGGAAGAAATTCGGGACTTAGGGTCTTGGCAACTGAAAGCACAGCTGTCATTGGTGTCAAAAGAAAGTGAGGAATGGGCAAGATGCCATGATTGGAAGAATGCAGAGTTCTCAGAGTGATGTAGGACTGCAGGAGGTCAGGAAGTTGGACTATGTGAGATGAGGGAGGAATTTAAATATTTAAGGGATTTAATTTTGAGGGCATTGACAGTCTGGGTGTCACTATATATCACAACCCATAATGGTGGTGGGAAATCAGAACAAAATAGTGTAACTTTGGATATGGGCAGTGGCATTTTGGATGATTTCAAGTTTATGAAAGATGGAAGATGGATTGTCAGTCAGGACATCATTGAAACAGTTGAGCAGAGATCACAGCATAAAAGAGGTTCAGAAGCAGATTCACTTAGACTGAGTCATACAGGGTGAAAACAATGTTTTTCAATGTTTACCCTTACTTCAACAGGACAATTCTTCAATTCTTCACAAAAATATAACTAGGTAGGGAAATCAGTAAGATATTGAAACTAGCTTGTAAGTTCCTATCTCCCAGACAAAGATGTCCAGAACATTGAACCCGTTTGATCTTTTTTAAACTGAATCAATTTCTTTTGTTAAGAATAATGAAGTAAGCATCACTCTTAAAAGTCAAGCATATCAATATAGTCAATAGTGTGGTAGGCATAGGGTTTCAACAGATGTTAAAGAAAAAGATAATGGTTTTTAATTGGTTCAATAATTAGCCAATTATTGAACTGAGGTAAATTTCAAAAAGAATAGCATCAAAAAGCAGAGGGACTGTGGGTGATGTAACAAATGCCTTTGAAACATAGGATTGGTGTAGAGACAATGTTCCACTTGAAAGGCTAATGGGTCCTAGAAAACAAAATTCAGGAGAAACTGTTTTATATAAAAATTGAAATTGCTGGAAATACTTAGCATGTCTGTCAGCATTTATGGAGAGGGAATCAAAGCTGATGGTTGTGATTTAACTGGAATTGAGTAGAGTAGGTGTGGATGTGCCAATACCATTACCAGGGAGGCCACTCCTACCAGGAGAGAAACTTGACCTCCTTTAGGCAGTGATGGGAATGAGCCAAGTGAAGAAAACCAGCCATTGGCTAATTATTGAATCAATTAAAAGCCATTATCCAGGAGCTCATTAGGATTTAGCAGTGGTTCAGGGATCCTCACAGATTTGCACTCATCACCTGCTTCTCCCATGAACTGCCCTACAGTCTTCCAAGTGGATATGTTGATGTGGAGTGTTCTTGTTTCAAAAATATTTCTTACTTCATAGCAGATTGAAAGAACCTGGCTTCAGGAAAGGGAGCCTGCTACCTGGCAGCCACGCTGATTTCCACCCCACCCCCCCACCCTTGTATTTGAGTCTATCTCCCACTCCACCTCCTGTAATACCCCTCTCTAAAACGTACCCCCATTCAACTATCTCCAGCAAAGACCACTGGGAAAGCCTGAATGAATCACCCTCGTTCACTCTTCCCAGTGGAGTTGCCAGTCTCCAGTTGGCCTACAACTCTTGGAGATGGGATTTCCATCCTACTTAGATGACTTGATGCTACCCACCCTGCACTGAAATAGCACTGGGTGCCCCTCAAAGAAGTTTTCCCCCAATGGTCCCAAGGGTGTGCTGAACCCATTGTCAGGAATATTAAATTCTGCCTTTCAGTTATTGTTTTTCTCTCTCAATAGATGCTGCCAGAGCTGCTGAGTACTTTTCTTTACTCATTCCGAGTGACATTAGTTCAATTCACATTTATCATTCCATCCTTAGTTATCAATTAAGAATCAACTACATTGCTCTTGCTTTGCAGCCACATCGAGGCAAGGTCAAGTACAGATGGCAGATTTCCTTCCCCAACAGACATTAGTGAGCCAGATGGATTTTTGACAACAATGGACATTCATTACTTGGCCAGAGTTTGGTCAAGTCATGGTCATTTCACCATTTACAAGGGTGGGATTCGGACCAATGATTCCAGAACATTAGCCTAGGTTTCTGGATTATGAATCCAGTGATATTAGCAATACATCACCACCTGTCCTCTCTCAGTTTGTTTTTTCCTTAAATTTCAGATTTCCAGCATCTGAAGAACTTTGAATTTGAGACTTCTTTATCCAGAAAGTGATAAAAGTTAGAACAACACGTGAATTATATAACAGGTGAACTTAAGGTGAAGCTCAGCAAGGGGGAAAAGAATAGATGGTTATATTGATTGGACTAGATTCATTAATGCAGGAAAGAATTTGTGTGATGCATCCATTCCAGTTGAGTCAAATAGACTGTTCATTTTCTATAATTTCTAATCAAATAATATAGAAGAAGATTGAACTAAATTGTTGGACAACAAGAAAATACACCAAGTAATATGCAATCATTTATTCCATGCTGCAATCTGTTTTGAACAGCAGACATAACCATAAATTGAAAGAAATGTTCCCAAGTGTTTTCCAGAAAATATACCAGATAATTTAGAGTCATAGAAACAAACAGCACAGAAACAGACCCTTCAGTGTAACTAGTCCACACTGACCAGACAACCCAATCTGACCTAGTCCCATTTGCCAGTATTTGACCCATGTCACTCTGAATACTTCCTATTCATATTCCCATCCAGATTTCTATCTAATGTTGTAATTGTACCCACCTCCTCAGGCAGCTCATTCCATACACGCAACACTCTCTGTGCGAAGAAGTTACTCCTCAGGTTCTTTTAGCATTTTTCCCCTCTCAACTTAAACCTATGCCCTCTAATTTTGTACTTTGCAACCCTATTCATGCTCCTCTTGATTTTATAAACTTTATAAGGTACCCACTCAGCCTCTGATACTCCAGGGAGAAAAGTCCAGCCTATTCAGCTTCCCCCTTTAGCTCAAACCCTCCAGTTCTGGCAAAACTCTTGTAAATCTTATCGACACCCTCTCACGTTAAATAACATCCTTCCTATAGAAAAGTGACCAGAACTGTACACAGTGCTCTAAAAGTAGCCTCACTAATATTCTGTACTTATGTTGACAGATTTGGGAAAGCTGACTGAAAAGGTTGTTGTTGCAAATAACACTGGGAATGGTTATAAAGTTTGGAGACAAAATGGGAGAGCTGGAGGGAGAACACAACCATCAACAGTCATGACAGAGATTAAGAAAGCAACTAAAGAGAAACAAACATTACAATTTAGTGCTTCAAAAATAAAATTGAACAATAAAGAACACCTCAACCAATCAGAAATCAACTTGCCTGCTTAAATTTCAACAAAAGTTTGAAAATAAACTTTGCTGGTGCATTCTCCTTGGCACTGTTCTGAGCCATTCGAGTATGCTTGCCAACCAAACTGTCCCCCTTTTTCATGTAATTCTGTCTTGCTGAGTGCAAGACAAAAAGCTTTGACATTTTTTAAATAGAAATACAAAAACAAATAGGTTAATTTGATCTTAGAGTATGATAAAAGGTCAGCACAACATCAAGGGCTGAAGGGCCTGTACTGTGCTGTACTGTTCTATGTCCTATGTAATCAAAGACCCTTTCCACCTGGGTTATAATCTCTTCCAACCTCTTCCATTAGGCAGAAAATACAAAAGCTTAAACACACATACCAACAGATTCAAGAACAGCTTTTTTCCCACTGTTGTTAGACTGTTGAATGGACCTCTCAAATGTTAAATTTTAACATTGACCTCACTCTCTGTGCACATTCTCTGCAACAGTATCATTGTATTCCTCACTCTTTTCTATTACCCTTATGCCTTTTCACTGTATCTAGGTACATGTGACAATAGTAAATCAAACTGAATAAAAAATAACTCTGTTAGGGCACTAAAGTACCAGATAGTATAATAATAACTTTAGGGCAGGCTCAAAACCAGAGTACAGTTTTTCATACCAAGGAACTCTCTCAGGTGAAAGGATTATGGATATAAGGCTACAAGTTAAATTTTCATCATTGTGATTAATGTTTCTTTGGGTAAGAACTACCAGGGTATGGACCTAAGACACAATCAGAGTTCAGGTACAGATCGATCATGATTTAATTGAATGGCAGAGCAGTCCCTTGGCATTGTTGGCACCATTCTCTTAGAAAAGGGCATGTCATTTTTCCAAAGATCAGGAAATCTACTGGTGTCTCAAAGAACTATCAACATCACTAAAGCAGACCAATGTGAGCTGCTGTTTGTAGGAACATGCTGCACTCAAATTGTCTGCTGCCCTTTTCTATATAAAAACATTTCAAAAGTAGCAATTAAGCACTTGGGACATTTTGTGTTCGTGAAAGGTATTATATACATAATTGCAATGTACTTTCACTCTGCTGGTAAGGTTTTACAGCTATAGAATTCTGCCTTGTTTTCTTTAGATTATTACTTGCCTAAAGCATTAACTCAGCTCAAAAACTAACCACTTATCGATCCATAAACTAGATGACCAATTTCTAAATGCCAGTTTTTGGCTATGTACAAGTTCAGTAAACATTTTAAATTGGACAGCTTTTGTGAAGTCTCAATTCATTAGATATTTATGAAATATTTTTTCCTACCTTTTCAATTCATCTCAATAAGTAAGTAATTAACTACTACAGACATCACTCTGTGAACATAATAGAAGACAAGTTTTCCATCAACTATCACACCTCCTGCAAGGACTAAACCCTCACTGTTGGTAATCAACCATCAAGCCAACTGGGCTAATCCTTTAATCGCTGATTGGAAGTTTTATCAGAATTGCACCATTGATTTGTCACTTGCTTAATCATACAGCTTTGGTACTCACTCTCAATTATAGAAAAATAAGATTTTGAAAGAGTGATCTTGTAGTTCTTGGTGATTTGCAAGCTCTTCATAGTAACTGCCACCATGATTTTATTGCTGAGCTTATAATATTCCATTTTCTTTTTCTTTAAATGGTACAGTAAATTTCCAGCAGGCAATTTGTTCAATGGAGGAATTCACGAGAGTATTAGATAATTATTTAAATAAAAGCAATGTGCAGAGTTTTGGGGAAAAACAGGACATTGTCAATAAGGCAAATGCTCAGAGAGACAGTGTAGATATTATGGACTAGGAGAAGGTGAGGACTGCAGATGTTGGAGATCAGAGTCGAAGAATGTGGTGCTGGAAAAGCACAGCCAGTAAGGGAGCATCCAAGGAGCAGGAAACATTTTGGACATAAACCCTTCTGAATGGTCACCTTTTGCAGTTACCAATTTGAGTATTCAATGATTCTGTAACCTTGGGGGCAGGTCAACTTTAATAGGGGTTATCAGATTCATTATTCATTGCTCATAAGCAATTTGACTTCAACTTTCAAATTCAAGCCATAACCTTTTTTTTGTGGTTTAAATATTTAACCTATTTCATTTCATTTTGTTTTTCTAGGTCACACAACTGAACAATTTTAGCATTAGGTAGTAGCATTCTCACATGAATTCCCTGAGCTAACATGTAAAAGCAAATGGGTTGCCTAGAGAGAGGCACCCTCAATATGGCTCAAGTTTTAATTAGTTTGATAGATATCATCACTATGAAGCCATGTAATTATCCATTTCATGAGGAACACATAGACTAAGGGGACAGGAGGCAAGTTAGCTTCCAATGTATTGTGTCCTCTCCACACTATAAATCACTCCCAAACTATGTTATATATATTTTTGTGGTTGTCTCTGTCAATCGCTATCCACTGGGTACTCGTTATATTTTAACAGGAAGATAAACGAGAGGCTTGCAACTGAGTGGAATGCAGAGCTCAAAGATGATTTTAAGTCGATTTTAATCCTGTGGACTGCGTCCACCACTTTGTCTAATTGTTTGGAATAGAGTTAATTACAAGATTCCTCCAATAAACTGTGAGAATGATATTCATGAAAACAGCAGTGTTACAAAAGAGTTAAAATAGCACAAATTTACAGTACAACCGAGTGGTGAGTACCCATGAGACCATGCAGACAAATAAAGCAAAGTTGATTATTACTGACAAAAAAAAGTGTAATCTTGTCAAAGCTTTTCATCTTGCTCTCACCAGGACAAATGCAAGAATGATGAATTTCAGAAGGATTCTTGTACCTACCCTGATGGGTGCAAAGCAAAATACTTTGACTGCATGTCTCTTTATCTGGGTAGGTGCATTAAGCAGAAAGATATAATATTAGGATTTAATGAAATAGGTTGGAGGGGGCAAGTTGATTCAAATAGCCCACTTCTAAGCTATACCATTCTTCCTAATTTCCCAAAGTTTGCTGAGTCATGGTTGAGAAAGGAAAGCAAAATCAAAATGGCTGTTATATCTGGGCAGCTCTGGTACAGTATTTGGTATCAGAATGGCATAAAGAGAAATCCTAGATGTTAATGAAATCGCTCCCTAGTATACATCTGCAGGAGGTTGGTAACTGAAAGAATATTACAAAAGGTAGAACATTAGAGATTCAAATTAAACCACTAAGAGTGTGCTTCAGTTCAGTTCTTAATTGTTAAAATATCTATAGGCAGATGACTTTTTCTTAACATTTTATATTGCTTCAATCAATGAGATTCTTCTTATTTATTACTTTCTTAAATGTAAACTTGTTTTCTTATTGATTATATCATTAGACTGACATGTTAACTTTCCTTAAATGTTACATTATTTATGCCTCGATAGCCTTATTAAGCTTTAAATTCATTCCCTGCTTTTCACAGATCCAAAATGACAGTTCTATCTCATCCCTTTTAATCAATTTTTCTCAAACACAAGTTTCTCATTTTAATTACAAAATTTTGATAATAAATCCATGTCGAAAATGGACTTCAATTCAATTCCATTGCAAAATCATGCTTGCATTCAGATAAACATTGGAAGATAGTGCCATTGCAGTAATGTCATTAGACTAGAAATCTCAAGGCCTGGATTAATGTTCTGGGGACAGGGGTTATAGAGTCATAGAGTCATCCAGCATTGAAACAGAGCTTTTGGGCCAACTCATCCACACCGACCAAGTTTCCCAAATTAAACAAATTCGTCCCATTCGCCTGTGTTTGGCCCATATCCCTCTCACCTGTTCCTATTCATTCCTAGAGGACATTAGGTTTAAGGTGAGAGGGGAAAGATTTAAAAAGGATCTAAGAGGCAACCTTTTCACACAGAGAGTGGTGTGTATATTGAATGAGCTGCCATAGGAAGTGATGGAGGCTGGTACAATTACATCATTTAAAAGGCATCTGGATAGGTATATAAATAGGAAGGGTTGAGAGGGATATGGGCTAAATGCTGGCAAATAGGACTAGATTTATTTTGGATCTGGTTGGCATGGATGAGTTGCACTGAAAGGTCTGTTTCCGTGTTGTACATCTCTATGACTCTATCCCAGACAATGCAAAACATTGCACAAATAATAATTATGACATTGGATTTCCCAAATTATTTAATCGGTGCAGTCAAATAGAACATCTTCCCATTCACTCATCATCTTATGAGCCTCAATCAGATTACTCTTCAGTTTATAATGCGGTGGGTTGTGGTGGCATGATATTGGTTTTACCACACTGGCTAAGTAGAGACCAAGTTAATCTTCTGTGGATAATCCCCAAACAGCAAGTGGTGATATTTGAGTCTAATTCTTATAAGATAATTTAGAATGAAAGGAAAAAAACCTATCTATTGGAACCATATTATCATCATTAATTGTTGAAGAGGAGAGTGTGAAATGGACTGGTAAGCTAGAGGAGATACTTGTTAGGAAGGAAGATGTGTTAGACATTTTGAACAACTTGAGGATAGACAAGTTCCCCGGGCCTAACGGGATATATCCTAGGATTATGTGGGAAGCAAGAGAGAAAATTGCAGTACCGTTGGCAATGATCTTTTCGTCTTCACTGTCAACGGGGGTGGTACCAGGGGACTGGAGAGTGGCGAATGTTGTGCTCCTGTTCAAAAAAGGGAATAGGGATAACCCCGGGAATTACAGGCCAGTTAGTCTTACTTCGGTGGTAGACAAAGTAATGGAAAGGGTACTGAGGGATAGGATTTATGAGTATCTGGAAAGACACTGCTTGATTAGGGACAGCCAGCACGGATTTGTGAAGGGTAGGTCTTGCCTTACAAGTCTGATTGAATTCTTTGAGGAGGTGACCAAGCATGTGGATGAGGGTAGAGCAGTGGATGTAGTATACATGGATTTTAGTAAGGCATTTGATAAGGTTCCCCATGGTAGGCTTATGCGGAAAGTCAGGAGGCATGGGGTAGAGGGAAATTTGGCCAATTGGATAGAAAACTGGCTAACCGGTTGAAGTCAGAGAGTGGTGGTAGATGGCAAATATTCAGCCTAGAGCCCAGTTACAAGTGGAGTTCCGCAGGGCTCAGTTCTGGGTCCTCTGCTGTTTGTAATTTTTATTAATGACTTGGATGAGGGAGTCGAAGGGTGGGTCAGTAAATTTGCAGATGGTACGAAGATTGGTGGAGTTGTGGCTAGTGAGGAGGGCTGTTGTCGGCTGCAAAGAGACTTAGATATGATGCAGAGCTGGGCTGAGGAGTGGCAGATGGAGTTCAACCCTGCCAAGTGTGAGGTTGTCCATTTTGGAAAGACAAATAAGAATGCGGAATACAGGGTTAACGGCAGGGTTCTTAGTGAGGTGGAGGAACAGAGGGATCTTGGGGTCTATGTTCATAGATCTTTGAAAGTTGCCACTCAGGTGGATAGAGCTTGTAAGAAGGCCTATGGTGTATTAGCGTACATTAGCAGAGGGATTTAATTCAAGAGTCGTGAAGTGATGTTGCAACTGTACAGGACTTTGGTTAGGCCACATTTGGAGTACTGTGTGCAGTTCTGGTCGCCTCACTTAGGAAAGATGTGGAAGCTTTGGAGACGGTGCAGAGAAAATTTACCAGAATGTTGCCTGGAATGGAGAATAGGTCGTACGAGGATAGGTTGAGAGTGCTAAGCCTTTTCTCGTTGGAACAGCGAAGGATGAGGGGTGACTTGATAAAGGTTTATAAGATGATCAGAAGAATAGATAGAGTAGACAGTCAGAAACTTTTTCCCCGGGTGCAACAGAGTGTTACAAGGGGACATAAATTTAAGGTGAAGGGTGGAAGGTATAGGGGAGATGTCGGGGTGGGTTCTTTACCCAGAGGAGAAAGTGAGGTCTGCAGATGCTGGAGATCAGAGATGGAAATGTATTGCTGGAAAAGCGCAGCAGGTCAGGCAGCATCTAGGGAACAGGAGAATCGACGTTTCGGGCATTAGCCCTTCTTCCTGAAGAAGGGCTAATGCCCGAAACGTCGATTCTCCTGTTCCCTAGATGCTGCCTGACCTGCTGCGCTTTTCCAGCAATACATTTCCATCTCTTTACCCAGAGAGTGGTGGGGGCATGGAATGCGCTGCCTGTGGGAGTGGTAGAGTCAGAATCTTTGGTGACCTTTAAGCGGCAATTGGATAGGTACATGGATGGGTGCTTAAGCTAGGACAAATGTTCGGCACAACATCGTGGGCCGAAGGGCCTGTTCTGTGCTGTATTGTTCTATGTTCTATGTTCTATGTTCTATGTTCTATGTTCTATGTTCTAATTAATTAATTAATGTAAAAACCCATCTGGTTCACTCATGTCCTTTAAGGAATTACGTCTGCCATTCATTTCCTTTCTGGCCTATATATAATTCCTGATCTACAGCAATGTAGTTGACCCTTTGAGGGGGAAATGTTAGGGGAAATTTTAAGTATGACAGGAGTTCCACTGTAATCCCATAAAACCATAAGATATAGTTGTAAAATTCGGCCATTCAGTCCATCAAGCCTGCTCCACCAGTCAATCTTTGCTGATATCTTTCTCAGCCCCATTCTCCTTCCTTCTACCCATAAGCCTTGATCCCCTTACTAATCAAGAACCTATCTGTCTCTGTTCTAAATATACTCAATGACTTGGCCTCCACAGTCTTCAGCGATAATGAGTTCTGCAGATTAACCACCCTCAGACTAAAGAAATTTCTCCTCATCTCTATTCTGAAGGATTGGTCCTTTACCCTGAGGCTGTGCCCTCTGGTCCTAGTTTCTCCTACTCATGGAAACATCTTCATCATGTCTACTTCATCCTCATCCTTGACGATGCCCTATTGCTTTGTCTAAGAGAGTTTCCCTCAGTGTGGAACAGGGTCAATCAGATTGCCCCTTCATCCTTCAAAACTCCATTGAGGATCGACCCTGAATCCCTCACCACTTCTCTAATGACAAGCCCTCCATCTCATGGACCAATCTTGTAATGGGTAGGGTTTAGAGAGACATGGGCCAAATGCTGGCAAATGGGACTAGATTTATTTTGGACATCATAGGGGCATGGACAAGTTGAACCAAAGGATCTGTTTCCAAGGATTGAGTCCTCCACTACCACCTGATGAAGGAGTGACGCTCCGAAAGCTAGTGTGCTTCCAATTAAACCTGTTGGACTATAACTTGGTGTTGTGTGATTTTTAACTTTGTATTCCAGACTATGTTGGGTGGCATGGTGGCTCAGTGGTTAGCACTGTTGCCTCACAGTGCCAGGTACCTGAGTTTGATTCTAACCTTGCGTAACTGTCTGTGTGGAGTTTGCACATCCTCCTTGTATTTGTGCAGGTTCCCTCCAGATACTCCATTTTCCTCATACGGTCCAAAGATGTGCAGGTTAGATTAATTGCCCGTGCTAAATTGCTCAGGGATGTGTCGGTTAGGTGCATTAGTCCAGGTTAAATGTAGAGTAATAGGGTAGGGGAATGGTTTTGGGAAGGTTACTCTTTGAAGGGTTGGTGTAGACTTGTTGGGCCAAATGGCCTGTTTCCACACAGTAGGGATTCTATGATAAACCCCCTCTGGACCCCCCTCCAATGCCAGCACATCCTTCCTTAGATAAAGGGCCCAAAACCGCTCAAATATTCTAAATGTGATCTGATCAGAGCCTTATACAGCCTCAGCAGTCAATTGCTGTTGTTTTTTAGCCCTCTCAAAATGAATGTGAACATTGCATTTGCCTTCCTAATTAACAACTGAATCTGCATGTTAACGTAAAGAGAAGATTGATCTAGGACTCCCAAGTCCCTTTGCGCTTCAGGTTTCTAAAAGTATTACCCATTTATGAAATAGTCTATGCTGTATTCTTCCTACCAAAATGTACAACCTCACATTTTGCTACACTGTATTCCACATGAATCTCCAGCTGGGATTAGAATGAGGTCAAGAGTTTTAGTTAACTTCATAAAGGAACAATCATTTCAAAGAACAAAGAACAAAGTAAATTTACAGCCCAGGAACAGCCCCTTCAGCCCTCCAAGCCTGAGCCGATCCAAATGTACTGTCTAAAACTGTCAGTCAATTCCTAAGCATCTGTATCCCTCTGCTCCCCACCTACCCATGCATCTGTCCAGACACATCTTAAATGAATCTACCGAGCCTGCCTCTACCACCTCTGCTGGCAACGCGTTCCAAACGCCTACCACCCTCTGTGTGAAGTACTTGCTGCGTGTATCCCGCTTAAACTTTCCACCTCTCACCTTGAAAGCATGACTTCTCGTTATTGAATCCTTCACCCTGGGAAAAAGCTTGTCTCTATCCACCCTGTCTATACTCTTCATGATTTTGTAAACCTCAATCAGGTCCCCCCTCAATCTCCTTTTTTCTAGTGAAAATAAACCTAACCTACTCATCCTCTCTTCATAGCTAGCACTTTCCATACCAGGCAACATGCTCGTAAACCATCTCTGCACCCACTCCAAAGTGTCCACATCCTTTTGGTAATGTGGTAATGTGTACAGTTCATTCATTTAAGACTCATTTCTCATTTATTCTTATTCAAGAGAAGTGATCAGGTTAGAAATAAATAATCTCACACAAGCATGCTCACTCAGAATGTTAAAATAACAGTTGGACAGAAGTTTGCCAGCATTGACTGTGCACTCTTATTTGGAGTTAAAAATCACACAACACCAGGTTATAATCCAACAGGTTTAATTGGAAGCACACAAGCTTTCAGAGCGGCGCTCCTTCATCAGGTGATTGTGGCGCTCCGGAAGCTAGTGTGCTTCCAATTAAACCTGTTGGACTATAACCTGGTGTCGTGTGATTTTTAACTTTGTACACCCCAGTCCAACACCGGCATCTCCAAATCATGACTCTTATTCGGAGATGGCATATGAGGGTGACCCTGTTCCACACTGAGGGGAACTCTCTTATGCAAAGCAATGGGGTTTCATCAAGGATGGAGATGAAGCGCAGGCTTCAGAGAGGAGATTATGTGGCATTCGGAAAGATAGAGGGTGGAGAAACCAAGGGTAATAGACATGTTGCCACTTTCATAATGCTCAAAAGCAAATTAATTATCTTAAATAAATCATTTTGGAATTCAAGTATATTCTGTCTATATGGTATATGGATATTAGTACTAAGTTCATTACATTAAAGTGCTACCTCAGAATGTTTTCTGGGGTAGGCTGTCCCAACTGCAGTCTAAAAATATGATCATAAATCTGTACCTTGAAGCTTTTGAGATTATTTTGTAAAATAATTTACCACAGCAATTGCAAGTGATTCCAGGCCCACAGAAATGTGGTTGACTCTTTATCGCTGCCTGAAATGTTTAAGGACAATTAGGGACAGGCAGCATGGAAAACGATTCCCAATTCTTTTAACTGACTGGAGTGGTATATAGTAGGGATACATCTAATGATCCTCTGGCTCAATTCCCACAGCAGGGGGTTGGTGTTACATACATTTTTTCAGATTGAAGAATGCCATTGAACATTTCCAGCACAAGAGCCGGTCAAGTGGAGTCAGCAACCTCCAACAATGTCAGTGTATATTCACTGGGTGGCCTTTTATTAGCAGACTGTAGAGAGAGGGACACTAAGGTCATTGAAGGGCAGCCCTTTCACATTAGGAAGCATCCGCTACTCCTCCTGACTCTCCTGATTTTGTGCATTTTTCCTTTCAAGTGGTAGCTACAGCATGGATTGCCATGGTGACTTCAAATGGGACCACACTTGAAGAACCATGCATCGGCAGCATTAATTGGTTGTGTAAACCCATCCCCAGCAAGTTAGGAGCTCGCCCATGTTGAAAAATTGCAGACTGTTTACATCCTACGCCAACTTCATTCCCTCCCGCAACCCCACCCTAACCCTACCATCTCCAACAACCTCCAAAATATCCGAATGTCCAATTTCCAAAACCTGGAGGGAAAATCCAAACCCACATTTACTAAAGGTGAAATGTACTGATTCACCTAGGCCCAAATCTCCTGCACTGCAAGTTTCTTTCAGTTTATTTAAATTTGTGTCTTTAGTTAATAAGCCTCCCACCAGTGAAAATGGCATTCCAATCTCTAGCTGATCAAAGCAGTTCATAATTTCAAGCACTGGAGTGTGATGCTGGAAAAGCATAGCAGGTCAGGCAGCACCCAAGGAGCAGGAGAATCGACGTTTCGGGCATAAGCCCTTCATCAGGAATGAGGATTAGTTTCAAACACCTCTGTCTCAACCTTCTTTGGTGTAAAGACAGTTATCCCAGCTTCTTTGGCTTTTGTGCATATAACAAGTCCCTAAATCTCCTCCATACCCTTGCCAATTAACATGCTGTCTAAAATGTGTTGCTCAGAAGGAGCTAGCATGTGCACCAGGACTCTGGAGAGGCCTCAGAGATGAAGGAGTCTACTTTATTTATCGAGATTCAAATACTGCACTCAATCAGAACTTGAGCAAGCTTTGATGTCCAACCTGATGTTTCGCAAATAGAGGGAGTTGGTGGCACATCATAAGGTCACTGGATTCGTAATCCAGAATTGCAGGTTGGTGACATTATTTTCAATCCCACCATATCAGACGTCGGAAATTTGACTTTAATAAACAATTGCCCTAATAGTGACTGTATGACCACCATTGATTGCCATAAAAACCCATCTGGGTTACTGGTGTTCTTTATGGAAGGAAATTTATCCTTACTTGGTCTAACCTATATGTGAGTAGACAGTGTGGTGCTGGAAAAGCACAGCAGGTCAGGCAGCATCCGGGGAGCAGGAGAGTCGACATTTCAGGCAAAAGCCCTTCATCAGCCTTTCCTGATGAAGGGCTCTTTCCCAAAACATCGATTCTCCTGCTCCTCACATGCTGCCTGACCTGCTGTGATTTCCAGCACCACACTTTCTACCCTGGTCTCCAGCATCTACAGTCCTCACTTTCTCCCTGACCTATATGTGACTCCAAATCCGTAGCAGTGTTGCTGGTTTTTAACTGCTCTCTGGGCAAATAAGCATGGACAATAAATGCTGGCCACCCAATGGCACCCTCATTTCAGGAACAAATTAACAAATAATTGGATCATTAGTCCAAGTAGCACCTTGTATATCATGCCTAAAGGTGTAGGTATGATGGTGTAAATGACTCTGCTGTAGATATCTGTAATTCTGTCGTGAGTGGGCAGAAAGCCAGCAATAGCCTGCATGCAGAAATAAATTATCCACATATTTCACGTGCAAGCAATGCCAGTCCCCTTTTATCCCATCCTTGGAGAAAATAACCTGCCTTCCATGCCAGATAGAGTTAGCCCCAGCCCATAAACTATGGAAGGGGACCAGATATCTCCTCAGCAAATACACAACATGAGTGCATAGCATCGCTTATCCACAACCTGATTAGCAATCTGTCCTTCAGAAAGAGTCCTTTGTCATCAGCTCTTTGTACACCACAAAGTAGAACAGATGATAGTGATGTTCAATTTGCCTGGGAACTGCTGAAATTTTCTGGGTTTTTCAGTTACTCAGTTCAGGTTGCTATCAATAGTTCAGAAAGCAAGAACAGTCTCCTGGTGCCATATAAGATACACCATGGGCAGACACACGATATGCTGCTGCCAACTGATGCTTATAAAACATGAATGGTTACATCTGCTGTGATAGTCCCCATTGTCAATTGCCTTCCTCCTGCTTTATGTGCAAAATGCTGAAATGACGAGCTCTATAACTTTGGCAGTACATCATGGGAAATACAGCTAAACTGAAAGAATACTGAATTAATGCTTACTAACTTAAAACTATAATTTCAGATTCACCTCTTCAAAATAATATTTTCATCCTTCCAAGCAAGCATTAGATAGGGTTTCGCAGGACAGTTCCCCTTTTAGCCGTAACTTCGATATGCAATGTTTATAAATATATATATATATATATATATTTGAGCAAAAATATGCTTTATGAGGCTGGGTTGGATATGTAGATGTGAACAGATATTCAGCCTCATATCTGCTTAATTGGCCCTGAAATATATCTGTTGAACGCTCTGAGGGAGATAGTTCTATGATCAAGCTGAACAAAGTCAGAAAAGTTCACTGAAGCTGAATCTTCCCAGCTTGTATTATTCATTTGGCATAAATCAGTGCCAAAGCTAGCTAACTGCCCATATGTTTTGCTAATCCCTGGAAAATTGCTAAAACCCTTGCAGGATATATCTACACAATTGTGGAGTGTGCTGGCTTGCTTCCTCACAACGATTAGGTTACTAGTCTCACATAATGTTTTAACAGATTTGAAGATTAGGCCAGGATCACAAAATGCTTAATAACTTTTTGAATGTACTGGGAAGTTATGGCTGCTTACCTGACACACACTTGGTGCTATTTTCACAAACTTCCAAGAGTTTTTCGCACCGATAAGATACAAATTGTACGCACGATGAAAGTATCACTTCCAGTCCTTGCGCTAACTGCATTTTTCACACTTATTTTACAAATTAAGCTTCAGCTATTTATACATCTCAACACCACCTACCTATCTTCTAAAGATATCCTTCAATCTCTGCTTTCTGGAGAAACACACCTTGTCTCTTGATGCAATTTATTTCATTCAACTCAAATGGCCTTTGTTAAAGTGACTCAATGAGGATGCAGGGCCTTTTGAATAAGAACAACCTTCCCCAACAGCAATTTTAATGTAATGATTTTTAGCCTGTGTGTCTTGGCATTGAACCCTCCTCTGTGGTAAACACATTCTGTCAGTCCTATTCATAACCTTGAAACATACAATTATGCTGTTTCAAATTCCAAGAAACACAACTTACATTTCTTAAATCTTTCTGCCGATTTCATCTTGGTTTCGCTTCCCAGCACCTTAGGACCAGTAGTATCTACGTGGTGACTAGGAAAGCATGCAGTACTACCTGACCAGAGGTTTATCCTCAGAATGCCTATCTTTAGAAAAACAAACTTGTATTCTATCCCTGCACTTATAAAACACATGATATTGAGGCTAAATCAAGGTTGACTGATCTGTTCAAAATAACTCCTGAGCTTTCCTGATCAGCATCCTTGAATGTTGATTCCATTTTAAAAAGAAAGGTTTTTGTAAGTCATTGACCATCTTTCACAATTTCAGGAAGCTCCCAAGTATGTTATGGACAATGGAGTGTTGTTCTAATTTGTAGCATTTGTTGCCAAGTAGGAATTGTGGCAACCCATTTGTGCACAGAAAGATCCCACAAATAACTCTTACAATTAAGGAAAGGTGTTGGCCTAGAGCAAAACCAAGGTGAAATCAGCAGGAAGATTTAAGAAACGTAAGTTGTGTTTCTTGGAATTTGAAACAGCATAATTGTATGTTTCAAGGTTATGAATAGGACTGACAGAATGTGTTTACCACAGAGGAGGGTTCAATGCCAAGGCTAAAAATCATTACATTGAAATTGCTGTTGGGGAAGGTTGTTCTTATTCAAAAGGCCCTGCATCCTCATTGAGTCACTTTAACAAAGGCCATTTGAATTGAATGAAATAAATTGCATCAAGAGACAAGAAGGTGTGTTTCTCCAGAAAGCAGAGATTGAAGGATATCTTTAGAAGATAGGTAGGTGGTGTTGAGATATACTAAGCCTGTGACCCAAGTAGTGTTCCAAAGAGCTGAGTTCACACCCTGCTGTGGCAAGCAGTGGAGTTTGAATATAACTTTTTTTTAAAAAACTGATATTACGAATCTAACGATGACCCTGAAACTTTTGCTGATTGTTGGGGAAACCCTGTCTAGTTCAATAACCTCCTTTAGGGCAGAAAACTGCTGTCATTACCGGAGATGTGACTCCAGACCTCCAACAACGTGACTGACTCCGAGCCACAATAAATGCTGGCTTGGCCAATGACATTGCATGAACAACTTCTTCTTTAAAAATGTCACCCTTGTTGCCAACTCACAGTCACAGCGAACTTACTACATAGTTCATGATGACAAACCTGTGAATGAATTATTCAGAAAAATAGCAAAGCATGAATAAGCAGATCATCGTTGTTAACGGTGTTGGTTAAGGGAGAGTTTGTGACCAGGAGATCAGGACGAGGTCCCCAATCTTCTTCAAGATTTCACTGTGGGGTCTTTTACACACCATCCAAAAGGCATTAATTCTGACAGTACAACTCTGTCTCAGCACTGCGCTGGGAATATCAGCATGGGTTATGAGTGTGATTTAAATCCATATTCCCTGGACTCAGAGGCAATTCTGCCACATCTTGCTTCATTAGGTTCATACTCTAATGCTAATTATTTTTATTTTGCCACATGAAAATATATTTATATGAGTACCTTAGCTACCTAATGAGCCAAATTCTTTTAAAATCCATTTATTTGCATTTCATTCTCATTATTTACACTGTCTGCTGTTGGACAATTTTAAAACTAATATTACTTAAAATTTTATGGCTTCCCAAGTCCCAGCCAAGTCAAGTCAGTGAAGCAATTACCCCCATGCAGACTGCACTGCTGAAAATGAGTTCACACATATACTTTACGTCATAAAACTATCATCTACTCACTACCTTTTGTGGACGAAACTCACTCTACCTTATCAGGAGAAGCTGACATTGCTTTAGTCATAACTTTTTTGCTGTAGCTTACAGATCCTTTGTTTAAAGAGACCCTATTTGCAGAGTCATGAGTCCTTTTACCTTCTTGTACATCATTTGAGTAGATTCTGCTTGCAATTTGCTGAGTCAATAGACTTTAATGTAAATTGAATCTTTGTAAATTCTGCTCCACTTGTATTTTACATCGAATACATTACCCTCAAAGCTTTAATCTTTTTGTAGACATAAGTACAATGAAATTAGAAAGACTCTTGTTCCCTTGAGTTGGGATATTCCCAATGAAGTACCTTGCCAAACTGAAAGATTATGTTTTGTTGCAACGAGCCCCAGATGGACAGAATGATGGTGACCCAAAGCAAAATTGCCAACCAGCCCACCATGGAAACAAGCAAGATCCTCAGAATTTCCCAGGTTGTCTGATCTGACTTTCAATCCAGCTGAGAGACCAATAAGTTATCCAATATCCTACTTTACCCCCTGCAGATAATAGAGTGAAACCAAAGGAGTTTACAGTTTGTATATGTACAATCAGCCTCTGGTGGTCTTGGATGACTATCTCCAACATTTTTTTTTCCAACTCACAAACAAAAACAGAAATTGCTGGAAAAAGCTTAGCAGGTCTGGCACATCTGTGGAGAGATATTAGAGTTAACATTTCAGGTCAAGTTACCCTTCCACGGAACTGTTCTATTTTCCATCTTTCCGCATTCCTTTTTTATTAATAGTATTCCAGCCACTTTTCTTCATTCTGATTTCAACTACTTTTTAATCTCTTCATTGCAAACATAAAGAATAAATATCAAATATATAATTAGCCAAGATACAGGGTGAGGTTGCCTCTACTCTGCCACATGAATGTGTCTCAATTCTGTTTTGAAAAGAGAAACCTACTGTTCCAATGAGACATCATAGCCACAATGCCATCTAATTTACTTTTAGTCTATTGGTAAATTAAGGCCTTGCATGCCTATCAAACATAGACACTACAAAGAATCATTGAACTAAAACAACAGGTGTTTGTTACATTCATTCCAGGTATGTGGATATTGCTGGCTTGGCCAGCATTTACGTATATCCTGTTGCCCTTGAGAAGGTGCTGCTGAGTGACATTCTTGAACCACTGAAGTCCATATGCTGCAGGTAGACCCACAGTGCTGTTAGGAAGGGGATTCCAGGATTTTGGCCCAGCAATATTAAAGGAACATTGCTGTGTTTCCACAATGGTGAATATCTTGGAGTGCAACTTTACAGGTAGTGGTGGTCTCATGTACTTGATGCCTTTGTTCTCCAAATGGTCATGGCTGTGGGTTAATTTGGCAATAAAGTGAAGCATATTGAAATAACATACCACTTCCAACATCTTCAATGGTTGATGTGTATATATATTTATACATATAAGAAAACAGAGGGGAATCCTGGGAAAACACTACAATAAAGATCAATGTAGCCTAGAAATGGCTGACTTGGAAAAAAAAGATTGCAGTGGAGTTTCTGAAAAGGGACTCAAAGCTTTTTGCCAAGGAGAAACATCTGGAAAAAGATGTCAGAGTCATGTTGAGTAATTATAATTGTTAACTCTCTGGGGGACAAAGATAGTTAAAAAATAAATTTACCAGGTAAAGTATTATCTACTTACACTGGAATCCTTTGGGGATGACTGTTCCATGACTGTAACACACCATGGCTATTTGTATGCAGATAAGCAGTCCATACTTAATATTCATTGTAAAAACTACAGACAGAGAAATAGTGTTAAGTTCAGCATTTAGTATAAGATTTTATTTAATTACACAAGTAAACAGAAGAGTAAAAGCAGGAGCTGATAAGTGCAACTTATAACAATTCAACAATTGTTAAGTCTGTTTTATAAAGGCTGAAAGATGTCTGGCCATAAAATTAGATTTCAAAGTCTTCAGTCTATTGATAGGTATTGAAATTTTGCTAAGCCTGATGGAACTTTTGTCTTATCCAAATCAGTCAGAGATCAAAAGCAAAAATTAGTTGACGGGTCAAAATTCTGGAACTCCTTCCTCAACAGACTGAGGGTATTTTATTTACTTGATACAATTTAAACTCTTAGCATGTAAGACTACGCTCACAGAATATTTATTCGCCCATTTGAGATTTCAATCCTTCACGCAATAATAGACAGTGGGCAGAATCTTCTTGGCACCTGAATGATATGTACATTAGTGAGTCAGTTGGAGAACAGGGCATGATGAGCAGAAAGGAAACTTTCGACATCAAGAGAAAAAAGTCCAATTCAAAATCCAACAAAGTTTTGAATGGTGAAACAAGAATCTCACTGGTAACTGGCAAGAGACCAACTTGCATCTATTTGCATGCATTAGCATTCCATCATTTCCTAATCTCGCCTCATCAATATTCAGTTTTCATTTCTCTCACTTGCTGGATAGACACCAGACGGTGAGAATTCTCAATATGAAATTCAACCCAGTTATCTGACCACTCTAGCTCACCAAAGCCCAGCAGCTCCATAACAAGCATGCTGCAGGTGCTTCAAACAAATGGTCTCAAAGTTTAAGGAAAATAGTCTTCAGTGAATTTGAGAGAGATAGCCTTAAGTCAGGGCAACTAGACACTGTAAGTCACGGGTAGCATCCATCGTCATCCAGAGACATGGACACAGCCTGTCAGTCACTTGTAGTGGTCAGGCTCTGAATGTCCATATCACTACTTTCTAGGGAGGGTGGGCCACAACAATCCTGTAGGCCCAGAACAAACAGTCCAGGAAGTCATAGTTAGTTAGTAAAGGAAGCGCATGGAAATCAATCAGGGATCCGGTCACTCATCCATTGGGGCTGACCATCCAAATCAAGAGATTTGTCCATACTGATTGCAAAGAAATAGTCCATAACTCTGAGGATCCATCTGGTCAAGAGGGTATTTACTGCAGAAGGGAAACTCACCCGTGGGGATTTGAGGCAGCATGCTGAGGGGCAGTGGGATTAACAATTGTGAAGAGGATCAACTGGGTTGAGAAGTAGCAGATGGAGTTTAATTCAGATAAATGTGAGGTGTTGCATTTTAGGAAAGCTAATCTTAGCAGGACTTATACACTGAATGTTAAGGTCCTAGGGAGTGTTACTGAACAAAGAGATCTTGGAGTGCAGGTCCATAGCTCCTTGAAAGTGGAGTCGCAGGTAGATAGGATAGTGAAGAAGGCATTTGGTATGCTTTCCTTTATTGGTCAGAGTATTGAGTACAGGAGTTGGGAGGTCATGTTGCGGCTGTACAAGACATTGGTTAGGCCACTGTTGGAATATTGCATGCAATTCTGGTCTCCTTCCTATCGGAAAGATGTTGTGAAACATGAAAGGGTTCAGAAAAGATTTACAAGGATGTTGCCAGAGTTGGAGGATTTGAGCTACAAGGAAAGGCTGAACAGACGGGGCTGTTTTCCCGCCTCAGGCGACTGACTGTGGGCGGCATGGTGGCACAGTGGTTAGCACTGCTGCCTCACAGCGCCTGAGACCCGGGTTCAGTTCCCGCCTCAGGCGACTGACTGTGTGGAGTTTGCACGTTCTCCCCGTGTCTGCGTGGGTTTCCTCCGGGTGCTCCGGTTTCCTCCCACAGTCCAAAGATGTGCAGGGTCAGGTGAATTGGCCATGCTAAATTGCCCGTAGTGTTAGGTAAGGGGTAAATGTAGGGGTATGGATTTCGCTTCGGCGGGTCGGTGTGGACTTGTTGGGCCGAAGGGCCTGTTTCCACACTGTAATGTAATCTAATCTAATGTAATCTAAAATCTAATCTAACATCGGAGGCTGAGGGGTGACCTTATAGAGCTTTACAAAATTATGAGGGGCATGGATAGGATAAATAGACAAAGTCTTTCCCCGGGGTCAGGGAGTCCAGAACTAGAGGCCATAGGTTTAGAGTGACATGGGAAAGATATAAAAGAGACCTAAGGGGCAACTCTTTCACAGAGAGGGCGGTACGTGTATGGAATGAGCTGCCAGAGGAAGTGGTGGAGGCTAGTACAATTGCAACATTTAAGAGGCATCTAGATGGGTATATGAATAGGAAGGGTTTGGAAGGGTAGGGGCCAGGTGCTGGCAGGTGGGACTAGATTGGGTTGGGATATCTGGTCGGCATGGATGGTTTGAACCGAAGGGTTTGTTTTCATGCTGTGCATCTCTATGACTCTATGACTCTAACTAAGGGAGTGGACTTCAGAGCATCAAAGCTAAGGATCAATGTAAGAAGTGGGGTCATCAACAGTGACTACCATTCTGTTCTTGTGTGAGGCCGTGCGTCTGGCATGAGGACACAGAATGAGTAAAGTGGGTAAAGAGGGGAGATGTTCAGCTAAATAATTGATTTGGATGGGAATGCAGGGAAGATCAAAGCTGCTGGGTTTGACTGGGTGGGCAACCAAGAAGAGAATACATAGATTTGTGAACAGGCAGATCATACCGTACAAAGTGCACCAGAGTAGCAGAACAGAGTGCAGAATACTGGGTTACAGTCGCAGGGAAGGTGAAGAGAAAGAGATCAACATTAACATTTGAAAGGTCCATTCAGAAGTCTGATAACAGCGGGGAAGAATCTGTTCTTGAATCTGTTCATATGTGTACTCAAACTTTTATATCATCTACCTGATGGAAGATGGTGGAAGAGAATATAACCAGGGTGGGAAGGGTCTTTGATTATGTTTGTTGTTTTCCTGAGGCAGGATAGACAGACTCAATGGATGAAAGGTTGGTTTGTTCGATGAATGACTCTTGTGATCTTGGGAAGAGCATTTGCCAAACCACACTGTAATGTATCCAGATAGAATGCACAACCATCTCCACCTCAGCACCACTGATATAGAGAGGAGCCTGCCCCCCCACTCCACTTCCTGAAGTCAATGACTAGCTCTTTCATTTTGCTGACGTTGAGGGACAGGTTGTTGTATTTACATAGTGCTGCTAAACACTCCTTCTCTTTCCTGCACTCTGTCTCATCATTGTTTGAGATCTGGCATGCCGTGGTGATGTCTTCAGCAAACTTGTAAATGGATTTGGGTAGAATTCTGTCACACAGTTATAAGTGCATAAAGAGTGTAGTAAGGGACTGAGCATGCAGCCTTGCGGGGCATTGGTGCAGAGAATTGTGGTGGAGGATGTGTTGTCACTGTTCTTACTGATTGTGGTCTATGGGTCAGGAAGTGAAGGATCCAATTACAGAATGGAGAGCCAAGACCTAGGTCTCGGACTTTCAATAGACAATAGACAATAGGTGCAGGAGTAGGCCATTCTGCCCTTCGAGCCTGCACCACCATTCAATATGATCATGACTGATCATCCTTAATCAGTATCCTGTTCCTGCCTTATCTCCATAACCCTTGATTCCACTATCCTTGAGAGCTCTATCCAACTCTTTCTTAAATGAATCCAGAGACTTGGCCTCCATTGCCCTCTGGGGCAGAGCATTCCACACAGCCACCGCTCTCTGGGTGAAGAAGTTTCTCCTCATCTCTGTCCTAAATGGTCTACCCTGTATCTTTAAGCTGTGTCCTCTGGTTCGTCACTCACCCATCAACGGAAACATGTTTTCTGCCTCCAGAGTGTTCAATCTTTTAATAATCTTATATGTCTAAATCAGATCCCCTCTCAGCCTTCTAAACTCAAGGGTATACAAGCCCAGTCGCTCCAGTCTTTCAGCGTAAGGTAGTCCCGCCATTCCAGGAATTGACCTCGTGAACCTAAGCTGCACTCCCTCAATAGCCAGCATGTCTTTCTCAAATTTGGAGACCAGAACTGCATACAATACTCCAGGTGTGGTCTCACCAGGGCCCTGTACAGCTGCAGAAGAACCTCTTTGCTTCTATACTCAATCCCTCTTGTTATGAAGGCCAGCATGCTATTAGCCTTCTTCACTACCTGCTGTACCTGCATGCTTACTTTCATTGACTGACGTACAAGAACACCCAGATCTCTTTGTACTGCCCCTTTACCTAAATTGATTTCATTTAGGTAGTAATCTGCCTTCCTGTTCTTGCCACCAAAGTGGATAACCATACATTTATCCACATTAAACTGCATCTGCCATGCATCTGACCACTCACGTAACCTGTCCAGGTCACCCTGTAATCTCCTAACATCCTCCTCACATTTCACCCTGCCACCCAGCTTAGTATCATCAGTAAATTTGCTAATGTTATTACTAATACCATCTTCTATATCATTAATATATATTGTAAAAAGCTGCGGTCCCAGCACTGATCCCTGCGGTACCCCACTGGTCACTGCCTGCCATTCTGAAATGGAGCCATTTATCACTACTCTTTGTTTCCTGTCAGCCAACCAACTTTCAATCCAAGTTAGTACTTTGCCCCCAATACCGTATGGGAGAAAGTGAGGACTGCAGATGCTGAAGATCAGAGCTGAAAATGTGTTGCTGGAAAAGCGCAGCAGGCCAGGCAGCATCCAAGGAGCAGGAGAATCGACATTTCGGGCATGAGCCCTTCAGGCTCCTGAAGAAGGGCTCATGCCTGAAACGTCGATTCTCCTGCTCCTTGGATGCTGCCTGACCCGCTGCACTTTTCCAGCAACACATTTTCAACCCCAATATCATGAGCCCTAATTTTGCTCACTAACCTCCTATGTGGGACTTTATCAAAAGCTTTCTGAAAGTCCAGGTACACTGCATCTACTGGATCTCCCTCGTCCATCTTCAGAGTTCGAGATGAGATTGCTGAGAATTATAGTGTTGAAGGTGGAACTGCAGTCAATATGTAGGAGCCTGACAGAGGTATCCTTGTAATCCAGATGTTCCAGGGATGAGTGTAGGCCAGGGAGATGATGCCTGCTGTGGACTTGGTTGCTACATTAGGCAAATTGCAAAGGATCAAAGCAATGTGGGAGGCTGGAGTTGATGTGACGCAGGACTAACGGCTTGACGCACTTCATTATTACGGAGGTCAGAGCCACCAGGTGGTTGTCATTGAGGCACGCTGCGTGATTTTTCTTTGCCACTGGGATGATGGTGGTCTTCTTGAAGCAGGTGGGGACTTCAAGTCAAGGCAAGGAGAGGTTAAAGGTGTCTGTGAATACTCCCGCCAACTGGTCCAAGCAAGATCTGAGTGCATGGCCAGTGACTCCATTCGGGCCAGTCGCTTTCCAAGGGTTCACTCTCAAGAAGGCCAATCTCATGACTGTGGTAGTGACCATGGGGTACCGGTACACCAGAGGCTGCTGGGATAGGTGACATTGTTTCACTGACCTTCTCTACAAAGCAAGCATAGAATGCATTGAGCAAATTGGGTAGCAATGTATGGTTGACTGTGATTCTGTTTGATTTCGCTTTGTAGCCCATTGTGTCGTCTAAGCCTTGCCATAAACAACAATGTCCATGAGTTGGTCTGAGTCTCAAAATTAGTTTGGTACAGCCTCATGGCATCCCTGATGGCCTTCCAAAGGTTGTACCTTGATTTCCTGTACAGATCAGGGTCACCTAACTTGTGTGCCTCAGAGCTGGACTTCAGTTGGGAATGGATATCTCAATCCATCCATAGCTTCTGTTTTGGGAACATTCAGATTAACTTCTTCTTCTTGTATACACTCATTACCAAAGTCTGTGACAGTAGTGGCATACTCATTCAGGTTGGTCCCTAATTTCTTGAATATGGACCAGTCCACCAAATCTAAGTAGTCTTGTCGAAGCCTTTTCATTACGTCAGACAAACACTGTTAAAAATCACACAAGACCAGGATATAGTCCAACAGGTTTATTTGGAAGCACTAGCTTTTGGAGCGCTGGTCCTTCATCAGGTAACTTGATGAAGGTAACTACCTGATGAAGGAGCTAGTGCTTCCAAACAAACCTGCTGGACTATAACCTGGACTTGTGTGATTTTTAACTTTATCCACCCCAGTCTGAGTAGAAAGTGAGGACTGCAGATGCTGGAGACCAGAGTCAAGAGTGCTGTGCTGGAAAAGCACAGCCAATCAGGCAGTATCGGAGAAGCAGGAGAATTAATGTTTCGGGCATAAGCCATTCCTGATCCCAGCACTGGTTCCTCTACATCAGACAAACACTGCACTACTTACTGCCCCTCATGCTTCAATTTCTGCCTGTAAGCCGGGAGGAGGAAAACAGCATTGTGATCTGATTTTCCAAAATGTGGAAAGGGGATGGAGCAGTGGGCACCTTTGATGATAGTATAGCAATGGTCAAGGACGTTCAGACCTCTGGTGGGACAGATGACACCTTGATGGCATTTTGGTAGCATATTATTGAGGGTGGCCTAGGTGAAGTCAATACGATGAATAGGAACTCGGGGTATTGTGATTCAAGACTGTTTGTAGCAGTGTCTGCTACTTCAAGTGTTCTCTTCACTTCCGTATCGGGTGGGATGTAGCCGCTGTCAGGATAGCTGAGATGAACTCACACGGAAGGTAACAGGGACGGCACTTCACTACAAGATATTCTCAGTCTGGGGAGCAGTAATTCCCTACTTCACCACATCTGAACACCAAGAGATATTGGTGATGGGGCAGACCCCACCGCCCCCTGCCTTGCCAGAGGACACTGAGCGGTCCTCTTGGTGAACTCAGAAACCCTCACGTTGTAAGGTACAGTCAGGTGGAGCAGGAGTGAGCCATGTCTCTATAAAACAGTCATGATTTGGAGATGCCGGTGTTGGACTGGGATGTACAAAATTAAAAATCACACAACACCAGGTTATAGTCTAACAGGTTTAATTGGAAGCACACTAGCTTTCAGAGTGCCGCTCCTTCATCAGGTGGTTGTGCAGTCCACAATTGCCTGATGAAGGAGCGGCACTCTGGAAGCTCAGTGTGCTTCCAATTAAACTTGTTGGACTATAACCTGGTGTTGTGTGATTTTTAATTATGCAAAACAGTGCAGTCTCTCAACTCCTTGAGTCTAGCTTTAAGGTCATTTGTTTTGTTCTTAATATTTTGGACCTTTGCCAGGAGTATAGTGGGGAGGGGGGACTTGAAACCCCAAAGTTTCACCCTCACCCAAGGTCCAGCAGGTTTCCCACATTTCCTGGGTAGATCACTGCTCCAAGCTGGATCCAGGCGTTGATGAGGGTCATCTGCTGCTCCAAGAGGTAAGCGTGTGCTCCCGATGAGGGCCTGAGCACCAGTCACCGCCTTGAGCATTTCAGGTGGAGGGGTCTTGTGGTCAGTTCAGTTGGACCTCCTCAATATCAGGTCACTGTGGGGCCAGGTCCTCTGGCCAGGCCTCAGTTCTGGGTTTCCACAAGGTTGGAGAGTTCAGGTCTGCAAGAGACTGGAAGACTTCTGATCCCTCTGGGCGAACAGTTCTGGACTCAGCAAGTTAAGTAGGTGAGTCCAGTGGGATCCTGGGCACTAGTCACTTTAACGAGAGCTCCAGGAGTCTTGCAGTCCGTCCAGCTGGACCTCCTCGATATCAGGTCACCGTGGGCTCAGGCCTTGTTCCTGTACTTATATTTGGATCTCCTTGATCGGAGAATCTTCAAATCTGAAAGTAAATTTCAGACATCATTGTTCATAGTTCTGATAGACTTAGAATTGAGGTTTAGAGTCACCATGCTCCAGCACAACTTAAGAGAGCAAGCATCACAAGGACGTATTTATACTTCTTAATGCCCTTTACAGTTGAGAGAAAGGGTGCACTAAGTTATGTTAATACAGAGATATTTAAAGCTGCTAATCCTACTTGTTACGTGTGTTGCTTTTGTTTCAGATGTAAAAGTGTTGTGCATGTGAGTGCCCACATAAAAATGGTCTCCATGTAATAAATCATCAGTTAATTCTTCAAAGTGCACAATGATAAAGAATACTGAGCAATTCACAGGTTATAGGCACTAAGTACTGGAGAGAGAGAAATGTAGAATACATTAGAAAGTGTCACTTTCAGCTGGACTCATGGGAATGCAACTGAACTACAGGAATATATAAAACAATCTTGTAGATGATGGAAGACTACAACAAACAAGAGAAAGCTGGAGAAACTCAGCAGGTCTGGAAGCATCTGTGCAGAGAGAAACAGAGTTAATCAGAACCACATGGGTTCTCTGGAGGGGTCTCAATGAAAAGCCAAGAGCAGTTGGATGTCTCTGTTCGAACTCAGGTTAAGGAAAAGGAGTTAGTAGGTAGCTAGCTGTTAGATTTGTTATGGACCAGGCCAGGCCAGGCCCCTCAAAATATTTTATTTTGAAGACAGATGTAGAGTGGATATTGCAGGTGAGATGCAGCTGGTCAAACCACTCAGCTTTAAGCAAAACAGAATTTATTTAAACATTACAAATGAAACACAAACAAAAGAAAACAGAATTTAGCATAAATTAACTTATTTGATAACCCAACCAACTCTATCGCAACTTAACGAAGGAGCTGTTCCAACCCCTGCAACATTCCACAAACACAAAGGTCGATGGAGTTGTAGGTAGTGCAGAAGGATGTTACAGGTTACAGAGGGACATAGCTAAGCTACAAAGCTGGGCTGAGAGGTGGCAAATGGAGCTTAATGTGGAAAGGTGTGAGGTGATTCATTTTTTTTTAGATTACTTACAGTATGGAAACAGGCCCTTCGGCCCAACAAGTCCACACTGACCCGCCGAAGCCCTACATTTACCCCTTCTTACTAACACTACGGGCAATTTAGCCTGGCCAATTCACCTGACCTGCACATCCTTTGGACTGTGGGAGGAAACCGGAGCACCGGTAGGAAACCCACGCAGACACGGGGAGAATGTGCAAACTCCACACAGTCAGTCGCCTGAGTCGGGAATTGAACCCGGGTCTCTGGCGCTGTGAGGCAGCAGTGCTAACCACTGTGCCACCGTGCCGCCTACTATTTTGGAAGGAGCAACAGGAATATAAAATACTGGGCAAATGGTAAAGTTCTTGGTAGTGTAGATGAACAGAGAGATCTCAGTGTCCGTGCATATAGATCCCTGAAAGTTGCCACCCAGGTTAATAGGTTGTTAAGAAGCATACGGTGTGTTAGCTTTTATTAGTAGAGGAGTTGGGTTTCGGAACCATGAGGTCATGCTGCAGCTGTACAAAGCTCAGGTGCGGCAGCACTTGGAGTATTGCGTACAGTTCTGGTCACTACATTATCGGAAGGATGTGTAAATTTTGAAAAGGGTTCAGAGGAGACTTACCATGATGTTGCCTGGTATGAAGGGAAGGTCTTAAGAGGAAAGGCTGAGGGACTTGAGGCTGCTTTCATTGGAGAGAGAAGGTTGAGAGGCAACTTAATTGAGACATATAAGATAATCAGAGGGTTAGAGAGGGTGGACAGTGAGAGCCTTTTTCCTCAGATGGTGATGGCTGGCATGAGGGGGCATAACTTTAAGTTGAGGGGTGATAGATATAGGACAAATGTCAGAGGTAGATTCTTTACTCAGAGAGTAGTAGGGGCATTGAATGCACTGCCTGGAACAGTAGTAGACTTGCCAACTTTAAGGACATTTAAATGGTCATTTTTAGACATATGGATGAAAATGAAATACTGTAGGATAGATGGGCTTCAGATTGGTTTCACAGGTCAGTGCAACATCGAGGGCTGAAGGGTCTTCACTGCGCTATAATGTTCTATGTTCTATGCTCTACACACCATTTGGTAAAAGGTAAATTCAAACACAGGTTCTTACAGGCAGGAGAGATTTCAGAGAGAAAGTTCAGGCAAGACCTCTTGAAACATGGAATACCTTTTCACTGTAGCTGCTTCTCTAGGTCCCCAGCAGTTTTTAACTGCCTGCTAAAATTAAAACAAACTGGAAAAATCTGAATTGGAAGAACTGGCCACTCCCCTTTCTTTGTACAACTGTTTTAAAAAAAAACCTAAAGGCCTCCTTTGATTGTTGATTTTAGGCAGTTTCTGTTAGTCATTTCAGCACCACTGCCTTTACAACCTTTCTTGAAAATAAAATCTTTAACCTTGGTAAAGGGGCAGAACTATCACATATTCAAGGTCAGAAAAAGTCCTGGGAACTGTGGAGCAGATGCCTTCACTAATAGTTCAGTGAAGCTATGGGAAGGGTGAAGGAAACCCACAGAGTATTTCCTTTGACAATTAAACCAGATTAGAGATCAGACAAAATCCAAGTACAGATTCAATTCAATGGAGCTCAGTGTTGTTAAGAAGCTGGAATAGGACAATATGGGTATGCTTTCTAGTTCTGCTTTTCAATTTACCCCCTTGCTGTTCAGCAGTACAGCTTTCTTCTTTCCATCTTATTCATTGATACTTACATGGACTACAACAGCCGGAGAGAAAATAGCCTGTGATTTTTATCATCAAACTATTAATCCAGATACCCAGGTAATGTTCTAGGGACTTGGGTTTGAATCCCAGATGGTAGAATAGATAAAAATCTGGACTTAAGAGTCTAATGATGGCCATAAAACTATTGTTGATTGTCAGGAATAGCTCATACACTAATGTCCTTTAGGAAAGGAAATTGCCATCCTTCCCAGGCCTGATCTGGCCAACATGTGACTCCAGACTCTCAGCAATGTGGTTGACTTCTAACTGTCCCCTGGGCAATTCGGGATGGGCAGTCTAGCCAGTGATGTCCTCATCCTGTGAATGAATCTTTTAAAAACTAGATCTTTCCCCTCCCACTCCAAGTTACCTCTGCAGCCCAGATGAGATATCCTGAACCTAGGCACCAGGCAGCCTTTGACTCTCGATCCTGGCCACAGACAACAGTTTTTATTTCCCTGACTATCCCTGTGTACAACAACAGTTCTCTGTTCTCCCGCCTCTTGAATGGCTCCCTTTACCACAGTGCAATGGTCAGTTGCTCATTCTCCCTACAACCCTTTTCTCGTCCACGGTGGGAGCGAGAGTCTTAAACCTATAACACAAACTCTTGGGCTGGGACTCCTACAGCACTACCTCCTGGATCCCTCTACATGCCTTTATGGTAGTCACACCCTCCCGTCACTGACTACTGACCAAATTCAAGGTAGTTAACGTAAGAGTTCTGACTGCCTCCTGAAACTGAGCGTCCAAGCACAGATTACGATAGTTGTGTTTTTTGGGGGTCAGTCATCTCAGCTCCAAGACATCTCTGCAGGGGTTCCTCAGGGTAGTGCCCGAGACCAAAGCACCTTCAGCTGCTTCATCAATGGCCTTCCCTCCACCATAAGGTCAGAAGTGGGGATGTCTGCTCATGATACCACAATGACTGGAAGGCAAGTAGTTTTGTATTTTCATCTGGTTGGCACTTCATGTTTAAATATGCCTAGTGCTGCCACTGACATAAGCTCCTGAATTCTTCGTTGATCCCACTGCAACAATGTTTCTATAATGGTAATTATGGGCAGCATGGTGACTCAGTGGTTAGCACTGCTGCCTCATAGCACCAGGGTCCCAGGTTTGATTCCAATCTTGGGCAACTGTCAGGGACCTCGAAGTAAAGGAGCCATTAGGAGGTAGTGACCACAATACAATAAGCTTTAATCTGCAATTTGAAAGGGAGAGGGTACAATCGGAAGTGACAATATTTCAGTTGAATAAAGGGAGCTATGGAGCTATGAGGGAGGAGCTGGCCAAAGTACAATACCCTAGCAGGGATGGCAGTGGAGCAACAATGGCAGGTATTTCTGGGTATAATGCAGAAGGTGCAGGATCAGTTCATTCCAAAAAGGAAGAATGATCCTAAGAGGAGGCAGGGGTGGCCGTGGCTGACGAGAGAAGTTAAGAAACATATAAAGACAAAAGAGAAAAAGTATAACATACAAAGATGAGTGGGAAAACTGAGGATTGGGAAGCTTTTAAAGAACAACAGAGGATAACTAAGAAGGAAATACGCAGAGAAAAAATGAGGTACGAAGGTAAATTGGCCAAAAATATAAAGGAGGATAGTAAAAGCTTTTTTAGGTATGTGAAAGGAAAAAAAATGGTTAAGACTAAAATTGGGCCCTTGAAGACAGAAACGGGTGAATATATTATGGGGAACAAAGAAATGGCAGAAGAGTTGAATTGGTACTTCAGATCTGTGTTCACTGGGGAAGACACAAGCAATCTCCCAGAGGTAATAGTGGCTGAAGGACCTAAACTGATGGGAATTTATATTTGCCAGGAACTGATGTTGGAGAGACTGTTAGGTCTGAAGGCTGATAAATCCCTGGGACCTGATGGTCTGCATCCCAGGGTACTGAAGGAGGTGGCTCTAGAAATCGTGGATGCATTGGAGATCAGTTTCCAATGTTCTATAGATTCAGGATCAGTTCCTGCAGATTGGAGGGTGACTAATGTTGTCCCACTTTTTAAGAAAGGTGTGAGAGAGAAAGCAGGGAATTATAGACCAGTTAGTCTGACCTCAGTGGTGGGAAAGATGCTGGAGTCAATCATAAAGGATGAAATTACGACACATCTGGATAGTAGTAACAGGATAGGTCAGAGTCAGCATGGATTTATGAATGGGAAATCATGCTTGACTAATCTTCAGGAATTTTTTGAGGATGTAACTCTGAAGATGGACAAGGGATGTAGTGTACCTGGACTTTCAGAAAGCCTTTGATAAAGTCCCACATAGGAGGTTAGTGAGCAAAATTAGGGCGCATGGTATTGGGGGAAAAATACTGACTTGGATTGAAAATTGGTTGGCTGACAGGAAACAAAGAGTAGTGATAAACGGCTCCCTTTCAGAATGGCAGGCGGTGACCAGTGGGGTAGTGCAGGGATCAGTGCTGGGACCGCAGCTTTTTACAATATATATGATGGTATTAAAAGTAATATTAGCAAATTTGCTGATAATACAAAGCTGGGTGGCAGGGTGAAATGTGAGGAGGCTGTTAGGAGATTACAGGGTGACCTGAACAGGCTAGGTGAGTGGACAGATGTATGGCAGATGCAGTTTAATATGGATAAATGTGTGGTTATCCACTTTGGTGGCAGGAACAGGAAGGCAGATTACTACCTAAATGGAGTCAGGTTAGGTAAAAGGGCAGTACAATGAGACCTAGGTGTTCTTGAACATCAGTCAATAAAAGCAAGCATGCAGGTACAGCAGGCAGTGAAGAAAGCTAAAAGCATGCTGGCCTTCATAACCAGAGGAATTGAGTATAGAAGCAAAGAGGTTCTTCTGCAGCTGTATAGGGCCCTGGTGAGAACGCACCAGGAATATTGTGTGCAGTTTTGGTCTCCAAATTTGAGGAAAGACATTCTGCTATTGAGGGAGTGCAGCGTAGGTTCATGAGGTCAATTCCCGGAATGGCGGGACTATCTTAAATTGAAAGATTGGAGCGACTGGGCTTGTATACCCTTGAGTTTAGAAGGCTGAGAGGGGATCTGATTGAGACGTATAAGATTATTAATGAATTGGACACTCTGGAGGCAGGAAGCGTGTTTCCGCTGATGGGTGAGTCCCGAACCAGAGGACACAGTTTAAAAATAAGGCCATTTAGAACAGAGTTGAGGAGAAACTTCTTCACCCAGAGAGTGGTGAGTGTCTGGAATGCTCTGCCCCAGAGGGCAGTAGAGGCCAAGTCTCTGGTTACTTTCAAGAAAGAGTTGGATAGAGCTCTTAAGGAGAGTGGAATCAAGGGTTATGGGGGTAAGAAAAGAACAGGATACTGATTGAGGATGATCAGCCATGATCATAATGAATGGTGGTTCTGACTCTAAGGGCAGAATGGCCTACTCCTGCACCTATTGTCTATTGTCTACTGTCTGTTTGTGTGGAGTTTTCACATTCTCCCTGTGTCTGCATGGGTTTCCTCTGGGTGTTCCGATTTCCTCCCACAGTCCAAAGATGTGCAGATCAGGTGAATTGCCCATAGTGTTAGGTGCATTAGTCAGAGAGAAGTGGGTCTGGTTGGGTTACTCTTTGGAGGGTCGGTATGGACTGGTTGGGCTGAAGGGCCTGTTTCTACACTGTAGGGAATCTAATCATTATATTATAACCATTTACTTTTACTTGTGCCTTTAAATGATGTGCCTTGTTGTGCCTTTACTTTACGTTTTTGATATTATTCTAAGCTTTGTTGATGTTCTTCATTTTCACTTCCTTCTAATTTCACTTGCCATTTTCCTATTTCCTTTTACAGCTGTGCTTTTCCAGCCCCACACTTTTTGACTCTGATTTCCAGCATCTCCAGTCTTCACTTTCTCCCAAACATATATTTTTCCTCAATTTGTTTTATCCCTTTGATTTCCATTCCCTGACAAACAAGTTGAAACCCTGTCCACAGCACCAGCTGCTGAAGCCACACCGACCCTCTGAAGAGCATTGTCACCCCTACCCTATTCCTGTAGCCCTTCATTTCCACCAAGCCTGCACATCCCTGAAAACTATGGGCAATTTAACACGGCCAAATCACCTAACTTGCACATCTTTGGACTGTGGGAAGAAAGCAGAGAACCCATAGGAAACCCAGACAGACAAGGGGAGAACAGGCAAACTTCACACAGACAGTCGTCCAAGGGTGGAGTTGAACCCATGTCCTTGGTGTTGTGAGGCAGCAGTGCTAACCACTGAGGCACCGTGCCACCCATTAGTCAGAGAAACCGAGGGAGCTTGGGGTGCTGGTCCACAAATCCCTGAAAGTGGCAGAATAGGTTAATAGGGTGGTTAAGAAGGTATTCTGGATCAGTGGTGCTGGAAGAGCACAGCAATTCAGGCAGCATCCGAGGACAGGCAAAATCGACGTTTCGGGCAAAAGCCCTTCATCAGGAATAAAGGCAGAGAGCCTGAAGCGTGGAGAGATAAGCTAGAGGAGGGTGGGGGTGGGGAGAGAGTGGCATAGAGTACAATAGGTCAGTGGGGAAGGAGATGAAGGTGATAGGTCAGGGAGGAGAGGGTGGAGTGGATAGGTGGAAAAGGAGCTGGGCAGGTCGGACAAGTCCGGACAGGTCAGGGGATCGAGTTGCTGGAGGTTAGAAGCTAGGATGAGGTGGGGGAAGGGGAAATGAGGAAACTGTTGAAATCCACATTGATGCCCTGGGGTTGAAGTGTTCCGAGGCGGAAGATGAGGCGTTCTTCCTCCAGGCGTCTGGTGGTGAGGGAGCGGCGGTGGAGGAGGCCCAGCACCTCCATATCCTCGGCAGAGTGGGAGGGGGAGTTGAAATGTTGAGCCTATCCAGCCTTTTCCACCTATCCACTCCACCCTCTCCTCCCTGACCTATCACCTTCATCTCCTTCCCCACTGACCTATTGTACTCTATGCCACTCTCTCCCCACCCCCACCCTCCTCTAGCTTATCTCTCCACGCTTCAGGCTCTCTGCCTTTATTCCTGATGAAGGGCTTTTGCCCGAAACGTCGATTTTGCCTGTCCTCGGATGCTGCCTGAATTGCTGTGCTCTTCCAGCACCACTGATCCAGAATCTGGTTTCCAGCATCTGCAGTCATTGTTTTTACCTGGTTAAGAAGGTATACAGGACACTTGTCTTTATCAGTAATGGCATTGATTATAAGTGCCAGGAGGCTATGCTGGAGCTATACAGAACTTATCGCTGGCCACAGCTGGAGTACTCTGTTCATTTCTTGTTGCCACACTATGTGACTGGGGTATGTCATTTCACTGGATAGGGTGCAGAGGAGATTCAACAGGATGCTGCCTGGGATGGAGTATTTCAGCGATGAAGAGAGGCTGGAAAAGCTCGGGTTGTTTTCTTTACAGCAGAGATGTAAATTAACATGGATAAGATTATGAGGGGCATAGCCAGGGTGGATAGAAAGCAGCTTTTCTCTTAGTTGAAAGGTCAATAACAAGGGAAAGTAACTTGAAGGGGAAAGGCAGGAGTGTTCAAGAGGAGTTGAAGACCCCAGAGGCTAGTGAGAATCTGGAATGTGCTATCTGGGGGAGGATGCTAGGACTTTGTTTTCTTCCAATTGTGTTATCCCTTAGGTCCCAATTCCCCTGAGAAATGAGTTGAAATGGTTCCTGCAACACCAACTGTTGAAACATCATAATTTTTAAAAATTACACGATGAGCACTTGAAATGCCATAACATTCAAGACTATGGGCCTTGTGATGGAAAGTGGAATTAGTGTAAGTAGGTCAGCACAAAATCGATGGACCAAGAAGCCTCCTTTGTGCTGTGAGACTCTATCACTTCATGTGTACAAAATACTTATGTGTCTCATGATACTGCAGAGCTATCACACACTGCAGTTCAATCAGTAACACAGCCTTCCTGAGTCAAGTTTATGACCCATTCCAAAATCTGGCCACAAAATTCAAGGTGGAGACCTCAGTATGCAATAGCCTCTCAGAGAATGCTACCTTTTACTTGAGATATTGAACCAAAGGTGAGTATGTCCTTTCAGGTATAAGTAAGGCATCTTGTGACGCCATTTTGAAGAAGAGGAATGCAGCTCTCTAAAGTATATTTATCACCAACTCAACATCTCCAAAATAGACTGTCCCATCATTATCCCATGACTGCTCATGGAATCCTGCTGTGCTCAAATTGACATGTTTCCCTCATTGCAACAGTGACCACCCTTCAGAAGTACTTGATTGGCCATCCACCACTTTCAGGCACTCTGAGGTTCTGAATAACATTATGCAAGTGCAAGCTTTGCTTTAAAATGTCTCTTTATTGCAATTTGATGATCCTGCATTATAAGTGCTCCGAAAATATTTACTGAGCATTGAATGCAAAATTCTGCAAAACTTGATTGGCAGTCACTTCCAAAGACTTTCACCAACAGAACAGATGGCTGGAACCCAAAGATAGCATGATATGTGTCACTCAAGAGGTTTCAGGATCAAGCTGTTCCTCAAAAATAGCTTGGGCACAAGATGTTGCAATGTACTGCATCAACTCAATGGAGCTACTTTAATACGATATAGGGAAATAAAGAGACTGAACTTTCTTGTTGTTGAAAGACCATTCGATTAACAAATAATATAATTGTAAATTGCACTTGAAAGCATCTGGTAATGCTATGCAGCTGCAATAATAATTAAGAATCACATCCTGGTAAGATTGGATTCCACATGTACGGGACATGAATTCAATCACTCGCCTGAATGTATAGGCTTCTTACCTCAGATTACCCCAGAAGGATAAGTTGTCTTGGAGGTTTGAGCTACAGGTGAGCTAGCTGTTAGCTGCCACTGCAATAACAAGAGTGGTGTTTACTCTAAAAGGATGTTGCCTTCAAGGCAAAAAGATGTTCTGCCTATCACACAGGTGAATTGCAAGGCATCTGAATTCCAGTGTCAATGTGGTGTCACTTGTGTAGGCCATACATCCCAAAGATCACATCAAACAGCATATCCTTTCGAAAGTTCAAAGCAAGCAAGGTACTGACTGTACCTTATCAGACAACTCTTGCAAAACCCACAACATTATATCTAACATTAGGTGTGGTTCTGAAATTAGATAACATTTTCTGTATAATCCTAAATGTGTGAAAAATTATGCTGGCGGTCAATATAGGGCTGTTGGTCAGGCTTGTAGTGTGATGCATGTGTGTGTTGGACGATACACAAGGTCCTGTTCTTTACAGGCGGAAAGAACATGCATATACAGTGCACCTTGGCCAATACAACAGATTAGGCGACAATAATTCATTGGTTAATTTTGGAAGGTAACATCCCTGACTGACCAGAGTTAACCTCCCTGTTTAAAATGTAAACAAAGTGCAGCAGTTAACTGTCAATCAACATTCTCCATGACAATGCCTTTACCAATCAGAGTCCACTTCATGCTGGTTTTCCTCTTGAATTAGTGTTTCTTGCAAATTATCCTAATGCAAGATGAAAAGTTTCAATAAAATGCTTCTTTTTTCAGCAATGTAATGAATTTTTGAGAAATAAATTGCTGTTTGGTGCTAATTATGACTGAGTGCACTGATAAAACTGCATTAATCAGGCATACATTTATCAAGAATTTAACAGTAATTTCTCATCAGTTCAGTGATTTCTGAAGCCTGGTGGCTGTGAGGAATCCAAAAGTGCATCGGTGGAACAGCAGAGAATGACAGATATAAATATCCCTTTGTTCCTGAGTTAAACTGCAGATGCCAGAAGCTATTGTCAATTTGATAGTTGCATTGACAGACATTGGTAGCTTCATCATAATTGCAAGTGCAAAGCTAGAATGTATATTGTTTACTGCTATGGTTGAATAGTTAAATTTAAGTTAAAAGTAACAGTTAAAATTAGAGATACATTTATATTAAATGTTAGTACAGAGGGCAAGGTTTCAGTTCACTCAAAATGCATTCACTTAACGTTAAAATTGTCCATGAATTCATTGTCTCAAAAGCATTGGACTTACACATGGCAAAGTCCTTTAATTGATTGTGCATAACATGTTTCCAATCCAGTGAGAGTTATAGGATTCGCAGAGGAGATGATAGCACTGATGCCCGAACCTTTGGTCCCTCGAAGCAGTTTTTGGGCATCTTAAAGCAGTGAAGAGAGGCACACAGATCAAACAGAGAGTGAAATTCCAAAGATGGGAATCCAGGAGGTTAAAGACATGGGTTCTAATGATGGAATTATTAAAAACACACCCAGACATGCATACATGCATGCAAGTACAAAACAGAATATGTGAATGTAGACAGTATTGTATATATGGTAATGCTTCCAAGCCAGTAAGATAATCAAGTGGTTCAGATAGCATCAAAAATTGAGATTGAAATTTGAATAACTGATCGATATAATCTGAATTCATTTGAATTTTTTCATCAATCAGCAGTGTTACATGGTACACTGTGGAGCAAAAATCAAATCTTCAAATTGTTCTCATCCTAACTACATTGTACAATTAATAAGGTAATTTCACTCTCCTTAAGTCCCAACAGCAGCAACTACCAGATCAGTTGCAGTGCCCAATGCTCTCTGTGCTTGATTAATTGTTCAAAATTTACTCAGCCATACTCTCTTGTTGATTACTGGAAAATAATACAATGCATGCACATATATTATCTTAATGAATAAATTCCATTAAGTGTTTTCAGGCTCATATCTGGTATTGTGTTTTCGAGAATGGTTAATAAACCTTTCAAACTTCCTTTTTATGGATTTTAAAAATAGCTGGTCTCTACAATTAAATTGCAGCCTTGTAATTAGTTGCAGGTATCCATCATTCTATATGTTTAAACATAGGCAATTGTACTGGTCTGTAGAAGCAATACAAATCCATTGTACATAAACTGGTTCTTTTCAAGCAGCAACTGAACTTTACCCTCATTTTAATTCTACGTACAAACCTCCTTGACAGAGTACCATATGGCAGCTCCTGTATGAGGGGACACCATGTAAATGTGATTCCCTAATAGTGCATCTATTCCATAGCACTGGAGTGAGCAGATTGTGAGCTGTCTGAGATTTATCTCTGCAGACTTCATTGAGGTGCTTGGCTGGTGTAGCAGAGTGGAAATTCTGAAAGATGGTGATGATCTGTGATAGAGAGTACCCATTGAATTATTGCTTCTTTTGACAATAATTTTAGTTTCTCTCTTACTTACTGAACTGTGCAACTGGAGGTCTTTGATTAAAACAATGCCTGATTATCATAAGAGCAGAAATTAGGCCATTCTGCCCATTGAGTCTGCTCTGCCATTCAATCATGACTGACAAATTTCTCAACTTCATTCTCTCACTTTCTCCCTGTAACTCTTATCAGATCATATACCAATAATAGACAATATTGCAGTCAAACAAAGTCAATTGACATAGTATTGTTGTAATCCCAATTGCTCATCATAGTTTCATAGAACGAGAACATTCATTCCACTTTGCAAAGCCAATTCTTTAATAATTTCATTCCCTGATCTTTCTTCATATAGCCTTGCCAAGTTTTCTATTTCAAATGTGAAGAGAGGTCAGAGTTAATGTTTCGTATCTGGTGACCCTTCCTCAGAACTGATGGTAGCTAGAAAAATGTTGGTTTATGTGCAGAAGTTGGGGTGGAGGGAAGGGGTAAGGAGTAATCAATAGGTGGGGATAGAGCCCAAAGAGAGAGAAAAACAGTTGGACAGACAAAGGAGTGGTTAACAATCTGTCCAGGAGGGTAAATTTGTGTCATTGAGCAAGAAAAATGATTGGAACGGAAATGCTGTCAGAGAGAGGAGCAGAACTTCTTCAAGGTGGGCATGCCTAGTAGAGATGTTAAAAATCACACAACACCAGGTTATAGACCAGTAGGTTATAACTTGATGTTGTGTGATTTTTAACTTTGTCCACCCCAGTCCAACACCAGCTCCTCCATATCATTGTAGAGATGTGGCAGTGAGTTAAACACTAAATAAAAACCGAAAGAACTGTGAATGCTGTAAATCAGAAACAAAAACAGAAATTGCTGGAAAAGCTCAGCAGGTCTGGCAGCATCAAAGTTACCATCAGTTCTGAGGAAGGGCCACCAGACCTGAAACATTAACTGTGATTTCTTTTCACAGGTGCTGCCAGACTTGCTGAGCTTTTCCAGCAGGTTCTGTTTTTGTTTCTGATTTACAGCATCGGCAGTTCTTTCAGGGATTTTTGTATTTCAAATATTTAGCCAAGTTCCACTATGGAGTGTTATTATTGAATAGACTTCTAATATATTTTCAGGCTGTGTGCCACTGATCTCAGCAACTCCAAGCATAGCGAAAGAACTACTTTCGTCTTCCTGCTGGCCCTAATGGTAAATATCTTGAGACTGTCCTCTAGTTATCAAATTTCAAATAATTGGAAACTATTCCTCCTTAGTCACTTTACCTGAACACCTCCTAATTTTGAATGCCTCTCTCAATCTCTCCCTATCTCCCCCCAGCTTATTTTTGTCTCATTGCATTACTGACGAAGATGCCAATATTTGTGATCACCAAACCTTGCTTTCCAGAGGCAACTGAACATCAATCTTCCCTGGCAAAATAACTGGCATAAAATTCTTAAGAATGTGAGCAGAATTAATTTTTAATCAGATAATTCTTTCTGTATTGTGTACTTAATTAGAAATGGGAACAAAGTTAAGGAATAAGTTTTTTTAAAAAGCCATATCTCACCATTAGAAGTATTCTGAAACGTCCTAAATATAGAACATTTGCAAGTAATTTGCTAGCTGTGTGCCATACTGTGCAAACGTCTAACATCACTAAGAACAAGAACTCTAATGATGAAAATGTACATGGATTGTGTTTTTGAATTCTGTCTTCTGTATTTGTATCCAGGATCTCATCTCGAGACAACCAATAGGAATTACAACTGTCTTTTTTACAAGGAAGGCAGTATAATTAACTAGCTGGCGTTCGCCATTCATTCAGCTCCAGTCAGGTATTCAAAGCAGAAGGAGCAGTACTCGGACTAATCTTCCTAATACCTTGGGCAGTCTCCCTCTCCGCATCCCATGGGGAAAGCTTTGGAAGCTGTCAAGACATGATAGCTTAGCACGGGCTTTCCTGATCAACTGTCAAGTGTTTTGAGCGAATAGCAGCTGCCACTTCAATTCTCTGCACAAATATTTATGGACAGGAGGTTCAAGCCAATCATGCAAAAATTTGCACTGTGCATTATCCTCAAGCAAATCTTCAGAACCACAGGCAGTGGTCTAAGTGGACAGGAGTGGTTCAAGCTGGGCAGGAGATAGCTCTCCAAATCTTGGCATTGGAACTGCTACATGGAAAGCAAAAGCTAACTGCTTAACTTTTGGCTCTGGTTATATGATCTGAGCTGGATATAACATCCAGGAGATAAACCAAAAAACAATATCAGTGAAACAAGGAACACTAGTTTAGCAGCTACAGAAGCTTGATATGACTTGGGATTATAATGTGGTGCCAACAGTGAAGACTTGGCTCTTACAACATTTCTATGTATAAACTTTGATATAGTGTACCTGGAATACATTCTGTCATGTTAAAATGCAGAACCTTATCTCTGTTTTAACAGTTTATTTACCTTTATGAAAGTAAGAGTAATTTAGGACTGAAGGAGGAAATATAACCCACCTTGCTTGTGCTGTCTCTTTGAGAAACCACTTCCTCTATTGTAAAACCTTCCAGCGCTGTTGCAATTTGCCAAAACAACGTCACAAAGATTTTATTGAATTTAAGACTTGAAAGCGAAAAGGAAGTTTGATTACAAGGACCTGTATTTAATAAAATTGAATTTTCTGATTTTATTTTCAGAAATTATAGGACTTATGTTTAATAAAACCTTGAAATAACTAGTTAGGAATCTTCAATTTTCACTGCAGATTCGAGGAGAAAGTGAGGTCTGCAGATGCTGGAGATCAAAGTTGAAACTTTATTGCTGGAACAGCACAGCAGGTCAGGCAGCATCCAGGGAACAGGAGATTCGACATTTCGGGCACAGGCCCTTCTTCAGGAAATGAAGAAGAAGGGCCTGTGCCCGAAACGTCGAATCTCCTGTTCCCTGGATGCTGCCTGACCTGCTGTGCTGTTCCAGCAATAAAGTTTCAACTCACTGCAGATTCGATTAACATAATAATAATGGAGAAAACAAAATATATGATAATACACAGCTTTGAAAATTCTTTCAGTAATCATTGCTGGACAATAATCATTTTCAGAAATCAAACTTTTTTTTATGATTTGGAGATGCTGGTGTTGGACTGGGGTGTACAAAGTTAAAAATCACACAACACCAGATTATAGTCCAACAGGTTTATTTGGAAGCACTAGCTTTCAGAGTGCTTCCAAATAAACTTATTGGACTATAACCTGGTGTTGTGTGATTTTTAACTTTTTTTGTAGATTGTGAGCACTATTTGTTATCAATCCCAAGTTATCCTTGAACTGAGAGGATTTTCAGAGGAAGGCAGTTAATAACCTTTATTGCGATCTGGAGTCACACATAGGCCTGACCATGTGAGAATGGCAGATATCTCTCTCTAGAGGACACAAGTGAGCCTGGCTAGGATTTTACAACACTCAGTGATAGTTGTCATGGTCACCCATATCCTATATCCGGACCAGGAGCCTGAAAGCTGATGTGAGCTATTCAATCACAGTAAACTGACAGGTTTGTAAAATCATAGAATGATGCAGGACAAAATCCGATTTGGCCTTCCATCCCTTTGAAAGAGAATTCTAATTCTTCCCAATTGCAGATATTTTGCCACAGCCTTGAATTTTGTTCGTACTTCAAACGTATGTCAAAATTTTACTCATAGAATCCCTGCAATGCACATAGAGGCTGTTTGAGTCTGCATCGACCTCTGAAGAGCATCCTATCCTATCTCTGTAACTCCACATTTACTGTAGTTAACCCACTGGAAATGATATCACCCACCTTAACAGACCAAGACACATAAACAGAAAGCAGGACTGTATACCAGAGCTTCACCAGAGGCTCGCTGATGATGTTACCTAGCATGGTGATGAAACATCTGAAAACTAACCTGCCAGCTCAGTGAGCAAACTTACAACCTCGACACGGTCCTGTCCCCATTAGTCCAAGAACTCCCCACCTACGTTCGTGACACCACCCACGCCCTCCACCTCCTCCAGGATTTCCGCTTCCCCGGTCCCCAACGCCTCATCTTCACCATGGACATCCAGTCCCTGTACACCTCCATCCCCCATCACAAAGGACTCAAAGCACTCCGCTTCTTCCTTTCCCGCCGTACCACCCAGTACCCTTCCACCGACACCCTCCTTCGACTGACCGAACTGGTCCTCACCCTGAACAACTTTTCTTTCCAATCCTCCCACTTTCTCCAAACAAAAGGAGTAGCCATGGGCACCCGCATGGGCCCCAGCTATGCCTGCCTCTTCGTAGGGTATGTGGAACAATCCATCTTCCGCAACTACACTGGCCCCACCCCCCATCTTTTCCTTCGCTACATTGATGACTGTATCGGCGCTACCTCGTGCTCCCACGAGGAGGTTGAACAGTTCATCCACTACACTAACACCTTCCACCCCAACCTCAAATTCACCTGGACAGTCTCGGACTCCTCCCTCCCCTTCCTAGACCTTTCTGTTTCTATCTCAGGCGACCGAATCAACACGGACATCTACTACAAACCAACCGACTCCCACAGCTACCTGGACTACACCTCCTCCCATCCTGCCCCCTGTAAAAACGCCATCCCATTCTCCCAATTCCTTCGTCTCCGCCGCATCTGCTCCCAGGAGGACCAGTTCAAAATACGTACAACACAGATGGCCTCCTTCTTCAAGGACCACAATTTCCCCCCCGACGTGGTCGACGGTGCCCTCCACCGCATCTCCTCCACTTCCCGCTCCTCCGCCCTTGAGCCCCGCCCCTCCAACCACCACCAGGACAGAACCCCACTGGTCCTCACCTACCACCCCACCAATCTCCATGTACAGCGCATCATCCGCCGTCACTTCCGCCACCTCCAAACAGACCCCAGCACCAAGGATATATTTCCCTCCCCTCCCCTATCAGCTTTCCGTAGAGACCACTCCCTCCGCGACTCCCTTGTCAGATCCACACCCCCCACCGACCCAACCTCCACTCCCGGCACCTTCCCTTGCAACCGCAGGAGGTGCAACACTTGCGCCCACACCTCCCCCCTCACTTCTCTCCAAGGCCCCAAAGGAAACTTCCATATCCGCCACAGATTCACCTGCACCTCCACCCACATCATCTACTGCATCCGCTGCAGCCGGTGTGGCCTCCTCTATATTGGGGAGACAGGCCGCCTACTTGCGGAGCGATTCAGAGAGCACCTCTGGGCCACCCGGACGAACCAACCCAACCAACCTGTAGCACAGCATTTCAACTCCCCCTCCCACTCCACCGAGGATATGCAGGTCATTGGACTCATCCACCGCCAAACCACAACAACCCGACGGTCGGAGGAGGAGCGTCTTATCTTCCGACTGGGAACCCTCCAACCGCAGGGGATGAACTTGGACTTCACCAGTTTCTTCATCCCCTTTCCCCCCACCTTGTCTCAGCCGGATCCCTCCAGCCCGGCACCGCCTTCCTGACCTGCAGTCTTCTTCTTGACCTCTCCGCCTCCATCCTACTCCGACCTATCACCCTCACCTTGACCTCTTTCCACCTATCACATTTCCAACGCCCCTCCTCCAAGTCCCTCCTCCCTACCTTTTATCTTCTCCTGCTGAACACTCTCTGCTCATTCCTAAAGAAGGGCCTGTGCCCGAAACGTCGAATCTCCTGTTCCCTGGATGCTGCCTGACCTGCTGTGCTGTTCCAGCAATAAAGTTTCAACTTTGATCTCCAGCATCTGCAGACCTCACTTTCTCCTCGAAGAAAACTTACAACCTGAACAACATCATTGATTGTAGTTAAATTGCAGCTGAAGTTATATGTCTTACGTCTCATTCAAGTAAATATTTGTACATTTTTAAATCTTTGTCAGAATTTGAATTAGTTGCTTCAATTTTACAAAACTGCTTCAGTTATACTCAAAAGTAGTATGTTCTTCTATTAATTTCGGACCAAATAATCTTCAGTAACTAATTATATCCGCAGCCAACAGTGCTGGGACCTTTGTTGTTTTAATATATATGTAAATAATCTGGAGGATAATGTGGGTTGTCTAATTAGTAAGTTTGTGGATGACACCAAAATTGATAGAGTTGCAGATAGTGAGGATTGTCAAAGGATACAGTGGGATATAGATAGATTGCAGATTTGAGTAGAGAAATGGCAGATGGGGTTTAATCCAGACAAATGTGAGGTGATGCACTTTGGAAGATTAAATTCAGGTGTGAGTTAAACAGTAAAGGGCAGAATCCTTTGGAGCACTAACATACAGAGGGATCTGAGCGTACAGGTCCAAAGATCTCTGAAAATGGCAACACAGGTGGATAAGGTGGTCAAGAAGGCATGCAGCGATTTTGCGTTCATCAGCCAAGACATTGAATATAAAAGTTGGCAAATTATGTTACAGATGTACAAAACCTTACTAATGCCACATTTGGAAAATTGCATGTAGTTCTGGTTGCCACACTACCAGAAGGACATGGATACTTTGGAAAAGGTGCAGAGGAGGTTCACCAGGATATTAACTAGTCTGGAGCGTTTTAATTATGAAGATAGGTTGGATAATCTCAGATTGTTTTCACAGGAAGGACGGAGACTGAAGGGAGACATGACAGAAGTCTACAAGGTTATCAGAGGCATTGATTTGGTGGATAATCAGAGGCTTTTTCCCATTGTGAAAGGGTCAACTTCAAGAGGGAACAGGTTCAACATGAGAGAGGAAAATTTGAGGGGAAAAGTGCAGGGAAACTTTTTCACATAGAGGGTGGTGTGTGCCTGGAACACACTGGCAGTGGAAGTGATTGAAGCAGGCACATTAACAACGTTTAAAGCATGTCTTGATAGACCCATGAAACATAGGCAAACAGAGGGACAGAAACCATGTATGAGCAATAAGTAGCAGGTCTAAATAAGGATTAGAAATTGGGCAGGCTTGGCGGGCCTGTTCTGTGCAATACTGTTTTGTATTGCATATGTTTGAGAAAACAGATTCTAGTTTAGAGTGGTGCAGGAAAAGCACAGCAGTTCAGGCAGCATCCGCGGAGCAGGAAACTCCTGTTGGAGAAAACAGCCCACTGCCATTTCGATTGAGTTCCTCCTTGCTTCAGCAATCTGCTACTGAAAAGGGAGGCAATTATTTACTGGTAATGTCATTGGGTTAATAATCCAGAACACCAGCCTAATGTTCTGGACATATGGGTTTGAATCCTATCACAGCAGATGGCGAAATTTGAATTCAGTAAAAATATGGATTAAAAACAAGTCTCCAGAATCCCACTTGAGAGAGAGTCAACTGGTGGTGGTTTAACCTGAGGGTTACCACACCTCGAGTGAGAGGAGAGTTGAGAAGGAGGGGCCTTCAACCCATGTAGGGATTGAGCACACACTGTTGGTGTCATTCTGCATCACAAACCAGCCATCCAACCACCTGAGCTAACTTACCCTGGGACATAGGCTTAGTCAATCTAGACTGAGAGCAGGAGATTCCAGAAGCAAAGTTTAACCAGGCAAAAAACTTATCTTTCTGTAACAGTGTATGTTCAAGTTTCAAAAACTAAATATCGCCTAGAACTCTTCCCACATCTCAGCCACGATGGAATGGCAGAGCAGATTCAATGGGCTGAATGGCCCAATTCTGCTCCTATATCTTATGGTCTTATGGTCACACATTCACCATGCTCCATCCATGCCAACTCATGCTGCCTCATGTTCTATATCCACTCCTCATACCCTTCATACCAACCTGTGGCCCTTTGTCCACCCGCATAACACCTCATATAATCCATACCAACCAGGTCACAGTACTTTTTATAGATCCCATTTAGTTCACAATCTGTACCAGCCCTATGATTTATTGTTTTTTTTGCTATTTGTTTACTGAATGTGAATAATTCTAGCTCAACCAGAATTTATTGCCTGTTCTGTAAATGCCACGGAGAAGGTGGTGTTGAGTTGCTTTCTTGAACTGCTGCAGTTCTTGGGGTGCAGGGAGACTTACAATGTTTAGGATAGGAACTTCAGGAGATTGACACAGCAACAGTGAAGGAACACTGATGTTAAGTTTCAACCAGGCTGCTATGTGACTTGGAGAAGAGGTTGCAGGTTGTGGTGCTGACATGCATCTGCTACTCTTCTCCTTCTAGGTGGTTGAGGTCATAGATTTGGAAGATGTTGTCAAAGTAACTTTGGTGGGCTACTTTTGTGCATCTTGTAGATAGTACACACTACTCCCACTGTGTGCCAGTGGTGAAACGAGTCAGAATTAATATTGAACGTGACAGATGGAATTCCAATCAAGTAAAGTGTTTTATTCTGCAAAATTAGGGCCAGCCGACAGCCCAGGGTATTCAACATTGAGTTCTCCAATTTCAAATAACCTCCTTTCCCATCCCCAACTCCCTTCCCTACCCCTCCCCCTCCCTTCCATTCCTCTGACTGATCCATTCCTCCCATTGACCAACCATGTTGTACCCTCTACCTGTGTTCACCTATCCATACCTCACCACCTTGCTCCTCTCCCCACCCAAAACCCTCCCCAACTCCCCCTCCTTTATCTACACCTCCACTTACACCTGCCCCCAGTCCTGAAGAAGGGTTACACCCGAAACATTGGCTTCTCCACCTCCTGATGCTGCTTGGCTTACTATCTTCTTCTATCCTCCTGCTTGTCTACCTTTTTCTGTACAATGTCACCTTCCTGAGTATTGTTTGAGCTACACTCATCCATGCATCTGGAGAATATTCCATCACACACCTGACGTATACCTTGTTGATAGAAGAACAGTATTGGCTGAGAGTACAATGAAAGTCAATACCTCCCACCTCACCTGAGGCGTGATGAGCTTTAAACTCACCACTATCTCTTTCCCTTGAGTGAATAGCCCTCCAGGGTTATGGTGACTTCATTCCCAGGTACCTGAATAAGCCAGAGCAAAAACCCTGATTTCTGGGTCACTTTCTCTTTGTTTGTGTTTGTTGAGCAAAAAACATTCAGACTCTGTGTTCTACACTCAACACTGGAGGAAACCATGGCTTCTCACCTGAATTCTCACTTCACCTTGACTTCACTTGGAAATGTACGATGCAATCACAGTAAATATCAGGACCTACCTGTAAAAGGAATTAGCTACAATGTTGGTTTGACATTTAATCCAATTAATTCACTTTAAAGAGGTGAGGTGAGAGTGACAGCCCTTGACATCAGAGCTGCATTCAACTGAGTGTGGCATCAAGGAACCCGAGCAAAACTGGAATCAATGGGTATTGGGGACCAGCTCTCCACTGGTTGGCATCATACCTGGCAGGTAGGAAGATGGTTGTCGTTGTTGCACGTCAGTCAGCTCAGCTCCAGGGCATCTCTGCAATAGGTCCTCAGGATAGATTCATAGTCTCAACCATCTTCAGCTGCTTCATCAGTGAACTTCCCTCCATCATAGCGTCAAAAGTTTGGAATAGTCACTGATGACTGAACTATGTGCAATACTATTCATGACTCCTCAGACACTGAAGCTGTCCGTATTCAAATGCAAAAAGTGTGGATAGTATCCAAACTTAGACTGACAAGTAGCAAGTAATACTCATGCCACACAAATGCCAGGTTATGACCATCACTGATAAAAGACAATCAAATTACTGCCCCTTGACATTCAATGGTTTTCCCATCATTGACCTCGCCACAGTCAACATCCAGGGGCTACCATTGACCAGAAACTCCACAGTTTCATCACCAAAACACAGATGCTACATGATCAGTGGCTCGCGTACTGCGGCCAGTAATTCGCCTCCTGACTCTCCAAAACATGCCCATTATCTGCATGGCACAAGTCAGGAGTGTGATGGAATACTGCCCACTTATCTGGATGGGTGCAGCTACAAAAGCACTCAAGAAGCTGAACACCATGTAGGACAAAGCAGCCCTCCTGATTGCCACCACATCCACAAACATCCACTCCTTCCATCACCTTCACTCTGCAGCAGTAATGTATAGTCTCTACAAGATGCACTGCAGAAATTCACCAAAGATCTTTAGACAGCACCTTCCAAACCCATTAATACTTTCATCTAGAAGAAGGAGGTTTGCAGATACATGGGAGCACCACCACCTTCAGGTTCCCCTTCAAGTCACTCATCAATCTGACTTGGAAATTTATTGCTGTTCCTTCGCTATGGCTTGGTCAAAATCCTGGAATTCCCTCCCTAAGGACATTGCTGGTCAATCCACAGCCGGTGGACTGCAGCAGCTCAAGAAGGCAGGACCACTTTCTCACAGACAACTGGGGGTGGGTAATAAATGCTGACCAGTCAGCATTGCCCACATTCCACAAATGAACAAAAAAGAATCGCTCTAGGTGTCTTCTATTTATCTTAAGGAAGTGGCATTCTCAAACTTAGCCCAGACTGTTGTAAGAGGGGCAGAAATCACTGCACTCAGAAAGATATCTTAAAATAATATTGGAAATCTTCCAATGCAGCAAGATTTTTTTTAATCACCCCAGGAGTAGATTTCTTTGAACTTCACTGGCAAGTGTTGGAGCATGGAGGAAAACTTTAAATAATTTAAGAAAGCTATCAGAAGTCGTAGTTATTCTTGCTCATTTTAAGTGACAACTTACAACATGGAATATAGCTAACATCTGAACACAGTCTGGTTAAGAATTTATAATCCCAACCTTGAAAGTCTTCGTCCTTATCTGAGTACACACTCCATAAATTTAGTTTGGTTTATGTCCAGTTGATATCAGTTTATTCTATCGTCAGAAATTAGTACTGATACATTCATACTTTGTGAGTGTTTAATGTTACCCTTCTCATTGCACACCAATAAATTGTGGAAAAAAAAAGATTTGATTAAAAGATTTGACAGGCTTTTTATGGAAAAACAATGTCCACAAACAGCAGTTTCAGAACCATTTATAATTAGTCCATTCAAGTGCGATATCACAAAACACTTATTCACAAAAAAAAAATGTGAAATCTCATAGATTCAACTAGCATGGAAACAGATGCTTTTGTCCAACCAGTCCATGCCAAACATAATCGTAAACTAAACTAGTCCCACCTGCCTGATCACGACCCATACCTTAAAGTCATGGAGTCATGAAGATATTCAGCTCAGAAACACACCCTTTGTGCATGTCGACCAGATATCCGAAATAAATCTAATCCCATTTGCCAGCATTTGACCCATATCCATCCAAACACTTCCTATTCATATACAATCAGATGTTTTTAAATGCTGTGATTTTACCAGCCTCCACCATTTCCTCTGGCAACTCATTCCATACATGCACCATTCTCTGCAAGAAAAAGTTGCCTCTTAGATCCCTTTTATATCTTTCCCCTCCCACCCTAAATATGTGCTTTCTAGTTTTGGACTCCCCACCCCAGGGAAAACAGTTTGTCTATTTACCCTATCCATTCCCCTCATGATTATATAAATCTCTATAAGCATCTCAACCTCTGATACTCCAGGGAAAACAGCCCCCCCAGCCTATTTAGCCTCTCCCTATGGCTCAAACCCTCCAACCCTGGCAACATCCTTGTAAATCATTTCTGAACCCTTTCAAATTCACAACATCCCTCTAAACCTTTCCTATTTGTGTACTTATCTAAATATCTTTTAAACATTGTGACTGTACCCACATCCATCACTTCCTCAGGAAGTTCATTCCACACATGAACCACCTTCAGTGTAAAGAATTCACCCCTCATGTCTTTTTTAAATCTCTCTCCTCACACCTTAATGTTATGACATGATGGTGAACCCTCCTATTAATTAAAACAGACATCCAGAAAGGCTCACCTTGCCTCATAATCTGTTATAATATGAGTGACAAAAAACTCCCAAATTCAACTATTTAAAGAAAATAATATCAATATTCCTTAACTCTAGAAGTGAACATTAAGCAACAACTATTTGCAACTCTAAGTGTCCTTTCTCTGGAAATGCTTGTTGTTTACCTCCAACTCTACAATAATATACTGTTCCAATAAAAACCCATATTAAAATTACATTAACTTAATTCCAAAACCACACAGTGGCTGTCGTTTCCAGTGTCCTTCTTCTTTCAGCTGAAGATCTCCCTGGGTCGTCTTCTGTCTTTTTATGTAAAGATGTTTCATACGAAATAGGTACCTTTGATAGACAGTGTTTTGCTGGCAGTTACTCTGTTGATGGCAACTGGTTTCTGTCTAACTTTCAAAATGCCTGCTTTTTTATATCCCCATCACATGATCGTCTCATTGGTTCGAGGTTGGCAAAAACAATAAATTCAAATCTGATAGGGTTTTAGGATTCTGAGGCATAATTTAGACCACAGAACAAGAATGCAAGGTGTCCATAGAAACTATGAAAGTCTGAATCATAGTAAATCTGACAATGTGATGAATTTGCTGGGGTGCTGCTACTGAGGCAACAAAGAACAAAGAAATTTACAGCACAGGAACAGGCCCTTTGGCCCTCCAAGCCTGCACCAATCCAAATCTATCTAAATCTGCCACCTATTTTCCAAAAGTCTTTGCTCCCTGCCTCTTCATGTATCTGTCTAGATGCATCTTAAATGACGCAATCATTCCCACTTATACCACCTCCGCTGGCAATGCATTCCAGGCACCAACCACCCTCTGCGTGAAGAACCTTCCACCAATATCTCCCCTAAACTTTTCCCCTCTCACTTTGAATTTGTGACCCCTAGTAATGGAGTCGTCTGCTCTGGGAAAAGGTTTCTTGCTATCCAACCTACCACATCTCTCATGATTTTGTAGGCCTCAATCAGATTCCCCCTCAATCTCCTTCTTTCCAATGAAAATAATCCTAATCTACTCAACCTCTCTTCATAGCTAGCACCCTCCAACCAGGCAACATTCTGGTGAACCTCCTTTGCACCCTCTCCAAAAAACCACATACTTTTAGTAATGTTGCGACTAGAACTGTATGCAGTTTTCCAAAAGTGACCAAACGAAAGTCTTATTCAGCTGTAATATGACCTGCTAACTCTTGTACTTAATGTCCCTCCGATGAAGGAAAGCAAGCCTTATGCCTTGTTGACCACTGTACTGACCTGCATGGCCGCCTCCAGGGAACAATGGACCTGAACACTCAGACCTCTCTGTAGATCAATTTTCCCCAGGACTTTTCCATTTACTGTATAGTTCGCTCTTGAATTGCCTCTTCCAAAATCATCACCTCGCACTTGCCCGGATTGAACTCCATCTGCTATTTCTCTGCCCAACTCTCCAATCTATCTATATTCTTCTGTATTCTCTGACAGTCCCCTTCACTGTCTGCTACTCTGTCAATCTTAGTGTCATCAGCGAACTTGATAATGAGGCACCTACATCTTCCTCCTAATCATTTATGTATATCACAAACAAGAGTGGTCCCAACACTGATCCCTGTGGGACACCACTAGTCTTAGGTCTCCATTTTGAGAAGCTCCCTTCCACTCCTTCTCTCTGTCTCCTTTTCCCCACCAGTTTTCTATACATCTGGCTCAAACATTCTAGGCCCCATGCAACTTCACTTTCTTCATCAGCCTACTACAGGGAACCTTATCAAACTCCTTACTAAAGTCCATGCATATGACATGTACAGCCCTTCCCTCATCAATCAACTTTGTTACCTCTTCAAAGAATCCAATAGATTTGTAAGACATGACCTTCCCTGCACAAAACCATGCTGCCTATCACTGGTAAGCCCATTTTCTTCCAACTGTGTATATATCCTATCCCTTAATATCTTCTCCAGTAGCTTCCCTACTACTGGCATCAGGCTGAAAGGTCTGTAATTATCTGGATTATCCCTGCTACTCTTCTTAAACAAGGGCACAACATTAGTAATTCTCCAGTCCCCTGGGACCTCCCCTGTGTTCAATGATGCTGCAAAGATATCTGTAAAAACCCCAGCTATTTCCTCTCTCGCTTCCCTCAGCAACCTGGGGTAGATTTCATCCGGATCTGGGGACTTGTCCACCTTAATGACTTTTAGAATACACAACACCTCCTCCCTCCTTATGCTGACTTGACCTGGAGAAATTAAAGATCTATCCCTAACTTCAACATCCACCATGTCCCTCTCCTCGATGAACACTGATGCAAAATACAAAGTACTCCCAGAGTGTCTTCCTAATTATACGTTTCCTCCTGACCTACTGTTCAAAAAAAAAATTGTGCAATGTAATTGAAAGGGGAGAGATGTCAAAGAGGAGTCTTGTATTTTGCAGCAAAAACTGGCCTTTATTCAGAGCTCCTTACAAGTGCAGCAAGGGAGAGGTCCTTGGAAACAGTTTCCACCAGACCTTCACTCTCTCTCAAGTACACAAACAGGAGGCAAACCAGGCAGCATCAGGTCCATGCCGACCAGACATCCTGAATAAATCTTGTCAAAGTTTTGAGTATAACCTTTCTTCAAGACTGGATTCCAGCATCTACAGTTTTTTTGTCTCTAACTCAGTCTCTCCCAGCCATGGTCAAAAATTATACAGCGCCAGGTTATAGTCTAATGGCTTTATTTGAAAACACAAGCTTTTGGAGCGCTGCTCCTTCATCACGTGTTAACGTTCTGAAAGCTCGTGTTTTCAAATAAACCCATCGGAATATAATCTGATGTTGTGTGATTTTTGACTTTGTGCAACCAATTCCAACATCAGCATCTCCACGTCATGTCTCTCAGCCATCTTAGAGCATATTTATAAATTCCGTATTACAGCAATTGCCTGCAACATTAAGGTCATTGTTAGCCACATCCCCCTTATGTATCTTTGGCAAAGAACCAAAAATTATTATTATTAAATACAGAAACCTGGGCAGTGCTTTCTGTTAACTTGAGTCCATCAGAAAGTTAAATTGGGGACTTTGATTACTTTGATTAAATCTATCACTTCTTTCATGACCCCAGAATTAGGAGGACTCATGTACCAATGCCCTTTCCTAAATGAGTTGCAACGATAGTATGTAAACAAAATGACATTTTTTAAACTCTTCAACAACAATTCACTTCCGCAAAAAATGTGAAGATTCCAAAACTCAATTCATTCTCTTTCAGTGCCAGGGAGGATAATTGTTAGTTATTAACAGTTGTTAAATAGGTCCTCAGACTGTTAATTTCTAGACTTCATTTTATGTGGTGAGTTTAAGGAAGAGTTAATGTGAAATCCACACATCCTTGAAATTAAGGGTGAGGGTGAGAAGCCATCTGTGAGGACTGTTGTAAATCAGCCAGCAGGTTCTTGAGACTGGCAACTCATAGCATATCTCTCTGTCTTCTGAACTTGTACATTAATAACAGTGTGCACTATTTACAGAGTTTTTTGTACAACAAGATCTAGGCCAGTTTCTTTATCTTTTGAAAAAGAGCACCGGACGTCCCATTCTTGTGAAAGTGATTTCCGAAAGTGACATAGATGTGCAATAGGAAGTATTTTTAATAAAATCTATTTTTATTGCCGAGTGACGCATGCAGAAGCTTTGTGACTGTGTCTTTCTTGTGCTGCTGTCAAAAAGAGGGAGCAGGATTACAGATGGAAAAAGTAATCCTGCCTGAAGTAAGATTTTCTGTTAATATCCCACTACTGCCTCCATGGCTTGACTCATCAATTAACATGCGTTGAGCAATGTAATACAAAATACGTTATGCATGATATTCACAAGTAAATTGGCTTCTTATGAAAAGGTGACAACTATGGATCTGAGAGCTCAATTTAATGAGTTACTTTTTCCTTCCTTAATTATTTTATATGTTGTAAAGTTACTGTGTAACACTTCATGGAACCATGTAGCACAGAACAGTGTAATTTGGTCCATCAAACTGGTGCTGGACAGGTAGTTGGCTATCACTGGCTCTATTATTAAGCAACCTTTGCATGCTCCAAAAGAAATGAAACATATAATTAAATGCCCAAAGTAAAAAAAAGTCTCTAAGTTTGCTCTCATTAAGCCTTCTTGTGATGACTTCAGATTGATTTTTGTGGGCAAAGTAAGATGGGAATGTGTAACGGTCTGTATACTGAATAGTAGCCGGATGTGAAAACCTGACCCTGTTCCTTTGGATTATATCCTTCAAAGAGCTGGACCCTTGTTCTCCAGTAATTCCTGTCGCAAAAAGATGTAACTAGGAGCATTAGAACACCAAGACCTACTGCCAGAAATAGACACAGCATGCCATCAACACCTGGGCCTTTATTAATATGCATGACAACCTGTTCCCATGATAAACAATGGGATTCTTGTAAACTATTTCATAAACTGATATCTTGCTGGGGTATTTCAAACTACCTTTCACACCAAGCTCCTTAAATTAAATTCTAAATTGTAAATTAAATTCCAAAGTTTTTAAAATGCAATCTGTGCAAAGTATAATCAATAAGTGAAAGCAACAAGAAATTAACCCAAATGTATTATGAATGTGAACTCTACAAAATTAAGATAATTTGCTGTTTTTATCGTAAACGTATGCTTATAAGACCACATCTCCTAAGGCATCAGTGAAATAGGAACAATATTTATTTTGTTAGTATCCCATAAGCATTCTTATGTGATTTTTACAGTCACCAATCTATGATGAACTGGAAGTCTGCCAGTTCTTTAAGTCTCCATATGAAACCATTGCAAATGTTATCACAAAAAAAAATGTTAGTTAGGTCAATAAGATGAATGGTCTAGTGATTTTCTTACTCTGGAGACTTTATTGTCCCTTGTCAGGTAAATCCATTAAAGGTTACAGACCTCCAGTGTGTCGATTGTGCCAAGATACAGATTAACTATGAATTCATTGAATGACAGAATAGGTTGGAGGGGCTGAATAGCCTCTTGCTGATCCTATGTTGGCAGGTACTACATCCATTGAAGTAATTAGCTGCATGAATAAAGTTTTGAAAACAAGAAGTGCAGGTACTTTTGTCCATTGATTCTACATCGATATATATATATATATATATATATATATATAAAACCTGCTTTTTTAAAAGCTCTCACCGAATGAAATATAATGAGAAGGAATATTTGCAATTCCATGCAATTTCAATTACTGTTAAGTATCAAGGATGCTTTCCAGATTATAATAAGTTGCTGTAGAATTGGATGAAAGTTCATTGCTGTCACGCTATCACAAGCTCTCATAACTGCAGTATGTACAGTATAGCAAATTATGTATACCATTCTATATCTTCTAAGTCAATAATGGACAGGCAGTAAAACATTATTAACATTAGGGAATCTTTTAAGTGGAGGAAACAAATTGAGAGCAATGTAGTGATCAATGCAAATTCACAGGAGGGTGATGCATAATTTTCCCATCAGCTTTGGAATCTGCATTTAAAACCAGCCCAGTTCAGATAGATGAAATCTTCTGTCTTTGATATATATGAAGGGGCAACAGTGAGATGCATTCTTGCAGTGTCGATTCAGCTCCCAGCCAACAGTAGCCCACAGCACTAAACAAGCTGTAATTCATCACAAATGACCAGTAACAGCATTAAGCAGATGCATTGGTTAGACGTTTGTGAGTAGTATAATATTATGTAGCTAGAAGCAAGTTGAAAAAGGGGAGGAGGGAGTATCACCACTGTTGGGCTTTGGGATCATGAATCATCTCCAGTTGTAAATGCCAAACTAGTCAATAACCTATTACCAATGTGCTGAAATTCAAAGCACCAGGGAATACATGTTGAGACACATTTATAATAGGTGCCTCAAGCCCACAGTACCTACAATGCTGGGATGCTTTATGGTATTATTAGCAAGAACTTTTATCTCTCTATGAACTATCCAGACTCCAAATGTTGTACTAACATAAATGTTAAAAATCACACAGAACCAGGTTGTGGTCCAACAGGTTTATTTCGAAGCACGAGCTTTCAGACCACTGTTCCTTCATCAACTAGCTACCTGGCGAAGGAGCAGTGCTCCGAAAGATTGTGCTTCCAAATAAATTTCTTGGACTATAACCTGGTGTCATGTGCTTTTTTAACATTCACGAGTGTGGTAACTGGAAAAGCACAGCAGGTCAGGCAGCATCCGAGGAGCAGGAGAATTGAGAAAAGCCTGAAACGTCGATTCTCCTGCTCCTTGGATGCTGCCTGACCTGTTGTGCTTTTCCAGCACCACACTCTCGACTCTGATCTCCAGCATCTGCAGTCCTCACTTTCTCCCTGTTTTTTTAACATTGTCCACCCCAGTCCAACACCCGCACCTCAACATCATACTAACATAGCGCCAGTGCAATTATATCCAAAGATTAGATCAGAGTGGTGCTGGAAAAGCACAGCAGGTCAGGCAACATCTGAGGAGCAGGAAAATCAGGAATATTCCTGATGAAGGGCTTTTGCCTAAAACGTTGATTTTCCTGCTCCTCAGATGCTGCCTGACCTGCTGTGCTTTTCCAGCACCACTCTGATCTAATCTTTGGATATAATCGCACTGGCGCTATGTTAGTATGATGTTGAGGTGCCGGTGTTGGACTGGGGTGGACAATGTTAAAAAAACAGGGAGAAAGTGAGGACTGCAGATGCTGGAGATCAGAGTCGAGAGTGTGGTGCTGGAAAAGCACAACAGGTCAGGCAGCATCCAAGGAGCAGGAAAATCGACGTTTCAAGCTTTTCTCAATTCTCTTGCTCCTCGGATGCTGCCTGACCTGCTGTGCTTTTCCAGCACCACTCTGATCTAAACTCTGGTTTCCAGCATCTGCAGTCCTCACTTTTGCCTATATCCAAAGATATCAAGGGGAGTAAGAACAATACTAAGAATCATTGCTTAATGTTACTCTGAGTGATTTTGGCTGAAGTTTGCAAAGGATTATTCTCCTTTGTGTATTGCTTTTGCGATGAAAGGAGGCTGGATAGGCTCAGGTTACCTCTTTGGGAACAGAGAAAACTGAGAGGAGACCTGATTGCGGTTGATAGGATTATGAGAGCATGGACAGGGTAGATGCAAAGCAGCTATTACTCTTAGTTGAAGGACCAATAGCAATTTTAAGGTCAAAAGATGTTTAGACGGGATTTGAGGAAAAATTGTTTGACCCAGAGGGTGGTGGGAATCTGGCATGCATTGCCTGGGAGGGGAGTTGAGGCAGGAAACTTCACAAACTTTAAGAAGTGCGTGATTTGATTAGATTTCCTACTGTGTGGAAACAGGCCATTTGGCCCAACAAGTCCACACTAACCCTCCGAAGAGTAACCCACCCAGACCCAGTTCCCTCTGAATGACACATCTAACACTAGGGGCAATTAAGCACAGACAATCCACCAGGCCTGCACATCTTTTGATTGTGGGAGGAAACCCACGCAGACACGGAGAGAATGTGTAAACTTCACACAGGCAGTCACCCAAGGTTGGAATAAAACCTGGGTCCCTGGCGCTGTGAGGCTGCAGTGCTAACCACTGAGCCACTGTGCCACCATTTAGGTAGATGACATTTGAAATGTCATAATATTCAAGGCTATAGGTCAAGAGCTGGAAAGTGAGGTTAGCGTAGATAAGTCATCTTAGATTCAAATAGATCAAAGGGCCTCTTGGCTACACATCACCATGACTCTTTGACTCTATGCTTATCACACTTGTCCTACCATTCCCCACTCCAGCTCCAGAAGAAACTGAATTTAAAAAGGAGGTTCTTGTAGGTATAATATACTCTTGGAAGTGTTTCTTTCAGGAGGTTCACACAATGCTGGTATCATTGGCTAGTCATTGCTAATTTGGCCTTGACATAATGGAGATGAGCTGTGTTATTGAGCAGCTGCAGTCCATGGAAGGGGTTGGTGGCAGGAGGCAAAGTACATCCACAGTGCTACAATGAAGGCAGATTTTAACTCAACGGTGAGATGCATTCTTGCAATGTCAATTCAGTTCCCAGCCAACAGTAGCCCATGGCAATAAACTAGCTGTAATTCACCATAAATGACCAGGGACAGCATTTAAGCAGATGCATTCGTAAAATAGAGATGAAGAGGAATTTTTTCAAAGTGTATTTATTCTATGAACCATAGAGTCTGTGATATTAGCTACATTTTTTGGCTGAGACAGACAGATTTTGAATCAGTAAGGAAATCTATGATTACAGGGAAAAGGTAGAAAAGTGCAGTTGTGGATTATCAGATCAGCTTTGATCTCACTGAATGGGGAAGTAGACTGATGGGCTGAATGGCTTACTTCTGCTTCTGTGTTTTATCATTTTTGACTCAGTGACAATAAAGAGATGGCAATATAACTTCAAGTCAGGATGGTGATTTGGTGGAGAACTTCCCATGCATGTGCCAACCTTGTCTTCCTGGTTGGTTATAGGTTTGGAAGGTGCTGGTACAAACTGCTGCCACTGTGCATCATTGGTGAAGAAAGTGAATATGGGAAGGTGTTGGATGGGGTAAAAGCCAAATAACCAGCTTTGTCTTAGATGATGTCAAGCTTCTCAAGTATTATTGGGGTTGCACTCATCCAGAAAAGAGGAGAGAATTCACCACAATCCTGACTTGTGACGTGTGGATGATGAACACGATGCAAAGAGTTAGGAAGTGAATTACTTGCTGCAGGATTTATAACCTCTTAACCCTATCTCTAGCCATAGTATTGAAATGGCTGGTCCAGATAATCTCCAAGTCAATGGTAGTTCCCATAATGTTTATAAAGGGGAAGACAGCAATAGTAATGACATCGAATGTCAAAGGGAGGTAAGATCATAAGACAATAAAACGCAGGACCAGTAGTAAATCATTCAGCTTTTGAGTCTGTGAAGCCTACACAGCTTCACAGAATCAATACCTTTTGACAGAAGGAATTCCTCTGTATCTCTATGCTAGAACAGCAACCCCTTACTCTGAGACTATACCTTCTGGTTCTAGACATTCCCATAATGGGAAACAACCTTCTCATATCCAGCTTGTCTCATACCTGTTACAATAAGGTCACCTCTCATTCTTCTGAACTCTAATGAGTACAAGTCCAACAGACCCAACCACTCCTCAGAAAATAATCTCTCCCTACCCAAGGTCAGCTTCTTGAACCTTCTATGGACTGCCTCCAATCCCAGTATACCTTTACTGACATAAGGGGACTCAAACTCTTCACAGTATCCTAACTGAGCTCTGACTAATACTTTCTACGGTTTTCTAAGACATCTTTAGTTTTATTGAAAACAAAAAATGCTTGCGATCACAATGGGTTAGGCAGCATCTGCGGAGAGAGAGCAAGCTAATGTTTCAAGTCTCAATGAGTTCTGATGAGTCATCTAGATTCAAAACATTGCTTGCTTTCTCTCCATAGATGCTGTCTGACTCGCTGTGATCGCCAGCATTTTTTTTTGTTTTCAGTAGATATTCCAGCATCTCCAGTAATTTCAATAATTCCTATTTCAATAATCAATTCCCTTTGAAATAAAAGCTAAAATAAAAGAAAAATTAAATTTGTCTTCTCAATTATCTGCTGAACTTGCATTTTATGATTTCTGCACAAGGACTTGTAAATCCCTCTGTGCTGTACCTTTCTGCAATCTTTCTCTGCTTTAATAATATTCAACTCCTCTATTTTTTCTGTCAATGGGTATAAACTCCCACATTACATTCCATCTGCTGAGCCTTTGTCCACTTACTTATCCTTCCCGTATCTCTCTTCTGACTCTTGATACCATCCTCAACACTTGCCTTTCCATTTATTTTTGAATAATTCGCAAAGTTGACTACAAAATGTTAACTTTCCTCATCCATTTCATTAATAATTGTTCCAGTCCTATAAAGACCTTGAAACAAGATTGTTGAACAGAACAGTACCTCTGAGAAAACAAGGATATTGTGGTTTAGTCCTCAAAGTGAAGACTTGTGTTGGTTCCAGATCAATTATAATCTCAAAAGTGCCTGTGCAAGCTAAATACAGTGAAGCTCAAGTGTATGATCATTCCAGAAAGAAGCTATTGCAGTTTCATTTTCATCATTGAATCCAAGGTGACCTAAATTTAACTGAGCTGCTAGACAGGAGTGGTACTCTGAAAACTGTATCAGGCATTATACAAAAGCCATTTTGTTTCTTTTCATTGGAACATAGCAACTGGAGTGGGCCATTCAGCTCTTCAAACCTTCTGCCATTTAATGAGATCTTGGTTTAAGAAATGTTATCTATCTCAGATGTAAAATTAACAACTGATCCAGCATCCACTTCCAAACATTCCACCCTTCGTGTGTAGAAGTGCTTCCTGACATCTTTCCTGAAAGGTTTGGCCCCAGTTCTCAGAGATTCAATCCTTGATGTCCATGTATCATTTTTATAAACCCACATTATACTCTCGATAAGGCTATACCCTTCCTAAGGTGTAGTGGCTAGCTCTCTTCAGATTACTCCAAGTAAGGTCTGACTAGGTTTTAGTATACCTGCAACATGGCTTCAGAATCCTGAAGAGGATTTTGTGATTAATGGAATTACACTTTTATTGTGTGTTTGAAATCTTTGAATATGTATTATCGTAGATAGTTTGGATTATTCCATTTTATCTTTGTTCCTCTTTTATTAAGCTTCTGTTTTATTATTGAAGCAAAATCTGCAGATTGCATTTTTGTGGTTTAGTGACAGACCATTTTGTTAAAGCTAAAACAAATAAAATTATGGTCTATCAAGCTGGTTCTTGTCTGGGCTCTGACTTGCAAAGTTATCGAGATCATAACAAAGTGGGGGCTTGTCCAGGATCTTGAATGCAATGTATTGAAGAAGGATTTGGTCTTTCTTGTAAACTAAAGGTGATAAACTGACTCCAGGCTGAAAGCAGCTGTATTGTGGTGAAGATTTTGGCAGTGGTTGTGAAGTGTATGGTATTAATAGTGGAATATTTAACATTTTTGACTAATGTTAAACTGAGGAATTTAGCAGATACATGTAATACATTGAAGATGGATGTCATAGCAGGAGCTCCCAAGGACCACATACTTCAAGTGATTGTATCACATTTAGAATTGGTAGGATGGAAACCTGAAAAATGGATATTACAACTGGAATTAGCTGAGATATAGTTAGAAATGAAAAGACTGAACTTAGAGAGACAAAGAGAAATGACAAGACTTGAAATTGAGGAGAGCTAAGAATAGAAAGTAATGAAAACTGTGATGGAATTTTAAAAACTTGAACTCCAAAGGGAAAAAGAAGTTAGAGAAGCTGAGTTAAACAAGGACAAACTTTGAATAAAAGTGGAAAACAGAGATAATAGTTTGAAGGATCACTTTGATTCTAATGAGGGACTTGATTTACAAAGGAACCTACCCAAAAAGGATGGAAACTTAAGGTATTTTACCTAATTTTAGAAGGTAGCTAGACAAAGGAAATAGCCAAAAGAGATTTGGACCTTTATGTTTGACAGTACAGATATGACAGTAAGAATCGGTTTTTCAGAAAAAAACAATCATCAGAGATTTAAACTGTCAAAGAAGCAATACTGAATGCTTATGAGCTTATGGCTGAAGCTTATCAAGTGAAATTGAGGATTACAAAAAAGAATCCAAATCAGACATTGTGGAATTCAGGAGGGAGAAAGAAATGTTATGGGATCAGTGTTTAAGTTCACATAAAATGGAGAAAAATGTTGAGAATGTAAGGGAAATTATGGTCATGAAAGAATCCGAAATAGCATTCCCATAAATTGGTGAGTATACAATTCAGGAAGCAGCAATTCTGGCAAGCACCAATAATAAAATCCATAGACAATTACAAACAGGGAAACAGTAATATAGAAATCCGCTAGGAAACTGTAGGTTTCAAAAAAAATCTGTGGATGGAAGAAGTATTAGGTTTTGGGAACAGACAGGAGAAAATCAAAGTAATACAAGAAAAAGATTAGAACCAAAACATTATGTGAAGAAATTAAAATGAGTTATTTGTAATAAAATTGGACATATGAAAATTAAATTGCTGAAAATGAAATGGAAGACTGACTGCTTCAGATAAGCAGGAGGAAAGGAGATACCAAAACTGTAACAGTAGTATAAAATATATATCCTTGTACTATACTACAGAGTAGGCTCAGGACAGACATGAATGATCTTTTTCCAAATATTGACAGGGAAAAACAGACTGCTGATGTTTTGGAGTATTGACCTCAAAGAGGAAAGCATTTTCCAAACAAGGTTGAGGGGTGACCTTGTAGAGGTTTATAAAATCACGAGCGGTACAGATAAAGTGAATGGTAGGTGGCTTTTCCATAGGGTGGGGGAGTTCAAGGCGAGGGGCTATATTTTTAAGGTGCAAGCAGAAAGATTTAAAAAGACATGAGGGGTAAGTGTTTTCATACAGAGAGTGGTTATTGTGTGGAATGAACTTCCAGAGGATATGCTAGATGAGGGGACAGTTACAACATTAAAAAAAAATTTAGATAAGTACTTGATGAAGAAAGGTTTGGAGGGATATGGGCCAAGCACAGGCTGGTGAGACAAATGCAGTTTTGGATTATGGTCAGACCAAAGGGTCTGTTTCTGTGCCGTATGACTCTAAGAAGATAAACCAACAAAATTATTGAGAGATGCTATAACAAGTCAGTCACTGATGCTGGCTGATGATGTGAATTCTCTTCCAGAGGTGTTGATGAAGGAGAAAATATTAATTGGTGGCATTGATAGTGGTTACAAACTGGTCTTAATGCATAGAGTTGAGAGTGGCTTGATCAATGGAAGAGTGATAGTTGGAGTATTAAGACAAATTCCTGCAAAGGCAATTAATTTTATTTTGGGAAATGACCTGAAAGGTTCAAGAATATTGGCTTCACCAAGGATGGTGGAGGGATTCTAGATTAGAGTAGTGCTGGAAAAGCACAGCAGTTCAGGCAGCATCTGAGGAGCAGGGAAATCGACGTTTCGGGCAAAAGCCCTTCATCAGGAATAGAGAGGGGCCTATGGAAGTAAAAGAAACTGAAATGATACAGAAAGACCATCCTGGATTGTTTTCTGATTGCGTCGTGAATAGATCTTAGGCTAAAATTCAACATTAAGAGAAAGCTCCTATGACACAGGGAGATACTTTGGAATTTCAATTGTCAAGACACATTGCTTCACAATTCAAATGGAAGAAGCTAAAGAGACTGAAAATGGTTATGTTTATCTATATTCTTTAATAGAAACACGGTAAACAGATTTGGAATTGAAAGAACTGTAGCAAACAGCCTACATAGAAATTGAATCAAAAACTGTACCTGGGTGTTATTGTTTGTAAAAACTAGAGATTTGCTGAGAAAATGGTAACTACTTCACAAATACCAGCCATTAAGAAATGGACAGTGGATCATTAGATGTTAGTTCCAGAAATGTTATGAGTACATCATAAAATTCCAATGGCAGGTTACTGAGGTATTACGAAAATGCAAGCTAAATGTGTTTATGAGCCAGGTTTACATCAAGATGGCATCAGATTCTGTCAGACTTTGTCATACATGTCAAGTCTGGGAAAAACTCCAACCTTCAATGAAATCTACAACAAAATTCTAATATTAGCTTTTGAACTTCTGTTTAGCAGGGTTGTGCTGAACTACTACTTAAAATCAGGAATGGGAACAATCAGGACTATCATTCAATGGATATTGATGCTTCCAATGATCCCTCCATCATCCTTGTAGACTCCACTGAGGCAGAGTCCTCAATCACACCTCATGTGGCAAGCCTTTCATCCTTGTCGTCATTCTTATCAACCTACTCTAGACTACTTCCAAGGCCAGATTATCCTTCCCAAGATATGGGGTCCGAAACTGCTCACAATATTCCAAATGTGATCTGGTCAGTCTTATACAGACTGAGCGGTACTTTTTTTTAAAAAATATTCAAGCTGGAGATGGGGTATATTGGCTGGACTGGCATTTATTTCCCATCCCTAGTTGCTCTTGAGAAGGTGGTGGTGAGCTGCCTTCTTAAACCACTGCAGTCCAAGTACTGTAAGTTGACCCACAATGTCATTAGGGACAGAATTCTAGGATTTTGATACAACAGCAATGAAAGAATGAAGATATGTATCCAAGTCACAGTAAAGAGTGAATTGGAGGGGAACTTGCAGGGGGTGGTGCTTCTATGTATCTGCTGCACTTGTCCTTCCAGATGGAAGTGGTTGTGTGTTTGGAAGTTGCTGTCTAAAAGATCCTTGCAGATTCTACAGTGCATCTTGTAGATTGTACACACTGCTGCTACTGTGCAGCAGTGGTGGTGGGAATGGATGTTTGTAGTTGTGGTGCCAATCAAATGGGCTGCTTTGGCCTGGATGGTATCAAGCTTCTTGAGTGTTGTTGGAGCTACAGCCATCCAGGAAAGTAGGAAACACTTGTGCCTTGCAGATGATGGACACGCTTTGGGGAGTCAGGAGGTGAGTTACTCAGAACAGTATCCTGAGTCTCTGACCTGGTCTTACAGCCACAGTATTTATATGGTAAGTCCCGTTGAGTTTCTGGTCAACAATAACCCCCAGGATGTTTATAGTGGGGGAGTCAGGGCTGATAACAACATTGAATGTCAAATGGCAGTGATTAGATTCTCTCTCTCTCATTGGAGATTGCCAATGCCTGGCATTTTTGTGATGTGAATGTTACTTGTCACTTGATAGCTCTGTTGTATTTGAACATGGAGTGCTTGAGTATCTCAGGAGTCTTGAATGGTGTTGAACAATGTGCAATCATTGGCGACCATCCCCACTTCTGATCTTATGATGAAGGGAAGGTCATTGACGAAACAGCTGAAGATAGTTGGAGCTAGGATACTACCCTGAGGAACTCCTGCAGAGGTGTCCTGGAGCTGAGATGACTGACCTCCAACAACCCCAACCATCTTTCTATGTGCCAGGTATGACTCGAGCTAGTGGAGAGTTTGCCCACTGATGCCCATTGATTCCAGGTTTGCGAGGGTTCCTTGATGCTCCACTCAGTTGAACGTGGCCTGGTATCAAGGAATGTCACTTTCACCTTACCTCTGAAATTCAGCTCTTTTGTTCATATTTGAACCAAGGCTGTAATGAGTTCAGGAGCTGAGGGATCCTGGCGGAGCCCAAACTGGGCATCACCGAGCAGGTCATTGCTGAGCAGGTGCTATTGATAGCACAGTTAATGATACCTTCCATCACTTTACGAATGATTGAGAGCAGACCAATAGGACAGTAATTGGCCAAGTTGGATTTGTCCAGCTTTTTGTGTACAGGCCATACCTGGGCAATTTTCCACTTTGTTGGGTAGATGCCAATGTCATAATGGAACAGCTTAACTGGAGGAACAGCAAGTCTCAGGGCACATGTCTTCAGTCCTATTGCCAGAATGTTATCAGGGCCCATAGCTTTTGCAATATCCAGTACCTCTAACCATTTCTTGATTTCAATTGGAGTGAATTGAATTGGCTGACGATTGGCATCTGTAGCGCTGGAGACCACTGGAGGAGGCCAAGATGGATTGTCCACTTGGCACTTATGTCTGAAGATTGTTGCAAGTGCTTCAGTTTTATCTTTTGCACTGATGTGCTGGGCTCATTCATCATTCAGATTTGGGTATTTGTAAAGCTACCTCCTCCAGTGAGCTGTTTAATTATCTACCGTCATTCATGACTGGATGTGCCAAGACTGCAGAGCTTATATTTCACCTCTTGATTGTGGGGCTGCTTAGAGTCATAGAGTCAAAGAGATGTGCAGCATGGAAACAGACCCTTTGGTCCAACCCGTCCATGCCGACCAGATATCCCAACCCAATCTAGTCACACCTGCCAGCACCCGGCCCATATCCATCCAAATCCTTCCTATTCATATACCCATCCAAATGCCTCTTAAATGTTGCAATTGTACCAGCCTCCACCACATCCTCTGGCAGCTCATTCCATACACGTACTACCCTCTGTGTGAAAAATAGCTCTACAATTCTAAACTAATCCCATCTGCCTGCACCTGGTCCATATTCCTCTATTCCCTGTCTGCTCACGTGTCAGTCCAAATGCCTCTTAAACTTTGCTAGCGCATCTGCTTCTACCACCTCCCCTGGCAGTGCCACCCAAACACCTATCACCATTTATGTAAAAAACTTTCCTTGGACATCACCTTTGAATTCACCCTCCTCACCTTCAACCTATACCCCCTTGTATTTGACATTTCCACAATATGAGAAAGGCTCCAATTATCCAACCTCTCCATGCCTCTCATAATTTTACTTACATCAGGTCACCCCCACAGCCTCCAATCTGATTTTGAGTGCGAGCAGCAGCAGAGTTTAAAGGAACCCGGAAGGCTACAGCTAAGGTGAGACAGTTTGTTTAAAATTACTTACCGGTAGCGGGCAGCGGTGTTTTTTTTCTTTTCTCTTCACAGAAAGAGCTGGAGCAGCAGGGGGAAGTGACGAAGACCAGAGGGGCAGCCGGGTAGATTTTATTCCCTATAAAAGCGCGGAGGAGAAGAACCCGAGGCACTACAGAGGTAGTGCCTCCCACCCTCCCTCCTCCTCTAACCTAATAATAAGACCCGTTGTGGTAAGTAGGTAAGTGCTGCATTTTGCTTGTTCTATTCTTTAGACCCAGTTTTTTTAAAAAAAAGGGTTACTTTTAGAGGGATGGCAGTGAAGGCAGTGCAATGTTCCTCTTGCAACATGTTTGAGGTGAGGGATGCCATGGACGTCCCTGCTGATTACACTTGCAGGAAGTGCACCCATCTCCAGCTCCTCCAAGACCGTGTTAGGGAACTGGAGCTGGAGTTGGATGAACTTAGGATCATTCGGGAGGCAGAGGGGGTCATAGATCGGAGCTTTAGGGAAGTAGTAACTCCAAAGATTGCAGACAGATGGGTGACAGTGAGGGGGACTGGGAGGAAGCAGCCAGTGCAGGGACCCCCTGCGACCGTTCCCCTCAAGAACAAGTATACCATTTTGGATACTTGTGGGGGGGACGACTTACCAGGGGTAAGTAATAGGGCTCAGGCCTCTGGCACGGAGCCTGTCCCTGTTGCTCAGAAGGGAAGGGTGGAGAAGAGCAGAGCAATAGTAATTGGGGACTCAATAGTTCGGAGCACAGGTAGGCGGTTTTGTGGGGGCGAGAGAGACTCACGTTTGGTATGTTGCCTCCCAGGTGCAGGGGTACATGATGTCTCTGATCGTGTTTTCCGGGTCCTTAAGGGGGAGGGGGAGCAGCCCGAAGTCGTAGTCCACATTGGCACCAATGACATAGGTAGGAGGAGGGCTGAGGATGTTAGGCAGGCTTTCAGGGAGCTAGGTTGGAAGCTCAGAGTTAGAACGAACAGAGTTGTTGTCTCTGGTTTGTTACCCATGCCACGTGATACAGAGTTGAGGAATAGGGAGAGAGAACAGTTAAATGCATGGCTACAGGGATGGTGCAGGAGGGAGGGATTCCGGTATTTGGATAACTGGGGTTCTTTCTGGGGAAGGTGGGACCTCTATAAACAGGATGGTCTACACCTGAACCTGAGGGGCACCAGTATCCTTGGCGGGAGGTTTGCTAGTGCTCTTGGGGGGGGGTTAAACTAACTCTGCAGGGGCATGGGAACCTAGACTGTAGCTTTAGGGTGCAGGACGTGGAGTGTAGGGAGGTTAGGAACATGGCATCAATCTCAAAGGAGGGTGCCTGTAAACAGGAAAGTGGCTTGAAGTGTGTATACTTCAATGCAAGAAGTATACGAAATAAGGTAGGTGAACTTGCAGCGTGGGTTGGTACCTGGCACTTCGATGTTGTGGCTATTGCGGAGACATGGGGAGAACAGGGACAGGATTGGTTGTTGCAGGTTCCAGGGTTTAAATGTTTTAGTAGGGTCAGAGGTGGGGGTAAAAGAGGGGGAGGTGTGGCATTGCTTGTCAAAGATCGTATTACAGCGGTGGAAAGGACGATGGATGAAGACTCGCCATCTGAGGTAGTTTGGGCTGAGGTTAGGAATAGGAAAGGTGAGGTCACCCTGTTAGGAGTTTTTTACAAGCCTCCTAATAGTCCTAGAAACATAGAAAAAAGGATTGCGAGGATGATTCAGGAGAAGAGTGAAAGTAATAGGGTGGTTGTTATGGGGGACTTTAACTTTCCTGATATTGATTGGGAAAGCTATAGCTCCAGTTCGTTAGATGGGTTGGTGTTTGTCCAATGTGTGCAGGAGGGTTTCCTGACACAATATGTAGATAGGCCAACAAGAGGTGAGGCCATACTGGATTTGGTTCTGGGTAACGAACCAGGCCAGGTGTTAGAATTAGAGGTAGGTGAGCACTTTGGGGACAGTGACCACAATTCGGTGACTTTTACTCTAGTGATGGAGAGGGATAAGTGTGCACTGCAGGGCAAGAGTTATAGCTGGGAGCAGGGAAATTATGATGCGATGAGGCATGACTTAGGATGCGTGGCTTGGAAAAGTAGGCTTCAAGGCAAGGGCGTAATTGATATGTAGAGCTTGTTCAAGGAGCAACTATTGAGTGTCCTTGATAAGTATGTACCTGTCAGGCAGGGAGGAAAGGGTCGTGTGAGTGAGCCGTGGTTTAATAAGGAATTGGAATCCCTTGTTAAATGGAAGAGGGCGGCCTATGTAAAGATGAGGCGTGAAGGTTCAATTGGGGCGATTGAGAGGTATAAGGTAGCCAGGAAGGGCCTGAAGAGAGAGCTAAGAGCAGCAAGGAGGGGACATGAAAGTCCTTAGTTGGTAGGATTAGGGAAAACCCTAAGGCTTTCTATAGGTATGTCAGGAATAAAAGAATGACTAGGGTAGGAATAGGTTCAGTCAAGGATAGTAGTAGGAAGTTGCGTGTGGAGGCTGAAAAGATTGGGGAGACACTGAATGAATACTTTTCGTCAGTATTCACTCAGGAACAGGACATTGTTGCCGATGTGAATACTGAGTCACAATTAAGTAGAATGAATGGCTTTGAGGTATGTAGGGAAGACGTGTTAGAAATTCTGGAAAGGGTGAAAATAGATAAGTCCCCTGGGCCTGATGGCATTTATCCTAGGATTCTCTGGGAAGCAAGGGAGGAGATTGCAGAGCCATTGGCCTTGATTTTTATGTCCTCGTTGTCTACAGGAGTAATGCCAGAAGACTGGAGGCTAGCAAATGTGGTTCCCTTATTCAAGAAGGGGAGTAGGGATAACCCTAGTAACTATAGGCCGGTGAGTCTCACTTCTGTTGTGGGCAAAGTCTAAGAGAGAATTGTAAAGGATAGGATTTATGAACATCTGGATAGGAATAATGTGATCAAGGATAGTCAGCATGGTTTTGTGAAGGGCAGGTCGTGCCTCACAAACCTTATTGAATTCTTTGAGAAGGTGACTAAGGAGGTGGATGAGGTTAAAAAGGTAGATGTGGTGTATATGGATTTTAGTAAGGCATTTGATAAGTTTCCCCATGGTAGGCTTCTTCAAAAATACGGAGGTATGGCATTGAGGGTGAGTTGGAGGTTTGGATTAGGAATTGGCTGGCTGGAAGAAGACAGAGGGTAGTAGTTGATGGTAAAGGTTCACCTTGGAGTGCAGTTACTAGCGGTGTTCCACAAGGATCTGTGTTGGGACCATTGCTGTTTGTCATTTTTATAAATGACCTGGAGGAGGGGCTAAAAGGTTGGTGAGCAAGTTTGCGGATGATACGAAAGTCGGAGGAGTTGTTGACAGTGAGGAAGGATGTGGCAGGTTACAGCGGGATATAGATAAGCTGCAGAGCTGGGCAGAAAGGTGGCAAATGGAGTTCAATGTAGCTAAGTGTGAGGTGATTCACTTTGGTAAGAGTAACAAAAAGATGGAGTACTGGGCTAATGGTCGGATACTTGGTAGTGTGGATGAGCAGAGGGATCTTGGTGTCTATGTACACAGATCTTTGAAAGTTGCCACCCAGGTAAATAGTGCCGTGAAGAAGGCATATGGCGTACTGGCTTTTATTGGTAGAGGAATTGAGTTCCGGAGTCCTGAGATCATGTTGCAGTTGTATAAGACTCTGGTGCGGCCGCATCTGGAGTATTGTGTGCAGTTTTGGTCGCCATACTATAGGAAGGATGTGGAGGCACTGGAACGGGTGCAGAGGAGGTTTACCAGGATGTTGCCTGGTATGGTAGGAAGATCGTATGAGGAAAGGCTGAGGCACTTGGGGTTGTTTTCATTGGAGAAAAGAAGGTTTAAGGGTGACTTGATAGAGGTGTACAAGATGATTAGGGGTTTAGATAGGGTTGACCGTGAGAACCTTTTTCCACGTATGGAGTCAGTTATTACGAGGGGGCATAGCTTTAAATTAAGGGGTGGTAGGTATAGGACAGATATTAGGGGTAGGTTCTTTACTCAGCGAGTCGTGAGTTCATGGAATGCCTTGCCAGTAGCAGTGGTGGACTCTCCCTCTTTATGGGCATTTAAGCGGGCATTGGATAGGCATATGGAGGATAGTGGGCTAGTGTAGGTTAGGTGGGCTTGGATCGGCGCAACATCGAGGGCCAAAGGGCCTGTACTGCGCTGTATTCTTCTATGTTCTATATTCTATGCTCTAGCAAAAACATTTCAAGTTTGTCCAACCTCTTTTGATGGGTAATACCGGGCAACAACCTGGTAAATCTCTTCAGCACCCTGTCTGAAGCCTCCATATCTTTGCGACACTGTGGCGACCAAAACTGCACACCATATTACAAATGTGACCTAATTAAAGTCTTATAGTGCTGCAATATGACTTTCCAACTTTTATACTCAATGCCCCAACTAATGAAGACAAGCATGCTGCTACCACCTTTTCCACTTGTGTTACCACTTCCAGGGAGCTATTGCCTTGGACCCTTTTAGTAAAGTGCATGTAGACAAGAACCACTGCCATATCTTTATCAATCACCTTCATCATTTCTTCAAAAAATTCAATCAAGTTTGTGAGACAAGACCTCCCCCGTATAAAACTATGCTGATTATCCCTAAAAAGTCTATTTTGCTCCAAAAGCAAACAAATCCTCTTCCTAAGAACATTCAGCTATAATTTTCCACCCCTAACTTTTCTAGATTTCCCAGATTATCCCTGTTGTCCTTTTTAAACAAAGGAAAAACATTGGCTATTCTCCAGTCATCTGGGACCTCACTTGTGGCTAAAGAGAATATGAAGATGTTTGTCAGGGCAAAGGCAGTATCCTCCTTTGCTTCCCTCAGTATCCTGGGATAGATCCTATCAGGCCATGGGAACTTCTGTACCTTTGTGTTTTTCAAGACATCCAAAACCTCACCCTTCTTAATATTGACAAGTCCCAAAATATCTCTCATCCTACTATTCTCTATGTCATTTGGATACAGAACTGGCTGAAAGGTAGAAGGCAGAGGGTGGTGGTGGAGGGTTGTTTTTCAGACTGGAGGCCTGTGACCAGTGGAGTGCCACAAGGATCAGTGCTGGGCCCTCTACTTTTTGTCATTTACATGAATGATTTGGATGCGAGCGTAAGAGGTACAGTTAGTAACTTTGCAGATGACACCAAAATTGGAGGTGTAGTGGACAGCGAAGAGGGTTACCTCAGATTACAACAGGATCTGGACCAGATGGGCCAATGGGATGAGAAGTGGCAGAGAGAATTTAATTCAGATAAATGCAAGGTGCTGCATTTTGGGAAAGCAAATCTTAGCAGGACTTATACACTTAATGGTAAGGTCCTAGGGAGTGTTGCTGAATAAAGAGACCTTGGAGTGCAGGTTCATAGCTCCTTGAAAATGGATTCGCAGGTTGATAGGATAGTGAAGAAGGCATTTGGTATGCTTTCCTTTATTGATCAGTGTATTGATTACAGGATTTGGGAGGTCATGTTGTGGCTGTACAGGACATTGGTTAGGCCACTATTGGAATATTGCGTGCAAATCTGGTCTCCTTCCTATCAGAAAGATGTTGTGAAACTTGAAAGGGTTCAGAAAAGAGTTACAAGGATGTTTTCAGGATTGGAGGATCTGAGCTACAGGGAGAGGTTGAACAGGCTGTGGCTGTTTTCCCTGGAGCGTCGGAGGCTGAGGGGTGACCTTATAGAGGTTTACAAAATTGTGAGGGGCATGGATAGGATAAATAGACAAAGTCTTTTCCCTGGGGTCGGGGAGTCCAGAACTAGAGGGCATAGGTTTAGGGTGAGAGGGGAAAGATATAAAAGAGACCTAAGGGGAAACCGTTTCATGCAGAGGGTGGTACACGTATGGAATGAGCTGCCAGAGGATGTGGTGGAGGCTGGTCCAATTGCAACATTTAAGAGGCATTTGGATGGACATATGAATAGGAAGGGTTTGGAAGGATATGGGCTGGGTGCTGGCAGGTGGGACTAGATTGGGTTGGGATATCAGGTCGGAATGGACGGGTTGAACCGAAGGGTCTGTTTCCATGCTGTACATCTCTATCACTCTATGACTCTATGTCCTTCTCCTTAATGAATACAGATGCAAAGTACTCATTATGGATCTCACCCACTTTCTCTGGCTCCATGCACAAATTCTTTCCTTCGGCCTTGATGAATCTACCCTTTCTAGTTACACACTTGCTCCTAACATAGATAGAAAATGCCTTAGTATTCTCTTTAACCCTAGTTGTCAAGGACATTTCATGTGCCTTCCAGCCATCCTAATTTCTTGCTTAAGTCCTTTTCTGCTTGCATTATATTTCTTAAGGGCCTTGTTTGATTTCAGTGCAGCATCAGTCTTCAGGATGGAAGACATAATTGCATACTAAATAATCAAGGGGGAAAATGAGGACAGGAAATAAATACATTTCTTACCACTAGAGGAAATGTATCTTATAAACAAATGGGACTAAAGACAGATCAGTCCCCTGGACTGATAGGATGCATCTAACCATATTAAAAGAAGTAACTACAGACTTGATGGCTGCACTAGTAGTAATTTTCCAGGAATTCTTCGTTTCTTGAAAAATCCCAGAGGATTGAAAAAAACTACACATGCCTTTATTTAAAAGGGAAGGAAACAATAAATGTAATTAAATATAGGCTACTTAGCTTAACATCTGTTACTGAGAAAATATTAGAGACTACTACAAGCAATGTCATACCACAGTGGCTCAGTGGTTAGGACTGCTGCCTCACAATGCCAGGGAACCAGATTCAATTCCAGACTTGGACCAATGTGTAGGAGAGTTGCCACATTCTCCCTGTGTCTGTGTGGGTTTCTCCTGGGTGCTCTAGTTTCTTCTTGCAGTCCAAAGATGAGCAAGTTAGGTGGATTGGTCATATTAAATTGCCCTGTAGTGTCCAGGGATGTGCAGGCTAGGTGGGTTAGCCATGGTAAATACAGGGTTCACTGTTAATGTGGATGGCTATGTCCAAGTGGAATGTCCTTTGTAAGGTCTGTGCAGGTTTGATGAGCTGAATGACCTATTTCTGCGCTGCAGGGATTCTATAGTCAGCATGGATTCACACGGGGGAAATCATACCTGCCTAATCTTTGAGAGTGAACAAGCAAAACAGATAAAGGGGGAAAAGTGAATAAAAAATATTTGGATTTTTTAAGGCTACCTAATAACCCTTTATTAAGCTACTTAGTAATATAACGGAAGATTGTGTTAGTTGTGGTACATTAGTCTGGATAGAGAATTGGCAAACTAATGGAAGACAGGGCATTGGGATAAAAGAAATGTCTTTTGGCGAGGATTGGGGGTTGGGGTTGGAGGGGCGGATGCGGGGAAAGGGTCCCTTGATCCAAAACATTCAGTCTGATTTCTTTCCATAGATGCTGCCAGACCTGCTGAGCTTTTCCAATAATTCCTGTTTTTGTTTGTGATTGGGATAAGGGGATGGGAGAGCACTCTCAGAATGCCAATCTGAGAATTGCATAGAGCTGCTGGGATTAGTGCTGAGGAAACAATTATTTGCATATATCAATTTACCTATGTATCAATGACTTGGGTAAGGTAAGTGAATGTACTACAGGTGAGATTACAGGTGATGAGGATGGCATCAAGAGACTGCAGAGAGTTGTAGACAGGCTATGTGATTGGGCAAAATCTTGACAGATGGACTATAATGTGGGAGTTTATGCACTTTGACAGGAAGAGTAGAGGAGCTGAACATTATTTAGAAGGAGTAACACAATCGAAAGATTTATCACCAAGGGATTTGGGAGTCCTTGTGCATAAATCTGAAACTTGGCAATGTTGACCTTTATGTTTGAATGGAATGGAATATAAAAGTGTAAAAGGCATTGATCAGACCACAGTTGGGATATGATGTCCGGTTTTGGTCTTTTTGTATAGAGGGAGATGTAGTGGCATTAAAGGCAGATGACAGGTGTGGAGGGACTATCTTATAAGGAGAGGTTGAGTATAGAATCCCTTCAGTGAGGAAGCAGTGCATTCATCCCATTGAGTTCACACTAACCCTCTGAAGAACATCCTACCCAGACCCACACCAGCCACCTATCCCTGTCACCCTGCAGATCCCATGGCTAACCCACTTACCTTGGATATGAAGGGCAATTTAGTTTAGCCAATCTACCTAACTTGCACATCTTTGAACTGTAGGAGGAAACGGAATACACGGAGGAAACGCACATAGACATGGAGAGAATGTGCAAACTCCACACAGACAGTTGCCTCAGGCTGAAATTGAACCCAGGTCCCTGGCTCTGTGAGGCAACAGTGCTAGCTACTGTGCCACCCCTGGGATAGATTGGGCCTATTTTCGTTAGCGTATCATAGTGAAACATTTAAGACTCTTTGGGTATTTGACAGCATAAATGGGAGTGTCCCGGACCAGAGGATGTAATCTCAGGGAAGGGGTCACCCATACAAGGCAGCGGTGAGGAGGAATTTTTTTTCTCTCAGGAGTAGTGAATCTGTGAAATTCATTACCGCAGAGGGCAGTAAGGACTGAGATAGTAAGTCCATTTTTGGCTGAGAAAACAGATTTTTAATCAATAAGGGAATAAAGGATTATGGGGGAAAAGGAAGAAAAGTGGCATTAAGGATTATTAGATCAGCCATGATCCCGTTGAATGGCAGAGAAAAACTGGATGGGCTGAATGGCCTATTTCTGCTTTCGCAATCGAAAGTGGAGGTGGAGGTGGGGGAACTGCTGAAAGCCACACCTCCAGCTCTGCCCACTCCTGTGATCCACATTCCTGAGCCCAGTGAGTCCCTGGTTACATTCCCATAGGAATTCCCAGTGTATTCATTGGCAATGGAGCGCTATTGACCTTTGATTGGCCTAGTGGATGGGATTTCTGCTGATGGTACCTTAGACTGCACTCACCCCCCAAAACTGGGAAGGCCTGAGGGTGATTGAATCCTTTCTGCCTTTTTCCCATAACACGTGATTCCCTTACTGACTAAAAAATCCGTCTGCCTCAGCCAAAAAAATATACTTAACATCATAGTCTCTACCTCTCTGTGGTGCCAGAATTTACACATTTATGTTATTAATTCAATATAGACTCTCAAAATACATGCGGTACAGCACCTTAATTGTGGGTGATATTCTTTTATTTTTGCTGAAAACAATTGCATGCCATAAAATCTCAAAATACGCTCAGGTATCTGCAGCAAATTAGAACACAGGACTTCCCATTGCAGCCCATTTCTCCTGCAACCAAAAATCCATATGGTTCGATCGAAAATTCAAAATGCATTACTGGTTTCAGCTGGAGTGTTGAATCTTCTTTGATAAATCATTCTTGTTGAGACTCAGAGCTACCTTTCCAAGTAATGCTACACTCATCTCAGTGGAGCGTTCATTTGATCCACTCTGGCAGCTACATTTATTTATCATGGCAATTTTGCACATTAAAATTAAACATGTTAACTGCTCAGTGTGGTAATGATGTTATTCTGTGGCATTATCACAGTTGGCACCCTTAAGCATGCTTCATGACGGATTTCCAATTACAATCATGCTTATTAGCTAAGACTCAATGGCATTATGTCATGGTTTGCCAGTATAAGTTGGCAGTAACGCAAAACTACTTCTGACAATCTACAGTGTACATAGCCTTCAGAGAATTAACCCTCAACAAAAACAAACACTGCATTAAATATTGAATATATTAAATATTTAAAATATGACTTTTTAACAAAAATGCCATGTTAAAAAAAATCAGAGGCATAGGGGCCAATTTAAAGTAGTTTCACCTGCCATAAATGGGATAGAGTGGCCTTAAATGTTTCATTTTCACATTGATCAAACCGGCGTAATGTGTTGCTCTTAGTGGAGTTAACATCCGGACAAAACAAAAGTAAATGATTACCTACATAATTCTGCCACCATTAACACCTGATATGTTGGGATAGCTGGGATTCAGAGCATCTGCCTGTTTTATCCAGAAGACATCCCATAATAAGTAAACACAGGTTCCTGCAAAGCCAGTAGCAATTTTAAATGGGAACATCAAACATCACTAAAGCTACATGCGTTTGTCCCAATGTCAAGTAATCTGGCCAGTGGTTCTTTAAGAACACCTTTCAGAAAGCAGACAATAGAGTCATAGAGATGTACAGCATGGAAACAGACCCTTCAGTCCAACTCATCCATACCAGATATCCTAAACTAATCTAGTTCTATTTGCCAACATTAGGTCCATATCCCTCTAAACTCTACCTATTCATACACCCATCCAGATGTCTTTTAAATGTTGTAATTGCACCAGCCTCCACCACTTCCTGTATGTCTATTTTTATGGACCAGGCCAAACCCCCTCAAAATGTTTTAAGAAGGTAGCCCAGACTCTAACTTTTAATTTCTTTTAGGCAGATGTAAAGTGTATATTCAAGGAATGATGCAGTTAGTCAAACCATTCAGCTTTAAACAAAGCAGAATTTATTTAAATGTTATGGATGAAATACAAACGAAAGAAAACAGAATTTAGAATAATAACCTATTTGATAACCCAACCGAATTGATATCGCAATTTAACAAAGCTGTTCCAACCACTGTGTGGAGTTTGCACATTCTTCCCGTGTCTGTGTGGTTTTCTCCAGGTGCTCCGGTGTCCTCCCACAATCCAAATCCAAAGATGTGCAGGTTAGGTTAATTGGCCACACTAAATTGCCCATACTGTTAGGTGCATTAGTCAGGCGTAAATATAGGGTCGGGGAATTGATCTGGGTGGGTTATTCTTCGAGTGTCGGTGTGGACCTATTGGGCCGAAGGGCCAGTTTCCATACTGTAGGGATTCTAATCAAACCTAATCACTGCAAACATCCCATAAACACAACTCTTGTCAAAAGGTAAATTCAAAGGCAGAGGTTCTGACAGGCAGGAGTTTTCAGAGAGAAAGACCTCTGTTGAAGCATGGGATCTCTTTTCAATGTATCTGCTTCTCCAGGTTCCCAACAGTTTTCTGACTGCCTGCTAAAACTAAACAAAACTAGAACAACAACGTGAACTGAGAGAACTTGCCACGCCCCGGCACTGTTCAAAGTAACCATTTTCAGACAAATTGGCATCCCTGCCTTTACAACCCCTCTTGAAAAAAAGCCAAGGACGACATAACCTTGTTCAAGAGGCAGTATCATCACGCCATGCATTGCTCGGAGGAATATCGTTGGTCTTCAGTCCACTGAAGGTTTGTGTAAATCCTCCCACACGGATTCTTTCCCCCTCAACACATGCACCCTCCCACCATCCACCCCTCAGCTGACTCCATATACATTTCCAGTCTTCACTGAGCATCTCTCCAGCTGCAAGGTTTAGATTAGATTAGATTACTTACAGTGTGGAAACAGGCCCTTCGGCCCAACAAGTCCACACCGCCCCGCCGAAGCGCAACCCACCCATAGCCCTACATCTACCCCTTAACTAACACTACGGGCAATTTAGCATGGCCAATTCACCTGACCTGCACATCTTTAGGACTAGGACTGTGGGAGGAAACCAGAGCACCCGGAGGAAACCCACGCAGACACGGGGAGAACGTGCAAACTCCACACAGTCAGTCGCCTGAGGCGGGAATTGAACCCGGGTCTCTGGCGCTGTGAGGCAGCAGTGCTAACCACTGTGCCACCGTGCCGCCCCCTCTTGAGGTTATGAGGGCAGGCTTCAAATCACACACACGTATCAAACACACTTCACCCACCAACCTTTACCTAAAGCATAAATCATCCCCGCAGATCATCCAAGTTTAGTCTTCAAAATAAACCTATGGATATCAACATAATCCAGGCTCAATAGGACAAGATAGGAGGCCAGTGACATTCTACTTGACATAATTTAATCAAGATGGACTACCAGAATAGGGAAGCAGAGTATGTTCATGATTTTACGATATTACATGAAGATTAGAGAAGCAATACTGATGTCCAAAGAGACTTGGGGGGTCAGGTACATGGATCTTTAAAATGTCACAAACAGACACAGAAAATAATCAAGAAACCTGATGGAATGCTGGCCTTCAGATCTACAGGACTGGAGTACAAGAATTCAGAAGTCTTGAAGGCTAACCAGGCTGCAGATATATAAAACCCTGGTCAGACTTCACTTGGAGTACTGTCAGTGGATCTAGGCACCACACCTTCTAAAGGATATACTGACCTTGGAACATAGATTTACAAAAATGATACCTGAACCTCAGGGTTTGAGTTACAAAGCAAGATTATACAAAATTAGGCCTAAATTCTCCAGAATTTAACAGGTTAAAGAGTGATCTAATCCAAGTCTTCAAGATATTAATAGGAAAAGCCAGTAGATAAAGATAAATTATTTCCACTGGTTGAGGATTCTAGAACAAGGTGGAGCAGTCTAAATATTAGGGTCAGACCCCCAGTTCAGCTGAGATGTTAAGAAGCACTTTAAAACACATAGATGGTCGATGTTTGGAATTCTTTTCCATCAGAACCAGTGGATGTTGGATCAATTGTTAGTTTTAGATGTGAGAGAAATAAATATTGCTGGCCAAAAGTATTAATGGATATGGGCCAAAGGCAGATACATGGAGCTCAGCCACAGATCAGCCACCATTTCAGTGAATGGCCGAACAGGCTCAAGGGGCTAAATGCTCTACACCTGTTCCTATACTCCTGTAACTCTGAATCTGATCAGAAATACTGTTCTATATGTTTCTGAGCTCTGCAATTCATCAGTTTGTGGAGTCATATCCGGCCATTTTTACGAACACTTCTTCACTCTATATCTTTGAAGGAGCCCCTCTGAAAATTGAATGAATACCTTATGACTACCAGAGGATACTTTAATTACAGCCTTATATTATACTATTGTATGATTATATGTTGCTCTCTGGTGCATATCCCAAAGTATAAACTGCTCAGACTGCTTATACAGTGTAATTTTAACTCCTTTATGGCATATTATGGAATATGGCATTAATTGTACATTAGGGAGAACAGCAACACAGTGATAATGCAAATGAATGACTAATCCAGAGGCTTAGACTAATATTGCAAAGACGAGTTCAAATCTCATGATGGCAGCTGAGGGAATTTAAATTCAATTTCTACACATGGAATGAAAAGCTGGCCTAGTTATGATGATCATGAAACTACCAAAGTGCTGTTAAAAACATACTCGGTTCACAAATATTCTTCAGAGGTAGAAATCCACTGTCCTGCAAATTCTGGCCAACATTCAATCATACACTGCCATTGACTCTTAACTGCCCTCTGAACTCACCAAGGAAATTACTAAGTTGCATACACAGCTTATCATCTCCTGTTCAAGAGCATTTATGCCTGAGCAAAAACATGAGGCCTAGCCAACAGCACTTACATTATACAATTGGCATGGTGACTCACTGTTTAGCACTGCTGCCTCAGAGCACCAAGGATCCAGGCTCAATTCCTCCCTCGAACAACTATCAGTGTGGAGTTTGCATATTCTCACTGTGTCTGCGTGGGTTTCTTTCAGGTGCTCTGGTTACCTCCCACAGTCCAAAGATGTGCAGGTTAGATGGATTAGCTATAAGAAATTGTTCACAGTGTCCAAGGATGTGCAGTCTAGATGGGTTAGCCATGGGAAATGTCGGATTATAGGGATAGAGTGGGGGGGCTGGGTCTGGGTGGGATGCCCTTCGAAGGATCGGTATGAATCTGATGGGCCAAATGGTCAGCTTCTGCACTGTAGGGCTTCTATACTTCTATTCTAAATATTATGTATACAAATTAATTAACAACATGGAATTAAGGTGGAACTATTGGCTGTCCCTTGATTGGAAGTTGATTTGGGGATGTAAGGTGCTACATTAAATCTTCATGTGACTGAATACGCCAATTCTCGATCCACAGATATTTAGGAACATGAGGCATGCTGTCCCCATACTGGGACCCAGGGATCAGGGCTTGTTTCCTTTTTCTTACTTCCTTGCCACCATCTTGCTTCATCATAACAACATTTGGACTCAGAACATGTTGCAGTTTGATGGACAAGTTGCACTTATTGAACAATGTTTAATACGATGTGTGTTTTCATTTTGACATGCTCAATAGAATTTTCGGTGTAAATGGAATTCCCATCCTCACATAGTCTTTGTGCTTGTTTTTGTGTTAAAATGAAGTTTGACATCATATTGCATAATTTATCCTGAACATAGTCTGAGATGTATAAAAGTGAAAGCAATTCCCATGTTAAATATACAGCGTTTTCTAGGAATTAAAGTGGCTTTCCTCTCCATTTGCTCTACCTATAGTCAGCAATCCAAGGAACTACAAAGTGAATGCACCAACAACACTCGGAAGTTCTCCCTGAAGAACAGCGGCATTGCCATTAATGACTGCAAAGACCTTGTTACCAGTCATACCAGCCGGCTGGTATGTGGGCGGCACGGTGGCACAGTGGTTAGCACTGCTGCCTCACAGCGCCAGAGACCCGGGTTCAATTCCCGCCTCAGGCGACTGACTGTGTGGAGTTTGCACGTTCTCCCCGTGTCTGCGTGGGTTTCCTCCGGGTGCTCCGGTTTCCTCCCACAGTCACAAAAATGTGCAGGTCAGGTGAATTGGCCATGCTAAATTGCCCATAGTGTTAGGTAGGGGGTAAATGTAGGGGTATGGGTGGGTTTCGCTTCGGCGGGTCGGTGTGGACTTGTTGGGCCGAAGGGCCTGTTTCCACACTGTAAGTAATCTAATCTAATCTAATCTAATCTAATGTAAGTAATCTAATCTAATCTAATCAAAATGACAAGTGATCCAGAATTTGCTACCAATAATAGATCGACTATAAATGGCAACTGAAGGCAGGATATAACCTTGAATTTGCAAAGCACCACAGGGTTCTAGAGAATTTTGACCAGCCTGCTCTTCGTTAACCTTCGCAGCTTAACCTTCCCATGACCTTCCCAATCCAGTCAATATCAAGGAATTGCTGGGTATGCATTTCCATTAGCAATTAAACACAGCACATAAAGTTACGGCTGGTATGCTACAGCAGAAAGACACTTTTATTAAAGACACAAGGAGGTTTAGATCATTCAACCTACTGGGGTGTTAGCTTTTGGCTCTATGAAGGTGACTTTTTTTAAGGGTCAGAGCTTTTTTTTTTAGCAGTGCATCAAAACAGGATTGTGAAGAAACTTAATCTGAATGAGTATGAGTCTGCAAGCTACCTAATAAAAAAATTGCTGAAGTGCCCAGAGAGACAAAAAGATGGAAAGCTAAAGACTAGAAGCAGGTTCAGTTCAGAAGAAAACATCTCTGCCAGCCGGTGTGCTACTTAGCCTCTTCAAAGCTGTCAAAGTAACTGGAAAGAGCACCATATCTTTCCTCCAAGCTCACTGAGAAAAATTAGTGGTTAGTTCATGTCTGGGTGTCTTGCAGAATGTGCAGAAATGCTCTGAGAGGAAACGTTTGTGAACTTTTCATTGGAGTAAGAAGTTAAAGAGTGCAGCGAAGAGTAATGCTTCACTTGGGGTGCAGGTTATTTAATGATATTGCTGGGAAAATGGTTGAACCTTTCCGCAGCGGTTTATGATAAATTATTTACAAATTGTTATAGGCTTGTCTTTTGTTCCTTTATTTTGTGTACAACTCATATTTGTTTGGTATCAATATATTGACAACCTCATATGAATGTGATCAGTGACTGAATCACTATGGTGACCAAATTGCAAACATCAAGCAAAAAGAAATGGAAAGACGGAAGAAAGAAAAGGAAAGGAGAATAGAATGTAACAAGCTTGAGTTCGAAAGGCAATAGAAATTCAGACAACATGACTTAGTTAAAGAAAAGTTTAGAGTAGGAAAGAAAATTGTAGCAAAATAATTATTCTGAATCCAATAAAACTTAAATAGAAATCTATGTTCAGTGCTTCAATTTACAGAGGGTGACATACATTTCACCTCATTTGAAAAGATGCCTGGGAAATTGAAGCAGCTAAAAGAGATTTTACTAAAGGTGTGTCCTGATAAGTACAGCTTTGAACTTGTCTGCTGGTTGTCAAAAGGATCATCTGCAAACCACGAAACTGTTAAAAGTCAATACTGTAACGTTTGTGAGTTTCCCCTGAATCTTACCAATTGAAATTTAGGGCTACAAGAAATAAATCCAATCAGACATTTGCGGAATTTTGCAGGGAGAAATGATCACCAAACTTAAGCAATTCTAGAAATTTGAGGGAAAATGCTGTTTGTGGAAGAACTCTAAAATAGTATTCTGGAAATCTTTGCATCTTATTTAGTTGAGTGTCATGTATCAAAATTTGTGGAAGCAGCACTTCTGGAAGACATCCATGATATTTCACGCAGACAGCTACATATAAATACATGGCCATATGGGAATCCACAATGAAATCGAAGGAATAAAAAATCTGGGGATGAAATAGATATTAGTTTTTGGGAATAAACAGAAGGACACCAAAATTATTAGGGGAACGTCTAGAAGTTAAAATGATGTAAAGAAAATAATATGAATGTGAATCCATTATAATAAAACTGGACATATTAAATCTGATCACTGGTAGGTAAATGGGATAACTATAGCAGTTGTAGAAATACCTAGGGGATCCTCAGAAAATGTTACATCAGGGTATTAAAACTACAGCAGTGGTGCAGGTGGATTATGTTCCCTCTAGCAAGGGAGAGATGGTTCAAGGCAGTTAAGTAAGTGCTTCCTTGATTATTGATAAAACTAGCCAAAGTGTATAATTTGACAAAAAGCATTAGAAAAGCACTCAACGCACAATGAAAAGTAAAGCAGAAAGAAAAGAATAAGCTCCAAACTTAACTGGAGAGAAGGTGTTAATACTGTTAGCTATCTCTGGGGAACCATTAAAAACAAAGTTCACTGGCCTTTGCCAAATTGAAAAGAAACTCAATGACGGTAATTATGGAGTGAGTATCTCAGACAAGTGAAAAATGAGCAAGTATATAATTTTAATCTATTGAAGTGATACTATGGCAGGGAGTGTACTTGCAGTGATGAAAAAATAGGGAGTGAAATAAAACTATCAGAACAAATTGAGAATGAATCAGAACTTGAAAATTCAACTGGTACTTAAATAATGAGATTGCATGCTACAAAGGTGCTTAAAAGTTAGATGGAATATAACGTTCCAAGGCTATTCAAGTGATATTTTTAAGCTATGACTAACTTACAAATCATTTTTTTATGAATGGACGAAGAAAAATGCCTTTTGCAATCTATTTTAATAATGTAAGGGATACATTATCCATGAAACAAAATCCTTAGAGATTCAATCCAGAGAAGTTAGCTCATGTCAGGGAAGATGTCAGATTCACGATGGGCAATAACGTTATTAAATTGAGTCATAGTAGCTGGAGCTCACCTTTTAAGATGGTGTCATAACCAGATGGACCACAATGGTTGTATATCAATTATTGCAAAGTTAACATTGTAACAAAGGTGAATCTGATTCCATGACTATATTTATTAGATAAGAAAATCACCAAATTATGAAAGTCCATTTTTAACAGCTTGTTGATTTCAGTGACTTGGTTTTGGTTCAGAACACAATGACAAGTTGGGGATCGAGTGATTGATTAATTATTTTCCTAGAAAATTGCAATCATGGCAAAAGAATTACTCAATTGTGAAGAAAGAGAAACTCGCACTTTTGTTTACTCTGCAGTATTTACAATATCCAACAACTCCAGACAGACTCTTATTTATAAGGTCTATAATCCTTTAACATACCTTGAGTGATTTCACAACAAAATCTGAGTCTGATCTGTTGGAGTTTAATGCTAGAACTGTGAAATTTGAAAATCACTCATGCAGGTTGCACAGCTATAGGAAGAACATTACTAAGGTGGAGAGGTTTCAGAAGAGATTTGCCAGGATGTTGTCAGGTATGAAAAATTTGAGCCGTTAAAAAAAAGCTGAACAGACTGAGACTTCTTTCACTGGAGAGTAGGAGGTTGAGAGACGACCTTATAAAAGTTTATAAAATAATGAGGGGTTTAAATAGGGTTAATGGTAGTTATCTCTTCCCTAGAATGGGGGATTTCAAGACTAGGGGGCACATTTTAAAGGTGAGAAGAGAGAGATTTAAAAAGGACATGAGGGGCAAATGTTTTACCCAAAGGGTGGTTCACAAGTGGAATGAATTTCCTGAGGAAGTGGTGGATATGGGTACAATTATAACATTTAAAAGACATTTGGATAAGTAAATGAATAGGAAAGGTTTAGAGGGATATGGGCCAGGAGCAGGCAGGTGGGATTAGTTTAGTTTAGGATTGGTTGGACCAAAGGATCTGATTCCGTGCTGTATGACTTTATGACTCTATGACAGTAAGACAATATTTTATGTCAAGGTGTCAAGAGTAAATTTAGAGGAAACTGAATATCTTGATCATCAAAGTGGGGTGGATTATGATTGTTATGAAAATCTTTGTGTTTGGTATTAATACACTAATGCTGCCTAAGTGAAAGAGACATGACCCTCTCTCACTAATGTCCTTACATACAGACACCACTTCGACTGGGACAACACATCCATCCTAGGGCATTCCAAACAGAGACATGCACAAGAATTCCTAGAAGCATGGTATTCCAGTTGGAACTCTAACAACAAACACATTTACTTGGACCTGATTTACCACCCACTGAGAAAAAGAACAGGAAATGACATCGCCACTGGAAATGACATCATCAACCCAAAGAAACCCAAGCATATAAATAGACAGAGGAATCATCAGCAATGCTTCACCCAAAGTCGCACTGAAGTTTTACCTGGTATGGTGACAAAACGTCTGAACATGAACCTCTCAGCTCAGCAAACAAAGCTACATCCAGAACTTGTAACCAAGTTGCAAAAGTCAAGCTTATGGCTATTAAAGCCAGATATCATTCTGCATATCAGAACACATGCTCTCTAAGAGAAATTATAAGTTAGGGCTTCAGTAAAAGATAGGATAAATAAAATAAAACCCAGAAGACTTGAAGAGAAGCAACTAATGCAGATTGCTGAAGACAGTGAACCACACAAAACTCATGGTAACACTCAACAGATTAAATTACTTCAGAGAACAGCTCTGTGATTATGCTACTGTTTTAACAAGGTTATATTGTCCTTGTTTTCTTTCAGACAGGTTGTGAACACATAGAATCCAATGTGTCCGGTTAGTACGGGCTTTAGGGCCAATTTGATTATAGCTAACAGGTACTGCCTCAGGCAGTAGGCTTCCATATTAAAAAAAAGCACTCGCACAATGTATTGGAAGTGGCCAGTTCTCTCAAATCAGTTTTTCTCTGGTTTGGTCTGGTCTTAGCAAGCAGGCAGTTTTTTTGAGGCTGCAGGTTAAATAAACAGCTACATGGAAGAAGGTGTTTGATGCTCAATCTCTCTGCCATTTCTCTTTCTCCTGGAAGACCCTGTGTTTTTGCCAAGGAGTGTTTATGGGGATTGTGACAGAAATTTGGAACAGCATCATTAAGTTGGGATAATCTGTTGGATTTTTGTATAGGTTAAGTCATTTTGCATTCTGATCTCTTTTGTTTGTGTTTTGTTCAGTAATCTTGCAAATAAATTCTGATATGTTTAAAATTAAGTGGTTAGGTCTGCTGCATCCCTCCTGAATTATCCACTTACACCTGCTTAAAACAACTAGCAAAGTTAGTGTCTAGTATAATTTCTTGAAATGTTTTGAGGGGGTCTGGCCTGGTGCATAACAGCTCAAAAAGCATTTTTTGACCTGACAGAAGAAATCTCCAAATTCAAGACTGAGTGCCTTATAAAGTGGTGGTCTGTGAAGTGGTCCTGACCCCAACGTGAGCTGATGGAGCTAACCAAACATTCCCTAATGCAAAGAAAGGGATAGGTTGAGCTATGCGGTAATTCAAGCTTAGAAAGCAATAATTTTGTGCGAAGATTTGTAGCTCGGGTGCTCGTTGTTGTGGTTCTGTTCGCCGAGCTGGAAGTTTCTGTTGCAAACATTTTGTCCCCTGGCTAAGCGACATCATCAGTGCTTGGGAGCCTCCTGCGAAGCGCTTCTTTGATGTTTCCTCCGGTGTTTATAGTGGTCTGTCCCTGCCGCTTCCGGTTGTCAGTTTCAGCTGTCCGCTGTAGTGGTTGGTATATTGGGTCCAGGTCGACGTGTTTGTTGATAGAGTTTGTGGACAGACCGCCAGTCAACAATCCACAAGCCAGGGAAACAGCCAAGCAGAATGGACTCAGGATGATCTCATTCATCCACAAACTCCATCAACAAACACATCGACCTGGACCCAATATACCAACCACTACAGCGGACAGCTGAAACTGACAACCGGAAGCGGCAGGGACAGACCACTATAAACACCGGAGGAAACATCAAGGAAGCGCTTCGCAGGAGGCTCCAAGCACTGATGATGTCGCCTAGCCAGGGGACGAAACGTTTGCAACAGAAACTTCCAGCTCGGCGAACAGAACCACAACAAGCAATAATTTTATTGCAGCTCTGATAAAACATTGCTCCCATAGACCATCAGACAGAGCTAGAAAAACTGAATTGAGAGAACCATGAGAGAAACATTGTATTCCAAGAGTGGATAGTTGGCGAGCTCACCAACAGAACTAATTATAGCACATAAGCATCGGGCAATTTAAAGAAATTTGCAAATCTGGTTAAACAAAATATTTTGAGGACTCAAAGGAAATACAGAACAGAAACCCTCCAGAACATCAGTGAAGCCTGGGAGAGCCACCACCAGATAATAATCTTGAAAGATAAAATACCTCACCTCACAAGGAAACTATAGCACCACAATAATATTGTGGGGAAGCTTTAGTTTCAGAGACAAGACAAATAAAACTCAACATTGGAAATCATGAAGAAGACATTTGTTAAGACATAGATTAGTTTTACACTGAATAATGAGACAGAAGCTGAACAAGTAAGTACTCTTTGTATCTAACTAGCAGTATAGCAAAGGCATGCTAGCCCACAAAGGTCCCAAAGCCTTTAGCAATTACTTCAACCTCAAAATTAATGCAAGTTTTCAAAGGGCAAGATTTAACAAAAAGTTTAGCATCTAGATTAACGCATAGATAATTTCAGTAGAGATCTTTGCAGGCTAGTAGAGAGATGTGGAATGGGAAAAAACATTCCACTGACGTAAATTGAGGACATGTGCGTGTAATTCCACAGAAGACACCACAAAAAAAAGACTAACAAGCTACAAATATCCAAGACATTGAAAAGAAAAAGAAATCACCTGCGATAGCAACACCACACTGACACCTGTAAAGACTAATCATTACCCAAATCCTCCAAGAAAGAAATGCAACATTTTAGCTTAAGACAGAACTACAGAGCTGGGATTGTCAGGAAGACAGCTCCCATCAATAGGGAGAGGTGGAGAGAGTCCAAGTCATAGAGTCATTTGGTCATACAGCACAGAAACAGACTCTTCAGTTCAACTCATCTGCGCTGACCACCCATCCCAAGCTGACCAAATCCCATTTGCCAGCATTTGGTCCATATCTCTCTAAACCGTTCCTTTCATGTACTTTTAAATGCCTTTTAAATATTGTAATCGTACCAGCCTCCACCACTTCCTCTGGCAGCTCATTCCACACATGCACCACCCACTGGAAAAATTACTCCTCAGGTCCTTTTTAAATCTTTCCTATTTTACTTAAACCAATGCTTTCTCATCTTGTACTCCCTTACCCTCAGAAAAATATCTTGGCTATTCACCCTGTCCATGCTCCTCATGATGTTATAAATCTCTATAAAGTAACCCCTCAGTCTCCGATGCTGCAGGGAAAAAAGCACCAGGCAATTCAGCCTCTCCCAATGATTCAAGCCCTCCAGTCTTGCATCATCCTCGTAAATCTTTTCTGCCCCTTCTCAAGCTTAACACCATCCTTCTTATAGAAGGGCAACAACAATCATATGCAGGGAACCTCGATTATCTGAATGAGATGGGCAGGCACTATTTCATTCAGACAATTGATTACTCAGTTATTTGATTCAGTGTCTTTCCGCTGGGGCTCAGAGTTTTCTATTAAGCCTGCTCCCTATTCAGGAGACCAGCAGCAGTACGCGTGCTCTTGCCCCCAACACTGCCTCCCCCTGCCCGTCCCTGAAACCCAGTCCTTCACTGCCCCTGTCCACTCCAAACCCAGTCCATCACCGTCCCCCTGCCCACTCCGAAACCTAGCCCATCATCGTCCCCCTGCCCACTCCGGAAACCAGTCCATCACCATCCCCCTACCCACTTTGAAACCCAGTCCATCACCACCCCCTGCCCGCTCCATAACCCCATCCATCACTGCCCCCATCCATCCCCCTAACCCCATCAATCACCGCCCCCCACCCACTCCCCAATTCCATCCAACACCGCCCTCCACTGACCCACTAAACCCCATCCAATACCACCCCCCGCCCGCTCACCAAACCTTATCCAATACCACCACCCGCCCACCCACCAAACCCATCCAACACCGCCCCCTGCTGGCCCCCAAAACCCACCCAACTCCACCCCCCATCCGCCCACCGCCCCCGCTCACCCTCCATTCACTCCCAACACTGCCTCTCAAACCCCGTCCAATACTGTCCACTCACCTGCTCTCGAATCCCATCCAACAACACCCATCCACCTGCCCTCAAACCCCATCCAACACCACCAACAAGACTGCTGCTGCTGCTACTGCCTTTTGGGGGGTGAGTTTCCAAATAGCACACACACACACAACTTTTTAGAGTAACTTTTTACAGGTTCCATCTCTGTTGGACAGATTATCTGGGAAGGGGGATTTAGGGTACACCCCTGTCTAGAACTCCAGGGAAAGTGTGTGGAAAGAGAGAGTGAGAAAGGGTGTGAAGTCAGTCATTTAGAGACGGTGACTGCACTCCCATCAGTCCAGGACTGCTCTCGGGAGCACTTTTAATCACTGGAAACAAAAGACGCTATCAGTGTTGGACACACATCTTTAATGTAATGTTTCTGTTGGGACCTCGAGATCTCCTTTATATAATCCTATTTTCAGGTTGTCGGTATTCGGATAATCAAGGTTCCCCAGTATTCTAAAAGTGGCCTTACCAATGTCCTGTACAGCCACAATGCGACAGACTAACTCCTATACTCAACGTTCTAGCCAATGAAAGCAAGCATACCAAACAGCTGCTTCACCACCCTGTCTCCCTGCAATTCCACTGTCAAGAAACTGTGCACCTGCACCCCTAAATCTCTTTGTTCAGCAAAATGACCCAGAGCCCAACCATTAAGTCCTATCCTGCCTTGCCTTACCAAAATGCAACATCTCATATTTATCCAAATTAAACTCCATCTGCCACTTCTAGGCCCATTAGCCGATCTGGTCAGAGTCCCAGTGTACTCTGAGATAATCTTTTTCACTGTGCACTATACCACCTATTTTGGTGTCATCTGTAAACTTACTAACCATTCCTCCTGCAGTGACATCCAAATCATTTGTATAAATGACAAGCAACATTGGACCTAGCCCGATCCTTGTGGCATACTGCTATCATGGTCCTCCAATCTGAAAAGCAACCCTCAATCACTACCCTCTTACTTCTACCTTCAAGCCAATTTTGTATCCAATTGGCTAGCTCCTCCAGGATCCCATGTAATCTCTCCTTATGAGCCAGTCTACTTTATGGAACGTTGTCCAACACTTTGCTGAAATTCATACAGACAGCATCTAGTGCACAGCCTTCATCAATCTTCTTTGTCACCTCTTCAAAAAAAAACTCATTCAAGGTAGTGAGACACAATTTCCCACGCACAAAGCCATGTTGATTATTCCTAATCAGTCCTTGCCTTTCCAGATACATGTAAATCTATCCTTCAGAATCCCCTACAACAACTTACCCACTACTGATGTAAGGCTCACCCATCTATAGTTCCCTGACTTCACCGTACAACCTTCCTTAAATAATGGCACCACATAAGCCAACCTCTAGTCCTCATCTGATGAAACATACAAAGTTGACCTTTTATGACATGAAGAGAAAATAGAAGATGATCACTAGCTGGAAAAAAAGATTGAAACTTTGTTTCGCTGTTTATGTTGAGATCTTTCTGAATTGTCAGATGTTGTTTTGTTTGCTTGTTATCTTTATTTTTTGTAATAACCTTGTGTTCTTTTGCTAAAGACCATTAGCAACCTCTTGTGAATATGTTCAATGACTAAACACAGCAGTAATCAATGACAGAATTAAATTTATAATGGCTCAGAGTAGGGTCCATTCTAGAAAATAGCTTTTCCATTATACAACCATATAGTACAGATGAGACCTCGCAGCCCATTGAATCTGGCAAATATCCTGGTGAAGCTCCTCTGCATTCCCTCCAGTGTAATTACATCCTTCCTATGGCCCAATGAGCAGAACTGTACACAGTACTCCAGCTGTGGCCTTATCAAAGTTCTGTACAGCTCGAACATAACTCCCTGCTGTTATAATCTAAGACCATCACTGATAAAGACAAGTGTCCCATATTACTTCTTAACTACCCTTTTAACCTCTCCTGCCACCTTCAGGAATTTATAGACAAGTACCCCAAAATCTCTCTGTTCCTCTGAGCTTCCTAGTGTCTTGCCATTCATTGAGTACTCCCTTGACTTGTTCCTTCTTCCAAAGTGTATTACCTCACATTTATCAGGGATAAATTCCATCTACCATTAATCTGTCCATCTGATTGATTGTTATTATAACCATATAGGAACATAGATTACTCCAACCCCTTGGTATCACGGTAGTGCACAAACCTACCAACACACTGAAACAGCTAATGATACACCTAAAAGACCCTATACCAACAACCAACAAAAAGAATGTCATTTATAAATACATTGCAAGAACTGTAACAAGCATTACATCAGACAGACAGCAGAAAACTAGCCACCTGCAACTGTATACAGTGCTCATGAGACCACATATGGAGTATTGTAATCAGTTTTGATTTCCTTACTTCAATGAAAGATATTATTTCATTGGAGGCAGTTCAGAAAAGGTTCACTCGGATGATCCCTGCCATAGAGGGATTGTCTTATGGGCAAAGGCTAAACGAGCTGAAACTCTACTCACTGGAGTTTCGGAGAATGAGAGGCGATCTAATTTAAGTATAAAGACCCTTAAGGGGCTTGACAGTGTAAATGCTGAGAAGTTGTTTCCCCTCGTGGGAGAATCTGGGATCAGAGGCCATGGTCTCAGAATAAAGGGGCATCAATTCTAGACTGAGATGAAAAGGAACTTCTTCTCTCAGAGAGTTGAGAATTTTTAGTTCTGCTTGCCATAGAGAGCTGCAGGGGCAGAGTACTTGTGTATATTTCAAGGCTGAGATAGATAGATTCTTGATCAATTGAGGAATCAAGGGTTATGAGGAAAGGGTAGCAAACTGGAAGAAGGAATGTCCAATCAGCCATGATCCCATTGAATGGTGGACTGGGCTCAAGGGGCCGAACAGCCTGCTCCTGCTCCTATTTCTTCGGATCTTATAATTACCTTTTTTCCTGTCAGCCTCACCGCTCTATAATCATCTCGCAGTTCCAGCAACTTTGTGGCTTGAATATTTTTCCAGCTGCAAGGTGAGGAGAAAACATCGAACTCAAAGGACAGGGAAGTGTGATACCCCACACCAGAAACACTGAATCTTACATTTTTGCTTTATCAAATACAGAGAATTATTTAGAAAATCATCTGCCCCCTCTGATGGCATAGAGAGTGACACTGACATTCTGAAGGGCTCAACAGATTGAGGGCATGTGCCAGATCTGTGCTGGTAATTTACTCTCCTCAAGCGTATTTTGCTTCTTATATTAGACCTCTTTGACATGAGTAAGTCTGGACGACAAAATTAGTTCAGCAGTTATCTTTTATTTACTGGACTCTTTATTGTCAACATCAGTATTTCAATGGAAGGTTCTTTTGAGAACATGGAAAAGTCAATGCAAAGTTTCCACTCTACAAATCAACACCCCAATGTGCCTAACTCAAAGTGGAGGAGCAGTACTAGACTGGGGTGGACAAAGTTAAAAATCAGACAACACCAGGTTATAGTCCAACAGGTTTATTTGGAATCATGAGCTTTTGGAGCACTGCTCCTTACAGGTAGCTCTTAACTGGCCAGTGATATGGAAGCCACTCAGTCTTATCAAAACCTTTACATCGACCTTCACCATATCATCTGCGGTGCTTCAAAAAGGGCAGCTCAACACCACCGTCTCAAGGCGGATGTGGGTATGGCAGATTCTGGAGATTAGAGTCAAGATTAGAATGGTGCTGGAAAAGCACAGCAGGTCAGACAGCATCCGAGGAGCAGGAAAATCGATGTTTCGGGCAAAAGTGCTTCGTTAATTCCTGATGAAGGGCTTTTTCCCGAAATGTTGATTTTCCTGCTCCTCAGATGCTGCTGTGCTTTTCCAGCGCCACTCTAATCTTGACCACCTTCTCAAGGACAATTCTGGACAGGAAATAATTTGGCAGCAACACTCATGCTGTTGGAGTGCATTAAGAGAAGAATCAGACAAAAAAGATCCATTGTGCAGCCACAAAGTGCAAAAACACAGTCAGAAGATTGCCTTGAGCTCTAAAAATGTCTGTAATTTAACTAAAGTACATGCAGTCCGGAGAAAACCCATCATATTAGCCCGCTCATCATTCATAACATTTTGTTAGTTTCTGCTCCACTGTGCCTGACCCCTTTTGGGAGTGATTTATTAGTGGTGTTTGCAAATCTTATGCATCATGAAGTGAAATGGTTTCTGATACTATTAGGTCATAAAATGAAAGAGCTCCTCGATGCACACACTGCTTTTTGTTCGCAGTTCCAAATAAACTCTGAGCTGTTTTAATGCATTTCATGATGTATCAGGTAGAATGGGTTTTTTCCTCTTTAATCTTTTTTATGGAATGTGGGCAGCACTGGTGAGGCCTGCATATGTTGCCCATTTCATTCTAGTTTATTCACTGATGGGATATGGATGTCTCTGACTGGGCCAGCTTTTATTGCCCATTCCGAGTTGCCCCTGAGGAGGTGAGGGTGAGCTGCCTTCTTGACTTACTGCAGTCTACGTGCTGTGGGTTGATCCATAATGCCATTAGGAAGGAATTCCAGGATTTTGACCCAGTGACACTAAAGGAACAGCAATACTTTTCCAAGTCAGGATGGTGAGTCGATTGAAGGGGGACGTGCAGGTGATGGTGTTCCTCTGCCCTTGCCCTTCCAGATGGAAGTGGTTATGGGTTTGGAAGGTGCTGTCTGAGGAGACTTGGTGAATTTTTGCAGTGTATTTTATAGATGGTACACTGCAGCTACTCAGTATGGAGAGTATGGTGGAGAGAGTGGATGTTTATAGCTATGGTGTCAACCAAGCGGCTGCTCTGTCCTGGATAGCGTCAAGCTTCCTGAGTTGGAACTGCACCCATCCATGCAAGTGGGGAGTACTCAGTCACAGTGCTGAGTTGTTCTCTTGCTCTTGATCTGAGTGGCTTTTGAGGACATTGTGGAGGTCAGTTAAGAACCAACCACACTGCCACAACCACATGTAGGAGAGAATAGGTAAGTGTTGCATTAATGGACCAAATGCATTTTTATGACTAGCACAATGGGATTTACTTTCAATTCCAGATTTTACAAATTAAATATAATTTCCACCAGATTCTATTTGAACCCCTGTCCTCAGAGCATTAGTCAGAGCCAGTGATATTATAGAATAGAATTCCAATCGTGTAGAAAGAGACAGTTCCTGGAGAATTGAAATGTAACCTTGACCCTAACCTAACCCTAACCCTAATGCTTTTTTCATTATTTTACACAGCATTAGCAGAAAAATAAATGCAGCAATAAAATTTGTTTTCACTTCTCAACATGTCAAAAGGTTTCCTTGTTTACTTTGAAACTTCATCAGTGTTATGGAGCGACCAATTTGGACACAAAACCTGACAGATTGCACTGAGATCATTATGAGTTAATTGGAGGACAGTGATGGCCAGGACACAATGACTACGTCCTTCCCCTCAACTCACTTAAATGACAGGTGTGGGCACCCACTGGCTACCTCATGCAGCTGCTCTGAAAGTGCAAGCCTCTGACGACAGTCCTGCACTAAAATTCCAGGCTGGACGACATGCCGAAATGTTTGAGTGGGACACCAAGCAGCTTAGATACAGGACAGATTTACAGCAGGTAATGACAGTGTGTGGAGGTGAGACTGAATGTATCATTTGCAGCTCAAAAGTAAAGCTAAATGTCTATTACTATTCTCGTTCTCCCTGCTAATGTGAAGGATGTTGTGAAACTTGAAAGGGTTCAGAAAAGATTGACAAAGATGTTGCCAAGGTCAGAAGGTTTGAGCTACAGGGAGAGGCTGAATAGGCTGGAGCTGTTTTCCCTGGAGTGTCGGACGCTAATAGAGATTTATAAAATCATGAGGGGCCTAGGTAGGGTGAAGAGACAAGGTCTTTTCCCTGGGTTGGAGGAGTTCAGAACTGGAAGGCACAGGTTTAAGATGAGAGGGGAAGAGTTTAAAAGGAACTTAAGGGACATATTTTTCATGCAGAGGGTGGTGTGTGCATGGAATGAGCTGCCAAAAGAAGTAGTGGAGGCTGGTACAATTACAACATTTAAAGGCATCTAGATGGGTACATGAATAGGAAGGGTTTAGAGGGATATGGGCCAACCGCTGGCAAACGGGACTAGATTAATTTAGGATACTGGTCAGCCTGGACAAGTGGGATTGAAGAATCTGTTTCCATGCTGGACATCTCCATGACTCTATTATGCCACTAAATTAAAACCTGTAGGAAAGAAACCTTGTATTGGTTTTTACTGTTGTACATCACATTAGTAAAAAGGTACACTCACCATCATCTTACTAGTCAGTGGGACTGCTCTCTCGTTAGAGAGGGAGATGACTGGTGGTGAAATTAACCTGAGGGTGACCATGCCTCAGAGAAGGGGACAAGTTGAGAAAGACAATCCTTCAAGGGAACTTCAGCCAGTGCAGGAATGGAATCCAAACCGTTGGTATAATTCAACATCATTCATCCAACAGACTCAGCTAACTGAGCCTCTAACACCCCATTGCTTCAAACCACAGTGCAGAGCTAAACTGTCATATTCATATACAAAGTGTAAAATTGAGGAACTTAATTTCAATGCATTTGGAAAAATCACTTAAATAAATGAAGAGTCAGCATGGATTGTGGCATGACCATATTTTCGTGACGGGTCTTAAAATCACAGCATTTGTTTGGAGATTGTTCAACATTTCAGAATGAGACCACTGCACTCACCAGTTAAATGGAGAACATCTCTGTCTACATTGTCAGCAATATGTGCACATACTGCCACCTTGTGGTTCACAAAAAATGTTGCAGCTGAAATCTTCAGTTCCCCTATTCATTCATGACATGCAGGTAGTCACTGGCTGAGTCAGCGTTTGTCACCTCTCCCTGACTGCTCTAGAGAAGAGTTTAGGAACACCCACAGTGCTGTTAGCAAAGGGGATTTGGGTGCTATTGGTGTGTGACAGTTTACGCAGGGAGAGTACGTTTCGTGGTCAACAGGCACTTTCGAATGCATGATGTATATCTGTAGTAATGGAGAGTGATGGTAAAGGTTCCATCATTCCTTCCATTTCATGAATGACCAGGAAAGAATCTTGCTCTTGCTATAGACCATGAGGCTACATTGGAAGTATTTGCAAATTGATACTCAACCTATTTGGTGCTCTTGTCTGTCTATCAAATTGTCTGTCAAATTACAAGTCTTTGATGATGTACAGCACAGAATCAAACCCTCGGTTCAACTCGTCTATGACAACTAGATATCCTAAATTAATCTAGTCCTATTTGCTAGCATTTGGCCCATCTCGCTCTAAACCCTTCCTATTCATATACCCATCCAGAGAGGAACTGAACCTGGAACTTCCAGCTCAGTGACAGGGTCACTTCCTATTGCACCACAAAACCTCCGTAGTTCTGCTGGTTAGACGAACAGAGAAAAAAAAAACTGCATTTCCATTGTGCTTTTGATGAACATAGAGAGGTGATGGCCGAGTGGAATTAATGCTGGACGGTTAATCCAGAAAACAAGAAAATGTTCTGGGGACCTGGGTTTGAACCCTGCCATATTAGATGGTGAAATTTGAATTCAATTTAAAAACTTAAGCGTCAAATGATGGCCATGAATCCATTGACAATTGTCAGGAAAATCCCATCTGTTTCACTGAGGTCCTTTAGGGAAGGAAACTGCCATCTTTACCTAGTCTGGCCTACATGTGACTCCAGACCCACAGCAATGTGGTTGACTATTAACTGCCCTCTGGGCAATTAGGAATGGGCAATAAATGCTGGCCGAGACATCCTATGGATGAATTAGAAAAATTCTCAAGATGCAAATGAAGCACTGTTTGAAGTATTTTACCATCCCAATTATTGGTACTGTTGTTATCAAATCTTCATTTTTAATATTTTTGTATCAGGTTGGACTTAAAATTGAAGGATTGTGGAAAATTGGATTTATTTCAATTTTTGAGTTTAACTGGCCTTTTCTTTGTAAAGGTCACAAGGACTTTTGAACTCATTTTTAACACAGCATTTCTTGGAAACCTGTTCTGAGGAAGGGTCACTGAACGTGGAACATTATCTCTGATTTCTCCCCACAGATGCTGCCAGACCTGCTGAGCTTTTCCAGCAATTTCTGCTTTTGTTTCTGATTTACAGCATGTGCGGTTCTTTTGATTTTTATTTCTTGGAAACCATTTGGTTTCAGTTAATTTCTGGACTTGCTTGCTGGAGATCACCTTTGCTGTTTTTGAAAATACTCCTCATTGCTAGTCCATTATAGTCCCTGGAGCACATTCCTGTTGCCCCAAGAATTGTTTCAAAGAGTTTGCCTTGTTATTTCCTGAACGATTGAATCTGCAACAATCCCAGAGACCCCTACATTGTCTAGTGACCTGTCTACATGTGCAAGAGCACCAATCTGATAACATCAATCTGGTAACATCAGACCATTATACGCCTCATGTTGTTGCCTTCAAGAACTGACAGTTATTGGACAAAATTACCTTTACTTTCAAAATGGATCTTTGCAGAGGATTCCATTTGCTCGTGTTTGTGTATGCCTGCAAGCGTAAATCATTTGAATTTGAAGAACATTAAAATATAGGAGCAGGAGTAGGCCATCTGTCCCAGCAAGCCTGCTCCCCCATTCAGTAAGCTCATGGTTGATCTTTATGTAGATTCAGCTCCAATTACCAAAGACCCATCGCATCCCGGTAATGCTCTCCTCATAACCTCTTCCGTCAGACTGAAGGAACAGAAACCTGAAAACACATACCAGCAGGTTCAGGAACGGCCTCTTTTTGGCCACGATTAGACCGATGAATGGACTCTCGAACTTCAAATAATGCTGACCTTGCTAACATTGATTTCTCTTGTACGCACTGTGCAATGTAACCTGTACACCTCTGTCTAAATGTTTTTGCTCTGTACATGCTTGCTCACTGTGATCTACCTGTACTGGTCATAAACAAAACTTTTCAATGTACTTCAGTACACATGAAAATCAATCAATCAATCTGGATGTAAATGATCCATGGCACTATTTTGATGAAGTGTAAAGGAGACCTCCCCGGTGTCCTTGTCAATCATTCTCCTGCAATTAACACATCATCTGGTCGTTATCGACTTGCTCTGGGTCACAATGCTGCTCACAATTGCTGTGTGGAAATTGGTTGCTGCATCTTCTACATTCCAACAAGGACAGCTGACAGTGATCGGGGTGGGGGTTGTGACGGGGAGAATGAGAGGAAATGTACAATCAGATTGCGGGGAATTAATTAGGAAAGTGTGTGGCAAGTAATCAGGGGAGAGAGGGAAGGGGAAGTGACGATGAAGGGAGAGGGGATACATTGGAATCAATACTGAAAGAACCTCGGATGCTGTACATTAGAAACAGAACCAAATACTACTGGAAAAGCTCAGCAGCTCTGGCAGTAACTGCAGAGAGAAGTCAGAATTAACCTTTTGGGTCCCGTGACCCTTCCACAGAACCTGGACCTGAAAAGTTGATGCGATTTCTCTATACAGATACTGCCAGACCTGCTGAGCTTTTCCAGCAAATTCTGCTTTTGTACATTGGAATGAATCTGGCTGTTATCTTGGCCATGGGGCCATGGGTCCCACAGAGATGCTTTGTTAGCTTCATTATTCTACTTTCTTTAGCAGTTTTTGCTTTGTAGCAAAATTTTGACGTCAGTAAAATAACCAATAAGAATTGCTCAGAAAGTCGCTTGGGAATAAATAAGAATAATTAAAGTAAGCCAAGGTTTTGCGTTTATTCCGCCATTACACAGGACACTGTTTGAGTCAACATAGTTTGTATTTCAAACCACGCATAAATTAATATCCTGAATTAACGTTGAAATATTGACACGATGGAACCTAAACAGACTTGAACAATTCCAAACATTATTAAGATTTAGAATTAGTGGCGAATTGACTGTGTTCATTGCTGACCTCCAGGGATAGGTGCTCACAACGATTCACATGTCTCCATAGCATAGATTTCCCCTTCCTGGACATCAACTTAATTCGGAGATAAAATCAAGGGCTCTCTAAGTGCCCAGCAGTAGTGATGACATCCCAGTTAGCAGCCAGTCAGAGTGAAGCACGCTTACAGGCAGCAGACCAGGAAATAAAGTGAATTGATTATTTGTCACTTGTCATTCAATGTGATGGAGACTGTGATGAATGGATAGGAAACTTAGGCTTCACATCAAAGCTGAAAGACATGGCTCTGGGATTTAGAAGTACGTAAACTACACAAACATTCCAAATATAGTGATCCTCTATTTTTGATGCTGCGGCTTATGCTCTTGAGGTTTAGATACAATCTCAAGCCAGACTTCTTAGAATCTTTATTTATTATTACACTAGACAAGATGATAAAGCTATGTCATCAGAGCTGTGATGTGGAGATGCTGGTGTCGGACTGGGGTGGACAAGGTCAAAAGTGACATGACACCAGGTTATAGTCCAATAGGTTTATTTGAAATCACCAGCTTTCAGAGCGCTGCGCCTTCATCACCTTTTCCCATTCACTTTCCTGCCCTTTCTCCATAAGCCTTGATTCCCCGACTGATCAAGAATCTCTCTATCCCAGCCTTAAATATACATAAGGACTCTGCCCCCGCAGCTCTCTGTGGTGAGGTGTTGCAAAGACTCACAACCCCTTGAGAGAAGAAATTCCTCCTCCTCTCAGTCTTAAATTTGTGCCTCTTTATTTTGAGGCTAAGCTCCCATGAAGGAAAACATCTTCTCAGCATTAGCCCTGTCACACCCTTTAAGAGTCCCATATTTCTCAATTAGAACTCACCTCATTCTTCTAAACTGCACTGAGTAAAGTCCCAAACTGTTTCGCCTTTAATATGGCAGATGATCTTAGGATATTGTAGGGTCTAAGGAGGCATGTAGGAGAAAGTGAGGACTGCAGATGCTGGAGATCAGAGCTTAAAAATGTGTTGCTGGAAAAGTGCAGCAGGTCAGGCAGCATCCAAGGAGCAGGAGAATCGATGTTTCGGGCATAAGCCTTCCTGAAGAAGGGCTTATGCCCGAAACGTCAATTCTCCTGCTCCTTCGATGCTGCCTGACCTGCTGCGCTTTTCCAGCAACACATTTTTAAGCTCTAAGGAGGCATGTGACAAGCAAAGGAGAAAGTCAGGACTGTAGGTGCCGGAAAGTCAGAGTTGAAAAGCGTGGCACCGGAAAAAGCAGAGCATGCAGCATTGGGGGAGCAGGAGAGTCAGCATTTCGAGCATAAGCCTTTCATCAGGAATGTGACAAGCAAACACAAACAGTAAGGCAGACAGCTAATACCAAGTCAATGCTGTGGAGAAACAAAGCTTCACAGGTACAAGTAGTGTCTATTTTATTCAAAAAGTACCACTTCTGTAAAACTATAGGTCACTTCCAGAAGATGTGCAGACATAGTTACAGAACAGAATACTATCAAGAGATACTCACAGATTTTAACATGATAGTACCTTGGCATCAGTAAAGATAACCAAATGTATTCCTAATCAAAATTGGACATTCTACCAACTCAGATTTGACAAAACCTGTTATGTCAATGAACATTTTGTTACTTTTATAGTTAACGCAGCGCCAAGTATCTTTGTCTTTTTGCTTGGAATACCATGAATGATGAAATAGAAATTACAGATTACAGAGACTAAATTGCATGGTCCTGATGAAACAATGCTCAATAAGTGGTGAAGGCTAGTACAATTGCAACATTTAAAAGCTATCTGAATGGGTATATGAATAGGAAGGGTTTGGAGGGATGTGGGCCGGGTGCTGGCAGGTGGGACTAGATTGGGTTGGGATACTGGTTGGCATGGACAGGTTGGACCGAAGGGTCTGTTTCCATGCTGTACATCTCTATGACTCTATGACTCTAATAAAAGTATGTCTAATGCATTGTGCAACACAAAGGGTGTAAGAAAGAAGAGATTACAAATGTCATTTATAATCAAGAAACTTCACCGTTGAACAACGATGCATGTTTTGTCCTTAACATTTTTCTTAAAATGGTCAAAGTGGAACAACACAGAAGTAAATGTTCCTCTGAGAAGAGGTAAAATAAATTTTTCACATTATTAGGGAAATTTAATGCAAAATATAACGTAAAGTAGGAAATTAAACTATTGTGTCTCTACACATACAGGAAAATTCCACTTCCCTTCTCAAAACAAGAGCAGAAGCAACTTGAGGAGGTGATCAACATTGGTATCATTTAACTGATGACCAAACCAACCACATGGTAATTGGGAATGGCTATTGTAACAATCCCAACCAGCCATTCAGAATATATTCTGAATAGGGATCACTGGATCTGAAATGTTAATGCAACTTTATCTCCACAGATGCTGTCTGACTTGCTGAGCCTTTTTCAGCAATTTCTGATTTTGCTTCCGAATAGGTGTAGTAAGGTAGCAGGATCCCACAACCAGTTGGTCCTTAGTAGCCTCAATTGTGGCATAGGAAACCCAACAAGTCTGCTAACCATTACATTCCCAAAAGAGAATGAGAGAACTGGTAAATCCCATCTCATTATCTTAATAGGGGATGTGCTTATTTTGATCGACACGTACGTAACTCACTTCGTTGAACCATAAGAAACTTTCAGAGTACTCTCTCTTTCATTTCTCTCACTTCTGTACTCCTTGCTCTTTTATATTTTCTTCATGCATAACACTTTCACCCTTTGACTTGTTTTTGGAATGAGTTTATCTCCAGCAGAGTGGTTTACCTGATATGGCAATGGTCATATTAACTCATAACATAAGAAGCAGGATGTTAATATCATGGTATTGACAAATCCAAAAGACATTTATCATAGCTAACTATGATGGACAAACATTTCATCCCTCAAGTACATAGTGTCTGGACTAACATTAAGCTATTATATTATAGTGGAAGGACATGTATCCAGTAGAGTGTCATGCTTCAAGCAGTCTGAGATAAAATGGAGACTGAGATCTTTATGCTGTCAGGCCACATGCTATGCTGCAATGACAATATCATGAGCATATCGCTAAAAGATACATTAAAATACTACTAGCCATGAGATCTAAAACAATAGATTACACTTCCACTTTTTCTTATTTTCTTTGTCTATCCTTCCAGATGAACATCTCTTTTCTGTTTGCCTTGCAGACAAGATAGAGATAAGGTACAGTATTTGAACAGTGTTGAGCTGTGATTTATAGTCTGCTGATTTAGGATTTGCACAGAAACTTGCAAAGAAAGATGAGCAGATACCTGGACAGATACTAAACCAGAAGCTGCTGGAAACATTCAGCAGGTCTGGCAGCATCTGTGGAGAGAAAGCAAATTATCGTTTCAGGCCCAGTGACCCTTCTTCAGAACCAAGAAGGGATTGAAGATGGAGTTAAGATCTGAGGCCAAATTTTAGGGAGCCTTGATTCTCCCTATGCAGGTGGTAACTCATGAGACAGTGGGGGAAGGTTTCCATCCTAGACCATCCTTTTACTTGACAGCATGAGCATAGGAAAACAAAATGAGTAAGCTTTGATCAACATTGCATTGTCCACTCGCAAAGACGCTGGCTGGGAAATTTTAACTTTTAGCCATGTAATAATTTGAATTGCCACAAGAAATACTGCAGCTTATCGAAATTAGATTGTGTTACAGCAGTTACATTTTGTTACAGCAGTCTTTTAGTAACCACAAGTTTCACAAGCTGTTGTGAAGGATTTAATATTTACACAAACAAAAGTCTGAAAAGACAAACCCAACTTGTTCTGAGGTACCAGCAATTTGAGTAACTGGATTTAGTTTGCTTTGTTCTCACTATCACAAAGTGGCAATACTCAAATAGCAGCAGCAGTTTGCATCTTTAATGAAATATAATGCCCCAAGGCTCTTGGTGGGAATGTCAGGAAAGAAGATTTGACACAGAGCTACATAAAGAGATATTAGCTTAGGTGAGCAACCGGTTGGTCAAAGAGGCAGATTCTAAACAGCTTTTTATTGGAGGAGCAGATGTTTAGAGGATGAGTTGCAGCATTTAGAATCCCTACAGTGCGGAAGCAGGCTATTCGGCCCATTGAGTCTACACCGACCCTCCGAAGAGCATCCCACTCACACACACCCCCTCATCCCGTCCTATCCCTGTAATCCTGCATTTCACGTGGCCAATCGACCTAATCTGCATGTCTTTGGACCGTGGGAGGAAACTAGATCAACTGGAGGAAACCAAAGTGATACAGGAGGATTTGCAACTCCCACGTAGTCAGTTGCCCATGGGTGGAATCAAATCTGGGACCCTAGTGCTATGAAACATTGGTGCTGACCACTGAGTCACCATGTCCCCCATAAATGTAGGACCTGGGTAACTGAAAGTACAGTCACTACTGGTTGAGTAATATTGTATATGGGCAAGAAGATTAAATCAACACAGAGATCTCATAGACCTGTAAGGCTGGGTCAAGGTCTAGGAGGAATTGAAACCACAACTGAGAATTACAAAACTGACAGAGCAAGAATCGCTGTAGTTTATCGCACACAAGGGTGATGAATGATCGCGACTTTGTGTGAAGTCAGGTACAGATAATGGAATTTTAGGTGAGCTGAGGTTCACAGACATGCCGAGCTGTTAGCTCAGTTGCCTGGATAGCTGTTTTGTGAGTCAGAGTGTTGCCAACAGTACAGGCTCAATTCCTGAAAGTTTCTCAGGTGAAATTGTAAGCCCTCCCTTCTCTATCTTGCCTGGGGTGTGGTAGCCCTCAATTTAAACTCACCACCAGTCACATGTCACTATCACATAGGAATGGGACTGTGGCAATCTTTTCTTTGACTTTAAGCTGTCAACTTGGAATGTGTAACTGTTTCCCTGACTTCTCCTGATACTTGCATGACTTACCAGATGCTTTATTCCACTGGGCCTTCTTGTCACAAACATGCATGTACTCTGGATTTTTCCCATTTATCCGATGATCTAAGAAACACAGCATAGTTTGACCAATTACTTCTCTACATGCTTCTGAAGTAGATACCATCAATTAAAGAAGCCCATTTTAACTAGCCAGCAGAGACAACCTAACTGCTTTAGCTGACAAAGGAAAAATGGAACAAGTGTCAAACAAGTATAATGAATACTGATAACCTACAGGCACACTGGGCAGCCTCGCAAAAAAATTGCTTAGCAGGATCAGAGCAAGTAAGTTAAATTGAATGCGGGCTCCAATTATATAATCTTAGCTTTTCTTATTTAAGAACATTCAGGGATCTAATTTGACAGAATGAGGTAACAGCAATTCAGTCACTGTCAGGCTCTCTGTCAAAAGTCAAAACGAAAAATTCAAATTACATTGAAGCGAGAAATCATAATGGACAGTCTAGTTTATGATATTTCATGCAGTATGCACTTATCCAGGCAATTTCTTTTTATTTGGAGCCATTTTTCAAATGTCAGTAATTTTATACCAACATGGGTGCCAATCAGAAAATAGCAGACAATTTATTATTTTTTATTAGGTAAGTGTTTGGTTGATGGTGTGTTTAACATCATTTGGAACTAAGTCCCAGTTTGGTCAACTGTGCAGTTGAAGTGGAGGAGGTGCTGGAAAGGAATGATGAGGTGAATAGTAGTCTAATAATCATGTGACTGGACCAATGTCTTCAACTCAACTTGTTACAGCCATGGTGGAAAGTGGTCAGTTCTAAAAACTAATTTAAACGTCCATCAATTAATTGCAAAGACCACACAACAAGATTTTATGTCTTAACGGGGAATTGGAAAAAGGAAAAAAAATCAAGCGTTATTAATTTTGCATCATATCCTGTAAGCACTAGCTTTTGGAGCTCTGCTCTTTTTTCAGGTGGATGTCCACAATCACCTGATGAAGGAGCAGCGCTCTGAAAGCTAGTGCTTCCAAATAAAGCTGTTGGACTATAACCTGGTGTTGTGTGATTATTAACTGTGTACACCCCAGTCCAACACCAGCACCTCCAAATTATATCCTGCAAGCACTTACATTTTAAGGCAGAATGTGTGACGTAAGATTTCCTGTTTGATTTTGAATTTTAACTGACAGGTTATTTTCACAGTATGCTTAAGTTAGCACTACTGCTTCACAGCACCAGGGACCCAGGTTCAATTCCAGCCTCAGACGACTGTCTGTGTGGAATTTGCACATTCTCCCTGTGTCTGCGTGAGTTTCCTCTGGGTGCTCTGGTTTCCTCTCACAGTCCAAAGAGATGTAGATTAGGTGAATTGGCCATGCTAAATTGCCCATAGTGATAGGTACATTAGTCAGAGGAAAACACGTCTGGGTGGGTTACTCTTTGGAAGGTCGGTGTAGATTTGTTGGGTGGAAGGGCTTGTTTCCAGACTGTAGGGAATCTAATGTAAATAAAAACCTGTTGTCACAAGATGTTATTACACATCTCTGAAGCATGTGGGACTTGAGTCTGGGTCTCTTGGTCCAGGGATAGGGAAACTACCACTGCACCACGAGAGGTTTGCTGCTTTTTTATTTTCTTGCGTCGCCATTCAGAACACCTGGAATCTAATCAATGTGTGTTTTAGCTCACAAGGATTTACTGTGTTTTTTTTTCAATTTTCCAAAGTGGAAGTGTGGGGGAGGGGGTGGTAGGGCCTTGACGTTTGTCCCACTAGCTAGGTAAATCTGGCTAGGTAAATCCTCCAATCCTAGTTAAGAACCTCATGAATTTGGATTAACCTAGGCTGAGCATGGTCCTCACTCACAATCTTCACATCTTTGATTCCCAATGGCCCCCTGCCCCTTGACGTGGTCTTGGCAGCTCCACCATCTGGTAGAAATACACCATTGAGTCATAGAGTCATAGAGATATGCAGAATGGAAACAGACCCTTCAGTCCAACTTGTCCATGCTGACCAGATATCACAAAAAATCTCACCCCATTTGTCAGCATTTAGCCCATAACCCAACAAGAAAAAGCTTCTTCTGTCTCACAATCCATTACTGAAACCATGTGATACCCATGGCCTTTTCTTAGATAGAAATGCAAATTTATTATCCCTTATTTTAAACTTATCCATTGATCTATTAAGTATATTCCTTTATTTGTTTATCACATTCATTATACTTGTTTGACACTTGTTCCATTTTTCCTTAAATCTCTCTATTATCTGAGAAATTACCCAAATAATTTAAACCTCCCTGGTTTGCTCTAACTTTAGAACTTATCCTAAGATTGAGGGCTGTTGTTGGAGGGCTTTATAACCCTGGAATAATATTGTGACAATGTCAAGAGGAGCTAAAACTAACCTCCCTCTTCGAGAGGTATTCAGGCAGCTCACTACGGTCATATGTCGAAATAGCATTCTCCACCATCCCAACAATACAACGGGATTTCTCCTTTGATCTACAATTCCAGGCCTATCTGATACATTTATCCAAAGCAACCTTTCATAATCTGTGCAACACTTAACATTAAAATTTAAAAATAACAAGTAATCCCATCCAATATGCAATTGCAACAAAATTCTACCAACCCATTTGAAGATTGCAATTCAGATTAAATTAGACTATTAGCACTTTGTTGACCTGAAAGCATTGCAAAAATTCAATTGTTTCAACTCATGTCCTTTAGAGGGGGTAACCTGATATATATTCAAGGAGGGATTTCCCTTGAAAAGCATGCTTCAGACAATTAAAAGTAGATGAGTTGAAGTCCATTTCAAAAGCTTTTTTTCTAAGCCAGCAGCAAAAATTAATGCTAAGACACACTTTTGGATTTGCTATTTTCTGGTAAAACACAAGAAATTATTCACAGATAGTGAAGTGAATAAAGAAACAACAACTGTGGCACTGAAGCGTTCCTCGAAGACTTTAAGAAAAAAGCAAACATAATAGCAGCAATCAAACCCTGTCACTTGGTCCTTCCACAATAGCAAGACGAGTGGAATCTTTGTCCAATGTGTAAGGATTTAATGAGATCAGCCACCTGGACATCATAGAATATGAGTTCTCTGATTGTTGCTGTTAATCTGGCCCAATCAGGGAGCCCTGGCCGACAGATAAAAAGGGGAGTGTCAGAGATACTGCCACTCTGGTAGCTGACTCTGAAGAGGCAGACCTGAAGTCAAGGACTGGTCGTGTGTAAATAAAGGGTGACTTGGTGATGGGACACTGGCCTCTGTGCAGTTATTTCTGTCATGATGAAAGTACTTCTGTCATGATGGGTGGCACGGTGGCACAGTGGTTAGCACTGCTGCCTCAGTGCCAGAGACCCGGGTTCAATTCCAGCCTCAGGCAACGGTCTGTGTGGAGTTTGCACATTCTCCCCGTGTCTGTGTGGGTTTCCACCAGATGCTCCGGTTTCCTCCCACAGTCCAAAAATGTGCAAGTTAGGTGAATTGGCCATGCTAAATTGCCTGTAGTGTTAGGTGAAGGGGTAAATGTAGGGGAATGGGTCTGGGTGGGCTGATCTTCGGAGGGTCGGTGTGCACTTGTGGGGCCGAAGGGCCTGTTTCCACACTGTAAGTAATCTAATCTAAAGCATGATCCTGAAGAGGTCAAGATTAGAGTGGTGCTGGAAAAGCACAGCAGGTCAGGCAGCATCTGAGGAGCAGGAAAATCAATGTTTTGGGCAAAAGCCCTTCATCAGGACTGAGGGCAGGGTGGCTCAGTGGTTAGTACTGTGGCCTCACAGCACCAGGGATCCAGGTTCAATTCCAGACTCAGGCAACTGTCTGTGTGGAGTTTGCACATTCTCCCCATGTCTGCATGGGTTTCCTCTGGGTGCTCCGGTTTCTTCCCACAGTCCAAAGATGTGCAGATTAGGTAAGATGGCCATGATAAATTGCTGATAGTGCTCAGGAATGTGTAGGTTAGGTGCATTAGTCAGAGGTAAAAGTAGAGTAACAGGGTAAGGGAATGGGTTTGGGTGGGATACTCTTCGCAGGGTCAATGTGGACTCATTGGGTCGAAGGGCCTGTTTCCACACTGTAGGGATTCTATCAGTCCTCAAAAGCAGAGATGGACATGATGGATGCAACTACCTCAATGCCTTTGCCACTGGAAGAAGAGTTTTATTGAGGTTCTCCTGGCACAAGAGGCGGGTTCCCATGTGTTACACACTACCTATATTGGACGTCAAGTTGGAGGAATCTGACTCGGTGTTAAAATGCCCCAGGAGGCTCTCCAAGAGAAAGTACCAGGCTATGTGGATTTGGTGATTGTAATGAGGTCAGACAGCTAGACCTCATAGAGTTAAGCTGTTAATCTGGTCTAATCAGGGAGCCCTGGCCAACATAAAAATGGAGATTCTCATATAGCTGACTCAGAAATAGGCAGCATTCAAGTCAAGACCATTTACGTGCAGAACATAGAACATTAAGCGCAGTACAGGCCCTTTGGCCCTCAATATTGCGCTACCCTGTGAAACCAATCTCAAGCCCATCTAATTTACACTATTCCATTATCATCCATATGTTTATCCAATGACCATTTTAATTCTCTTAATGTTGGTGAGTCCACTACTGTTGCAGGCAGAGCATTCCACGCCTTTATTACTCTCTGAATAAAGAACCTACCTCTGACATATGTCCTATATCTATCACCCCTCAATTTGAAGTTATGTCCCCTCATGTTAGCCATCACCATCTGAGGAAAAAGGCTGTCACTGTCCATCCTATCTAATCCTCTGATCTTGTATGCCTCTATTAAGTCACCTCTTAACCTTCTTCTCTCTAATGAAAACAATCTCAAGTCCCTCAACCTTTCCTCATAAGACCTTCCCTCCATGCCAGTCAACATCCTGGTAAATGTCCTCTGAACTCTTTCTAATGTTTTTACATCCTTTCTATAATGTGGCAACCAAAACTGGATGTAATACATAAGTGGGGCCGCACCAGAGTTTTGTACAGCTGCAGCATGACCTCATGCCTCTGAATCTCAATCTCTCTATGAATAAAAGCTAACACACCGTACACCTTCTTAACGACCCTACCAATCTGGGTGGCTTTCAAGGATCTGTGCACATGGACACCAAGATCTCTCTGCTCACCCACACTACTAAGAATCTTACCATTAGCCCAATACTCCATATTCCTTTAACTCCTTCCAAAGTGAATCACCTCACACTTTTCCACATTAAACTCTATTTGCCACTTCTCAACCGAGCTCTGCAGCTTATCTGTGTCCCTCTGTGACATGCAACATCCTTCCACGCTGTCCACAACTCCACCAACTTTAGTGTCATCCGCAAATTTACTAACCCATCCTTGTACACCCTCATCCAGGTCATTGAAAAAAATGACAAACAGCGTTGGCTCCAAAACAGATCCTTACGGTAGACCGATGGTAACTGAACTCCAGGATGAACATTTCCCATCAATCACTGCCTTCTGTCTTCTTACAGTTAGCCAATTTTTGTAAATAAAGGGTGACATGGTGACAGGATATCAGCCTCTGTGGATCTATTTCAAAAATGTCTTTGAATAATTACAGCAGGAACTGAAGGACTGTGAATGCTTCTCATTGCAGTTTAATGACAGATACAGTCCAGCTGACTGTTTTGGTGTGCATGGTTTTTAAGGACTGAAGGATTGCTGCACCCCTTTTTCCCCTTAAAGACAATTCCCTTAATTCAGAATTTATATACTTCAGAAAAACATTTCAGTCAAGAAACTGGTTTCCATCGTAGCTGGTGGTGCATTAGCCATGGTTGGAGAAAATGCAGGTTTTGTTACATTTCGCAGGAATGCTCATAATTTCCCCTCTTTTATTAAAATAAAACTAAATAAGCTATCTACATAAACACAATTTCATGATTTAAAAACCCATGACAAACAAAAATCCAACTTACTTCTGACAATCACTTTAGAATTAATCATGATCCAGGGAACATTTCTGTCTGCATCGTATCTACAGATTGACTTAACTGTTTCTTTCCAGTTCCAGTCTTGTGAGCTATGAAGCCTTTTCTTTTGACTCACACAAGTGAGATCTTAGATTTTCTCAGCTTTAAATAAGCAATGCAGTCAATCCCTTTCATTTACTTCAGGAAGTGGAGTTGAGGGCACACCTCTGTCTGTATCAATGGTGCTGAGGTGGAGGGGGTCAAGAGCTTCAAGTTCCTCAGAGTAAATATCACCAACAATATTTGTTCCATCTACATCAATGCTACAGTCAAGAGAACACATCAATGCCTCTACTTCCTCAGAAGGTATCTAACATTCGGCATGTCCACAATGGTTCTTAACAATCTTTATAGGCGCAGCATAGAAAGCATCCTATCCAGGTGCATCACAGCTTGGTATGGCAACTGCTCTGCCCAAGATTTCAAGAAATTACCGAGTTGTGACTACATCCCAGTCCATCATGAATAGACAATAGACAATAGACAATAGAGAATAGGTGCAGGAGTAGGCCATTCTACCCTTCGAGCCAGCACCACCATTCATTATGATCATGGCTGATCATCCTCAAACAGTATCCTGTTCCTGCCTTATCCCCATAACCCTTGATTCCACTATCCTTAAGAGCTCTATCCAACTCTTCCTTGAAAGTATCCAGAGACTTGGCCTCTACAGCCTTCTGGGGCAGAGCATTCCACACACTCACCACTCTCTGGGTGAAGAAGTTTCTCCTCAACTCTGTTCTAAGTGGACTACCCCTTATTTTTAAACTGTGTCCTCTAATTCTGGACTCACCCATCAGCGGAAACACGCTTCCTGCCTCCAGAGTGTTCAATCCTTTAATAATCTTATACGACTCAATCAGATCCCCTCTCAGCCTTCAAAACTCAAGCGTATACAAGCCCAGACGCTCCAATCTTTCAGCATAAGATAGTACCACCATTCCAGAATTGACCTCGTGAACCTACGCTGCACTCCCTCAATAGCCAGAATGTCTTTCCTTAAATTTGGAGACTAAAACTGCGCACAATACTCCAGGTATGGTCTCACCAGGGCCCTGTACAGCTGCAGAAGGACCTCTTTGCTTCTACACTCAATTCCACTTGTTATCAAGGCCAGCATGCTATTAGTTTTCTTCACTGCCTGCTGTACCTGCATGCTTGCTTTCATTGACTGATGTTGAAACTTTATTGCTGGAACAGCACAGCAGGTCAGGCAGCATCCAGGGAACAGGAGATTCGACGTTTCGGGCACAGGCCCTTCTTCAGGAATGAGCAGAGAGTGTTCAGCAGGAGAAGATAAAAGGTAGGGAGGAGGGACTTGGAGGAGGGGCGTTGGAAATGTGATAGGTGGAAAGAGGTCAAGGTGAGGGTGATAGGTCGGAGTAGGATGGAGGCGGAGAGGTCAAGAAGAAGACTGCAGGTCAGGAAGGCGGTGCCTGGCTGGAGGGATTCGGCTGAGACAAGGTGGGGGGAGGGGGGATGAAGAAACTGGTGAAGTCCAAGTTCATCCCCTGTGGTTGGAGGGTTCCCAGTCGGAAGATAAGACGCTCCTCCTCCGACCGTCGCGTTGTTGTGGTTTGGCGGTGGATGAGTCCAATGACCTGCATATCCTCGGTGGAGTGGGAGGGGGAGTTGAAATGCTGTGCTACAGGGTGGTTGGGTTGGTTCGTCCGGGTGGCCCAGAGGTGCTCTCTGAATCGCTCCGCAAGTAGGCGGCCTGTCTCCCCAATATAGAGGAGGCCACACGGCTGCAGCGGATGCAGTAGATGATCTACTGCATCCGCTGCAGCCGGTGTGGCCTCCTCTATATTGGGGAGACAGGCCGCCTACTTGTGGAGCGATTCAGAGAGCACCTCTGGGCCACCCGGACGAACCAACCCAACCACCCTGTAGCACAGCATTTCAACTCCCCCTCCCACTCCACCGAGGATATGCAGGTCATTGGACTCATCCACCGCCAAACCACAACAACGCGACGGTCGGAGGAGGAGCGTCTTATCTTCCGACTGAGAACCCTCCAACCACAGGGGATGAACTTGGACTTCACCAGTTTCTTCATCCCCCCTCCCCCCACCTTGTCTCAGCCGAATCCCTCCAGCCAGGCACCGCCTTCCTGACCTGCAGTCTTCTTCTTGATCTCTCCGCCTCCATCCTACTCCGACCTATCACCCTCACCTTGACCTCTTTCCACCTATCACATTTCCAACGCCCCTCCTCCAAGTCCCTCCTCCCTACCTTTTATCTTCTCCTGCTGAACACTCTCTGCTCATTCCTGAAGAAGGGCCTGTGTCCGAAACGTCGAATCTCCTGTTCCCTGGATGCTGCCTGACCTGCTGTGCTGTTCCAGCAATAAAGTTTCAACTTTGATCTCCAGCATCTGCAGACCTCACTTTTTCCCTTCATTGACTGATGTACAAGAACACCTAGATCTCGTTGTACTGCCCCTTTACCTAACTTGATTCCATGTAGGTAGTAACCTGCCTTCCTATTCTTGCCACCAAAGTGGATAATCACACATTTATCCACATTAAACTGCATCTGCCATGCATCCGTCCACTCACCTAGCCTGTCCAAGTCACCCTGTATTCTCCTAACATCCTCTTCACATTTCACCCTGCCACCCAGCTTTGTGTCATCAGCAAATTTGCTAATATTACTTTTAATACCTTCATCTATATCATTAATGTACATTGTAAAAAGCTGCGGTCCCAGCACTGATCCCTGCGGCACACCACTGGTCACCGACTGCCATTCCGAAAGGGAGCCATTTATCACTACTCTTTGTTTCCTGTCAGCCAATCAATTTTCAATCCATGTCAGTAGTTTGCCTCTAATACCATGTGCCCTAATTTTGCTCACTAACCTCTATGTGGGACTTCATCAAAGGCTTTCTGAAAGTCCAGGTATACTACATCCATTGGATCTCCCTTGTCCATCTTCAGAGTTACATCCTCAAAAAGTTCCAGAAGATTAGTCAAGCATGATTTCCCCTTCATAAATCCTATCCTGTTACTGTTATCCAGATGTGTCATAATTTAGTCCTTTATAATTGACTCCAGCATTTTCCCATCACTGAGGTCAGACTAACTGGTCTATAATTTTCTGTTTTCTCTCTCCCTCCTTTCTTAAAAAGTGGGACAACATTAGCCACCCTCCAATCCGCAGGAACTGATCCAGAATCTATAGAACATTGGAAAATGATCACCAATGTGTCCACGATTTCTAGAGCCACCTCCTTCAGTACCCTGGAATGCCGACATCAGGTCCAGTGGACTTATCTGCGTACAGACCTAACAGTCTTTCCAACACCAGTTCCTGGCAAATATAAATTCCCATCAGTTTAGGTCCTTCAGCCACTATTACCTCTGGGAGGTTGCTTGTGTCTTCCCCAGTGAACACAGATCTGAAGTACCAATTCAACTCTTCTGCCATTTCTTTGTTCCCCATAATAAATTCACCCGTTTCTGTCTTCAAGGGCCCAATTTTAGTCTTAACCATTCTTTTTCTTTTCACATATCTAAAAAAGCCTTTACTATCCTCCTTTATATTTTTGGCCAGTTTACCTTCGTACCTTATTTTTTCTTTGCGTATTTCCTTTTTAGTTATCCTCTGTTGTTCTTTAAAAGGTTCCCAGACCTCCGATTTCCCACTCATCTTTTCTATGTTATACTTCTTCCCTTTTGTCTTTATATGGTCCATAATTTCCCTCGTCAGCCATGGCCACCCCTGCCTCCCCTTAGGATCTTTCTTCCTTTTTGGAATGAACTGATCCTGCATCTTTTGCATTTTACCCAGAAATACTTGCCATTGTTGCTCCACTGCCATCCCTGCTAGGATATTGCACCATTGAACTTTGGCCAGCTCCTTCCTCATAGCTCCATAGTTCCCTTTATTCAACTGAAATATTGTCACTTCCGATTCTACCCTCTCCTTTTCAAACTGCAGATTAAAGCTTATTGTATTGTGGTCACTACCTCCTAATGGCTCTTTTACTTCGAGGTCCCTGATCAAATCCGGTCAGGTCTGGTCTTCCATTCATTAACTCTGTCCATATTTCCTGCTGTCTCAGAAAAGCAACCAACATAATTGAAGACCCCTCCCACCCTGGTTATATTCTCTTTCACCCTCTTCCATCTGGTAAAAGATGCAAGAGTTTGAAAACAGGTCCAGGTAGACAATCCTTTATCTGAAACCCACAGGACCAGCTCTGTTTCAGATTTTGGAATTTTTTGGATTAAGGATAAAATGACATTTTCATAGTGTAAAAACGTTTTTAAAACTACCGAACAGCAGACGCACCTATGATTACTACGAGCACTGAGACAGAATTGATGCCTGCCAATGCTGGACCACACTGCTACGTCACATCTGAATGTCGTGGGTCGAGTGGGTGTGGAGTTGAGTTAACTGTTTGCACATCCAACAATACGGCTATTGAGAAAAAAGTTCAGGAAAAAAACTTTGGATTTTGGAGCTTTTCAGATTTCAGGATTTTGGGTGAAGGATTGTCAACCTCACCAGCAGATTTAAGAACTGCTTCCTCCTTGCTGTTACCAGACTTACGAATGGACCTCTCATAAATGAGAGTTGATCTTTCCCTACACCTTCTCTGTAGCTGTAACCCTATATACTGCATTCTGTTTGATTACTTGGACATACTTATGTGAGGTATAATTTGTCTGGTTAACTCACAAAACAATACTTTTCACTGTATCAAGATACATATAACAATAATAACTCAAATCAAATCAAAAAGACATAATTAATTCATTGTTAAGCGCCTCCCAAAAAAAAACATGCATATGCCACTGGTTTGAAATCCAAACTCTAAAGTTTCTGATTTTATATATATCACATATTTTTTGTTGCACCATATCCCACAAAAGGATTTTAAACAAAAGATAAGGCAGAGTAACTGGAACGAGGTTGAGTGTGAGCCCAGAAAGGCTTTATGAACTCTGTCAGTACCTGGGGCTCAGAAAGTTGATAAATTCAAGGTCAGATGGCAGTTATAACCAAACTGTAAAACCTGGGAATAATAATGTATCTTTACCTTCACAGCCACGGGACAGTCATCAATTATTTTACTACCAGAGTGTTCAGGTACTAAAAGGTGATCTTGAAAGTATCAACCCGGCAGCCTTGTGTACTTACACTGTGTGATTGATGCATTGTTCCAAAGAAGTGGCAGATGATTACAGGAGCACTATAGGAACAGGAATAGGCCAAACAGCTCAACAAGATTATCTGCCACTCTGCTCAAACATGGTTGATTTGAAACTAATTCCTTTTAACCACCTGAACACTTTCTCTAAGTGAAAATAGAAACATGGATACAAAACTGTCTGGGGGTTGATCAAGCAGAGTAATGGTTAATTGATATTTGTCAGAGGTTTTTTTTATTCATTAATGAAATGTGAACATCAATGGCTAGGTCAGCATGTATTGTTTATCCCTAGTTGCCTAGAGAGCAGTTAACATTGAACCACATTGCTGTCGGTCTGTAGTTACATGTAGGCCAAACCAGGTGAGGAAAGGCAGTTTCCTTTCCTCAGGCAAATGAGTAAGCCAGATGGGTTTTTAGCAACAAAAAAAAGCAGTGGCACGGGGTTACCATTTGGTCAGTTTTCTTTAAGAGGAGAACCCAGGTTATGTTGGGGCTTGAATCCATGCTCTTACACAACTAGCCTGTGATCTTGGAATACAAACTCAGTGATATAACCACAACACCACCATCACCCCTGTGCAAAAGGCTGGTTGTGGAGTTCCTTCAGGGATCAGTATTGGGAATCTTGTTTTTCCTGTTTTATATATAAATGATCTTAAGCTTGGTTTACAAGGAACAGCTTCAAATTTTGCAGACAAATTGGATGAATTGCACATTGTGAGGAGAGCATGTAGGATATCATAAGGACTTTGACAAGTTAGAGTAGGCAGACAAGTGGCAGGAGAAGTTCAATGTGTACAAAAAATATGGAAAGGCAGTCCAGGCTATTCTAAAGGGTGTGCAAGGGTACAGAATGGGGTGTTTATGTACACAAGTCATTAAAGAACACGTAGAAAGAGCTGCTAATAAAGCATACAGATCCCACTCCATCCCTGTAACCCAGGATTTACATGGCCAATCAACCCAGCCTATACATCCCTTGACACTATAGGCAATTTACCGTGGCCAATCCATATAACCTGCACATCTTTGGAGAACAATTCCAAAGCCGAAACACTCGTGTTAAGACAGAAGATTGGCAAATTTGAACTATTTCCTTGTATAGGCGAAGACTGTGAGGGGTGTGGATAGAGTGAATGGGGAGAAACTGTGCCCATTCATAAAAGGATTGAAGACCGGTGGGTGCAGTTTTAAAGTGTTTTGTAAAAGAAACAAATGTGAGGTGAGGAAAACATTTTCAGACATGGTGTAGACAGGGTATGGAATGCAGTGCCTGGAAATGAGGTTAAGGCAGATTGACCTGAGTCATTCAAGAAGGCAGTGGACAATTATTTAAAGTGCAAAGATAAGGGAAAACGCAGGAGATTGGCACTAAGTCAAAATGACCAAAGAGTTGGTACCTGTGATGTGGGCTGAGTGGCCTCCTTCCGAATTGTAACAATTCTGTTATTCTGTGAATTTATTTATTTTAGATCAGTGGCCATCCTAGACCCCTTCTCAATTTCTACTGTTCATTTTTACTGACGTTTTTCACTTTCTGTTAATAAGTAATTAAGACTGCCTGACATTTCACAATTTTGTTTCTGCATACTAAAAATAATGGACTTTCATTGATTGAACACTTTTCACAGGTACCAACCTTTCTAACAGCTAATGAAGTACTTCAGAAATGTAATCACTGTTGTTACATGCAAAATAGATATTTCGTATTCTGCCAAACAATATGGCAGACAATATGCTCTCAGAAAACCTCCACAAACAACAATCTAATAAAGACTACTGTTGGGATTCTAACCTATGATTCTACTAGATAACTTCTTTGAAGTTTTGATTGAGGGATAAATATTGCACGGAACATCGGGAACAGCTCCACTGTTTTTCTTCAAGATCTTGGGATCTTTTATCTGCACCTCAGCAGACAGATACAGTATCAGCTTAAAGTTTTTGCTAAAAGAAGACATGTCCCTCAGTACTGTATTGGAGTGTCAGCTTGAGTTACCTGCTCAAACAATGTGGATTGCAGGGTAGCTAACATAACCCCACTATTTAGAAAGGAAAGTAGAGAGAAAACAAGGAAGTATAGAGCACTCAGCCTGACATTGGTAGTGGAGAAGCTGCTGGAGTTGAAACTTTATTGCTGGAACAGCACAGCAGGTCAGGCAGCATCCAGGGAACAGGAGATTCGACGTTTCGGGCACAGGCCCTTCCTCAGAGATTCCTGAGGAAGGGCCTGTGCCCGAAACGTCGAATCTCCTGTTCCCTGGATGCTGCCTGACCTGCTGTGCTGTTCCAGCAATAAAGTTTCAACTTTGATCTCCAGCATCTGCAGACCTCACTTTCTCCCCGAGAAGCTGCTGGAGTCCATTATCAAGACTTTTATAAAAGGGGACTTAGAAAGCAATAGTCGAATCAAATACAATCAACGTGGATTTACAAAAAGGACATCATGCTTGACAAATCTACTGGAATTCTTCATAGATGTAACTCGTAGAGTTGGTAATGGGGAGCTAATGGATGCTGTTGATTTGGGCTTTCAGAAGGTTTTTGACAATGTCTCACACAAGAGACTACTGTGTAAAAATAAAGCCCATTTCATTCAGGGCAGTGCATTGAGATGGAGAGAAAATTGCTTAGCAGACTGGAAACAAAACATAGGAGCAATGGGGTCTTTTTCCGAATATCAGACAGTGGCTACTGGGGCATTGCAAGAATCATACTAGGAAGCAATCTATTCACAATATATGTTAATGATTTAGATAAGAGGATAAAATGTATTTATTTAAATTGAGTTAAATATCAATTGATTTGTTAAAGGGAGATCCTGTCTAAATTAAATGAGTTTTTTAAAAGCTGACTAAATATGTTGATGAACGTAGTGCAGTTGATGTGGACTTCAGTAAGGCCTTTGACAAGGTCCCATATGGAAGGCTGGTCCAAAAGTAAGTCCATGGGATCCAAGGAAGTACTCTCGCAAAGAGAACTTGGAGTGCAGGTTCATCATTCCTTGGAAGTAAAGTGGCAGTTAGATAGGATAGTGAAGAAGGCGTTTGGTGTGCTTTCCATTATTGGTCAGAGTATTGAGTACAGGAGTTGGGAGGTCATGTTGCGGCTGTACAGGACATTGGTTAGGCCAATGTTGGAATTTTGCATGCAATTCTGGTTTCTTTCCTATCGGTAGGATGTTGTGAAACTTGAAAGGGTTCAGAAAATATTTACAAGGATGTTGCCAGGGTTGGAGGATTTGAGCTATAGAGAGAGGCTGAATAGACTAGGGTTGTTTTCTCTGGATCATCAGAGGCTGAGGGGTGACCTTGTAGAGGTTTATAAAATCATGAGGGACATGAATAGGGTAAGTAGATAAGGTATTTTTCCTGGGATGGGGGTGTCCAGAACTAGAGGACATAGGTTTAGGGTGAGAGGGGAAAGATATAAAAGAGACCTAAGGGGCAGCTTTTTCATTCAGAGGGTGGTGCTTAAGTGGAATATGCTGCTAGCGGAAGTGGTGGAGGCTGGTACAATTGCAACATTTAAAAGACATCTGGATGGGTATATGAATAGGAAGGGTTTGGAGGGATATGGGTCAGGTGCTGGCAGGTGGGACTAGATTGGTTTGGGATATCTAGTTGCATGAATGAGTTGGACTGAAGGGTCTGTTTCCGTGCTGTACCTCTCTATGACTCGGTGACTCTAAAACAGAATTTATGAGGTTACCAAATGAAACACAAACAAAAGGGAAGAGAATGCCAAATAACTTAACCTATCTGAAAACCCAACAGACTATATCAACTTAATGATGCTGTTCCCAATATTTACAACAAACTCCACAAACACTCCTTGGTGCAAAAGGTAAAATCAAATCCTGAGACTTACAAGAGAGTTCTGAAAGAGAGGAGGATCAACATGGACCTGCTTCTTTGGATCCAGCAGCTTTTACAACTGCCTGACTGCTTTCAGTGAATAGCCAGACCAGAGAAAAACTGAGCTGGGAGAACAGGCCACTTTCCTTTGATTATGCAAGTGTTTTTTTTTTATTTAAAAGCCTTTTGCCTGAGGCAGTATCTGTTCGCTGTAATAAAACTGACCCTAAAACACTTCAACCCCAGACTTTTCAGAGCCTGTGACTTTCACAATCTCTCAGAAAAAAAAGCCAAGGACAGCATAACGTTGTTAAATGTGCAGCATCGTCACAGAATGAGCACGTAAAATGCCAGGACATAGTAGACAATAGACCAAATGCAGTTAAGTGGGATTTTTGTAGGTTGGTTTTTGTTTTTTGCCATAGATTAGATTAGATTCCCTACAGTGTGAAAACAAGCCCTTCAGCCCAACCATTCCACACCGACCCTCAGAAGAGTAACACACCCACACCCGTTTCCCTCTGACTAATGCACCTAACATTATGGACAATTTAGCCTGGCCAATTCACCTGACCTGCACATCTTTGGACTGTGGGAGGAAACCAGAGCGCCCAGAGGAAACCCACACAGACACGGGGCGAATGTGCAAACTCCACACAGTCACCCGAGACTGGAATCGAACCTTGGACATATGGCGGGCCGAAGGGTCTGTTTCTATGCTGCATGATTCAGTGGAAAATATCTCAAAATTTGGCAAAGACACAAAGCTGGGTGAAAGGGTGATCTATGAGGAGGACGCAGAAATGTTGAACACGATTAGGCAGAGTGAGGGGGCAAATGCATGGCAGACGCAGTGAATAAATGAGGATAAATTTGAAATTATCCAGTTTGGTAGCAAAAATAGAGAAGCAGATTATTTGTTGAATTGCTGTAAATTGAGAAAGGAGAATTTTCAACAAGAGCTGGATGTTCCCTTCAACAGTCACTGAAAGTAAGCGTGTAGATGCAGCAGGCAGTAAAGGAGTGTGTTGGCCTTCATAGCGAGAGAATTTGAGTACAGGAATTAAGATATCTTGCTGCAATCATTCAGGACATTGGTAAGGCCACATTTGGAATGTTGTGTAGCAGTTTTGGTCTCTTCATCTGAGGAAGGATGTTCTTGCTACAGAGAGAGTTCAGCAAAGGTTAACCAAATTGATTCCTGAGATGGCAGGACTAACCTATGAGGAGAGACTGTATTCACTACCTACTCCACCCTCCCATGCTTTCTTTCAATGATTGGTGCACCAGGGCACCCAGGAGTCATTGAACATTCTCCTTTCTCAATTCACTTTCATTCAACTAATAACCTGTTTTTGCTACCAACCTGGATATCCTCACATTTATCCACATTATAATGCAGTTAGGAAAGAGTGAGGAATGCAGTTGCTGGAGAGTCAGAGTCGAAAAGTGTGGTGCTGGAAGAGCACAGCTGGTCAGGCAACGTCCGAGGACCAGGAGAGTTGACATTTTGGGCATAAGCCCTTCAGCAGGAATGTGGAGGTGGAAACAGACTGAGAGATAATAAATAGTGGGCTGGGGCTGAGTTTCCAAATCTCCCTTCCCATCACCTCATCCCAGATCCAACCTTCCAACTCAGCACCACCCTCTTGACCTGTTGCCCCTGTCTTCCTTCCTACCTATCCGCTCCACCCTCACTTGCAACCTATCACAATTACCCTCCACCTGTACCCACCTATAGACTTCCCAGCTACCTTCCCCCAGGCCCATCCCCAGCCCCCATTTACCTTCCCAAACCCCTCCCCCCTTCACATTCCGGTTGAAGGGCTAATGACCGAAACGTTGACTCTCCTGCTCCTCGGATGCTGCCTGACCTGCTGTGCTTTTCTAGCTCCACCCTTTTTGATCCGTTATAATGCATTTGCAATGTATTTGACCACTCACTCTGCCTGTCCAAATTATGCGAAAACATCTCTGCTCCCAACAACTCTCACAGCCCAAGAATGAAACATAAAGACCCAACATCGACTACTCAAAGGCAATTAGAGATGGATAAAGATCATCAGTGACATTCCTTTAAAGAATACAAAAAGAAACACTGCCAGTAGTAGGCCCGATGCTAATTTGAATCAACAATAGCATTACAAGAAACAGGCAGAATAGATTCAAAAGAGAGGGTTTTATGTGGCAAATTTCCTTAACTTCTTTGTAAATGTTACCAACATAGTAGGCAGGAGAATTACTTTGTGTCATAGAGGTCTACAGCGCAGAAAAAAGGCCCTTCAGCACATCGAGTCTATGCTGTCAACAACAAGCAGCTAACTATTTTAATGACTTTTGTTACACTTTATTGGAATTTTGAAGAGATATTTTCCATGCAGAACTTTTAATAACGGTATTAACCATTTGAGTTCAGGATATTGAATTAAAAATCACAAATAAAATGCTTGAATAAGGTGGGAATTTCAGGATAAATTCAGGAACTACTGGTTCCAGATGAGGATCCAATTCAATAGGAGTCCAGGTCAGAGGATCAACCAGACAATTTTGCCGTCCCTAACCATCTTAAACTCCTTTTAATTTCCTTGCTGGAAGGATGAATTTATTCTGACATTGTTTAACACAACAATTGGATTAAAGTTCTGATAGAGATTTGACATCTGAAATGTAACAAGTATGTTCTTTTGACAGATGTTGATGGTCTTTCTGTGTATTTTCAACATTTTCAATTTATCGGGTTGGAACTTAATAGCTACAGTGGTCTTTCTATATTACTGCATCTCTCATTTGAGAGTCAGTAATAAAATTTTCTTTTACATTATACTGATCTACATTTCCATTGATCAGAATAAATCACATTCTAAACATGTCACAGACTGACTTAATTATGGCACTTAAAGCACATCCCCCAACTTCATTGATATGCTGTCAATGCTTTTTATTGTTTTATATCGCTGAGTCAGATCATCTCAACTATCGTCATGTTTATGAATTACAAATGAAAATTATGAATATACTGATTATAATTATTTTTAATTCCTTCATCTGACTGTCTCTGGGTGACGTACCCCCTTCTAGGACCACTATTGGCCATCTGGTGCAGCTACACCATCACATTTGTCAGAAGGGAGTTCCAGAACTTTGATCAGGAGATAGCAAAAGTACAGCGAGCGAGTTTCATGTCAAGATATTTGGAGCAAAACTTGCAGATGGTAGTGTTCCCATGCATCTGCTGTCCCTGTTGTTTCAGTAGGGCCCAGACAAAGGGATGTATCAATCACTAATAACAGGGCTCTAGTGGTCCCAATGTTGTTAGGTCAGGGTGGGGCTGATATTTGTGGGTCAGGGGCATCCCTGGAATCCCCATAATGTTTGTCCCTGCCACTGGTCTCTCTAGAGATTGTATTGAGGTGAGCCAGGTGGACCTCAAAGGATATGAGTTCGCTTACTGGGACTGTTAACCTGGTCCTATCAGGGAGCCCTGGCTGACAGATATAAGCAGAAGTGTCAGAGGTTCTGTTCATTCTGACAGCTGGCTTTGAGGAAGCTGGGTCAGTGTCAAGGATTCTCCACTTGTACATAAAGGGTGACTTGGTGACATGATGCTCGCCCCTATAGAGTTATTTCAGTTTCTAGGTGGTGTTTTTTAAGCTATTGGTTCTGAAAGGCTTGGTGATTAATTTCATTAAAACCGCACAAATATCACGCATAATCTTTTGGTGGTAACAAAGAGTTCTAGGGATTTCATAAAGAGCAAATGTATTCTGCACAGCTCCTGAGAGTCCTTAGTTACTATGTCTGACCAGTGTTATAAGTTGTACTTGCTGTTCTAATGCAATAAACTGTCTTGTGAACTAAGGCAAGTGCCTTTTATGTTTAAACTCACCAGTGATCCATTCTGTACCACTGATAATTAGACAGATCCTTGACACAGTATAGACAAATGAGAATTGGTGGCAGAAAATACCTTAAATAATTCTGACCCTGTGTCATATGCTTAAAGAGATGGGAAATGGTATAAGTTACTAGCAGTGGTAATCAGGGTAATATAAATTCTATGAAGTGACCACCACTATGTGGGTAACTTTCCAGAGGAGCCATAAGCAAGAACTGTTTGAAAAAAAGCGAATTTACCTCTGTAAAAACACTGCTGTATTTAAGATTATAACACAGTTAGCAGCTGAAATGTGGCTATTGAAAGGGACAACTGCAGTGTGGAAGCATCAATAGAGCAAGCTCAGCACTCCAAAGATAAACCATCAGCAAGAAGTGGAAAAAGATACAAGGGTAGGAGAGATTAAGGGAAGAGAGTATAGGAATGTCACACTTTGGAAACAACAGAGGCCAGAGCAAAGAGGACTCTGAAAGGAGCAGGTAAAGACTCTAATGTAAAGGATGAGAGAAAGTTCTTGGAATTAGTTGGATTTTTCCGAGGTGAAAAGATGACAACTTTATGAAGATGGCATAAAGACTAGAAGGGGAAAGCAAATAAATGTAAAAGTGTCACATCTACAACATGCTTCGCCACTATTGAGAATAGGCTCCACAAGGCAAACCTGTAAGGGGCAGTGAAAGGGCAAGTGACAAACTGGAAGACACTGAACCTATCTGTGTAAATGTACATCCTATGAAGTTTAAACTTGATGCAGGCAAAGAAATTATTACCCTATCCCCATTACCATGTCTGAAGAAGCAGACATTATTGACGACAGGATTGAGACTATATGTTGTAGGTGACTTGACTGTCAAGAGCACTAAAATGTTGCAAGGTACAGTGCAATGCATTACTTAGAAGAGAACTGAGCCTGTAAATTATTTCCAATCTAAATCTTCACTTTTGAGATAATATGCATGTGTCAACCTCAAATTCAACAGATGAGTGGAAGGAGGCCAATAATCTCCCAGAGAATAGGTGGTCCCAGAGCAAACTATGTTCCTCTAACCAGTCAGGGGATAACCAGGAGAATTCATTGGGTTTCCTAGAGCCATAGCAGAACCTAAACAAGAGGAAGGATCCAGTGGGACTAGTGAGAGGTTTCATATTGTCAATGTAGATGAAGTCACAGACTTCATAGAATTAGTAGAAATATTCAGTCTCTTGTCTTCTGCAATAGAGAGTCGGTTCCAATGATAGATGTAGCGCTGAACGGGCAGCAATTGATAACACAACTGAGAGTCTGAACAACTGGTCAAACACAACAAGAGAGCAACTGAAGATATTCAACCTGATCAACAAATTGAGAGAAATGAGGTGCATGTGATTCCATATTAGCCAGACTGGTGTCTAAAGGTACAAGATAGGGTCAAAGCAACGAAATTGCCTTCCAGAATACTGCGAAAGCAGGATTCTTCTTCCATCCAGAAAACTCCAGAACTCCAGCAAGAAATAAAATGTGATTTGACAGGACAGCTTTGCTTTCCATGATGGACATGCATGGGTTTAAAGCTGCGTCCAGGTGATCTTATGGGGCACCTACTAAGTTAGCACTAAAAGAGTTCCACTTCAGGAAAACTGAGTAATTAAAGATCCTCTGAATACTCAAAAGGATCAATGACAAAGGTTATAAGAAACGATACCCTCTAGAAAAGATATTTGACTTACAAAGGATCTCCAATGGAGAAATGGTATATGGATCTGACCGAAGATCACTGGTTCTCAAGCAGATGACTTAACATGCTTCAAAATCAAAAATTTTGAACTTTGGGAAAATTATGAAATGTGCAGAAGTTAAGTCATAGACTTTGGAGCAGGGGGAGTGCGATGAGACAAGAATATAGGTGACACAATTACATCTGTGATTGTGTATAAGTTAAAAATGGAAAATATGCTCGGGAAAACATTGTATCAGGTGTTAATTTTGATAGTAAATATTGAAGTTACATTAATTCTACCCAATCTGATGATATCATACACAGTCTTTGAATTTTTCAATATAATTCAAATTGAGCAGGTGTTTTACTAAGGACATGGGAGCTGTATAGAAAACAGCTTCAAGGTACAAGACAAAATCTATGACTTAATCTATGCCTTAATTTCTGTGCATTTGATAATTTTCCGATTCTTCAAAATTGTAGATATAACCTACACCTACTGCTATCATGCAATAAGCCATCTCAGTAACTAAGATTAGTGCATCATCTGTTTCAACTCATCTGTGGTCTACATCTACAGCTAATAATTAGACAAGTCCCTAGACACAATGTAGGCAAAAGAAGTTTGTAAGTTTGCTCACTGAGACATTGCGTCACCATGCTAGGTAACGTCATCAGTGAGCCTCCAGTGAAGCACTGATGTACTGTCCAGTTTGCTATTGAATTCCGGTTCTTTTTCTCAGACGTTGGTAAATGGGATCTAAATCAATGTGTTTATTGATGGAGTTCCGGTTTGAATGCCAGGCCTCTATGAATTCCCATGTGTGTCTCTGTTTAGCCTGTCCCAGGATGGGTGTGTTGTTCCAGTCGAAGGGGTGTCCTTCTTTATCTGAACGTGAGGATACTTGTGATAGTGGGTCATGCCTTTTGATGGTTAGTTGGTGCTCATGTATCCTGGTGGTTAGATTCCTGCTGTCTGTCTGATGTAGTGTTTGTGACAGTCCTTGCAGGGTATTTTGTAAATGACATTAAATTTGCTGATTGTTGAAAAAGAGTCCTTTAAGTTCATCAGTTACTGTTTCAGTGTGTTGATAGGTTTGTGGGCTACCATGATGCCAAGGCATTGAAGTAGTCTGGTAGTCATCTTTAAGATGTCTTTGATGTATGGTCATGTGGCTAGAGTTTCTGGGCACGTTGTGTCTACTTGTTTGGGTTTGCTTTTTAAGGATTGGCAGGCTGTGTTTATCGGGTACCCATTCTTTTAAATGCACTGTATAGGTATTTTTCTTCTGCTGCTTGTAGTCCCTGAGTGCTGCAGTGTGTTGTGGCCCATTTACATAATGTGCTGATGCAGCTCCATTTGTTGCGATGGTTGCTTCTGTAGTTAAGTAGCTGGTCTGTGTGTGTTGCTTTCCTGTAGAAGCTGGGGGTTTTTTTCAATGAGAAGGCCTACAAACAAATCAACAGAACACCCAAGGGATCACCAATATCAGAATTCTTAGCAGAAGCAGTTATGCAGAGACTGGAACGAACAGCCCTCCACACAATCCTTCCCAGACCTTAGGTCTGCTACTTGGATGACACCATTGTCATCACAAAAGAAAACAACTTAGAGAAAACTACAACATCCTGACTGGCATAAATTTCACAAAGGAGAACAACAACAGACTCCCCTTCCTAGACGTCACCGTGGAACAAAAAGTTAATGGAGAACTGCAGACCAGGTCTACAGGAAAGCAGCACACATAGACCAGCTACTTAACTACAGAAGCAACCATCGCAACACCAACAAATGGACCTGCATCAGCACATTATTTAAACAGGCCACAACACACTATAGCATCCAGGAACTATGAGCATTGGAAGAAAAATGCCTATATAGCGTATTCAGGAAGAACGAGTACCCGATAAACACAGTCCGCCGATTCTTAAATAATAAACTCAAAAAAATCGACATGACACACCCGGAAACTTTAGCCACACTACCAGACATCAAAGACATCTCAGAGATGACTACCAGACTACTCTGACCCCTTGGCATCATGGTGGCCCACAAACCCATCACTCCTCCCTCTGAACTATCACCTTCGCCCTCACCTTCTTCCACCTGTCACTTTCCCAGCTACCTTCCCCACAAGCTCACCCCCTCTCATTTATCTCTCAGCCCGACCAACAAAAAAACCCTCCAAAAGTAACAAGGACCAAACCATCCTGTCCAAGGCCCCAAGATATCCTTCCATATCCCTCAGAAATTGTATATTAGACCCCCTAATAGTCAGAGGGAAATTGAGAAACAAATCTGTAAGGAGATCTCAGTTATCTGTAAGAATAACAGGGTGGTTATGATAGGGGATTTTAACTTTCCAAACAGTTTAACTATCCAAATTTGGACTGCCACAGCATTAAGGGTTTAGATGGGGAGGAATTTGTTAAGTGTGTACAAGAAAATTTTCTGATTCAGTATGTGGATGTACCTACTAGAGAAGGTGCAAAACTTGACCTACTCTTGGGAAATAAGAGCAGGTGACTGAGGTGTCAGTTGGGGAGCACTTTGGGGCCAATGACCATAATTCTATTAGTTGTAAAATGGTGATGGAAAAGGATAGACCAGATCTAAAAGTTGAAGTTCTAAATTGAAGGAAGGTCAATTTTGACGGTATTAGACAAGAACTGATTGGGCGTAGATGTTCGCAGGTAAAGGGACGGCTGGAAAATGGGAAGCCTTCAGAAATGAGGTAATGAGAGTACGGAGACAGTGTATTCCTGTTAGGGTGAAAGGAAAGGCTGGTAGGTATAAGGAATGTTGGATGACTAGAGAAATTGAGGTTTTGGTTAAGAAAAAGAAGGAAGCATATGTCAGGTATTGACAGAATGGATTGAGTGAATCCTCAAAAGTGCATAAAAGCAGTAGGAGTATACTTAAGAGGGAAATCAGGAGGGCAAAAAAGGGACATGAGATAGCTTTGGTAAATAGAGTAAAGGAGAGTCCAAAGAGTTTTTACAAATACATTCAGGACAAAAGGGTAACTATGGAGAGAATAGGGCCCCTCAAAGGTCAGCAAGGCAGCCTTTATGTGGAGCCATAGGAAATGGGGGAGATACAAACGAGTATTTTGCATCAGTATTCACTGTGGAAAAGTGCATAGAAGATATAGAATGTAGGGAAATAGATGGTGACATCTTGCAAAATGTCCATATTACAGAGGAGGAAGTGCAGGATGTCTTGAAAGCAATAAAAGTGGATAAATCCCCAGGACCTGATCAGGTGTACCCTAGAACTCTTTGGGAAGTAAGGGAAGTGATTGCTAGGCCCCTTGCTGAGATATTTATATCATCAAAAATCACAGGTGAGGTGACGGAATACTGGAGGTTGGCTAACATGGTGCCACTGTTTAAGAAAGGTGATAAGGACAAGCCAGGGAACTATAGACAAGGGAGCCTGACATTGGTGGTGGGCAAGTTGTTGGAGGGAATCCTGAGGGACAGGATGTACATGTATTTGGAAAGGCAAGGACTGATTAGGGAAAGTCAACATGGCTTTGTGCATGGGAAATCATTTCTCACAAGCTTGATTGAGTTTTTTGAAGAAGTAACAAAGAGGATTGATGAGGGCAGAGTGGTAGATGTGATCTATATGGACTTCAGTAAGGCGTTCGACAAGGTTCCCCATGGGAGACTGATTAGCAAGGTTAGATCTCATGGAATACAGGGAGAACTAGCCATTTCGATACAGAACTCTCTCAAAGGTAGAAGACAGAGGGTGGTTTTTCAGACTGGAGGCCTGAGAGCAGTGGAGTGCCACAAGGATCGGTGCTGGGTCCTCTACTTTTCATCATTTAGATAAATGATTTTGATGTGAGCATAAGAGGTATAGTTTGTAAGTTTGCTGATGACACCAAAATTGTAGGTGTGATGGACAGAGAAGAAGGTGACCTCAGATTACAACAGGATCTGGACAAGATGGGCCAATGGGCTGAGAAGTGGCAGATGGAGTTTCATTCAGATAAATGTGAGGTGCTGCATTTTGGGAAAGCAAATCTTAGCAGGACTTATACACTTAATGGTCAGGTCCTAGGGAGTGTTGTTGAACAAAGAGACCTTGGAGTGCAGGTTCATAGCTCCTTGAAAGTGGAGTCGCAGGTAGATAGGATAGTGAAGAAGGCGTTTGGTATGCTTTCCTTTATTGGTCAGAGTATTGAGTACAGGAGTTGGGAGGTCATGTTGAGGTTGTACAGGACATTGGTTAAGGCCACTGTTGGAATATTGCATGCAATTCTGGTCTCCTTCCTATCGGAAGGATGTTGTGAAACTTGAAAGGGTTCAGAAAAGGTTTACAAGGATGTTAGGCGAATGTGAGGACTGCAGGTGCTGGAAACCAGAGTTTAGATTAGAGTGGTGCTGGAAAAGCACAACAGATCAAGCAGCATCTGAGGAGCAGGAAAATCAGGCCAGGGTTGGAGGCCAGGGTTAGGGCGGCATGGTGGCACTGTGGTTAGCACTGCTGCCTCACAGTCCCAGAGACTCCGGTTCAATTCCCACCACAGTCGACTGACTGTGTGGAGTTTGCACATTCTCCCCGTGTCTGTGCGAGTTTCCTCCGGGTGCTCCGGTTTTCTCCCACAGTCCAAAAATGTGCAGGTTAGGTGAATTGGCCATGCTAAATTGCCCACAGTGTTAGGCGAAGGAGTAAATGTAGGGGAATGGGTCTGGGTGGGTTGCACTTTGGCAGGTCGGTGTGGACTTGTTGGGCCGAAGGGCCTGTTTCCACACTGTAAGTAACCTAATCTAATGTGAGATATAGGGAGAGGTTGAATAGGCTCGGGCTGTTTTCCCTGGAGAGTTGGAGGCTGAGGGGTGAGCTTATAGAGGTTTATAAAATCATGAGGAGCATGGATAGCATAAATAGACAAAGTCTTTTCCCTGGGGTGGGGGAGTCCAGAACTAGAGGGCACAGGTTTAGGGTGAGAGAAGCAAGATATAAAAGAGACCTAAGAAGCAACTTTTTCACTCAGAGGGTGGTACGTGTATGGAATGAGCTGCCAGAGGAAGTGGTGGAAGCTGGTACAATTGCAACATTTAAAAAGCTTCTGGATGGATATATGGATAGGAAGGGTTTGGAGGGATATGGGCCAGGTGCTGGCCTGTGGGACTAGATTAGGTTGAGATATCTGGTTGGCATGGACGACTTGTACCAAAGGGTCTGTTTCCATGCTTTACCTCTCTATGACTATCACCTTCTCCCTCCCCTTCATCCACCTGTCATTTTTCCCAGCTACCTTCCCCACAACCCCACCCCCTCCCATTTATCTCTCAGCCCTGAAACACAAGCCTCATTCCTGATTAAGGATTTATGCCCGAAATGTCGATTCTTCTGCTCCTCAGATGCTGCCTGACCTGCTGTGCTTTTCCAGCAACACACTCTCGACTCTGATTTCCAGCATCTGCAGTTCTCACTTTCTCCTAGCCCACAAATCTACCAACACACTGAAACAGCAACTGATGAACTTAAAGGACCCTATACCAATAACCAGCAAATAGAATGTCATCTACAAAAAACCCTACAAGTACTGGAACAAACACTATATCGGACAGACAGGCAGAAACCTAGCCATCTAGCCATCAGAATATATAAACACCAACTAGCCATCAAAAGACATGACCCACTATCACTTAGTATCGTTACATGCAGACTTGGAAGGACACCACTTTGACTGCGACAAACATCCATTCTAGGACAGGCTAAACAGAGACATGCACGGGAATTCCTAGAGACCTGACATTCAAACCAGAACTTCATCAATAAACACATCAATTTGGACTCCATTTACTCACCTCTGAAAAAAGGAAGTGATCTCACCCACCTTAACAGATCAAGACACATTAATAGCAAATGGGACAGAACGCCAGTGTTTCACCGGAGGCTCACTGATGATGTTACTTAGCATGGTAACGAAACATCTGAAAACACACCTGCCAGCTCAGTGAGCAAACTTACAATCTGAACCTCATCCTAAGCTACAAATCCTCTCAAAAATAACAAACAGTCAAAGAAAGATTGATGGCATGTAGTGAAGTTTCCCAAACAATTCTTATCCTGTACCACATACTCGAAGAGGTGGCAGATACCATGAGAAGCCAAAAATTGCAACTGGGAAAATACAACAGGTGGCAAAGGTCAAAAGTTTAGATATAACTGTTGATGAAGCCTTGCTGTGGTTGTCACGGTGCAACATGTAGATGGTGAACACTGCAGGTATGGTGAGAGGGAAAACATTTAAGCTGATGACTGGTTTGCTGGTCAAGTGAGTTTCTTTGTCGTGAATGTTTTTGAGCATCCTGAGTGATATTGGAGCTGTCGTCGTTCAGACACGTGGGTCATATTCCATCCATCTCCTGACTTAGATTGAGAAAAGGCTTTGGTGAGTCAGGAGTTGAGAAACTCACCATCAAATTCCCAGTCCGTAATCTGTTGTGACAGCTAAAGTATTTGAATGTCTGGTCCTATTACACTTCATTAAGAGAGGGATAGTCGAGAAGTCAAGAGGTGTTGGCAGATCAAGGGAAAGGATCAGTATGAGTGATTGGTGAGGTTAGTTCCATAGCTACCCAAGAGTTAGATGAAGATTTTTCTACCCAATTCTTCCTGGGTGACTATTCAGATGAGTTGACACTGTCTGTCAGAACTCAGCACAAATCCATAGAACCACAGATGCAGTGGAATTGCACGTCAGAAGTTCAAACTTCTCTGATCATTCCCGTGATATCTCAAAGGATTTTGATGCACATTTTCAGCTTGAAATCTGGTCTCTAATTTTTTTGGAGACTGGGCAATCTGGGCCAACGCTTCAAAGAAGACGACAATGTTTGCACGAGCACTGTTGCATGTTTATATGCTGTGGGTCGATTTTTGGAACAGATGCAAACATTGTGAAACTGTGTGCCGCACAAATTGATTTCTTAACCTTTATGGTCAATGCTGATGTGATAACATTCTTGACAATGGCCTAGAGGGATGTATGGATACTTTCGGCTTGCAATGTCAACATTGTGGAGACATTGACTATTAATCTATTTGTAAAGAATCAGAGGTTGCAGCCCCTGTGTGATCACCTAGTGAAGGGACAGTGCCAACAGTGCTCACTGTTCTGGGAGGGGATGGAATGACTGTAATTGGATACTGCTGTGCATGGGCAGTATGACTGCCACAACTGAATAGTTGGAGATAAAACAGGCCAGCCAGGGATGTGTGTGATGTTGGCAGCATTGGTAGGTTTATAAGGAAAAGGTATGAGTATAAGGATGCTTGGCATGAGTGCCCAAGGATGTTGCAGAGTAATTGATGGGAATCAGAAAAAGATCAGAATTAACGTTAAAGAGGTCTGTTCAAAAATCTGATAACAACAAGGAAAAAGCTGTTCTTGAATCTGTTTGCTCGTGTATTCAAACGATTATATCTTCTGCCCGACGGAAAAGGGTGGAAGAGGGTATATCGAGGTGGGAGGGGTCTTTGATTATTTTGATTGCTTTCCTGAGGCAGTGGAATGGAGTTAATGAATAGAAGGCTGGTTTGCGCGAGGGACTAGGCTGTGCCCATGACTCTCTGTAGTTTCTTGCGTTCTTGAGAACAGCTGTTGCCATACCACAATGTGATGCATACAGATGGGATTTATTTTAATGGTGCATCAATTAAAAATTGATAAGAGTCCTTGTGAACATGTTGAATTTCCTTAGCCACCTGAAGATGTAGAGACATTATTGTATTTTCTTGCCCATCGTGTCAACTTGAGTGGAGCAGGTACAGATGGTTGATGATCGTCACTCACAGGAACTCGACACCCTCAAGCATCTCCACCTCAGCATCACTGATGTAGACAGGGGCGTGCCCTCCACTCCCCTTCCTGAAGTCAAAGACCAGCTCATTTGTTTAGCTGATATTGATGGAGAGATGGCTGTCTTTATACCATGCCAGTAAGCACTCAATCTCTTTCTTGCATTCTGTCTTATCATTGTTCAAGATGTGATATACAATGGTGGTGGCATGAGCAAATGTGTAAATGGAGTTAGGGTGGAATTTGGCCACACAGTTGTGCATAAGGAGTATACCAGGGGCCTGAGTATGCAGCTTTGCAGGGCATCAGTGTTGAGGATTATGGTAGAGGAGGTATTGTCGTCTATCCTTGCTGATTGTGGTCTCTGGGTCAGGAGTTCGAGGATATAATTACAGATGGGCAGGAATCCATGATCCGGGCATCAGAGTCTAGATATGAATTTGTTTGGAATCATGGCGCTGAAGGCAGAACTGCACTTAATAATTAAGAGTCTGACGTAGGCATCCTTATTATCCAAATGTTCCAGAGATGGGTGTAAGGCCAAGGAGCAGGCGTCTGCTGTGAATCTATTGCTAAGAATCAAGGCTGGAACTGATGCAGCATGCAGTCTTCTGCACACTTACTAATGACATCGGTAACACTAGTGGCACACTCATTTGGAAGAATTTCCATTGCCTCAGACAAACACTGCACTTTCTGTCCTGGGTCCTTATGATTCAGTTTCTGCTTGTAAGCCGGGAGGAGGAAAACAACATTGTGATCTGATTTTCCAAAATATGGTGACTAGGCCAGACCACTCAAAACATTTTTAAACAGGCAGCCCAGACCATAACTTTGCAATTTGTTTCGGTAAAACAGAAATAAAACAAAAAATAGATGCAAACCACAGAGAGCAGGACAGTACAGGGAGAGGGATCAGGGAGTGTGAGAGATAAAGAGCACTTGTGGGGTGGAGGAGAGGGAGGGAGAGAGGGAGGGGGAGAGAGGCAGGAGCGGGTGGTTGAGGAGGTGAGGGTGAGGGTGTGAGAAGGAGAGGAGGGTGGGAAAAGTGGAGGTGAGGGGGAGGTTGATGATGGGTGTGGGAGAGAGAGGGGTTTGAGGGTGGGAGAGGGTTGGGGGTGAGACGTTGAGGGTAAGGTTTGAGGGAGAGGTGGGTTGAGAGTGAGGGGGGCAGGGTGGGGGGGCGAAGGGTGGGTGCTAGAGGGGAGGGAGGATTGAGGGTGGGAAGTGGTGGGAGGAGTATGAGGGTGGGGTGGTGAAAAGGGTGAGAGGGGGTGAGGGTCGGAGACGTCGAGAGAGGCAGGGGTTGAGGGTGGGGTCGGCAAGGGTGGTGTTAACGGTGGAGCTGGTGAGGTTGAAATAGGAAGTCAGAGGGGTTTAGGTTGGGACAGGGGTTGAGAGAGGGGAAGGGGTGTAAAGGCGGTAGGGGTGGAGTTGGGGGCAGCTGGGTGGGGTGCGCATTGAGGGATAGGGAAGAAAAAGATGAACTTGTGAAGTGGAGAAGGGTGGAGAGGGATGGGTGGGGAGAGGGGAAAAGGCAAGGCTGGGTGAGCAAAGGTGGGGGAGCAAGTCGGTAAAGGGTGGGAGGGTGATCAGAAGAGGTGAAGGGGAGAGCGAGGGGATAAAGGTTGGGAGGTTGGACAGAAGGGGAGAAGGGAGGGGAAGGAGGAGAGGGTTAGGGTTAGAGAGGGAACAAGTTGAAAAAAGGTTTGGGAGAGGGAGGGCAGGTGAGTGGAGAAAGGAATGAAAGTGAGGGGAGGGGTTGAGAGGGAGGATGCAGAGGAGGGGTTTATAGGTGTAGGTAAGAGAGAGGCAGACAAGGAGATGAGATGAAGGGAGGTGAGGAGTACAGGATGGAGTTGTGGGTGAGTGGGTAGGGAGGGGAGAGAAGGGATGTGTTTGGTGGATGAGAGAGGAGGAGGTGAAGAGACAGTGAGTATGAGTGAGGTTGGGAGGATTAGGAGGTTGGGGAGAGATGGGGTTAGAGGGCAGTTTGGGGAGAGTGAGTGGGGAGTGAAAGGGTTGTAGGGGACGGAGTGAGGGAGGGAGGGGGAGTGGGAGAGGGAGGAGAGAGTGGAAGGGGGGTGGTGGGTGGACAAGAGAAGAGAATGGGAGAAAGTGTAAAGAGAGAGGGGGTGGAAGGGGAAAGTAGCAGAGTGTAATGAAAGAGGAGGGAAGGTGAAAGAGTGGAATAGGAGAGAGTGCAGATAGGGAATAAGGGAGTGAGTTTAGAAGAGTGTGGGAGGCGAGGATGGAAAGAGACCGACAAAGAGAGGGACTGATGATTGAGAGGTGAGCCAGGTAGGGAAGGGGAGAGGGTCGGTGTCAGAGAAGGGATGGAGGCAGCAGGGACTGGGACAGAGAGCAAGATGTGGAGAGGAGGGGAGAGTACATGATGTGGAGAGGAGGGGAGAGTACATGATGAGTGAAGAAGCGAGGGAGAGATTGTGCAGGGATGGGGTGAGGAAAAGAGAGTGGGTGGGCAAAAAGGAAGGGAAGAGGGGGTTAAGGTGCAAGTGGGGAATTTCTACCCCTCAGCTGGCTGTGAAACATCCCAGAGCTCAAACTCAAGAAAGGAGTTGGAGTTTCTGAACTCTCTCGCATTGTAGTCCTCAGCATCAGCTAAAACAATTCTGCTGGTGTATGGGATCTTTCTATGTGCAGGGTTTTTTTGCTGCATTATTCTTTAGTTGTAAGGAGCTCAGTAATAGCTTGAGGTCATAAAAGGTGCTATAAACGTACCAGTCTCATTAGTTTGTGCTTAATTCTTTATATCATTGATTTCCTGAATATAGCGGGTGAATTGTCAAGAACCTGGCTGATATGAAATATATGCACAAGGAGATTGATGAGAGTCCCAAATGGGCTCCAAAGCACCATTGATTAGCTGCTGCTGATATGTTAGTTAAAGGCAAGCATTAGGTAACATTGTTCCATGTAAAGTGATCCACAGTTGAACTGGTTTACCATGTTTAGCGGTGTAGGTGAAATCAAAGTTCATTGTTTCCTCTGAGCTGGCTAGTCGCTGAGCAACCTTTCAGTCTCCCTCACACATATCTGACTCCTTTAAGTTAATGAAGTGCTGCAAATGATTTAAAGGGGCCTCTAGTAAAATTTCCCACACTCTCCCAAAGCCAACTATTGGACCAACTAAATAGAGTGGCTGTATAGGTTCCCTCACTTTAATGCACCAAGAATGTCAGCACCTCATCCCATTTGTAGGCCACATCTAAGCTTATTATAACTGACTCGTCAAGGTAGTCTTATTTCTTTTGGGTGTTCAAAAGAGAATCTTCTTTCCAGACTGCTAGGTACTTCTCTGAACCTGAACCCTTACTTTACAACTATTCCTGCCAGCCATTGTGCTCGCTAGTTCCCAGGCTTGAATCTGCCAACTCTCCATGCTTTCCCCTCCCCAATCATCTTTCAAAACCTTCCCCCTTAGAAACAGTTTTCTCCCTATTCAAACCAAAATCCTGTTTTTCTCTGCCCTTTGGGAACATACTATCACAAGCCTGGGTTGCTTGTTTCTTTCCTTTCGTAAAATAAATAGCAAGCACGAGGCAAAATGACCCTTCGAACCCGCTCTGCCTTTCAACAAGATAATGGCTGGTCTTCAACTCCCACCTGATTTCCATCTCCCTTAATGCCTTGGTGTTGCTCTATCATATTGGGTGTCAGTTAGCTCAGTTGGCTGGATGCCTGGTTTGTAATGCTGAGTAGCAGTAATAGCATGGGTTCAGTTCATGACTGAGTTTACCATGAAGGGGTCTCCCCTCTTCTGAGGCCTCAGGTTAAACTACCACCAGTCATGTCTCTCTCTAATGAGGGAGCAGCCCGATGTTCCAGTCATATACAGTCCCTATGGTGACTTTATGTTTGTGATCTTCAGTAACTCATTGAGTTTAACAAAAATATTTCCTCATGTCAACTTTTTTTCTTAAAGTGTTTACAAGTAAAAATAGCCCAATGGCCTGTGGAGAATGCACAAGTGGATACCATGTTGGAATTTCACTATCAAAGTAGGCCTGAGACAGAAGAATATAATTTTTCTGCTGCGTTGGATTGAACCCATTCTAGCCCTAGTTTCATGTTCTGTCAGCAAAGATGTCTCCCTGGATAAATCTGATCACGCTAAAGCTGTTCCCACTTAGATAGATCCAATATCTTGATCATAACCAGGTTAGTTAGGAAACTTGCAGAGATATTAAAATGTGTTCTGCAAAATTCACATATTTTGGCTGAAGTACTTCAGCTAGAATTAGCCAGATGTACAACTTTACATCTGGCCCAGTGGCTCAGTGATTAGCACAGCTGCCTCACAGCACCAGGGACCCAGGTTCGATTCCAGCCTTGGGCAACCGTCTGTGTGGAATTTATATATTCTCCCTGTGCCTGTGTGGGTTTCCTCCAGGTGCTCCGGTTTCCTCCAAAGATGTGCAGGTTAGGTGAATTGGCCGTACTAAATTGCCCATAGTGTTAGGCACGTTAATCAGGGGTAAATGTAGGGAATGGGTCTGAGTGGGTTACTCTTCGGAGGGTTGGTGTGGACTTGTTGGGCCAAAGGTAAAAACAATGACTGCAGATGCTGGAAACCAGATTCTAGATTAGCGGTGCTGGAAGAGCACAGCAGTTCAGGCAGCATCCAAGGAGCAGTGAAATCAATGTTTCAGGCAAAAGCCCTTCATCAGGAATAAAGCAGAGAGCCTGAAGCATGGAGAGATAAGCTAGAGGAGGGTGGGGGTGGGGGTGGGGAGAAAGTAGCATAGAGGACAATAGGTGAGTGGGGAGGGGATGAAGGTGATAGGTCAGGGAGGAGAGGGTTGAGTGGATAGGTGGAAAAGGAGATAAGCAGGTAGGACAAGTTATGGGGACAGTGCTGAGCTGGAAGTTTGGAACTAGGGTGAGGTGGGGGAAGGGGAAATGAGGAAACTGTTGAAGTCCACATTGATGCCCTGGGATTGAAGTGTTCCAAGGCAGAAGATGAGGTGTTCTTCCTTCAGGCGTCTGGTGATGAGAGAGCGGTGATGAAGGAGGCCCAGGACCTCCATGTCCTCGGCAGAGTGGGAGGGGGAGTTGAAATATTGGGCCATGGGGCGGTGTGGTTGATTGGTGCGGGTGTCCAGAGATGTTCCCTAAAGCCCTCTGCTAGGAGGTGCCCTGTCTTCCCAATGTAGAGGAGACCGCATCGGGAGCAACGGATACAATAAATGATATTAGTGGATGTGCTGGTAAAACTTTGATGGATGTGGAAGGCTGCTTTAGGGCCTTGTATAGAGGTGAGGGAGGAGATATGGCACAGGTTTTACAGTTCCTGCGGTGGCAGGGGAAGGTGCCAGGATGGGAGGGTGGGTTGTAGGGGGGTGTGGACATGACCAGGTAGTCACGGAGCGAACGGTCTTTGCAGAACACGGAAAGGGGTGGGGAGGGAAATATATCCCTGGTGGTGGGGTCTGTTTGGAGGTGGCAGAAATGTCGGCGGATGATTTGGTTTATGCGAAGGTTGGTCGGGTGGAAGGTGAGCACCAGGGGCATTCTGTCCTTGTTACGGTTGGAGGGGTGGGGGATGTGGACAAGATGCGTTGGAGGGCATCTTTAACCACGTGGGAAGGGAAATTGTGGTCTCTAAAGAAGGAGGCCATCTGGTGTGTTCTGTGGTGGAACTGCTCCTCCTGGGAGCAGATACGGCAGAGGCGGAGGAATTGGGAATACGGGATGGCATTTTTGCAAGAGGTAGGGTGGGAAGAGGTGTAATCCAGGTAGCTGTGGGAGTTGGTGGGTTTGTAAAACATGTCAGTGTCAAGTCGGTCGTCATTAATGGAGATGGAGAGGTCCAGGAAGGGGAGGGAGGTGGCAGAGATGGTCCAGGTAAATTTAAGGTCAGGGTGGAATGTGTTCCATACTGCAGGAATCTAATCTAAAAAAAAGTGTACAGTGAAAATTACCTGGAGTAAGGTAGCTAGGGTGACTACCAAGTTTTAAAACATACAAATTTATTCACAAAATAACACAAAGAACTGATCTGCTCAGCTCGAGAGCTGACCACTCCCCTTTCATTGGACAGGTCACTTCTAAAACATGACCCCTTTGCTCAAGTCTTACCTGTTTACATATAAACAAAAAGGCCTCACAATACCTTCTAATCTCTGTACCAAACCAGTCTAATCAGCACCGGGAGCATTTACAACCCCTGTGAGAAAAAAACCAAGGACATAGTATCCTTGAGAAAAGGAGCACTTTTAGAAAAAAGGAACCAGCATTGTGACAGTGGACAGAGGATGGAGCAGTGGGCATACTTGATAGTTGGGTAGCAATGATCAAAGATGCTCCATCTCCTGTCTGCATTTTGGATAATCAGACCACCACACTGTGCTCCACCTCTCAGGCAAAAATTGGAGTGTGAGGACCCAGGACAGGAAGAACATAAGAACAATAAGAACTCGGAGCAGGAGTAGATCATCTGGCCCTTCGAGCCTGCTCCACCATTCAATAGGATCATGGCTGATCTTTTTTGTAGCCTCAGCTCCACTTACCCACCCTCTCACCATAATCGTTAATTCCTTTACTGTTCAAAAAAAAGTTATCTGTAAAACCATTTACTGAAATAGTATCAACTACTTCACCTGGGAAGGGAATTCCACAGTTTCACAACTCTCTGGGTGGCGAAGTTCCTTCTCAATTCTGTTCCAAATCTGCTCCCCCTAATTTTGAGGCTATGCCCTCTTGTCCTAGTTTCACCCACCAGTGAAAATATCCTCTCTACTTGTATCTTATCTATTTCCTTCATAATTTTATATGTTTTATAAGATCCCCCCCCCCCCACCATTCTTCTAAATTCCAATGAATATAGTCCTCGTCGACTCAGACTCTCCTCATAAGCCAACCCCCTCAACTCCAGAATCAACCTAGTGAAACTTCTCTGCACCCCCTCCAGTGCCAGTACTCCAGATATGGCCTCACCAACACCTTGTACAGCTGCAATACAACCTCCCTGCTTTTAAACTCAATTCCTTTAGCAATGAAAGATCAAAATTTCATTTGCCTTCGTAATTCCCTGTTGTACCTTCCATGATTCATACACAAGGCCCTTCTGCATAGCAGCATGCTTCAACTTTTTTCAAGTAATAATCCTTTTTACTGTTATTCCTACCAAAATGTCTGACTTCACATTTATTAACATTGTATTCCATTTGCCAGACCTTTGCCCACTCACTTAAAGTACCTATGTTCCTCTATAAAGTTTCACAGTCCTCTGCACACTTTGCTCTGCCACTCATCTTAGTGTCATCTGCAAACTTTGACACACTACACGTGATCCCCAATTCCAAATCATCTGTGTAAATTGTGAATAATCACAATTCCGACACTGAACGTTGAGGCACACCACTAGTTACTGATTGCCAACAAGAATATCATTCATTTATCCCCACTCTTTGCTTCCTGATCGTCAACCAATCCTCTATCAATGTTAATACTTTACCCGTAAAGCCATGCATCTTTATATTATGCAGCCGCATTTTATATGGCACCTTGTCAAAGGCCTTTTGGAAATCTAGATACACCACATCTTCTGGGTCCCTGTTGTCCACCATGCTTGTAATGTCTTCATAGAATTCCAGTAGATTAGTTAAGCATGACCTGCCCTCCATCAACCCTAAGCTGCATCTGCCCAGCAGGACAATTTCTACCTAGATGTCTTGCAATTTCTTCCTTGATAATAGACTCAAGCATTTTCCCCACTACAGAAGTTAAGGTAACTTGCCTATAATTCACCATCTTTTTTCTACTGCCCTTTTTAAACAATGGCATCACATTTGCTGTTATCCAATCTGTGGAACTGCCCCAGAATCCACTGAAGTTTGGAAAATTACCATACGTGCACTTGCTATTTCTCCCATCATCTCTTTTAGCACCCTGGGATGCATTCCATCTGGGCCAGGAGACTTGTCTATCCTGAGCTCCATTAGATTACTCAACGCTACCTCCTATGTAGTTTTTTTCCAGGTCCTCACCTGCCTTCGTCTCTTTGTCAACTACTAGCATGTCCTCCACTGTGATTACTGACACAAAATACCTATTCAATGCCTCAGCTATTTCATCATATCCCATGACTAAATGCCCTTTCTCATCCTCTGAAGGGCCAACGTTTACTTTAGCCCTCTTTTTCATTTTATATATTTATAGAAACTTTTGCTATCTGACCTTATATTCTGTCATAATTTTTTTCTCATGTTTATCTTACTTTTCTTTATATCTGGTTTTGTGACTTTCTATTGACCTTTAAAGCTGTCCCAACCTTCTAGTTTCCCACCGATCTTGGTCACTTTGTACGGCTTCTCTTTCAAATTGATAGCCTCCCTTACTTCCTTAGACACCCAGGGCAGATTACCCCATTTTCCTACAGTCCTTCCTTTTCACTGGAATACACTTATGCTGAGCACTTTGAAAAATTGCTTTGAAGGTTGTCCACTGCTCATCAACTGTCCCACCATAAAGAATTTGTTTCCAGTTTACTTCAGCCAACTCCTCTCTCATCCTATTGTAGTCTTCCTTGTTTAAGCACAGGCCTCAGTTCTGCGTTTCTGTGAGGAGGTCAAGCTTGCGGGAAGCCCTTCATTCACCCGCACTTGCAGTTCCAACGTCAGTAGTCGAGCTTCATTGGTTGTAGACTCTTTAAACCTGAAAGTAACTTTAAGAGAACATTGTTAGCAATTTTGATTGTCCGAAAACTGTGGTCTCGAAAAGCAGAAGGATTATCAGAGATATAAGAATAAGATCTGCTGTAGACAGCTCACAAAATGTTGGCACTATCTTGTGGGCAGCACGGTGGCACAGTGGTTAGCACTGCTGCCTCACAGTGCCAGTGACCTGGGTTCAATTCCCGCCTCAGGTAACTGACTGTGTGGAGTTTGCACATTCTCCCTGTGTCTGCCTGGGTTTCCTCCGGGTGCTCCGGTTTCCTCCCCCTGTCACAAAGTTGTGCAGGTTAGGTGAATTGGCCATGCTAAATTGCCCGTAGTGTTAGGCGAAGGGGTAAATGGGTGTGGGTGGTTTGTGTTTCGACGGTTCGGTGTGGACTTGTTTGGCCGAAGGGCCTGTTTCCACACTGTAAGTAATCAAATCTAATCTTGAAAAATTCAATTCTTTGATAAGCAAAGAGAGGTATTTGGAGTAATTAGATTAGCCATGATCTTTGATGCTGCACGGCCCTATTTTAAAAATTGCAGAAATAGTAGACCCCAGAAACATTCTCTTATTCAATGAAGTTCCTCTTTGTGAGGCACAGAAGGTTGGCTGCACTGTATGCTCTTAATCACAATACAGCTCATTCTGCTATAACGTGTGTTTCCTTTACTGTAACGCAATTGACGAATAGGGGATGCTGTTTCTGAAGCATGAACTCTTAAAAAATGTGTTGGCTGTAACGTGACTGCATCACCGACACTTTAAGTGCTACTTGTATTGTACAATGCTTGTATAGCGCAGGGTTGCAACTATCACGCTAAAGAAGAAATGATTGTACTTGGTACAACAGCAGCCAATAGCACAGCAAGATTCGAGGTCCTGTGCTATAGCCATAACGATTCAGCAATAGCACCAAATTTGCATGTTGGCCATTTGCAAACAATCTGGAGTAAGTTAGTCACTGGTTGAAGACTCACTCGAAAGAAAGAGTTAGCCACTTTTTGCTCCGTCAGTATTTGATGACAGCTCTCCTCTCACTGGGAAGAGAAGATCTTATGGCACTCTTATGCTTCTCCCAAATGATTATAAGACTATTGAGGGCAGAGACGGTGGAGTGGGTGCTGGTGGTAATTGCATGCAGCAGGTTATTTTCCTGCCATTCACTATAACCAGATTTATTAAAATATTAATGAAATAATAGGAAGAATCTTCACAGTCCCTTGAAGGTACTGGTACTAAAGTTCCTGCATGGAAAATATCTCTTTAAAATTCCAATAACGTATATCACAAGAGATTAAGATAGATGGTTGATTTTGACCCGCACAGACTTGATGGGTATTGACAGCATGTGTTTCCTGCAATATGGCCATAATTAGGCCATAATTAGGTCAATGTGTGACAGGTTAAGGATGTAATTTATTCCAATCGATGTAATGGAAAAGAAAATGTAAAAACTGCAGACAGGAAATTGACTCTTAAATTGGAAATGCATTAAAATCACAAAAAGATTGCTGTAGATACAGTCAGAGAGTCATAGAGATGTACAGCATGGAAACAGACCCTTCGGTCCAACTCGTCCATGCCGACTAGATATCCCAACCCAATCTAGTCCCACCTGCCAGCATCCGGTCCATATCCCTCCAAACCCTTCCTATTCATATACCCAACCAGATGCTTTTTAAATATTGCAATAGTACCAGCCTGCACCAGTTCCTCTGGCAGCTCATTCCATACATGCACCACCCTCTGCGTTTAAAAGTTGCCCCTTAGGTCTCTTTTATATCTTTCCCCTCTCACCCTAAACCTATGCCCTCTCGTTCTGCACTCACCCACCCCAGGGAAAAGACTTTGTCTATTTATCCTATCCAGGCCCCTTATAATTTTATAAACCTCTATAAGGTCATCCCTCAGCCTTCTACTTTCCAGGGAAAACAGCCCCAGCCTATTCAACCTCTCCCGATAGCTCAAATCCTCCAACCCTGGCAACATCCTTGTAAATCTTTTCTGAACCCTTTCAAGTTTCACAACATCATTCTGATAGGAAGGAGACCAGAAATGCACACAATTTTTCAACAATGGCCTAACCAATGACCTGTACAGCCGCAACATGACCTCCCAACTCCTGTACTTAATACTCTGATCAATAAAGGAAAGCATACCAAACACCTTCTTCACTATCCTATCTACCTGCAACTCCACTTTCAAGGAGCTATGAACCTGCATTTCAAGGTTTCTTTGTTCAGCAACACTCCCTAGGACCTTACCATGAAGTGTATAAGTCCTGCTAAGATTTGCTTTCCCAAAATGCAGCACCTCACATTTATCTAAATTAAACTCCATCTGCTACTTCTCAGTCCATCAGATATTGTGCCCAATCAGGTGAATTCAAAAACATTGAAAATAGAAAGACTGGCAGCATCTGTCAAAAGAACATACAAGTTACATTTCAGATGTCAAACCGCGATCAGAATTTTAGCCCCCTAATTCATCCTTCCAGCAGGGAAACTAAAAGGAGTTTAAGATGATTAGGGATTTCAAATTGTCCAGTCGATCCTCTGACCTAGACTCCTGTTGGATTGGATCCTAAACTGGAACCACACAGTCACTGAATTTATCTTCAAATCCCTACATTATTCAAGCAATTTATTTGTCATATTATATTCAGTATCCTGAACTCTAATGGGTTGCATTTGGCCATTCATTTGAATTTTGCATAATTTATATAAAAGAAAACAGCTTCAGTATACTGTTTTGGGTTACGTATAAATACTTAAGTGTTCTCTGTGCTATAAAGGTAGACAATCGTGCATAATCTGTTCAATTTAATTACATATACTTACATGCTAATTTAGAGCAGGTGTTATTTGAACCCATGTCACGAGACTTAGAGGGAGGGGCACTACTATAACAACCTCTTATTGCCAGGTTAATTGCTTAAGAATTATCAGTGTTCCTGTAATTGAAATAAGGAATGTTAGCGAGTAAGGACAACTGCATCTGAGAATATGTTGTTAAATCAGAGAAGGTTCAATAAAGTTGTAACAAACAATAGAAACTTTCCATCATCAATAGTCATCTAAGCTTATGAATCGTTGATTGATTGATTGATTTGATTTTTTTGTCACGTGTACCTTATTAGGTACAGTGAAAACCTTTGCTTACAAGCAGTACAGCCAGATCATTGTATGCATCGACATACAGATCATGGTGAAAAAGCATTTGGACAGAGTTAGGCTTACAGGTTACACCACACAGGATGTGCACTCGGCAAGATCATCATTAACAAGATCAGTGTTATTTGAAGTTAGAGAATCCATTCAGCAATCTAATAATGGCAGGGAAGAAGCTGTTCTAGGATCTTCTGACGTGTTCATCTTCTGTATCTTCTGCCTGGCAGAATTGTTACAAAGGTGTAGAAGTGTACTGTATCTTTACGTAAGTTAGAAGCTAGCAGAGCTACCTGACAGCGCCAAGTGTTCTGAACAAGATAAAACGTAAACTTTAGGTCCAGCAGCTAGTGTAGCTGGTTGCCTGGAGACAAAAAAAAAGCAAATTCGAATTAGGTCAATCAGTTTAAATTATAACCCAAAAAAAAACAAACTCCAACCAAGTTTGAATTTAGTATATTGGCAATATTAAAAACCAATGACACAATCCTTTGGGGGTATAAGACCCAGAAAGTGTTGAACAGTTGAGAGACAACTGCTAAGCCTCCAACATCTGCAAAATGTCCAGAGAATAGCTCTCTTAAAGGTACCTTTATCGATCAGTGACCTGTGAAGCAAAAATCCCTAAGAAGAAGAAAATCTACAGAGGAAGATTCAACAGCTGCCTGGTTTTGAAATATGAATTTTTTGGTAAATCTTAATCGGTGGTTTTATCAGACGAATGTTGTAAAAGGGGAAGGTAAAAGATAGGTTCGAGGAAGGAGTTGTAAATAGTTGTTAGTTAATTATTTTCTGCTATACTTTAAGAAATAAAGTTGTTAATTTTTACTTTAAAGAGTTCTTGGCCTCTTGAATTTTCACAGATTACTGCACGGGATAAATCTTTTCTGTGTTGCTGGTTAAATTAGCTGGGAGCCATGACATAACAGAATGGAAACCAAGATTTTCAAAGGATAAACATGGTAACATTTGTGGAAATCACACCACTTAGGAATTAGAACCAGGAATGAATGGTCAACAATAATTTTGAGATAATCCACAAGGGAAAATCAAAGGATTTAAGAAACCTTTTGAATGATTCAACCCTCATAATATGAGACATGCCACTACAATATGAATGTGCAAAGATGAGGCAAAATTGGAAAGGATTCAGAAAAGATTATCAAGATGTTGCCAGGAATGAAGGGTTTGAGATACAAAAATAGCCTGGAAAGGCTGGGTATTTTTTAACTGGAGTGTAGGAGGTTGAGGGGTAACCTTATTGAGGTTTATAAAATCATGACGGGCTCAGATAAGGTGAATGACAAGGGTGTTTTAAGTAGGGTGGGCAAGTTCAAAAATAGCAGGCATATTTTAAGCTGAGAGGAAAAAGATTTAAAAAAGGACGTGAGGGACTACATTTTTTTGCACAGAAGGTGACTTGTGTGTGGAATAAGCTGCCAGAAAAAGTGATGGATGCAGGTACAGTTACAACATTTAAAAGACATTGGATAAGTACATGAATAGGAAAGGTTTGGAGGGATATGGGCCAAATGCAAGCAGGTGGTTCAAGTTTAGTTTGGGAGCATCGTCAGTATGGACTGGTTGGATAAAGGGTCTGTTTCCATGCTGTAGACTCTCTGACTCTTTCAGTGAACCTTACTTCTGAGTAAACCAGCATGAATCCAACTGTAGCAGCAGCAACAAAGGCACAATAATTATTCCATAAGAAATTAATGTTTTTTTTAGATGATCAGGATCTCTTCTGAGGCAGAAGTTGCCTGTTCAAAAGGGACAAGTTTCACCTGAACTGGAGGGGGACTAATACCCTGCAGGAGATTTGCTGGTTCCATTCAGGAGCCTTTAAAGTAGTAGTGGGAGTTGGAGTGGTGGAGAGGGAATCTTAGTCGTCATGGAAATAGACAGATAGACAAGGGTGATTCTGAAGTTAAAGAGAGCAAGTTAATTAGAAAAGTTCAAGAGAGCAAGTTAATTAGAAAAGACAGGAAAGAGCAAGTCAGAGAACAAGGTAACGCTGAAGAATTCAATTGCATTACTTCAATGTAAGGAGTCTTCCAGGTAAGGCAGATGAACTCAGAGCATGTATGGGTACATGGGACAGCATGACTATTTTAGAAACATGGCTGAGGGAGGGACAGGACTGGCAGCTCAATGTTCTGGAGTTTCAATGCTAGAGGAAGGATAGAAAGGGAGACAAGAGAGGAGGCTGTATTGTGTTTTTGATGAGGGAAAACATTACTGCTGTACTTAGAGAGATTATTTCCGAGGGATGGTCCAGTAAAGCCATATGGGTGAAACTCAGAAATAAGGAGGAGATGCTCACCTTGATGGGATTGTATAATAGCCCCCCTCCCAATGGTCAGGGGAAAACCGAGGAGCAAATATGTCAATAGATCTCAGATGTCTGTAAGAGTAATAGGGTTGTACTAGTAGGGAACTTTAACTTTCCAAAAGCAGACTGGGACTACCATAATTTTAAATGCTTGAATGGTGAGGAATTTGTTGTAAGTGTTCACAAATTTTTTCTTTATCAATACGTACATGTACCCACCAGAGAAGGAGCAAATGTTAAGCTTCTCTTGGGAAATAAGGCAGGGCAAGTGACTGAAGTGTTGCAGGGGAAGTACTTTGGCACCAGTGGTCATAATTCTATTACTTTTAAAATAGTTATGGAAAATGATATGCATTGTTTAAAAGTTAAAGCTCTTAATTGGAGTAAGACAAATTTTGATGGTTTGAGACAGGAGCTTTCAAAAATTGATTGAGGTAGACTGTTCACAGGTAAAGGGACAACTGGCAAGTGTGAGGCTTTCAAAAGTGAGATAACGAGAGTTCAGAGGCAGTGTGTTCCTGTTAGAGTGAAAAGTAAGACCAGTAACAATAAGGAACAATGGATGAATAAAAATATTGAGGCTCTGGTCAAAACTAAGAAGGAGACATATATTAGGTATAGACAACTGGGATCAAGTGAATCTCTTGAAGAGTATATGTGGTGCAGGACTATTCTTAAGAGGAAACCAGGAGAGCAAAAGGGGGATAGCAGATAGCCTTGGCAGATAAGGTCAAGGAAAATCCAAATAGATTGAACATTAAGAGCAAAAGAGTAACTATGGAGATAATAGGGCCCCTTAAAAATCAATAAGGTTATCCATGTATGGAACGCAGGAGATAGAAGAGATACTAAATGAATATTTCAGGTCCATTTTCACTGTGGGAAAGGCATGGAGGATGGGGACCTGGGGAAATAAATATTGACGTCTTGAAACCAGTGCACAGTACAGAAGAGGAGGTGCTGTTGGTCTTAAAAAACATAAAGGTGGATAGATTTCCAGAACCTGACCAAGTGTATCCCAGGATATTATAGAAAGCTAAGGAAGAAATTGCAGGGCCCCTAGCCAATATATTTGTATCATCTAATGTCACAAGTGAGATGTTGGTGGACTAGAGAGTGGGTAAGGTTGTGTCTTTAAGAAAGACTGTAAGGTGAAACTGGCAACTACAGATGGGTGAAGCTGTGGGTTGGTAAGTTTTTGGAAGGGACAGTGAAAGACAGAATTTATGTGTATGTAGAGATGTATGGACTAACTAAGGATAATCAGCATGGCTTTGTGCATGAAAAGTCATGTCTCACAAATTGATTGAGCTTTTTGATGGCATAACCAAAAAGATTGATGATAGAAGAGCAGAAAACATGTTTTACATAAACTTTAGTAAAGCTGTGACAAGGTTCTGCATGGCAGACTGTTTAGTAAGGTTAGATCACATGGGATTCAGAGGGAGCTTGTCAATTGGATAAAAAATTGGCTTGATGGTAAGAGATAGAAGGTGGTGGTTAACAGTTGTTTTTCAGACCGGAGACCTGTGATCAGCATGTTCTGTAGAAATTGGTGCTGTGTCCATTGTTGTTTATCATTTATGTAAACGATTTGGATGAGAATGTAGGAGGCATCGTTAGTAAGTTTGTGGATGACCCCAAAATCGATGATATAGTTGACAGTGAAGAAGGTTATCTAAGATAGCTTCGGCGGGTCGGTGTGGACGTGTTGAGCCGAATGGCCTGTTTCCACACTGTAAGTAATCTAAGTAATCTAATCTAAGTAATCTAATCTAATTACAAAGGGATCTTGATCAATTGGGCCAATGGGCTGAGAAGTGGAAGATGGAGTTTAATTTGGGTAAATGCGAGGTATTGCATTTTGTTAAAATAGAATCATAGTGATGTACAGCACGTAAACAGACCCTTCAGTCCAACTTGTCCATGCCGACCAGATATCGGAAATTAATCGAGTCCCATTTGCCAGCACTTGACCCATACCTTCTATCCAAAAGCCTTTTAAATGTTATAGGTGTGCCAGCCTCCCCCACTTCCTCTGGCAGCACATTCTATTCATGCACCACTCTTTGTGTGAAAAGGTTGCCCCTTAGGTCCCTTTTCAATCTTTCCCCTCTCACCCTAAACCTATGCCTCTAGTTCTGGACTCCCCTCCACCAAGGAAAAGACCTTCTTTATTTATCCGATACGTGCCCCTTGTGATTTTATAAACAACTATAAGGTTTAAGAAGGGCGATAAAGACGAGCCAGGGAACTATAAACCGGTCAGCCTGACCTCGGTGGTGGGCAAGTTGTTGGAGGGAATCCTGAGGTACAGGATGGACATGTATTTGGAAAGGCAAGGACTGATTCGGGATAGTCAACATGGCTTTGTGCGTGGGAAATCATGTCTCCCAAACTTGATTGAGTTTTTTGAAGAAGCAATGACGAAGATTGATGAAGGCAGAGCGGTAGATGTGATCTATATGGGCTTCAGTAAGGCATTCGACAAAGTTCCCCATGGGAGACTGATTAGCAAGGTTAGATCTCATGGAATACAGGGAGAACTAGCCATTTGGATACAGAACTGGCTCAAAGGTAGAAGAAAAAGGATGATAGTGGAGGGTTGTTTTTCAGACTGGAGGCCTGTGACCAGTGGAGTGCCACAAGGATCGGTGCTGGGTCCTCTACTTTTTGTCATTTACATAAATGATTTGGATGCGAGCATAAGAGGTACAGTTAGTAACTTTGCAGATGACACCAAAATTAGAGGTGTCGTGGACAACGAAGAGGGCTACCTCAAATTACAACAGGATCTGGACCAGATGGGCCAATGGGCTGAGAAGTGGCAGATGGAGTTTAATTCAGATAAATGCGAGGTGCTGCATTTTGGGAAAGCAAATCTTAGCAGGATTTATGCACTTAATGGTAAGGTCCTCGGGAGTGTTGCTGAACAAAGAGACCTTGGAGTGCACGTTCATAGCTACTTGAAAGTGAAGTCACAGGTAGATAGGATAGTGAAGAAGGCGTTTGGTATGCTTTCCTTTATTGATCAGAGTATTGAGTACAGGAGTTGGGAGGTCATGTTGCGGCTGCACAGGACATTGGCTAGGCCACTGTTGGAATATTGCAAGCAATTCTGGTCTCCTTCCTATCAGAAAGATGTTGTGAAACTTGAAAGGGTTCAGAAAAGATTTACAAGGATGTTGCCAGGGTTGGAGGATCTGAGCTACAGTGAGAGACTGAACAGGCTGGGGCTGTTTTCCCTGGAGCGTTGGAGGCTGAGGGGTGACCTTATAGAGGTTTACAAAATTATAAGGGGCATGGATAGGATTAATTAACATAGTCTTTTCCCTCGGGTCGGGGAGTCCAGAACTGGAGGGCATAGGTTTAGGGTGAGATGGGAAAGATATAAAAGAGACCTAAGGGGCAACTTTTTCACACAGAGGGTAGTACATGTATGGAATGAGCTGCCAGTGGATGTGGTGGAGGCTGGTACAATTGCAACATTTAAGAGGCATTTGGTTGGGTATATGAATAGGAAGGGTTTGGTGTGACATGGGCCGGGTACTGGCAGGTGGGACTAGCTTGGGTTGAGATATCTGGTCAGCATGGATGGGTTGGACCGAAGGGTCCGTTTCCATGCTGTACATCTCTATGACTCTATGACTCGAAGGTCACTCCTCAGCCTCTGACGTTCCAGGGAAAACAGCCCCAGCCAAAATGAGCAAGGGCAGCACTTATGCAGTTAATGGTAGGGCCTTGGATAGTATTGTTGGGAGACCTAGGGGTTCCAGTACATAGTTCTTTGAAAGTTGCTTCACAAGTAGATAGGGTGGTTAAAAAGGCATTAAGCACACTTGTTTTCATTGCTCAGACAATTGAGTATAGGAGTTAAGAGTATATGAGTATATGTTGAGGTTGGAGCGGACATTGGTGAGGTCACTTTCGGAATACCGTGTACAGTTCTGGTTGCCCTGCTATTGGAAGGATATTGTTAAACTGCGGAGGATTCAGAAAATATTTACCAAGATGTCGACAGGACTGGATTGTTTGAATTCTAACGAGAGAATGGGTAGGCAAGGATATTTTTCACTGGAGTTTAGGAGGTCAAGGGGTGACCTTACAGATGTTTATAAAATCATGAGGAGCACAGATAAAGTGAAGAGCATATATCTTCACCCTAGGGTAGTGGATATCAAAGCTAGAGGGCATATTTTTAAGGTAAGAGGAGAAAAATTTAAAATGGACCTAAGGAGCAACTTTATCGCACAGAGGGTAGTTTGTACGTGTAATGAACTGCCAGAGAAAATGTTGATGCAGGTACATTTACAACATCTTAAAGACATCTGGATAGGAAAGGTTTAGAGAAATAGGGGCCAAACACAGGCAAGTGAGACTAGTTTGGGAAATTTGGTCAGCATGGATAAGTTGGACCGAAGCGTCAGTTTCTGTGCTGTATGACTCTATGATTCTGAGGTAAAAACAATGACTGCAGATGCTGGAAACCAGATTCTGGATTAGTGGTGCTGGGAGAGCACAGCAGTTCAGGCAGCATCCAATTTCGCTGTTCCTTGGGTGCTGCATGAACTGCTGTGCTCTTCCAGCACCACTAATCCAGAATCTATGATTCTATGATTTCATTCTACAAATGAAACATGCCAATGTGCAACTCCAATGGAATGTTTGATTCCTAAACAAAAGATTAGCATTGGGCTGATTCTTACATTTTTTTGGTGTAAGTGTTAATTACCTCAGGTTTCAAGGAGGTTTCTCTCTCCAAATGTTCCACTGAGCTTGTTGTATCTTCCCAAATCCACTTCATTCATGCCACTAAGATGTCCATCCCATCTGATTCTAACCCAGTTCTCCCACTTGTCATACCCACAACGACTCGCCACTGTTGGGTTATCCAAAGATTGACTGCCAGTCCTGGTAACGTTGTCAACTTTTTGCTGTTTTGCACACAGGCAACCACTTTCAGTCAGGGACTGCCCTGCACATTCCTTGACATTTTCCCTGAATGTGGCAGAGTAGTGGAAACTGGCACCTTGTTTTGTTCTGGTAGATGGGATGGTGACATTAAAGGATGTCCTCTCCCCTTAGATTGGCAGAGGAGGCCACAATATCAGACCATGCCAGCCTACTCTGGGTTTGCCAGCTGGGTTGGTACAGCCTCAGCCGTCTTGAGGAATTCAAAACAATGTTTTTAAAAAAGACCCACTCTCAAAGAACAAATAACAAATTGGGATGAAACATCATGGGTATAATCTGATATCCATCGAACTTTCATGAAAGTCAGGAACCTGTAAATTAGATTACTAATTTGGCAAATCTACCTTGGTGATGTTTAACATGTATACATATACAGAAACACATACACACATACATGCATGCATACACACGCATGCAAACATAGAGTCATAGAGTCCTCGCATGGGAGACAGGCCCTTCGGCCCAAACTGGTCTGTGCCGACCAAAATGCCATCCACGCTAACCCCATTTCTCTGCACCTGGCCCATATCCTTCTAAACCTTTCCTATCCATATATTTGTCCAAATGCCTTTTAAATGTCATTAATGTACCCATCTCAACCATTCCACTGGAAGCTCATTCCATATGCGTACCACCCTCTGTGTAATAAATGTTCCCATCTATTCTTTCCCCTTTTACATTAAACTGGTGTCCTCTTGTCCTCAATTCCCCAACCCTGGGAAAAACCCTGGCGTTCATCCTGTCCATGTCTCTCATGATCGTATACACTTCTTTAAGATCCCCTCCTCAGTCTCAGCCTGAAAGAAAAAAAGTCCTAGCTTGTCCAACCTCTCCCTATAACTCAGTCCCTTGACTCCTGGCAACATCATTGTAAATTTCTTCTTCATTCTTTCCAATTTAGTAACATCTTTGCTACAGAAAGAAAGTTCATACATACATATGCAAATGGAATTATTTTGAGATTACAGTGCAAGTGTGATAGAACATATTTCCCTCACAAACATTTCAGTGACTCACATGTGAAATGTTTGCAGTTTTTGTGACTGATTATATTTTGTAAGTGTAATTTGCTGCATCGTGCAAAGGTACTTTGTTATTTTATAATATTTTCCTCTAATTAGCTATGTAAGAATTTCTTATAAAGCCACCTACACTATAAAAAGCCAGCACAGTCATAGGTTTGATTCCTGGTATTTGTGTGTAATGGTGGTCTAATGTGAATTCTTGTGAAGAATGTGATCCTTATCTCTCTCTGGAGAACACACACCCTGTAAAAGATAAGGATGCCCTTCCAGAGTGAGAACATTGTAAGGAACAAGTCTGGTGATAACAGGAAGTGATCACATTAAGATGGTTTCTGCCATTAAGAGAACACTCAGAAATTGGTCACACACCAACTAGCTAATCATTACAGCCAATGCAGGGAAGGGCAACATTTGAAACATGGCCACAGGATCTTTTACATCCACATGAGCAAACAGATAGGCTCATATTTAAAATCCATATGCAAAAGTGAGGCCACCCAGCATTCCCCTGCATCATCAACCAGGATTTTGCACTCAGTCAGGGTTTGTATCCAGAACTGTCTGAGTTAGATGTACAAGCACTCCCAACGGGATTCTCCAAATGCAATTCTGTTTTTCAGCAGCAGCAGCAGCTCGAAGGGTGGGAGCGTGGACCAGGGGCCTGTCAGGAGCGGTGAGCTTCTGATTTGAGCTTTTATGTTTGACATCAGAGAGCAGAGGTTTCTGGGAAAGGAGGGACTTTTTTTTATTTCTGTCCAGATATATAAGTAAGTGTTTTCTAAAACCAAGACCCTACCTTTGTAGGGCCTCCACCCAACCACCTCCTCTAACCTTAAACATCATGGACACATCAGGTAAGCTTATTTTCTTTTTTACTTTCTGATAAGGGATTGAGCAGGGGTGGCAGTGCAGGGGGAGGAATGTTCCTCCTGCATGATGTTTGAGGTGAGGGACGCCACTAGTGTCCTATCCAAGTACATCTACAGGAAGTGCACCCAACCCTCGCTCCTCCAAGACCATGTTAGGGAACTGGAGCGGGAGCTGGATGAACTTCAGATCATTCGGGAGGCAGAGGCTGTGATAGATGAGAGTTACAGGGAGGTAGTTACTCCTAGGCACGAAGAAAGCTGGGTGAGTATTCAAAGCGGGAGCAAACAGTCAGTGGAGGGATCCCCTGTGGCCAATCCCTGAAAAACATGTACACCGTTCTGGATAATGTTGGTTGGGGGGAGGAGGGGGACTTACCAGGAGCAAGCAGTGGGACCCAGGTCACTGGCACAAAGCCTGTCTCTGTTGTACAGAAGCGAAGGAGGGAAAGGAGGAGAGTGTTAGTCATTGGGGACTCAATAGTTAGAGGGTCAGATAGAAGATTTGTTGGGAACGATCAAGACTCACAGTTGGTGTGTTGCCTTCCAGGTGCCAGGGTCCATGATGTCTCGGATCGTATCTTTGGCATCCACATAGGTACCAACGACATCGGTAGAAAGAGGGATAGGGATGTAAGGCAGGATTTCAGGGAGCTAGGGTGGAAGCTGAGAGCTAAAACAAACAGAGTTGTTATCTCTGGTTTGTTACCCGTGCCACATGATAGCGAGGCAAGGAATGGGGAGAGACAGCAGTTGAACACGTGGCTGCAAGGATGGTGTATGAGGGAGGGTTTCAGGTACTTGGATAATTGGGGCTCATTCTGGGGAAGGTGGGACCTGTACAAACAGGACGGTTTTCACTTGAACCAGAGGGGTACTAATATCCTAGGTGGGAAATTAGCTGGTGCTATTCGGGTAGGTTGAAACCAGTTCAGCAGGGGGATGGGAACCGGAGGTGTAGCTGCAGTGCACAGGAGGATAAGAATAGAGAGGTCAGGGACAGGATTTCAGGGTCACAGGAATGTGCTGGCAGACAGCAAGCTGGTTTGACATGTGTCTACTTCAACGCCAGAAGTATCCGAAATAAGATAGGTGAGCTTGCAGCATGGATAGGTACCTGGGACTTCGATGTTGTGGTCATTTCAGAGACATGGATAGAGCAGGGTGAGGAATGGATGTTGCAGGTTCCAGGGTTTAGATCTTTCATTAAGAACAGGCAAGGCAGTAAGAGAGGGGGAGGTGTGGCCTTGTTAGTCAACGATAGTATAATGGTGGCTGAAAGAACTTTTCACGAGAACTCATCTACTGAGATAGTATGGGCTGAGGTTAGAAACAGGAGAGGAGAGGTCACACTGCTTGGAATTTTTTATAGGCCTCTGCAGAGTTCCAGGGATGTGGAGAAGAGGATTGGCAAAATGATTCTGGGTGGGAATGAAAGGAACAGGGTGGTCATAATGGGGGGCTTTCACTTCCCCAAGATTGACTGGAAATGCCATAACTCTAGTACGTCGGATGGATCATTTTATGTCCAATGTGTGCAGGAGGGTTTCCTGACACAGTTTGTCAAAGGGCCGACAAGAGGAGAGGCCACACTGGATCTGGTACTTGGTAATGAACCAGGCCAGGTGTTTGATTTAGTTGTAGATGAGCACTTTGGAGAGAGTGACCATAATTCAGTTACATTTAGTTTAGCCATGGAAAGGGATAGGTACATGCCACAGGTTAAGAGTTATCTATGGGGAAAGGGCAATTATAATGCAAATAAGCAAGAATTAGGATGCATAAATGGGGCAGCAAAATGCAGGGGATGGGGACAATGGAAATGTGAAGCTCGTTTAAGGAACAGATATTCTGTGTCTTTGATAGGTATGTCCCTATCAGGCAGGGAGGAAGTGATAAGATAAGGAAACCATGGTTTACTACAGAAATTGCATCTCCTGTTAAGCAAAAGATGGATGCTTATGTGTTGATGAGACAAGATGGTTCAGATGAGACGATGGAGAGTTACAGATTAACTAGGAAGGATTTAAAGAGAGAGTTAAGAAGAGCAAAGAGAGGACATGAGCAGGTTTTAGCCAGTAGAATAAAGGAGAACCCTAAAGCTTTCTATACGTATGTGAGGAATAAAAGGATGACTAGGGTAGGTATAAGGCCAGTCAAAGACAGAAGTGGGAAGTTAAGTGTGGAACCTCTGGAGATTGGAGAGGTACTAAACAAACATTTCTCATTGGTTTTCACTCAGGAAAAGTAGAATATTGTAGAGGAGAAGAATGAGGTACGAGATATTAGACTAGAAAGGATCGAGGTTAGTTATGAAGAGGTGTTATCAATTCTAGAAGGAGTGAAAGTAGATAAGTCCCCTGGGCCAGATGGGATTTGTCTGAGGATTCTCTAGGGAGCTAGGGAGCTTGACTTTGATATTTGGGTCATGATTGTCTACAGGTTTATATACCTGAGGACTGGAGGATTGCAAATGTTGCGCCCTTGTTTAAGAAGGGCAGTGGAGATGACTCAGGTAATTATAGACCAGTGAGCCTTACTTCTGTTGCAGTAAAGGTTTTGGAAAGGATTCTAAGAGATAGGATTTATAATTATCTAGCAAACAACAATTTGATTTCAGATAGTCAACATGGTTTTGTCAAGGGCTGGTCGTGTCTCACAAATCTCACTGAGTTTTTGAGAAAGTGACCAAGCATGCAAGTGAGGGTAGGGCAGTTAATGTGGTGTAGATGGACTTCAGCAAAGCCTTGGATAAGGTTCCACTTGGTAGGCTGTTGGAGAAAATGAAGAGGCACGGTACTGAGGGTGATTTAGCAGTTTGGATTAGAAACTGGCTTTATGAAAGAAGGCAGCAAGTGGTGGTTGATGGAAAATATTCAGTATGGAGTCTGGTTATTCATCATGTGCCACAAGGATCTGTTTTGGGACCACTGCTGTTTGTCATTTTTATAAATGACTTAGATGCAGGCAAAGGTGGATGGGTTAGTAAGTTTGCAGATGACACTAAAGTCGGTGAAGTAGTGGACAGTGTGGAAGAATGTTGCAGGTTGCAGGGGGACTTGGATAAACTGCATAATTGGGCTGAAAGGTGGCAAATGCAGTTCAATGCAGATAAATGTGAGGTGATTCACTTTGGGAAGAATAACAGGAAGGCAGAGTACTGGGTCAATGGAAAGATTGTTGGTAGTGTGGATGTGCCGAGAGATCTTGGAGTCCATGTACATAGATCCATGAAAGTTGCCACCCAGGTGGATAGTGCTGTTAATAAGGCATACAGTGTGTTAGGTTTCATTGGTAGAGGGATTGAGTTCCGGCGCCGCAATATCATGCTGCAACTATACAAAATGTTTGTGCGGCTTCACTTGGAATATTGTGTACAATTCTGGTCATCCCATTTCAGGCAGGATGTGGAAGCATTGGAAAAGACGCAGAGGAGATTTACCAGGATGTTGCCTGGTCTGGAGGGAAGGTCTTATGAGGAAAGTCTTAGAGACTTGGGTCAGTTCTCATTGGAAAGAAGAAGGCTAAGAGGGGATTTGCTAGAGGCATACACAATGATCAGAGGATTAGATAGGGTAGACAGTGAAAGTCTTTTTCCTAGGATGATGACGTCGGCTTGTACGAGAGGACATAACTACAAATTGAGGGGTGATAGATTTAAGACAGATGTCAGAGGCAGGTTCTTTACTCAGAGAGTGATAAGGGCGTGGAATGCCCTGCCTGCCAATGTAGTTAACTCAGCCACATTAGGGATATTTAACCAATACTTGGGTAAGCACATGGATGATGATGGGATAGTGTAGGGGGACGAGCTGAGAATAGTTCACAGGTCGGCACAACATTGAGGGCCGAAGGGCCTGTTCTGCGCTGTATTGTTCTAAGTTCTATGTTCTTTCCTTTGTTTTCGTGTGATGCAGGTGTCACTGGCTAGGTCATCATGTAATGCCCATTCCGAATTGCCCTGATAAGGTGCTGGTAAACTGTCTTCTTGAATTGCTACAGTCCATGTAAAGTGGATACCCCCACAGTGCTGTTGGGTTCTAGAGTTTTAACCAAGTGACACTGAATGACTGGCAGCATTGATCCAATCAGAATCGGTGTGACTTGGAGGGAAACTTGCAGATGGTCCACAATAAATTTTACAGCTAGTCAGAGCATAAAATCCTCTCCTGATAGTAAAATATCCTTAAATCTATTTTTAAAAAGCCAGAAGACTTCTTGTTTGTTATTTGGAGAAAACAGATTAAGATTGTAGTGTACAACTTTATGGAAAAGGGAGGAAATATTTCCTTGCATGTCTGAGGGAATTTTTCTATATTCTCTGCCTCCTCCACTTTTTGTTTCTGATGAGGAAAAGTGCAGCTTAAAGTTCCCTCAGTCATTTCACCAATAGCCACTAGGTGGTGCAGACAAATTAAGATTGGTACATGCATATTACTTTGGTTGTCCATGCAAAGAGCTGAACAGCTTCGACATAGAGATATGATTTAAATGTCAAATAATGCAATATATGCCGTTCATTAACATTTGAATGAAAATCAGTCCAGTGAGAAGAGTAAGGCATTGTCCAAGTTCTTCTGGTCTCTAGATCATTTGAGAATAGACACATGATCCAATGGCACCCCACAGAAAACCTAATGCCCTTACATTGTGGAAATTGCCTTGGTAGTTTAAATTTCTGAGGGCAATTCTGCTCACTCTGACCCTCCAACAGTTTTTACAACTTGAGGTGGAATCAGACAGTTCCGAGTCACTTGTCCTGACAGTTACCTAAGACATCTTAAACAGAAAACTTTCCTGGGTACATCACAATCAACCATCACACTCCCAGCCCAATTACTCGCAGATCCCTCCCATGCATCTTCCTTAACCCCTTGATGGCTACCCCAGAACCCCTTAGTTTTTCCACTCTCCCACCCTCCTCAGTGACTCACCTAACTACCCTACTCACCTGGAACCGACTCACCTGGCACCCTACCCACTTGGCACCCTACCCACCTGCCATCCTACTCACCTGGCACTCTGCCTAACATTCTACTCAGCTACCACCCTGCCCACCTGCCACCATACCTACTTCCCCACTCACCCATTCACACAATCACCAACTCTCTCATCCACTCGCTGATCCATTCACTCACATACCCACTCACTGACTCACTGAGAAGCTTAGAAACGTTTCAGCAATGACCAGAACAGGGTTACAGGTGCTGTGGAAAAGGGGTTATCTTCTCTGATGAACCTCCTCCCTACTCTCTCTATCAATTCCTCCACTTAGGAAGCTCTTCTGGACTTTTTAAATATTTTCAGGTATGCAGTTAGTTTTCTATCTCAACAGTATTGAACATGGGGTTCCAACACACAAGAGAAGATATGGACAAATATTATTGGGCTGACTTAGATGCCTCATTCTAATTCAGAATACCAAATCCAGCAGTTAAACCTTGATTCTCCATCCGTTGAAGCCAATGTTGCATTTTTATTTATACTTTTTTATTTATTGTTTTGTCTGGTTTGATTTTTGCTGACTTTGAGTCACTCACTTTCTTCAATCTGCCATTTGGTCTGTGCATTTGAACAGGTAAAGTTTCAACTCTTCAATCGCCCTGAAATCTTTCCTACAGACCTCTTTGAGCAATATCTTAGTCCTCTATCCGAAGAACTCCATTTGGGCTCAGTGTTAATTTTTGTACCATGATGGTGTGAAGGACCTTTGCATATTTTACTATATTTGGAGCACTATGTCAATGTAAGTTGTTAGGCGGAAGTGGGTACTGCAGATGCTGGAGATTAGAGTTGCGCTGGACAAGCACAGCAGGTCAGGCAGCATCTGACAAGCAGGAAAATCAATGTGTTGGGCATTTCCTGATGAAGGGCTTTTGCCCAAAATGTCGATTTTCCTGCTCCTCAGATGCTGCCTGACCTGCTGTGCTTTTCCAGCACCACTCTAATCAATGTAAGTTGTTGTTGAGGTTTGGAAAGGTCTGCTTTTGGCACTGCTGCCTCAGTGGTGGTAGCAATTCTAAAATTAAACAACATCAAGACCAGTTTATATAAAAACGCTGGGAAAAATGGACAAATACGGAATCTAGATACGGCAATTGGGAACTCCTCTCAATATCCCCTTTTCACAGGGGTGCACTGAGGACTCACCCGAGGCTGGGAAGGTGAGCAACTTGAACAGAACGTACTCGAATAAGACAGGAGTATTCTAGAGTAGTCCAATGGTCCTTTCTAGCAGTAACACTAGTGTGTGCATCTTGACGAGTGGGTAGCACTCATCATTGAGGCAAAAAAGGTTATGGAACAAGACTCAAGCCAAAGACATGAAAGAATCTGGACTGACACTCTAGCTCTGTACTGTGGGAATGCTGCACTTTTGAAAGTATAGTCTTTCAGATGGGACATTAAACTGAGACACTGCAGGCTCTCAGGTGAATGTTAAAGATCCAGTGGCACCATTTCAAAGAGCAAGGGATCTGATGAATCTGATCTGATTCTGATTTTATGATCTGATGAATAGTTATCCTTCAACCAACATCGCAAAAACAGGATAACATCTGGTTGGTATCATATTGCCCCATGAGGGAGCTTGCTATGCACAAATTGACTGTGACATTTCATAGAACATAGAACATAGAAGAATACAGCGCAGTACAGGCCCTTCGGCCCTCGATGTTGCGCCGATCCAAGCCAACCTAACCTACACTAGCCCACTATCCTCCATATGCCTATCCAATGCCCGCTTAAATGCCCATAATGAGGGAGAGTCCACCACTGCTACTGGCAGGGCATTCCATAAACTCACGACTCGCTGAGTAAAGAACCTACCCCTAACATCTGTCCTATACCTACCACCCCTGAATTTAAAGCTATGCCACCTTGTCATAGCTGACTCCATACGTGGAAAAAGATTCTCACTGTTGACTTACATTTGCTGTTTTCATTAGAGAAAAGAAGGTTTAGGGGTGACTTGATTGAGGTGTACAAGATGATTAGGGGGTTAGATAGGGTTGACAGTGTGAACCTTTTCCCACGTATGGAGTCGGGTATTACAAGGGGGCATAGCTTTAAATTAAGGGGGGGTAGATATAGGACTGAAGTTAGGGGTAGGTTCTTCACTCAGCGAGTCGTAAGTTCATGGAATGCCCTGCCAGTAGCAGTGGTGGACTCTCCCTCTTTATGGGCATTTAAGCGGGCATTGGATAGGTATATGGAGGAAAGTGGGTTAGTATAGGTTAGGTGGGCTTGGATCGGCGCAACATCGAGGGCCAAAGGGCCTGTACTGCGCTGTATTCTTCTATGTTCTATGTTCTATGTTCTATGACCCTATCTAAACCCCTAATCATCTTATACACCTCTATCAAGTCACCCCTAAACCTTCTTTTCTCCAATGAAAACAACCCCAAGTGCCTCAGCCTTTCCTCATACGATCTTTCTGCCATACCAGGCAACATCCTGGTAAACCTCCTCTGCACCCGTTCCAGTGCCTCCACATCCTTCCTATAGTATGGCGACCAAAACTGCACACAATACTCCAGATGCGGCCGCACCAGAGTCTTATAGAACTGCAACATGACCTCAGTACTCCGGAACTCAATTCCTCTACCAATAAAAGCCAGTACGCCATATGCCTTCTTCACCGCACTATTTACCTGGGTGGCAACTTTCAAAGATTTGTGTACATGGACACCAAGATCCCTCTGCTCATCCACACTACCAAGTATCCGACCATTAGCCCAGTACCCCATCTTTTTATTACTCTTACCAAAGTGAATCACCTCACACTTTGCTACATTGAACTCCATTTGCCACCTTTCTGCCCAGTTCTGCAGCTTATCTATATCCCGCTGTAACCTGCCACATCCTTCCTCACTGTCTACAACTCCTCTGACTTTCGTATCATCCGCAAACTTGCTCACCCAACCTTCTAACCCCTCCTCCAGGTCATTTATAAAAATGACAAACAGCAATGGTCCCAAAACAGATCCTTGCGGAACACCGCTAGTGACGGCACTCCAAGATGAACCTTTGCCATCAACTACTACCCTCTGTCTTCTTCCAGCCAGCCAACTCCTAATCCAAACCTCCAACTCACCCTCAATGCCATACCTCCGTATTTTTTGCAGTAATCTACCATGGGGAACCTTATCAAATGCCTTACTAAAATCCATATACACCACATCTACTGCTTTCCCCTCGTCCACCTCCATAGTCACCTTCTCAAAGAATTCAACAAGGTTTGTGAGGCACGACCTGCCCTTCACAAAACCATGCTGACTATCCTTGATCACATTATTCCTATCCAGATGTTCATAAATCCTATCCCTTACAATTCTCTCTAAGATTTTGCCCACAACAGAAGTGAGACTCACCGGCCTATAGTTACCAGGGTTATCCCTACTCCCCTTCTTGTACAAGGGAACCACATTTGCCAGCCTCCAATCTTCTGGCACTACTCCTGTAGACAACGAGGACATAAAAATCAAGGCCAATGGCTCTGCAATCTCCTCCCTTGCTTCCCAGAGAATCCTAGGATAAATGCCATCAGGCCCAGGGGACTTATCTATTTTCACCCTTTCCAGAATTTCCAACACCTCTTTTCTACATACCTCAAAGCCATCCATTCTACTTAATTGTGACTCAGTACTCACATTGACAACAATGTCCTGTTCCTGATTGAATACTGACGAAAAGTATTCATTCAGTGTCTCCCCAATCTCTTCAGCCTCCACACGCAACTTCCCACTACTATCCTTGACTGGACCTATTCCTACCCTAGTCATTCTTTTATTCCTGACATACCTATAGAAAGCCTTAGGGTTTTCCCTAATCCTATCAACTAAGGACCTTTCATGTCCCCTCCTTGCTGCTCTTAGCTCTCTCTTCAGGTCCTTCCTGGCTACCTTATAACTCTCAATCGCCCCAATTGAACCTTCACGCCTCATCTTTACATAGGCCACCCTCTTCCATTTAACAAGGGATTCCAATTCCTTATTAAACCACGGCTCCCTCACACGACCCTTTCCTCCCTGTCTGACAGGCACCTACTTATCAAGGACACTCAATAGTTGCTCCTTGAACAAGCTCCACATATCAATTACACCCTTGCCTTGAAGCTTACTTTTCCAGACCACACATCCTAAGTCATGCCTCACAGCATCATAATTTCCCTGCCCCCATCTATAACTCTTGCCCTGTAGTGCACACTTATCCCTCTCCATCACTAGAGTAAAACTCACCGAATTGTGGTCACTGTCCCCAAAGTGCTCACCTACCTCCAGTTCTAACACCTGGCCTGGTTCATTACCCAGAACCAAATCCAGTATGGCCTCACCTCTTGTTGGCCTATCTACATATTGTGTCAGGAAACCCTCCTGCACACATTGGACAAACACTGACCCATCTAATGAACTTGAGCTATAGCTTTCCCAATCAATATCAGGAAAGTTAAAGTCCCCCATAACAACCACCCTATTACTTTCACTCTTCTCTTGAATCATCCTCGCAATCCTTTCTTCTACATTTCTAGGACTATTAGGAGGCATTTAAAAAACTCCTAACAGGGTGAGCTCACCTTTCCTATTCCTAACCTCAGCCCAAACTACCTCAGATGGCGAGTCTTTCCTCCTGGCAATACCACAAAAGTGCTCCATTAGCAAAAAAGGGTGTTAGGATATTTGGAACTTGTGAAAGGGATGTCATGACTCACTGGGATGGTGCACTGGAAATCAAGAAAGTGATATACCTAAATTTGCTGACGACACAAAGTTAGGCGGCGCGTAGACAGTGTAGATAATTGAGATATAACATTGCAAAGGGATTTTGATAGACTAGATTAATGGGTAAAATTGTGACAGATGGAGTTCAGTGTAAACAAGTGTCAGGTTATGCATTTTAAGCTGAAAACTGATAGATCAGGGTACTGTCTAAATGATATGAAGTTCAATACAACGAATGTCCAAAGAGATTTGGGGGTTTTGGTGCATAGATCTTTCAAATGCCACAAACGGATAATAATCAAGAAAACTAATGGAATGTTGGTCTTATTCAGAAGTTATGCTGCAGCTATACAAAACCCTGCTTAGACCCCAGTTGGAACTTTGTGAGGAGACCTGGGCATCACACCACAGACTAAAGTTAAAAGAAAGCATTCACAAGTTTCCTGACAAGAAAATAACTGTTGTTGATAACAAATTTTCTTTAACCAATGACTGTTGAGAAATATGAATTGCTTACTTACAATGCTGTGACTTCAATTCTCTCCTTCTCTCCTGCCTTGCTCTCACATTGCTTTAGATCCAGGAGAAAGCAACATTGTATACAACTCTCAATGTGCGCCAGCAAACATGATTTTTAAAACTTGAACCATCCCTTTGCATAGTCTGCTTGGTTTAAACCAACATTTCTTTTTCAGTCCTCTCCTTTTTGGCTTATAAAGGCAGTGAAAAGGGCAGCATGGTGACACAACGGCTCAGTGGCTAGCACTGCTGCCTCACAGTGCCCAGGACATGAGTTCAATTCCAGCCTTGGGTGACCGTCTGTGTGGATTTTGCATGTTCTCCCTGTGTCTGTGAGGGTTTGCTCTGGTTTCCTCCCACAATCCAAAGATGTCCAGGTTAAGTAAGTTGGCCATGTAGTGTTCAGGGATATTTAGGTTAGCTGCATTAGTCAAGGGAAATGTAGAGTAATAGGGTAGGGGGAATGGGTCTAGGTGGGATACTCTTTGGACGGTCGGTGTGGACTTGTTGGGCCTGTTTCCACACTGTAGGGATTCTATGTATTTCTTTACAGGAGCCAATAAATTCAAAACCATCTTTCCACCAATGTTTGTGTATAGCAAGCAGAGGAATATATTGCCCTGCATGAGAATTCATCACTGCACATTCAGTACCAACTCTGGTCACATGGTGTCGGCTGACTCCTTTTCTGATAACACTGCTGTAATTCTAGTCTCCTCACCACTAGGAAAATAATCAGATTTAACTATTCATATATTAGTCACAATGTATGATGAGACTCAAACTGAGGTATATCTAAGGTTAAGATTTCTCTTAAGAGCATCCGAGCACAGCAACTGCAATTATTTAATAATGAACAAAGCAAAAGGTTTTATTTCAAACCATGATTCAATGGATACCGAATGAATTGATTAACAAGATAAATGGAATGGATAACTTTGGTTTTATTCCAGACTTTGCCTCAATTCTTCTCTTTTTGGCTTTTCGTCGCTCCTCCTCCCAAACAACAAATCACTAGTTCTTCCAACAGCATCTGGTGGCTGAGATCTTAAACCTGCATGCTGTCATGTAAGAGTGAGAGGTGGAAAGGACTTGCACCTCAAGATTTCATTAAAACTCTTTACAGTCCATGGATTACCATTTGCCATTCTAGTGGCAATAGGAGCCAGGACAACAATCAATTTCTGCAGAACGACATCCCATACATTAACCAAGAGGCAGAGAGTAAGAATAATTTGATCTTTTTTCCAGGTGACAGCCAGTGACTAGTGAGAAACTGTAGGGATCATTGCTACAAATCCAGCTATTCACAATATGCATATATTAATGATTTAGATGAGGGAACTAAATGTAATATCTCCAAGTGGCACAAAACTGTGAGGAGGATATGGAGTTGCTTAGGTATAATAGGACAAGCTGAGTGAGAGGGAAAATGCATGGCAAGTGATGCATAATGTGCTAAATGTGAGGTTGTCCACTTTGGGAGCAAAATCAGGAAGGCGTTTGTTATCTGAATGGCAATAAATTGACAGAGATGAATGTGCAACAAGATCTTCTTGTACAACAGCCACTGAAGGTAAATATGAAGACGCTTAAGAAAGCAAATGGTCTTCATTGCAAGAGGATTCAAATATAGGCGCAGTTTGGTCTCCCTATCTGAGGAAGAAAGTTCTTGCGATGGAGGAAATGCAGCAAAGTTTTACCAGGCTGATTCCTGCGACATCCAGACTGACATATGAGGAGACGTTGAATTGTTTAAGATGATAATCACTAGAGTTCAGAAGAAAGAGGGGGATCTCATTGAAACCCCCCAAACAAAATTCAGACAGATCTAGCCAGGTTAGATGCAAGAGAGATCCTTTTGATAGTGGGGGAGTCTGGTACTAGGATTCATTGTTTAGGGACAAGGATTTAGAACTGAGATGAAGAGAAAAATCTTCACCCAGAGAGTGGTGAGCCTATAGAGTTTCCTACCACAGAAAACAGTCAGAGCCAAAGCATTGTATGATTTCAAGAAAGAGTTGCATGCACTTGAGATTAAAGGGATCTGCTAGAATTCTTTGAGGATGTAATGAGCAGGTTAGACAAAGGAGAGCCAATGGATGTTATCTATCTGGACTTCAAGAAGGCCTTTGACAAGGTGCAGCACAAGAGGCTACTGAGTAAAATAAGTGCTCGTGGTGTTAGAGGCAAGGTGCTAGCATGGATAGATGCCTGGCTGTCAGGCAGAAAGCAAAGAGTGAGGATAAAGGGGAATCTATGGACTTCATTGCCACAAATGCTATGGAGGCCAGGTCATTTAATATATTTAAGACTGAGAAAGATAGGTTTTTGATCAAGGGTTACAAGGAAAAAACAGGAGAATGGGGTTGAAAAATGTATTGGCCATGATTGAATGGCAGATCAGACTTGATGGGCTGAATGGCCTAATTTCTGCTCATGTATCTTATGGTGTTATGGTCTTATGAAAGGATATGGGAGAGACGATTGAGTTGGATGATCAGAATGAATGGTGGAGCAGGTTTGAAGGGTCAAATGGCCTACTCCTACTCCTATTGTATATTTCCATATTTAACCTAAAAAGAGATTTGTAACCAAATTAGATTGATGGCAATGCTTGAAAGTTAGCAAAGTCATCAGTAAAAATCTCTATTTTCCTTCAAATAAATTTCAGCACATTCTATCACAGCCAATAGAAGTGCTTAAAGTGTATTCATTGTGGAATGTAGGAAATCTGGCAGCCAATAAATGCTCAGCAAGCTCCCACAAGTAGCAATATCATAATGATGAGAAAAGCTGTTTTTATGAGATGGATGGTGGGATAAATCTTGGACAGGACATTGTGTAACACATCTGCCTCTTTACATTCTGCCACTGAGTCCTTTTTCACATCCAATTAATGTGAGAACAACTTTGAATCAGTGGGTCACCTGCAAGAAAGCACTTCCTACTGTGTTGCACTCCCTCAATATTGCATCAAAGAGTCAGCCTGGATTACATTTGATAAGGTTCCCCATGGTAGGCTAATCCATAAACTCAGGAGATATGGGATACAGGGAGATTTGGCAATCTGGATGCAGAATTGGTTGGCTGACAGAAAGCAGAGAGTGGGTGTAGATGGAAGGTATTCTGCCTGGAGGTCAGTGTTGAGTGGTGTCCCTCAGGGCTCTGTTCTTAGGCCTCTGCTCTTTGTAGTTTTTATAAATGACGACTTGGATGAGGAGGTTGAGGGGTGGGTTAGTAAATTTGCAGATGACAGGTGCTGTTGATAGTATCAAGGGCTATTGCAGACTGCAGCATGACATAGACAGGATGCAGAGCTGGGCTGAGAAAGGGCAAATGGAGTTCAACCTGGATAAATGTGAAGTGATGCATTTTGGAAGGTCGAACTTAAATGCTGAATATAGGATTAAAGACAGGATTCTTGGCAGTGTGGAGGAACACAGGGATCTTGGTGTACAAACAGAAAGTTGCCACCCAAGTGGATAGGGTTGTTAAGAAAGCAAATGGTGTTTTGGCTTTCGTTAACGGCGGATTGAGTTTAAGAGCTGTGAAGTTTTGCTACAGCTCTATAAGTCCCCGGTGAGACCACACTTGGAATATTGTGCCCAGTTCTGGTCGCCCTACTATAGGAAAGATACAGAGGCTTTGGAAAGGGTGCAAAAAAGATTTACCAGGATGCTGCCTGGACTGGAGGGCTTGTCTTATGAAGAGAGGTTGACTAAGCTCAGACTTTTCTCTCTGGAGAGAAGGAGGAAGAGAGGTGACCTGATCGAGGTATCCAAGATAATGAGTGGCCTTGATAGAGTCAATAGCCAGAGACTTTTCCCCAGGGCAGAATTGACTGGCACAAGGGGTCATAGTTTTAAGATATTAGGAGAAAGGTATGGCGGAGACGTCAGAGGTAGGTTCTTTACACAGAGAGTAGTGAATGCATGGAATGCGTTGCCAGCGATGGTGGTAGAAGCAGAGTCATTAAGGACATTTAAGCAACTGTTGGACATGCACATGGACAGCAGTGAATTGAGGGGTGCGTAGGTTAGGTTATTTTATTTCACATTAGGATTAATCCTCGGCACAACATTGTGGGCTGAAGGGCCTGTTCTGTGCTATACTTTTCTATGTTCTACATTCTATGTTCTATACTTTCTTGAGTCTCTCGAGGACATGCATTGACAAATTTCTGATTCTAAGGTGAGAGTACTACCTGTCCACCGATGTAGCAACCACAGCATGGTGGTTCAGTGGTTAGCACTACTGCCTCACAGTGCCAGGGACCTGGGTTCAATTCCCACCTCAGGCAACCGTCTTTGTGGAGTTTGCACATTCTCCCCACATCTGCGTGGGTTTCCTCCAGGTGCTCTGGCTTCCTCCCACAGTCCAAAGATGTGCAGGGTAGGTGAATTGGCTATGTAGTGTTGGGTGGATTAGGTAGGGGTAAATGTAGGGGATTGGGTCTGGGTGGGTTGCTCTTCGGAGGGTCAGTGTGGACTTGTTGGGCCAAAGGGCCTGTTTCCACACTGTAGGGAATCTAATCTAATCTATACATTTTCAACTTGCATAATCTGGTTTCACTACCTCAGACTTACATGAACTGAATTGGTTTTGAAAAGGAAAAGCGTTGTCTAAAAGACTGGCCTCAGTAATCATGTGACCATGGCTTAAGCCAAATGCCTTAAAACCAAAAGTCAGTCTGAATCGAAACTAACATGCTTCTGTCAAAGGAGATTGAAGTCCGTAGACCCAACCTACAATTCATGTTTGATTTATACCTTTCCGAGAAGTTCACATGCTGGAGATCAAAAAACACCAGCAATTATCCAGCCTGAAAACAAGGAACATGGACATGAGAGTAAGCATGGCTTTTTTTCAGAAGCTACTTTTGGAAGAAGCAAGGAAAGATGGATTTGTAATGGAATGAACTAAAAATATTGTTCTATGTGCATCTTGCCTTTAAGATAATTCAGCTTGACAGACTCCATATGATTTGTGTATTCAGTGTTACAACCTTTCCTTGTAGTTAATCTGCTGTGGCAGTGCAAGCTTTATACACACACATCAGTTGGATTTCTGTAATGCCTGTTTCATACCTTGCCACGTGTTTTACTGTGGTAAGTAAACTAAACACAACATTAATCAATCTCTGATGATCAGATGATTATTAGTCCAATATCATTAACATGTTAATGCTCTCCCTCAGCTTCTCAAAAACAAAGCACATGGTGATAATGCAATCAGGTGAAGAACATCCAAACACAGAGAACTCAAAAATATCTGTAATCAATCTTATGTTAAAATGTAACACCTAAAGAACAAACTAAAGAATTTAAACTGCAGATTCATTCATCTTTCAATATATACTGGGCACTCTTCCCTTTTTAACTTTGTCAGAACTAGGAGCAAGAGTATGCAATTCAGTCCTTTGAGCCTGCTCTGCATGGGCTCATAGAGTCATAGAGATGTACAGCACTGAAACAGACCCTTTGGTCCATCTCATCCATGCCAACTGGATATCCTAAATTAATCTAGTCCCAATTGCCAGAACTTGGCCCATATGCCTCTAACCCCTTCCTATTCATATACCCATCCAGGGATGCCTTTTAAATGTTTAATTGCACCAGCCTCCACCACTTCTTCTGACAGCTCCTTCCACACACATACTACCCTCTGCAAGAAAAAGTAGCCTCTTAGGTGCCTTTTAAATTTTTCCCCTCTCTTTCTAAAACTATGCAATTTAACATGATCATGACTGATCTCAAATCAGCCTCGACTTTACTTTCCTACCCACTTTCAATAACCCTTCAAATTAATGCTGACTAAAAATCTGTCTATTTGCTCCTTGAATTTACTTAGTGTCCCACCATCCACCACATTCTGGGGTCATAAATTCCACACATTCATGACCCTTTGGGGGAAGTATATTTCTCCACATCTCAGTTTTAAATCTGCTCTGGCTTCTCCTAAATCCACATTTTAAATTGCCACACGTGACGAAACATCCTCGCTGCATCAACTTTGTCAATCCCACTTAGGGGATACTTCAATTAGATCGCCTCTCGTTCTTCAGAGAGTATAGGCCTAAATTGCTCAATCTCTCTGCATAAGAAATATCTCTGGAACCAAACAAGTGAACCTCTTCTGAATTGCCTCCAATGCAACTATATCCCTCTTCAAGTAAGGTTACCAAACGTTTACACAATATTCCATTTGTGGTTTCACTAATGCTTTTTACAGTTGCAGCAATACTCCCCTATTTTTATACTCTATTCATAGAGTCATAGAGTTATACAGCACAGAAACGGACCCTTTGGTCTAGCTCATCCAGGTCCCTTTTAAATCTTTCCCCTCTCACCTTAAATCTGTGCTCTCCAGTTTTGGACTCTTCCAACCTGAAAGAAAACTTTGACTATTCAAATTCCTTAGCAATGAATGTCAAAATTACATTTACCTTCTTTATTACTGTATATTTAGGTTTGAGTGAGTGTTTGACAGGACATGTTGAAAAATAATAAAAATTCCTCTGCCTTTAAAAGGAAAAACTTGTAATTATCTCCTTATTTCTTTCTGCCAAACTGCATTCTAAATAAAGTGGGGTATAGCTACTTACTAAAAAAAAGTAAGCTTTTTAATTTTGACCAGCTAAAAAGGTTGAAAAGCAGTTAAATGATTCAGCCCTCAGCACCTAGTTATAGCAACATATGTGAACAAAAAACCCAAGAATCCCACCCAACTGCCTCTTCAGACATCAGCTGCTCCACCTATGGCAGGGTTTTTCCACTCCAGAAATGACTATTTAGTCACGTCTGTGCCAAGGGCTATGCCAGAACATTCACAACATTCTTAAGCCGGCAGCTCAGACCATAAATTTGCAATTTGTTTCGGTAAGGGTACAGTGAAAATTACCCGGAGTAAAATATCGAGGTTGACTACCAGGTTTTAAAACAGACAAAAGTTTATTCACAAAATTACACAATGAAACACAAAGAAGAGAATAAAGGACCCCTACAGAAATTAGTCTATCCAAATTAGACTTAATTATGCTATTCTGAATATACACAGCAGTGCCAATGAGCAAACCCCTTTTAAAAAAAAGTAAGAATGGAACAAATGCTTACAGGTTGAAATTAGAAGGGGAAAAGGAGAGTCAGAGAGCCTGTTTCCACACAGTTGAGCTCCTAACTAGTTCTGGACAGAACTGCTCAGCTAGAGAGCTGACCACTCTCCTTTCATTATGCAGGTCACTTCTAAAACATGACCCCACTTTGGCCTGAAGTCTCATCTGTTTACGTATAAACAAAAAGGCCTCTCAATACCTTTTAATCTCCGCACCAAACCAGTCTAATTGGAACCGGGAACTGATTATGACTCCTCTGAGAAAAACCAAGGACACAGTATTCTTCAGAAAAGGAACAGCTTTTAGAAATAAGGGTACAGCTTTGTGATACCTCCCTGCTTAAAAAAAAAGCCATCAATAACACAAGATGGCTTCATTTTAAAAGCTCTTCAAAAACAAATTGGTTAGTTGTCTAAAAGACACATGTACACTATATTAACTATATACATGCAGACATGCGCAACCACATGTGAATTCAGGCCGTGCCATACTCGCCACCGAACACCTCTGTATCTCATTCAAGTCTCGATAATGCATCAGCAATCACGCTTTCGCGACCTGCCAAATATACAATTGTCAAATCGAATGGCTGCAACAACAAGCTCCATCTAAATAGTCTGCCATTTTTGTCCTTAAATGTTTTCCACAAATGTCAATGGGTTATGATCAGCGTACGCAATTATCTCAGATGCATTGCTGGTACTATAAACACCGAAATGTTGCAATGCCAACACCAAGCTCAAAGTCTTTTTCTCCACCATTGACTATTTCTGTTGATGAATTTTCAAGTTCCAGGAAAAATGGACTGAATTTTGTCCATTCATTTGGTGCATCTCTGATCGCCAAACTCACAAACAGAACTCTCTTATCCCAATCATCTGGATAATCCTGACCATAAGCCCTCATCATAGTCTTTAGTATTTGACACCATCTCTCTAGCATTCCCTGCGATTCTGGATGGACCATAGTAGACTTGAATCGCTTTATTTGCAATTTGTCCACAACCTCCTTGAATAGCTTCGATAGAGTCATAGAGATGTACAGCATGGAAACCCGTCTATGCCAACCACATACCTCAACCCAATCTAGTCCCACCTTCCAGCACCCAGCCCCTATCCCTCCAAACCCTTCCTATACATATACCCATCCAAATGCCTCTTAAATGTTGCAATTGTACCAGCCTCCAGCTCTTCCTCTGGCAGCTCATTCCATACATGTACCACCTACTGCGTGAAAACGTTGCCCATTAGGTCTCTGTTATATTTTCCCCTCTCACCCTAAACCTATGCCCTCTAGTTCTGGACTCCCCGACCCCAGGGAAAAGACCTTGCATATTTATCCTATCCATGCCCCTCATAATTTTGTAAACCTCTATAAGGTCACCCCTCAGCCTCCGATGCTCCAGGGAAAACAGCCCAGCCTATTCAGCCTCTCTCTATAGCTCTAGTCCTCCAATCCTGGCAACATCCTTGTAAATTTTTTCTGAACACTTTCAAATTTCAGAACATCATTCCGATAGGAAGGAGACCAGAATTGCACGCAATATTCCAACAGTGGCCTTACCAATGTCCTGTACAGCTGGAACATAACCTCCCAACTCCTATACTCAATACTCTGACCAATGAAAGAAAGCATACCAAACATCTTCACTATCCTATCTACCTGCGACTCCACTTTCAAGGAGTTATGAACCTGCATTCCAAGGTCTCTTTGTTCAGCAACACTCCCTGGGACCTTACCATTAAGTGCATAAGTCCTGCTAAGGTTTGCTTTCCCAAAATGCAGCACCTTGCATTTGTCTGAATTAAACTCCATCTGCCACTTCTCAGCCCATTGGCCCATCTGGTCCAGATCCTGTTGTAATCTGAGGTAACCCTCTTCACTGTCCATTACACCTCCAATTTTGGAGTCATCTGCAAAGTTACTAACTGTACCTCTTATGCTTGCATCCAAATCATTTATATAAATGACAAAAAGTAGAGGACCCAGCACGATCCTTGTGGCACTTCACTGCTCACAGGCCTCCAGTCTGAAAAACAAACCTCCACCACCACCCTCTGTCTTCTACCTTTGAGCCAGTTCTGTATCCAAATGGCGAGTTACCCCTGTATTTCATGAGATCTAACCTTGCTAATCAGTCTCCCATGGGGAACCTTGTCGAACGCCTTACTGGAGTCCATATAGATCACATCTACTGCTCTACCTTCATCAATCCTCTTTGTTACTTTTTCAAAAAACTCAATCAAGTTTGTGAGACATGGTTTCCCACGCACAAAGCCATGTTGACTATCCCTAATCAGCCCTTGCCTTTCCAAATACATGTACATCCTGTCCCTCAGATGTGAAGTTTGATCCATGATCTGACTGGATCTCTACTGGTAGTCCATATTTAGTAAAACATTGAAGTAATTCTTCTGCAACCCTTTTAGCTGTGCTGTTTTATAATGGGATTGCCTCTAGAAATCTAGTCGACAATCCATTATTGTTAATAAATACTTATTTCCACTTTTTGTTTGAGTTGGGGACCTATACAATTAATAAAGATTGTTGTAAAAGGTTCCTTAAATGCTGCAATAGGTATTAAAGGTGTCGATTTTATTACTGCCTGTGGTTTTCCGATTAGCTGTCATGTATGATGCATCTGGCAAAATTCAACTACATCATTGTGTCGTCCAGGCCAGTAAAAATGTCTTTATATTTTAGCTTGCATTTTCCTCATCATTAATAACCTCTAAATTGTATCTCATGCGCCACTTGCAGCACCACTTTTCTATACCCTAGTGGCAAAATAATTTGATGAATCTCTGCCCATTTCTCATCTGCTTGAACATGTGATGGTCTCCATTTCCTCATTAAGACATCATTTGTTGAGTAATAACACACAGGGATGCATTCACTCTCCTTCTGTGTATATGCCTTTTGATACAATTGTTTTAAGCTCTCATCTTTCTACTATAACTCAATAAGCGTAACATAGCTAAAGATATTTGCATGCTTACCTATTTGCTCCTGCTCTGTCCCATTTATCTGATCAAAAAAAGTCTCAGATAAAGCTATGTAAGCTTCCTTATCTGGGCCTTTTGATCTTTCCTGCAGCAGAATGTGCCTCTGTGATCTTGTGATCACACAATCTGGGAAAATTCCATCATTTCTTCAGTTGCCTGCGTCTCCACTGGCTTTTCAACTAGAGTAGGCAGCACGCCTACCGGTGACTCAGCTATGTCATTTGCAAGGACAAATTGTTTTCCTGGAGCTGAGAGTTTGGCCAGTACTTCTACCATAAATTCCCCACTCTTCTCTGGACTCTCTACCTCACTTACATAATTGAGCACTTTTTGTCTCACCATGATTTCCTGTTACCAGTACCTTTTCTGACAATAGTCCCTCAGGAGTACAGATCTCCTCATCCTTCAGCATTACAGACTGAGAGGATCCTGTGTCCCATAATATTGAAGCTTCTTTACCTCAAAGTTTGGGTGAAGATTTGTAGCTCGGGAGCCCGTTGTTGCGGTTCTGTTCGCCGAGCTGGGAATTTGTGTTGCAGACGTTTCGTCCCCTGTCTAGGTGACATTCTCAGTGCTTGGGAGCCTCCTGTGAAGCACTTCTGTGATCTTTCCTCCGGCATTTATAGTGATTTGTACCTGCCTCATCCGGTTGTCAGTTCCAGCTGTCCGCTACAGTGGCCGGTATATTGGGTCCAGGTCAATGTGCTTATTGATTGAATCTGTGGATGAGTGCCATGCCTCTAGGAATTCCCTGGCTGTTCTCTGTTTGACTTGTCCTATAATAATAGTGTAATACTATGATATAACACACACAAAAGAAGTGGCATCAAGACACTGTTCAAAAGGGCCACAACACACTGCAGTACACCAGAACTGCAAAAAGAGGAAGAAGAACACCTATACAATGTATTCACCAAAAACGGATACCCCCACAATTTCATCAACAGATGCCTAAGGGAAAGACAATGGAATGAGGACATGCCACAGCCCAAAGGACTAGCCACACGACCATACATCAAAAACATTTCTGAACTGACAGCCAGACTACTACAACCACTAGGACTCATAACAGCACACAAACCAACAGCCACTCTCAGACAACAACTCACCAGGACGAAGGACCCAATGTAGTGTACAAAACCAATGTAGTGTACAAAATCCCATGCAAGGACTGCACAAAACACTACATAGGACAAACAGGAAGACAGCTAACGATCCTCATCCATGAACACCAACTAGCCACGAAACGACATGACCAGCTATCCTTAGTAGCCACACACTCAGATGACAAGCAACATAAGTTTGACTGGGACAACACTACTATTATAGGACAAGCCAAACAGAGAACAGCCAGGGAATTCCTAGAGGCATGGCACTCATCCACAGATTCAATCAATAAGCACATCGACCTGGACCCAATATACCGGCCACTGCAGTGGACAGCTGGAACTGACAACCAGAAGCGACAGATACAAATCACTATAAATGCCGGAGGAAAGATCACAGAAGCGCTTCACAGGAGGCTCCCAAGCACTGAGGATGTCACCTAGACAGGGGACGAAACATCTGCAACACAAATTCCCAGCTCAGCGAACAGAACCACAACAACTTCTTTACCTGCTACTCCTTGCCTACATGAATAATCTTTACCCTTACATTGTATTTTTGAAGCAGATCTGGAATTTTCTCCTTATTCAACCTCAAATCATCTTGTACATTCTGAGGCAGTTGTCTAACTTCCCTTGTTACTTTTGTTACTCGTCCAACAAAACTTCCAGGCTTGTCTGGTTTTCCTACATGTGGCTTTCTCCTTGCCCACCAACACTGATTTTGTGTGGCCGACTTTATTACAATGAAGACATTGGAGCTTTTTAACTTCTTTGTCCCCCTCAAGGGTTTCTTTTTTAACCTTTGGTAAGTTATCCTTATGATCTTTACTGAGATCTACCTTTCCATTTCCACGTGAGGATTTCTCTTTGCCCAAGTTCTATCCTTCATGGATTGAAATTGATTCTGGAAGCCAAACTGTGTTTTATGAACCAGCTCATAATCATCAGCCACTTCAGCTGCTAACCTTGCCATTTGAACTCTCTGCTCTTCCACATGAGTTCACGTTACTTTCTTGTTGAGGTTACCTTCAGCCTTTGTCTCCAGCCTTTTAAGCAAACGTTCCTTTTAAACTGTCAGTTTTTGAAGCTCAAAATCTCATTTTTCCTTTCTCTTCTGCTGCTCTCTCTTTTACCCTCTATTCTGCTTTTAGTCATAACTCAAACTGATTCTTTTCTGCTGCCCTTTCCTTATCTCTCGCCTCTCACTCAAACTGCTTCATTTGCAATTGAATTCTTGCCCACTCTATAGATTCTAATGGTTTCTCCAGCAAGTTTAAATGCTGAGTTACTGCTGTAACTATCTCTCCTTCTCTCACAGAAGCAGGCAAGTCCAATCCCAGCTCCCCTGCTCATTCCTGCAGCTTGGTCTTATTCACTTTTTGCAAAACTTCCAACGTCACCGCATTCACTTCCAGAAACCTTTTGGGGACTGAAAGAGCCAATACTGCACCAAGCTTTGTCCAACCAACCGAACCAACACCCGAAATAAAGACACTAGCACCTACCACTCACTGTTTAAAATCTTGCAAATAGCTCCATTCTGTTATGGACTATGCCAGACCACTTAAAACATTCTTAAGCAGGTTGCCCAGACAATAACTTTGCAATTTGCTTCGGTAGTGTATCGTGAAAATTAACTGGAGTAAGTTAGCTAGGTTGACTACCAGGTTTAAATACAGACAAAAAACTATTCACAAAATTACACAATTGAACACAAAGAACAGAATAAAGAACCCCTACAGAACTCAGTGTTTCCAAACTAGACTTAATTATACACACAAAAGTCCCAATAAGCAAGTCCCCTTAAAAAAAACATGGAACAAATGCTTACAGGTTGAAGTTAGAAAGGCAAAAGGGGAGGGAGAGCCTGTTTCCACACAGCTGAACTCCTAACTGGTTCTGGCCTGAACTGCTCAGCTAGAGAGCTGACCACTCTCCTTTCACTATACAGGTCACTTCTAAAACATGACCACTTTAGCCTGAAGTCTCATCTGTTTGCATATAAACAAAAAGGTCTCTCAATACCCTTTAATCTCTGTGCCAAACTAGTCTAATCAGAACTGGGAGCAGTTTATGATCCATCTGAAAAAAACCAAGGAGACAGAATCCTTGAGAACAGGAACAGCTTTTAGAAAAAAGAAAACAGCTTTGTGACATCAGGGTCCATGACATCAAGGTGGACAAAAGTCATCCTTGATCCCAAGGGACTACCGAAGAGAAAGACTGACATACAGTCATAATACATTCTAGATATTGGAATTTATACTTTCTACAATCTTTCCATCTCTTATTATGAATATCAAAATAATCCCTCAATTCAAGCTGCAAAAAGCACAATACCTGAAACTGATACAGAAATCTATGATAAGCATGTCAGAAGGCAGATTTACAAGGCATGTATCATTTAAAATTATTCTTTATTGTTTTCGACAATTCTGATATCTAAGTTAACTTTCCATACCATCCTTATTATGTATGGTACAGTCAGTAGGAAGGCAAAATACCAATTGGGCTTTGATTGTCATTCCATGATTCCAGCTCTCTGTTGCATGGCTTACTGCAACTTATCTCTTCATTAGTACACATTCGAGTATTTCAATCTGTTCCTTTCAAAAGAAACTAGCGTCTTTTCTCTGAAAGAAAATCAGAAGATTATGTACAATGCTGTGAATCTATGGAAAGGCAGTTGCTCCCTTGTAATACAATGAATAATTACCGCAACGCACCATTGAAATCCTTCCACCAACCATAATCACAATTTTACAGGTTACAGACAATAGAAGAGATATGCTTTCATAATACCATGTCACAATACTAGTCTTTGAAATCTATAACAAGTGCATTGTGCTGCCACTGTACTCACTTCCTCTGGACGTGTCTCACATGTACTGCCACATCATTTTTCCAGGATGCTCCTTTCAGTTAACAGGCACTCGCAATGTGAACTTCTTATTTTCATGTTTTCCTTAGAACTTAGAAGGTTAAGGAGTGATCAAACTCTTCAAGGTATCAACAATAAAAGGCAGGATAGATAAAGATAAACTACTTCCATCGATTGAAGATGCAAAACTACATTCTAGATTAAAGTGGTGCTGGAAAAGCACAGCAGTTCAGGCAGCATCCGAGGAGCAGAAAAATTGACATTTTGGGCAAAAGCCTTTCATCAGGAATATTCCTGATGAAGGGCTTTTGCCCGAAACGTCGATTTTTCTGCTCCTCGGATGCTGCCTGAACTGCTGTGCTTTTCCAGCACCACTCTAATCTCGAATCTGGTTTCCAGCATCTGCAGTCATTGTTTTTACTGATGCAAAACTACAGGGTATTGTCTGATAATTAGGGCCAAACCATTCACGGGAGATATTAGGAAGCACTTCTATACACAGAGTGTGGTAGATGTCTGGAATACTCTTCCACAAGTGGCAGTGGATGCTCAGTCAGTTGTTAATTTTAGATCTGCTATAGTTACATTTTTGTTAAGCATTGAGTTGAATTGAATTTATTGTCACGTGAACCGGGGCACAGTGAAAGACTTTGTCTTGCGAGCAATACAGGCAGATCACAGAGTTAAGTAGCATAGATAAGTAAATAATAGGTAAACAGCAGCAAAAACAAAAACACAGATACAGGTGAATGTTAAGAATGTTAATGGATTGTGAGTCCATTCAGGATTCTAACAACAGTAGGGTAGAAACTGTTTTGAAACCGGCTGGTGCGAGTGTTCAGGCTTCCGTACCTTCTCCCCGATGGTAGAGGTATTAAGAGATATGGGCCAAAGGCAGTTATATGGAGTTTGATCGAAGATCAGCCATGATCTCATTGAATGGCAAAACAGGTTGGAGGGGCCAAATGGCCTACTCCTGTTTCTATGTTCCTATTGGTTAGATTTTCATCGGTACAGGTAAAGGTCACAATTATAGTTTTTCTTCTTTGCCCTGAGATAGCACTGGTAGTCCTAACAATTGAAGTGGTTGCTAGGCTATTTCAGATGGCATTAAGGATCAAACAAATAATGTATGACTGGAATAGTGTATGGGACATGCTGTTCCTAGATGTTCTGATGGTCAACCATAATATTCAGTAATGGTCAAATTTAGGTATAGGTGATAAGGTCACTTCCCTGACAGACATTAATGAGTGTTTTGGGATTTTAGAACAATCCAGCAGCTTTATTTAATTCATTAGGTTTCCATTGTTCTTGAATTGCCAGTCTGTTGTGTTATGTCTCACAGTCAGTATGTCAGTCTACCTTTAAAAGACATGCTCACGATATTATCGCTATGTCACAACATGTGTGACCTGAGTGTAAAAAGGTCTCAGACTGCATCTTATCCAAGTCACTTGATACTTGACACGCTAATGGAAGCATATTGGTTTGTAAATCAATAGCTTAATATGAACCCAGTCACAATGTGGCTGTGAATATAGTATTTGTATATATTAGTAAGCTGTAATAAACTGCTGGTGGTTAAACCATGCCAGGTTCCTTACTTTATGAGGAATGACATAAGCATTGCCACATCAGGTGAAATATCCTGTTGGAGGCAAAACCCCTACTACAGTCCTGAACGATAATCATTGTAAGCCAAGAGCCACATTTAACCCTTTATACCTCATATTTATCCACTGGCTGTCGTTCTGGAGTTACCTCCTAATGCCTCTCCATCTCTATACTTCTGTCTCTTTCTTTAAAGGCATTCCTTAAAATTATCTTTTCCTGACTTAACATAAAAGCAAAGCACTGTGAAGGCTGGATATCTGAAATTATAAACAGAAAATGCTGGAGAAACTCAACAAGTTTGGCAGCATATATGGCGAGAGAAACAGAGTGAATGTTTTGAGTCCATTATGACTCTACTTCAAAGAAAAATTCAAAGCATTAACTCTGTTTCTCTCTCATTAGATGCTGACAGACTTATGGATTTCTCTGGCACTTTCTGTTAGTATTTCTCCCTGTCTTAAAATCTCCTCACATGGCACTGCATAATTTTTTATTAGTGTTCTTGGTTAAACATCTTGGAACATTAGGACTTTTAAGACATATTATGATTGTAATTGTTTCCATTTTACTATGTCAAAGGGTCTACATAAAAGCTAATTGTTGGTGTTGTTAGACTCATGGCAGGAAAAAGGGAAGTCAATGTGCCATCAGGACCACCTGATGAGCATCGCTCCGAAAGCTAGTGTGCTTCCAATTAAACCTGTTGGGCTATAACCTGTGATTTTTAACTTGGATTTTGAATGTTGTACCAGCTTCAAATGTTGCCCTGGAGCCAAATCAATACTCCTCAGCAACCAAAAGAATATTTTATGTGGGCTTTGTGCCAGTGTTGTTATTAAATATGTGGTAAAACTGACAGCTTTATTCAATGATGGCATGTACTCAATATGGAAATGAGAATAAGGCAAAAAAGAGTGAAGCTCTTCAGAACATTCCATCAACTAGTGGATATCTCAACAATGACTTTAAGCCTAGCTTCTAACAATTATTCACCAGAGTACCGAATGAATATTACTGATTAATTTAGGTCACTGGATTAATATAAATTGAACATAACTCGGAAATGCATAAAAGTTAGTAATGGTTAGGAAGCAATATGCATTGTTAAAGAGGGTCTCCTTTGGGTAGGTTTGCAGCCATTTAGCTATCTCTTGTTCATAATAGATAAGGGTCCTGAAGAAGGGCTAATACCCGAAACGTCGATTCTCCTGTTCCCTAGATGCTGCCTGACCTGCTGCGCTTTTCCAGCAACACATTTCCATAATAGATAAGGGACTCACTAAACTTAAGTGAAGAAAGATGGCCACACAAAGTCTTGGTGGAAAAGTCTCATTCTTAAGTAACAAGAATAGTTTAGTATGTAGCAGCAAGATAGCAAGTTGGCAGAGTCTACCTCTTATGAGATGCCAAGCTAACATAGCTCACCTTTTTGTTAAGAGTAGGGTCAGACTATAATTTAGAACCCACTAGAACTGAGCTAGCTTCTCCCAGAGATGCACACTTTTAGACTGGTGGACAGATCTATACAAAGGCTTCAGAATCATAGAGTTTTACAGCATGGCAAAACGCTGTTCAGCCCATCAAATCCAGATTGGTCATCAAGCATCAATCTATTCCAATCCCACTTTCAGCACTTGCCCTGCAGCCTTGGATAAGTTATAAATGCATTAATATGAATAGTAGGTCAAAGGCTCAAATCAAAGCTAAAGAATGGCAAAGAATGACTAAAAGATGAATTGAGAAAAATATATCAGAGTATGAGAGGATGTTAGCTAGAAATGTAAATGTAAAAGATAGCAAGAGTTACTACAGATACGTAAAAAGGAAATGAGCTAATATAATGAGTGCTAATCCTCTAAGGAGTGAGAATAGAGAGTTAGTAGCAGATAAAGGGTATAGTTACTATAGACCACGGGTTGGACCGAAGGGTCTGTTTCCATGCTGTACACCTCTATGACTCTATGCTGTTCTCTTATTAAAGAATGAGAACTGGTGGTGGCTTAACCTAAGGGTCATCACACCTCAGGAGCACAGAGAAGCTGAAATGGGGAATTTTTCATGGTACCTTGGCCATGCTGTTGGCATTACACCACATTGTAAACCAGCCATGCAAAGGAGCGAACCACCCCCCAAAGAAAGTAAAAAGATGTATATGCAATATTAAATATGAAGTGCAGTGAGAAGTTTTTTTTTTATTGTTGCATGTTGTATAATTGTGTACTTGACAGAGGTAATGACTGAAGTAGTGACTATTTGGGAATAGATCTAACAATTTGTCAATGGGAAATAGGATAATGCAGCAACAGTAAAGGGATGTGGGGACTAGTCTGATACAACTATGGGGACGGTACAGGTCCTGATGATACAGATACAAGGATGACATAGACACCATGATTAATACAGGTAGTGAAACTGAAACATGATAAAGCAGTTAGTGATGAAACAGATATGACAATGGTACAGTATAGGGATAATACAGTTAATGATGGCAGAAACGCAGGATGAGACAGGTAGTGATGACCCAGATACATTGGGGATTCAGGTACAGTAGCAATACAGACAAGGAGGTGATACAGAAACAATGCGGACCGCACACAGTAGTGCTACAGGAAACATGATAATATAGGTATGGGGATGACAAGTGCTCTGTGCAATAAATACCAACATATTCTGGTTAGGTGAGCCAAACTCTTTCCACGTGAAGGTTCACACAGAAAGAACTTTGTAACAACAAACCAAGACTAAGGATAGCTTCGTGAGATCAACATAATTTACAAAGAAAATCACAACAGACAAAAGCAACGCGATCCAATGAATAATAAAACATAACCTTTATCCTTGTAAGGAAAGGAGGTTTATGAACATCGAAAGAATTATTTCATACCCGTATGCTGCAACATTTTTTTTACGTACAAATAGCGAGGCGTTTTTGAAATAGCGTCGGAACTTCTTCCGAATCAAGAAACAGTTTTATTTTATAAATTGGAGACGGAGATGAGGCAGTAGGTGATCGCCGAACTCTGCACCGTTTTATTTGCAACCTGGCAGTTAGGAATTCAGACAAATCCACGGATTCATTCATTTCCAAACAGACCTCCGCCTTTTTAGCCCCAAACTTCTGTCCATCTGTCCGAATGTGATTCAGAGTCAAGACGCTGGTTTAATATCCCTCTCCTTCCCCACCGCTGCCCAGCACCTCAGGATGCGTTAGTGCCGCAGAGATGTGGTGGGAATGCAGGTGTGGAGATGGAAGGAGTTGTCCCTTTTTCAAAGGTACGTCTACAATGAGGTCAAAGCGCTGCACTGTACTGAGGTCGGAGAAGCTGATCTTCGCTCTATTCTGGACTCAGCCGTTTCGTTTATACTGCAGGTGTTGACTTTCTACTGGAGAAAGACTGTTTTAAGAGACAACACCGTCCTTTTTTATCGGGCGGTGTAAAATCTGACTTCAAAGACTTTCCCCGTTGACGAGTTAATGTCTAAAATGATTCGTAACTTATGTTTTGAAGAAGTCACATTAGACTTGATATCTCAAATATATTCTCCTCTGCATAGATGTTGAGTTTCTCCAGCACTTTCTGTTTTTACACATAAACTATTGTGGGTATCTCCTCGTTATTTTGCCACAGATTTAAATTTCCTTTCTGATCGTTACTAGAAGCGGCGCTTTAGTGTTAAGCTCCGGTTTGGGAAGGGCATTTTAAAGTGTTGCCTTATATTTCGTTTCTGATCGCCTACAGAATTGCAAACATCCCCAAACTGAAGCAAATTTCATCCCATCGTGAAAACAAAACGAAGCGCTGTGGTGGCTGGAGATCCGAAACAAACAAAAACAAAAATTGCAGCTGTTCTGGTAGACAATAAAGTTTGGATCTAGAAGCAGGGTGCGGGTGGGGGGTGGGCGGTTATATTTGGATCTGATTGTCATATTGATTTATTTGGAATCCTTTGCCGGGTGCGAAATCCAGTCCAGATTTTGTGCTGTACCGGACCATAACTCCATCCATCCCCCCCACCCCTTACCAATGGGATGTCTGGGGCATGTTTATTTAAAGTAGTGAGCATACAAATGACTGCCCGTTTACAACAAATCCCTCTTGCATTTGCTGGAGCCGGTGATGCCCCAGCCACCGAGTTGCTGTGTTGAGTGTGTCGGAGCCACCCATGCAACATGAAGACCCCGAGGGACAGCTCGACGCCCCACTGCCCCAAGAAATCACCGCCTTTTCCCCGGCTCTCTTCCTATCTCATCGACAGCATCTTGGGACGTAGCAGTCCACCCAATAAACGTGAGGTTTTCCCTTCCTCTGCCACACGGACCGACAAGGAGCCCGAGGGAGAGACGGCCTCTCTTCAACTGAAGATGGGGAGTGAATTTTCGCCAAGGGTGGAAGTTGAGGGTAAGGTGACAGCTCCTTATCGTTTGATTTAGAACAAAGTTTGACGTTGGCCATTGCAAAATAAAACATTTTGGCTCGGGAGCAACTCCACATAAAACCATAGTTAACATTGTGACTTCCTTAGAACTGAAAAATTCATTTCTGACTTCTCAAACTCAAAACATTAACTCTGTTTCTCTCTCACAGGTGCCACCTGACCCGCGGATTTTCTCCAGCATTGTCTGCATTAGATTTCCAATATCTTCAGCAACATTTCATTTTTATCATTTCTAGAATATTATTAAATAAGGAAACAAAGCGCGTCACTCAGTCCGTAAACGGCGGGGAAAATGTCAAAAATTAAACAGCGTTTCCTCAGAAACAACAGAAAATGTTGGAGAAACTCAGCAGGTCTGGCAGAAACTGTGGGGAGAAAGGGTCTGAAGTGTCAGTTTAATTTTTTAAATTTCCTCCACAGATGCTGCCAGACCTCTTGAGTTTCTCCAGCAATTGATCGTTTTTGTTTCAAACGTCCAGAATCCACAGTTCTTTGTTTTACGTTCAGACAGAAGACTTTTGAAAAAAAAATCTGGTCAAGTTAAGTTTGTGTACAGAAAAAGAAGCAGAGGTTGCTGAAAAAGCTCAGCAGCTCTGTGCAGAGATATCAGAGTTAACGTTTCTGGTCCGGTGACCCTTCTTCAGAACAATAGGTGTGCATAGATGTTTGAGTTGATGTTACCCCTCAGTGTTTTAACTGCAGGTCGTGTGTGTTTGTGTGTGTCTTTGTGTTTTTATGCAGGTCAACCCGAAGTAGGAAGGGTTTGCGGGTTGGAATGGTATCAATCGAGTCGTTCCAAACGGGAGGAAGCGAGCAGAGGCGAACCTGAGAATTGGTTTAATGAACTTGCTTCAAGGGAAAGCGATTCGGGCTCCGGTTTAATGAGTGGACCGGATCCAGTGAAAGCTCCGCCGAAAGACGGAGGGGACAATGCGGGGAGTTGTGGGGAGAGAGAGGCCTCGGCGGACAACCAGGTTCTGGAACAAGGAGGAGGGGTAGACCAACCGAGTGAGGACACGGAGCAGAAAGAGAGCACCAGGGAGAACCGGACCCTTCAGTATTACTCTTGTCCAGGAGACCAGGAGCACGGCTCGTTCAAGCGCAAACAGCGCCGCTACAGAACCACTTTCACCAACTTCCAGCTGGAGGAACTGGAGAGGGCTTTCAGGAAAACGCACTACCCCGATGTCTTCACAAGGTAAGACTCCCACAGCGGACCGTGGCTGTTAGCCGCGTATCACCCAGACAGTGAGTGTCTCTTCTGGAGCTCCTGGAGTGAGTACCGTTCGGGCTTTGTAAGGATCTAAACTCCACCAAAATGAAAGAGAAGGACAATCATTTAGAATGAACTGTTGTCAGTGTCAAAGGTTCCACGATAAACCTTCCTTTGAGCGACCCAAAATGCACAGCAAATAAGACAGACTTGTCACTGCCGCGCGAAATAACATTTCTGATTCGTTCAGAAATTTAGAGCTGAAAACAAGATTAAAAACACCATTCTAAAATGCCTCGTTGAAACACGATTTAGTGCAACATGTTAAAGCAGATAATCCCTCTTCCTCTGGAGTCTCATTGCCCGAAATCTCGATTTCGTTTTGTTGAGGGACCTCAAAGGTGTTCCCAAAATTCGAGTTCCTTAAAGCTGCAATTCGTTCTTAGTTATGGCGACTGCTAATACTCATTCTCCTTTCGTTCAAATGTACTTAAGAAAATCTTTTTCCAGCCACGAAATGTATAGAAAAAGGGAGTCGTACTTTTTTTTCTTTGTCATTATAACGAGACAACGGCAGGCTAAAAAAAAATTGTCCAGTTCAACTTGTTTTGCTTGGTCAATAATGGTTTGTGTTTGTTCACAAGGGAGGACTTGGCCATGCGACTGGATTTAACCGAAGCCAGGGTGCAGGTATGTGTATCTTTCTCGGCAGGAGTCTTCATCGGCAGCCCCAGAGAGTGGCAGGGGGCAGAAGGGGAGGTTTAATAAGCTCTAATAACGACCAGATTGCACTCTGTGCTCTGAACTTCTGAATCAAAGCAACCCACATGAAAGCGTTTGAGGGAGAGAATCTATTTTAGATTAAATGAGCAGAATTTAGATTTAGTCATCGGCTCGTTCATTGCTAAAGTGATGGATTAAACGTTCCCCTTATCATTGGTTGTTGCAGATCAAAGTTAAATCGCCCGGATTCCGTATATTCAGCGCTGAAAAGTTTCTGTTCTCTGGGGGCTGGTGAAATTACAAAAGGCCTTGGGGAGTGTCAATGAATAGAAACCATATGGCGGACACTAGCGGGACTGGGTGGCCCTGTGTGCGTTTATAAAAAAAAACAAAAAAAAAACCCACTCGATCCTTGACAATGTGCCATTTTCAAACACGGTGCTCATAATTAGATCTCAAACCATAACCGTTCCAAATCAATAACTCAGAGCTTGGAAGTTTATATATACATATAAAGAAAATGTATATATATCCCAAGGTGAAATTCCCGAGCCCGAACACCATTTTCTGTCCAAAACATTGATTCTAGCAGAATCTGAAATAAGAAGGATACAAGGATACGGCGCTCATTTACATTTTGTTTAGTTCGTGTCTCATCCAAATGTTGTGTCTGAAGTATTAATTGGGGCGTTCCGTTTAGACGCTTTCTGATTGCTGTAGAATAGAGACCTGATCCGCTGTGAGTCTTGCTCTCAGTGTCGACTGTCTGGGATATAATTCGACCAAACTATGAGGTTTCTGAATGTACTGTACCTGAAGAGCTGTAGGTCTTAACTATAATCGTTCATGATTCCCCAGCCTTCGTAAGGACCGTAGGAAACTGTCTGTCACTATTTTACACAGCCAAGCGGTGCCAAAGGTAGAGCAGCTTAACTATCTGACCTTGAGATGTCGTGTGTGTTACATCATTAAAATGGGACGAATTCAAAGTGTGAGTGAGAACTGATACTTAAAGAAACTTAAAACGCATTGATTTCAGTCCATTCTACCGTGGTTTGGAAATAAATCAAAAATTCGAGGTTGCAAATCTCCCAACTCTTTATCAAAATTGGGATACATGATTTTATATCATTGTATATTGTTTTAAGTTTCACATGCACACAACTCTCTTTAGGTACATGTGATGGTATAGAAAGTTTTTTAAGGCAGTTTTTATTTCAAATCGTTTAACTGAATCCACAGACTGACAGTTCTCAATCTGGATTATTCGGTAGAATTAGTGCGAGATACAATTAATTGCCCAACTTCATCTTAATTGATTAAATCGTATTTTTCTTTATTCATTCGTGGGGCGTGTGTATCGCCGACTGGGCCAGCATATATTGCAAAAACAGAAATTGGTGGAGAAACCCAGCAGGTCTGGCAGCATCTGTCCAGAGAGAGAAACAGAGTTAACGTTTCGAGTCCGGTGAAGTTTTTTTAGAATTGGCATGTATTGTCCATCCCTAGTTGCCCTTAAGATGGTGGTTGTAAACTTCTTTCCTGAACCGCTGCAGTCCTTCTCATTATATCTGAAATCTAATTAACTTCAAATTGAAGCAAGACGTGTACAGCTGTTCCGATTATGCTTCGTTTTATAATAATTTAAACCTACCTTTCCTACTCTTTAGCAGCATGCATAATCCCAATTGCTCTATCAGTGGTTATTCCATCATTGTTCATAATCGATGCTGCTCAGTTTAAAAAGGCTATTCCGTTTATGTATCCACTCTTGGGATGTGGGTATGGCTGGGCTGAGCAATCAGTTATTGGCCTCCCCAATTGCCCTTGAAGAAGTGGCCTTCTTGAACCGCTGTAGTCCCTGTGCTGTCGGTGCCACGAGGGAGGCAATTCCAGGACTTTGACCCAGGACCGTGAAGGCAAGGTGATACATTTCCAAGTCAGGATGGTAAGTGGCTGAGAGGGCTTGCAGGTGGTGGAGTTCTCATGTACCTGCTGCTCTTGTCCCTCTAGATGGAAGTAGTTATGGGTTTGGAAGGCGTTGTCTTGGGCGAATATCAGCAGTGCAACTTGTAGATGGCACATACTGCTGGAATCATTGATGGTTTGTGGAGGTTTACAAAGCTCTCAAACTGCCCTGTTCCCTCTGTTCCTCCCCAGGTTTGGTTTCAGAACCGTCGAGCCAAGTGGAGGAAGCGGGAGAAGGCTGGAAACCTGGGTCATCCTCACGCCCTGTCCTTGGCCAGTCCACTGGGGCTGTACTTGGATGTACCAGTGGGCCATTCCTCAGGCGTGGAGCCGAGCTGGAGGTCAGCGTCAATCCCATCCCTTGCTGCACCAGCAACTGCCAGCGCCTACAACCCAGCAGCCCAGTTAGGCATCAGCACTTTCATCGGGACCACATTCTTCAGACACCCGTTGCTCAGTCCACACTTTGGGAGGTGAGTTGCCAACGACCTTCAAGCTGATATCTTCATGCAGTGAAGAGAAATTCTTTCCAAAATCTGGCCATGAGCCTTCCCCAATAAAAGGAAAGTACTGCGGATGCTGGGAATCTGAAACAAACACGGAAAAAGCTGGAGAAACGCAGCAAGTCTGGCAGCATCTCAGTAGGGAGAGACAGAGTTAATCTTCTCGTCCCAAATGACTTTTCTGTGGAACACCTTCCCTGTCGGTTGCAGGAGCGAATGCTTTTAATGAAAAAAAAAACGCAGCAAGTACTCAAGTTTTTTGGCAGCGCCGGTGGAGAGAGAAACGGCGTTTAAACATTTCAGTTCGATAGCCATTCTCCACAGATGTTGCCAGAGCCACTGAGCAATTAGATTTCCTGCATTTTTCTCCTGCATGAATATAACATGATTTGGAGGTGCCGGTGTTGGACTGGGGTGCACTAAGTTTTAACTATCAATATAACACAGTTTGTTTCCAATCCCAACCTACCTGTTCAGTAATTGTCTTCGTTTACCGCTGCCTTAATACTGCGCGTCACTTACTTATTTAATTATATAGCGAAGGAAATCTGACCTCCATGTGACTCCTACCCAACGCAACGTGGGTGACTTTTAACTGCCTTCTGATGTGAATTAGCAAGCCAGACAGTTCAAGGACATTTAGGAATGGGCTACAAATCCTAACACAGACAGTGACGCCACGCCCCACGAAAGAATAAAACGCGTGAGAATGTTTATATTTCTTTTCTTAACCAACCTTATCCTCATATCCAAGTGAGCGTTTGCTGATGTTGGAGGGGATGTCACGATGTAACTTCCCAAAGTTAGAGAAATATAGGACATTCACACTGGTGTTATATTAAGCTATTCAATTTCAGATTATTCAAGTTAGGGCAACTACTCCAGAGAATATCCACAACTAACTTGCCATTTCAATTCCCTCCTAATAGACATGGTTCTGTTAAAGAGACGTAAACAGTTATATTGTTGGATGGCCATCACTCCATATTAAGCATGGGCCATAGTTCCCACATACTATTTCAGTCGATACAGCAATTAAACCCATATTCTTGATGTCATACTGTACCGCGAGCTGACTATCTAGCCATAGTCAAACCCTTGTAATGTATCGATTGAAAAATTCACAATGCTATCATAGCTTCTCCCCCCTATTCCTATGAGAAGAGAGTGGATGGATTTAGGAAAACGAGCAAAGTCTGTGGCTAAGAGTTGCTGGAAATTCGTCGAAATATACTTTTCAGCAACAGAAAATAAAAGTTGAGATTAGATCGTGAAAACAGAAAGGCTCAGCGTTGAGAGTCCTAAATGATTTCTTCAGAACCGAATAGACTTGGTATGGTAGTGTTGTTTCCCTCTCGACAGATGCTGCCAGACCTGCAGAGTTTCTCCAGTACCTTTTGTTTTTATTTCAGATTTCTAACATCGGCAATATTTCACTTTTATAAAAACTGAGAAACTCAGCAGGTCAGGCAGCATCTGCGGAGAGAAAACAGTGTGAATGCGTCAAGTTGCGGTATCACTTTTTCTCTGGTATCCCGCAGTGCACTCCTTTTACCCTCCAGTAGGACATGGCCCGCCTCTGGAAGGTCATCTCTTGGTAGTTTAAGACCCCTCAACAGGGGTAGACTCGCCAACTTTAAGGGCATTTAAATGGTCATTGGATAAACATATGGATGATAATGGAATGGTGTGGGTCAGATGGGCTTCAGATTGGTTCCACAGGTCGGCGCAACATCGAGGGCCAAAGGGTCTGCATTGCGCTGTAATGTTCTATGTTCTAACACTTCTCACAAGTGGTGTCCCCTCCCCGCCTCCACACAGACACATCCCCGAAGGTCACCCTACCTTCTTTTGAAATGACAATAATGTTTTGCATCCTGCACAGCTGACCCTTCATTGCGAATATTGTATCATTCCTCCAGCACTCAAACAGAATCAATCTGTGTTGCTTATGCACTTAATTTTCGTATACTTCATCTAAAGCCTTCCACCCTACTTTCTGGACATTTCTGAGTAGTCTGTATTTAATGAGATCGATTATGTCATATTCAATTTATTTTAAGCATGGGCCAGCTTGTCACACGATCAATATTTTTATTCGTTCATGGATTGTGTATGTCTCTCCAACTTGTACAGTTCATGGATTGTGTATGTCTCCCCAACTTTGAAATTATTAGGTTTTTTTTAAGATTAGATTCCCTAAGTTTGGAAACAGGCCCGGCCCAACCAATCCATTTCCCCTCTGACTAATGCACCTAACACTATGGGCAATTTAGCATGGCCAATTCACCTGACCTGCACATCTTTGGTCTGTGGGAGGAAACCCACGCAGACACGGCAGAACATGCAAACTCCACATAGACAGTCGCCCGAGGCTGGAATCGAACCTGTGGCCCTGGTGTTGTGAGGCAGCAGTACTAACCACTGAGCCACCATATGGCCCTTAACCTACCCGAGGTGGAAGGTGATCACAATCGGACAATTTGAATACATTTTTGGTGGTGGGAGTTGGTACGGGGCGAAAGGGTTAGGGGATTGGGAAGGAGGAAATGCCCGAGGTATTCAGCAGTCCGCAGTATTTGTGGACATACAAAAACAGAAATTTACTGGAAAAGCTCAGCAGGTCTGGCAGCATCTGTGCAGAGAAATCAGAGTAATATTTCAAGTCTAGTGAGGGCCACTGAAGGGTCACTCGACTCTAAACATTAACTCTGATTTCTCTCCACAGATGCTACCAGACCTGCTGAGCTTTTCCAATAAATTAATGTTGTTGCTGCCGATTCACAACATCCGCAGTTATTTCGGTTTTTATATATGTTAATATTTCGGGCTCCCCACACACAGACACCTGGATCTGAACTGTTTTGTCTAGTCTCTTGCGCTGAAGTTGCCTGACCCTCTCTATGTCCTGCTCCTTGGATGCTGCCTGACCTGCTGCAGCAACACATTTTTGAGCAACACATTTTTCAGCTCTGATCTCCAGCATCTGCAGTCCTCACTTTCTCCTCTCTATGTTTTGCAGTGTTTACTTTCCCATTTCTAGCAGCACTTTACTGTTTTGTTTCACTAAATTACTGGCGAAATTGGCTCTCTGGAAAGGGTAGAATTAAAGCCAGAAACAAAAACAGAAATTGCTGGAAAAGCTCAGCAGGTCTGTGCAGAGAAATCAGAGTTAATGTTTTAGGTCCGGGTTCTGACGAAGGATCACTCAACCCGAAATGTTAATTGTGATTTCTCTCCACAGATGCTACCAGAACTGCTGAGCTTTTCCAGCAATTTCTGCTGTTGTTTCCGATTCACAGCATCCGCAGTGCTTTTTAATTTAGAATTAAGACCGCTTCGTCTCTTCCCGGGGTATTCAGCAAGCGAGTTGTTCTTGTGCCTTTTTTTTATCGTTGATTTTGCAGATTTTTCACCATGAATCCGCTGATGGCAGCCTCGCTGGTGGTGAAACCTTCGATTCCCAGTCTGGACCCCAGTGTGTTTCCAGCCCAGCCTCAGTCGACTGTCTTGGATAGGAAATCCTCCAGCATCGCCAGTCTGAGACTCAGAGCGAAAGAACACTCGGCGCCGAGCCCCCCAATCGCTCTGCTCCCGAACCTAGCAAGTGCAGGCAAAGAGGTGTGCTGAAAGATAAAGCTGCCAACTCCCCTCCAAACCCCCACCCAGTCAGCCCCTTAAAAGGGGTTGGCGGTCACTGAGCACACACAGTGTCTCCCGCTCAGCAACAGAGCAGAGGCAGCCGGAGTGAAAGCAGAGTTTGGAACCCAAGTGAATCGCTTTTTGGGGGGGAGGGGGAGGGGGTGGGGGTGGGGGGGGGGGGAGTTCTTATTGTTGGAGAGCTTGTCCCCGTGAAACGGACTTTAGTCGGTAGGGGCAAACAAACAACAAAAAACGTCACTCGTCCTTCTGTGGCAAAGCTGCCTGTCAACATTTTATTGTAAACAAACAGAAACCAAAGCCAAACAAGTTTCACCTGCTTCGCCATCCCCTTCCTCTCAAAACAAAATCCGCTACAACTGTTTAGTAGCACCCACACGCTGAAAGACCTCCGCATTCAATAACGTGTAACAGTGTAGATAGATGTACTGAGACCGTGACTCATAAATGATCTATGTAATTTATAAAATGGCTATCAGATGCAACAGAATATATAGTATTTTAACGTTAAGTGATGCGTCTCGTGTTATCTCCCACCTTATTCAATGAGATTTATTCTCTGCAAAGTGTATTTTATGATGCTGTCAGGTGATTATCCGCTGCGCTCTACTTTGGAACCGCCTAATCTGCTCCACGATCAGAGGAATGTGGAGTTGACTGGAGCAGAACAGACGGATTTGTAAGATTTCCCCCGCAGACTGCGGCACTTAGATGTCAAGAAGTAGGAAAAGGAGCACGCCGTTCGGCCCTTCGAGTCCTGCTCCGGTTCGGACAGGATCGGACTGTGTCTTAACAATGGGCAAAAAAATGCATTAACGCTTCATTCAGCAACTCAATGGTACACCAATGACTAGCGCCATGCTCTTGGGAGCTAATTAATCTTCATCGTTATCGTTCAGTCCAATTTGACGGCCTACAAAACACTAACAAAGACTAACAAAATTTAAGGGAACAAACCATGAAGGCATCGAGATCTACAGCACAGAAGCGAGCTCTTCGGCCCATCAAATCTGCGCTGGTCAAAAACAACCACCTAACTATTCTAATCCCTCCATTTTCTAGCCCGTAGCCCACAGACTGTATTTCATGGCATTGCAAGCACACATCTATAGTTTATTTGCAAACTCCTTGTAAAGTCACCCTGCCCTGATTGATTATTTTGGAAATGGGTGGGGATGATTTCTTTTTCAGAAGTGTCGAATTGGGCAGCTTGCTAAAGGAAAGATCGAAATATTGTATCCCGTGTTTTCTAAAAGACAAAAGACGATGAATTGTTAATAAGATCGCGATAAAGCCAAATTCAGAGTTCAAGTCCTGACCCTTTTTATATAAAAAAATACAATCGGCAGCTCAAACATTTATTTAACAAACGGAAAGACCCGAAGGAAGATGCTAATGAATGTATTTATCGAAATAATTGAGCGGTAATATTGTGAATTGTTTAATGTTGAATTAACTAGTTTATTTCATGCTGAATTTCAACAAACTTGGGACGTTTGAAGTTTCCTTGCTTCCCAAGTGAGCGGGCTCATTTCGACAGCGCTCTGCAACTAAACGGATGCTGTTTCTGAAGGGAAGCTTAGACAATGAGTTGGACCATCCAGGAGGATTTGATCAGCAGCTGATAAAACAGCTCCATCACAAACTGAGTGACAACAGGATTCTGATACACTGACAGACCCTCAGATACACACACACACACACGGACACGGGGACACACACAGGGTCACATAAAAAGTACACACACCATCGTTAGTCACAAAAATGTCCCGAGCTAATGCTGCTCCTTTAAGAGCTGAGAGGCAATGATTGGACGTGAAAGGGGCAGTAATTCATGACTGGTGGAATTTTACTAACTGTTGTCTTCAGACGAAAGCATGCCTTCCCGACTTGATACTGGTGTAATGGAACTAAATAGTTTGAGAATCAGGGCCAGACCATTCAGGAGAGATGTCAGGAAGAATTTCTACACACAGAGGGTGTTAGATGTTTGGAACTCTCTTCCACAAATAGCGGTGGATGCTGGATCAATGGCCAGTTTTAAATCTGAGATAGATACATTTTAATTAATCAAACTATGGGCCAAAGGCAGGTATATGGAATTAGGCCATATATCAACCATGGTCTCACTGAATGGTGGAACAGGCTCGAGGGGCTGAATTGCCTGCTTTATTTCCCATGTTCCTAATCAAGATCAGTTCAGCCTCAGACTTCAGACTCATGAAAGTTGTGGGGTCAAGCCCCCATTCTGGAACCTTGAGTACAGGACCCTGGCTGACACTCCCATTGCTTTGCAAAAGTGAGGACTGCAGATGCTGGAGATCAGAGTCAAGATTAGAGTGGTGCTGGAAAAGCACAGCAGGTCAGGCAGCATCCGAGGAGCAGGAAAATCAACGTTTCGGGCAAAAGCCTTTCGTCAGGGCTTTACCGTCCAGGAAGAGTCTTCTTGTTCAGACATTTAAACAATACCTTCACTGCTTCAAAATATCCCTTGACACTAGTTGAAAGAACTGTTGTGCTGGATGTTCGGTCCAATATCAAGCACTTTTAGATTTGTTCCTTATTAATCACGTTGCTATGTTTGAAAATTTGCTGAACGTAGATTGTCCTCAATGTTTCCTACCATACAACAGTAATTACACTTCCAAAGTTAAAGATCTCAAAACATCCTAAGGTGCTGATGGTCGCTATATAAATGCAACTTCCATCCATCATTTACTTTCAAATGGGCAGAACTACTGCCAGCTCTACCTTAGAAGCTAAAAGAATCCCAGGGATGATGTCTGTCAAGGAGATTGTGAGACATGATAATGGCCGTTGGATATTTACAGTAATGGTACTGTTAATCAAATTTTCTTTACATATTGCAAGCTCCAGAATGGTAACATGACAGCTGTTGTATAATTACATGCTTACGTGATAATAGTAATTAAAAAAACTTGAACACTTTTTTTTGTTCTTTCTTTGACTGAGTTTTAGTACATTTCATTAATTACAAGCTCACCCAATGTCTCTTAGAGATAGTGATTGGCCAGTTTGGATAGGTATAAATAGTGCAGAATGTATCATTTATTACAAAGCAGTAACAGAAACTTAGTCAAGATGAAAGAAAAGCAATTTAATGAATAAATGGTGACAAGATTGCAGCATCTTGCATGCGTTAGTACATCCCACCTGTTTGTTCCCAATGCAGCACCTCTCTTTTCCCCTACTCTTCAATGTTTTACTTTTCAAGTTTTTAGTGCTACAATGTTTATAAGATGCAGCAACTTGTCAAGACTTCTGCAACAACATTTCCCCAAATCTGTGACCTCTGCTACCTAGAAAGACACAGGAAAACCACCACATTCAAGTTCCTCTTCAAAGCACACATCATCCTTATTTAGAACTGTATCGGCCATTACCTCGTTGTCTCTGAGTCAAAATTGTGGTGTTTCCTCTCGACACTATTGTGAGACCAACGTCATCACGCGGACTTCTTCAATTTAGCTGGGGATGGGTAGCAAGTGTCAGTAACCAAAGAATGAATAAAAATTACAATTTAATCTTCACTGCTGTCTTTGTCTATTTGCCTCAATACTCACGCGATAACGCATTTGATATTCCAATAATTCTTCAATGAAAACTTCGCTTAATTGGCTCTTCCGTGTTGCTAATAAACCTTCTTACCATTTCAAACTGTAACATGTAAAAGGCTTAGTCCAACATAGAAACCAGCTTGCAGTTTTTACATTTAATTTACATTTTTATCTTAACTGTGAAACTGAGTCTAATCTAAAATTAAATTGGTCTCTATTTTGCGAACTAGAAACTGATGATTACAGGTCACTGTTAAAGCCAATGAAAATAATCGTAAACAATAATGATACCATGATTCACTGCATTTTAAGAAGCTCTTTGAGAGATTTAAATTTAACATATGTTGGCCGCACCTGTGTAACTCTAATTCTAGAATTTGTCTTGTGCATTTTATTCACTTTATACGCTCTCCGCAGATTATAACAGCAAGAGACTTGTTCAACAAAAAATGAGAATTTTAAAAAATAAGATAGAACCTAATATCAACAAGAAATAATTAACATATTAAATCATTGCCTGCTACATGTATTCATTTGAGGTGACACTGGTAGTGTACAACTGATTGCCAGTGATTCTAGAGTGAAGCTTAAGATTGGTCAACTTCATACACTTTACATAAAGATCTACACAGATTTAAGTGGCTGAAAACAAATAAATGCTGAGGAATTGATTCTTTAAATGCAAGAGTGCCAAGAAGGAATAAGGAAACGTCCTGCATATAATAATGAGGGAGGTAATGCATACAGGAGAATCCCTATTACATGCAATCAGAAGAGTTGTGGTCTTATGGTCTTAAATGAAACTAGATAACTACAAACCCAATCATCACATCAGTAACTGGGAGAATAATGTAATTGATGAACAAGAATACAGCTGAAGGAAAATAACCTCATATTAGTAATTAGTTTGGTTTTAGGAGCAGTTCCCACCTGACCAACCTTTCTGATTTTGGAATCAATTGGGAGTTACATTTCTGATATTTCTTCATTATTTCACTCCAAAGTTTTGTTTAAGACACCTTTATCACTCATCTGTCATGGGAGTCAATTTTTTTGATTGCTAATCAAGGGGATAAAATGTTATAGGGGGGAAATGGGAATGTAAAACTCAGAACCCAAACAGATCAGTCAAGACCTAATTAATTGATGAAGCTATCATGAAGGTTTCAAAGGCCAACTTTCACTCCTAATTAGTACATTATGTTGCAAGAAAAATATAGGGTTAATGGGAATCAATGAGCAAATTTTCCACAGATTGGAGTCATACCCAGCACAAACGAAAATGGTTCTGGTTGCTGGAGGGCATTAAATTCAATGAGAAGTCATGTTGAACTTAAACAGAACATTGGTGAAGCCTCTTCTGGGATACTATGTCCAGATCTGGTCACCCTGTTATAGGAAGGACATTACCAAGCTGGAGAGGGCTCAGAAAATATTTACAAAGATGTTGCCAGGATAGAGGTTTGGGTTATAAGGAGAGGCTTCATAGGCAGGGACTTCTTCCATGTGAGTGTCCTAGGTTGAGTCATCACCCTATAGAGGTATATAAAATCATTCGGAGTATAGATAAGGTGAATGGCAGGTGATTTATTTCCTGTGGTGAGGGATTTCAAGACTTGGGGGCATGCAGAATCATAGAGTCATAAAGATGTACAGCACGGAAACAGACCCTTTGGTCCAACTTGTCCATGCCAACCAGATATCCCAACCCAATGTAGTCCCATTTGTCAGCACCTGGCCCATATCCCTCCAAACCCATCCGGATGCCTTTTAAATGTTGCAATTGTACCAGCCTCAACCACTTCCTCTGACAGCTCATTCCATACACGTAGCACCCTCTGCCTGAAAAAGTTGCCCCTTAAGTCTACTTTTATATCTTTCCTCTCCTACCCTAGACCTATGCCCTCCAGTTCTGGACTTTCCACACCAGGGAAGAGACTACATCTACTTACCCTATCCATGCCCTTCATGATTTTATAAATCTCGAAAGGATCACCCCTTAACCTCCGACTCTCCAGGGAAAATGGCCCCAGCCTATTCAATGTCTCCCTGTAGCTCAAATCCTCCAACATTGCCAACATCCTTGCAAATCTCCTCCGAACCCTTTCAAGTTTCACAACATCCTTCAGATAGGAAGGAGACCAGAATTGCATGCACTATTCCAAAAGTGGCCTAACCAATAACCCATACAGCCACAACATGACTTCCCAACTGCTGTATTCAATACTCTGACCGATAAAGGAATGCATACCAAATGCTGCCTTCAGTATCGTATCTACCTGCGACTCCACTTTCAAGGAGCTATGAACCTGCATTCTAAGGTCTCCTTGTTCAGCAACACTCCCTAGGACCTTACAATTAAATATATAAGTCCTGCTAAGATTTGCTTTCCCAAAATGCAACACCTCACATTTATCTAAATTAAACTCCATCTGCCACTTCTCAGCCCTTTGGCCCATCTGATCAAGATCCCATTATAATCTGAGGTAACCTTCTTCGCTGTCCACTACACCTCCAATTTTGGTGTCACCTGCAAACTTACTAACTATACCTCTTATGCTCACATCCAAATAATTCATATAAATGACAAAAAGTAGTGGACTCAGCACTGATCCTTGTAGCACTCCACTGGTCACAGGCCTTCAGTCTGAAAGGCAACTTTCCACCACCACCCTCTGTCTTCTACCTTTGAACCAGTTCTGTATTCAAATGTCTAGTTCTCTCTGTATTCCATGAGATGTAACCTTGCTAACCAGTCCATCATGGGGAACCTTGTTGAATGCCTTACTGAAGCTGATCATTCCCCATAAACATCATGTCTACTGCTCTGCACTCATCAATCCTCTTTGTTACTTCTTCAAAAAACTCAATCAAGTTTGTGAGACAGATTTCCCATGCATAAAGCCAAGTTGACTATCCCTAATCAGTCCTTGCCTTTCCAAATACATGTGCACCATCTCCCTCAGGATTCGCTCCAACAACTTGCTCACTACAAACATCAGGCTCTCTGGTCTATAATTCCCTGGCCTATCCTTACCACCCTTTCTTAAATAGTTGAACCACATTAGCCAACTTCCAGTCTTCCGGCACCTCACCTGTGATGATCGATGATACAAATCTTTGAGGTGAGAGGAGAAAGATTTAAAAAGGACATGAGTTGCAACTTTTTTAGATAGAGAGTGGTTCATGTGTGAAATGAATTTCCAGAGGAAGTGATGGATGCAGGTACAGTTACAATGTTTAAGTTACTTAGATAAGTTCATGAATAAGAAATGTTTGGAGGGATATGGGCCAAACATAAGCAGGTGGGACTAGTTTAGTTTGGGATTATTGTTGGCATGGAATGGTTGGACCAAAGGATCTGTTTCTGTGCTATATGATTCTCTGAAGCTAAGACTACATAACTAATGTAAATGTTGCTGCAGAACTTCCTCAGGTTGATGCCCTAGGCACAATCAGCTTCAACTATGGCACCACACTGGTGCCAGGCAATGACCATCTTGAATGAGAGAGGATCAAACTACCATCCTTGATGCTAAATGGCTGTACCATTACTGAATCTCCCATTGACCAGAATATATCCTGAAGAGATTCCCAAGAAAGTACTGATGAAAGATCATTGACTGAAAACATTACCTCTTTTCTCTGTCAACAGGTGCTGCTAGACCTGCTGAGTTTTTTGAGCTATTTTTGTCCTTGCTTTATTCAAGTTTGTTTGATTACAAATGGTTTATCCTCACTAATTTGATATTGATGGTGTTGGTGTATGAGCTTGATACTTTGTTGGAACAGGCATGGTATCAGGAAAACTTATTATATAACATAACAGTGCACCATTATTGGCTTTCTGATCTCCTTTACAACAACTTCTTGCTGTCTCAGCAAGATAGATTCCATCAAAATGGCCCTCCCTATCACTGCCTAAGTTTTGAGACTGAAAGAATTGAAGTGACGAAACAAGCTTTGTTTTCACATTTGGGATCAACTCAATAAAACACATTTCCTTTTTCAGTGTGTTGCTATCATTTTCGTCTTTGTGCTCTTATTTAATCCACCCTTTCCATTAAACAACTGAGGTTGGTGGAAGTCAGTTGTTTGTGTGTGTGCTCACCTGCACCACAAGCTCAAGCTCTTATTTATAGAGTCTGGGGACTGTCTGTGCAGAAGGAACATAATATATTGGACAATGTTAGTCAGCTTGTGGGCTTCAGTCCTAGTGGGCTTTTATATTTGTAAGATTAGGCACTTTGTTATCTACCTGGAACTCCCATTGACTAGAATATATCCTGAAGAGATCCCCAAGAAGGTACTGATGAAAGATCATTGACCTAAAACATTACCTCTTTTCTCTGCCAACAGATGCTACCAGACCTGCTGAGTTTTTTGAGTTATTTTTGTCCTTGTTTCACTTGACTTTGTTGGAATGGGTATGATATCAGGAAAATTTATGATAAGTGCCAAAATTAGATCCACAGACAGAAAGGAAGATCTGGAAAGTAGCGAAATGGTGGAGTGAGTTGGGGCACAGGTGTAAGCAGAAGTGAAGTGATTCTGGAAAGCTTGACATTACAGCTACAGAACAGGACAAAGGCAGTTTTTACATAGAGGGCAAATACTGAAATCTGTCATTACGTTGCCATTAGCTGTTCAGCAGATATCTTGAGATACGCCAATTACCACCGGTATATTGAGAAAGAAAGAAAAATGATACACACAGGAAGTCTACCCTGCACCTCCCAGACAACATAGCGCATGGGAACACATCAGTAGTTGAGTTTTAAAATGCAATGATTGCTTTGCTCAATCGGGCAAACGCAATTTATAATCTACCTTTCAATTTCAAGGAAGCAAAACTGAAATACAAATTACAAAATGTTTATTGCATCACATCGACCAGAAACAGAAGACATGAGGCAGTTTGTATATCATCTTGATAAAATAGGTAATGCTTTATTATCCTCTTCTCAAAACCTATCCATCAGACTCTCAGTTAAATAATAAAGGCGAAATACTGTGGATGCTAGAAATCTGAAGCAAACACAGAGAACACTGGAGAATGTCAGGAGGTCCGGCAGGATCTGCAGGAAGAAATAGAGTTAATATTTTGAGTCCAGTATAATTTCTGTAAAACAAAGATAATGGGAATTCTGAGGTACAACTCTATAACAACAATGTGCATTGATACAGCACCTTTAATGTGGGAAAACATCCCAAACCACTTCACAGAAGCAATGAGTAGGCAAGTTACACTAGTGCACAACTGAGAGAGGAATATGGTTGCAAACATAGTTTCTTCAAGGACTGCAGAAGTGATGGACACTTTGACAATCTCATCCTTTACAACTCCTCCTTAAAAGTCCCTCTTTCAAAGGTGACTTTCATTTTTACATCTTCAACCATAACTTTAGCTACATTCCCTAATCTCCTTTCCACTGTTTTTCATCTGCCTTTAGCTTTGTAAAGAACAAATGGTGTTGTTTAGCCATGTGTCATCTCCTTTCTGTGCTGATGTCGTTGACTAACAAGATTGATATCCTTTCATAGTTTACTTGTGGTGTTGTTTCATGATGTTTCTGAAGGCAATTTGTGAATCACCATTAATTGTGCAAAGTGGGATTCCTTTCTTCAAGAAAAAAGCTTTTATTTGTGAGCTGGAAATATATGGATGAAATATTACCTTTGTCTAGTTGGGAGAAAGCTTGCTAACTGCTGCCTTATTGGACGGTTCTCCACAATAATTCTTGGTATGATGGGATTGTCCTCCAAAATCTCATTTTCTCATTTACACATTGACAATTGACCATTGTGATGTGGAGATGCTGGTGTTGTACTGGGGCAGACAAAGTCAAACACCAATTTATAGTTCAACATGATTTATTTGAAATCACCAAGCATTTGGAGTGCTGCTCCTTCGTCAGGTGGAGCATTATTGTGTTTATACTTTGCACTTTATGAGGGAAACTTTCATACTACTGTCACCTCCAGAACTGAAAAGAGCAAGGAATTTGATGTCAATAGCTATGGAATGGCAATGATGCTGAATCTCTTCAGGTCAGGATCATACCAGGCTGAAACAATCAACATGCCACATGAAATTTTAAAATTCATTCAGGGGATGTGGGAATAGCTCACTCGGCCAGCAGTCATTGCCTGTCCCTAGTTGCCCTTGAGAAGGTGACGGTGAGCAGTTCTTCTTGAACTCCTACAGTCTATATGATGTGGGTACACCCACAATGCCTTTAGGGAGGGAATTCCAGATTTTTGATCCAGTGAAAGTGCAGAAGTGGTGCTGCAAAGGATGTTGTGAAACTTGAAAGGGTTCAGAAAAGATTTACAAGGATATTGCCAGAGTTGGAGGGTTTGAGTTTTAGGGAGAGGCTGAATAGACTGGCATGGTTTCCCCTGGAGGGTCGGACGCTGAGAGGTGACCTGATAGGGGTTTATAAAACCATGAGGGGCACGGATAGGGTAAATAGACAATGTCTTCTCCCTGGGGTGGTGGATGCTTAAGGTTTTAAGTGAGAGGGAACAGATTTAAAAGGCACCCAAGGGGCAACTTTATCATGCAGAGGGTGGTGCGTGTGTGGAATAAGCTGCCAGAGGAAGTGGTGGAGGCTGGCACAATTACAGCATTTAAAAGGCATCTGGATGGGTACATGAATAGGAAGGGTTTAGAAGGATGTGGGCCAAGTTCCGGCAAATTGGACTAGATTTGTTTCAAATATTTGGTTGGCATGGACAAATTGGACCAAAAGGTCTGTTTCTGTGCTGAACAGAATAACTCTATGACACCATATATTTCCACATCAGGATAGTGAGTGTCTTGGAAGGGAACCTGAACCTCCTAGTTTGCCAATTCATTGCAGCTTCAAAGAGGCCGAAAAAGGCTCTTCCTGGCAAGACAGGGCAGTTCATGATGATCTCTCTGAGGTGAATAGGGTGCACACTTGGCATAATCTGGATAGTGAGTTTCACCATGCAACAAGGTGCCACTGATAAGGCAAGAGACCTTGGGTGCACCACAGCCCATGTACCCATTCACTCAATTGTCACTCACTCAATGCAGAGTGAGTGTGCAACCACATTGAACGTACTGTTGAATGGTGGCAATATCACTGCCATGGCAGTGGTATTGATCCTTTCACTCTTCAGTCTGCTGTTCCTTCAATATTTGAGTAACAGCTTTAACCCACAGGCTGGCACAGGGTAAAAAGGGGCTATGCTCTTCACATGATTCTTGACTCTGCAGCACAATACAGGCACACGTGACCAACATATGCACAATAATGAGACACAGTGCCACATGAAGCATCACAGATCAGACCACTGCTCAATTGAAGCTGTGATTCCTCTGCCAGCACCACTCTGGGATGCACTGCATGTACTGAAATGGGAAGCTCTCACGGGGTCTTATTGAATCCTCTGCAATCTGTCCATCATGTGGGCACAGCCCTTTCCACCTACAATGTGGTGAGCTATTCCTGAGGAGAAGGTGACTAGCTCAATTCCTTATCGAGACTGTGGTGCTGGAAAAGTATAGCAGGTCAGGCAGCATCCGAGGAGCAGGAGAATCGACGTTTCGGGCATAAGCCTTTCATCAATTCCTTGCTGACTGGACTCTCTGTGATCACCTCATTCACCTGCAATCCCAATGAACACAGGCCCAAGTCCCCATTCAACAACATGTCTGTACCTTCCCAACCCTCTGTCACTGACCATCACTGCATCCATTTGACATATATGCTGAAATAACACAACTCACAAGGTAAACACTCCGAACCAACTCAGTCCAACTATCCATGAAATTAATCACCCTTGTGAATTGGCTCAGCAACTTTTATTGTTGCTTCAAGCACATAAATACTATTACTCCAGTACACAGTATCCTTTTTCTTCATCTCGGGCAGACCCTCAATACCAAAGATGGTTTTCATCCGATTGGACTTAAGGGTCCTGAAGTGATAAAACAGTCTCATGCTGGATCCACACACCTTGCCACTGAATTGGGGGGACCTGGTGTTTGAAGTTGGTTGGGATGCTCAGGTTTCTTACACTCTTTCTGCTGTTTGCAGTTAGTCTCCACCTGGGCCTGACAAAGATGCTAAAGATTATTAGTGTCTTCATGGATGCTTCTTCACCAATGTGGAAATCTTGGACAAGAGGTTCCCATAAGTTGGTGAGGATGCTGCATTTCTTTTCAAGGAGGATTTTTTTGACCATTTCTTTGATTCCTCGGCCAATACACTTATCCACTGCAGAAGCACAGAGCCAGTCCTTTGGGGTGGCAGCTTATCAGTCACAATAATCTGTTGGAGGACACATTGATGGACTTCGAAGAGATCCTGCAAGTCCCATTGAGCCCACAGTCTGGGAGCAGTCTGAGTCCATATGGTAACCAGTTGTGATATTGTAGCCTCAATATGAACTCCTAATGGAGCATTCAGGACACTGGACGATTTCTGCAATGAGGAAAAGGAGTTTGGGATAGTGACTGTAAGATGGTGCAGCATTGTCAGATCCACAAGTGTTCCCATGGAGTTAGCCTTCTCTCAGTAATCATTAAAGGTAGGCTTTGAGCTCTGGACATCTGCAGCCCCTACATCAAAAGAGATTATGTGATAAAGACATGGGCTCATGAAAAGTAGGTCATTTTATTGATATATTTATGTTAAAATAATCTGTTTAACTAATATGCAGGAATGTTTTGAGGACACTACGAGCGCAGTGGACAAGGGGGAATCAGTGAATGTCGTGTATTTGGATTTCCTGAAGGCATTTGACATGGTGCTGCACAAAAGGTTGCTGCATAACATAAAGGTGCATGGCATTGTGGGTAATGTATTGGATATAATGCATGGATACAGGATTGGTTAACTAACTGAAGGCAGAGTGGGGATAAATTGGCATTTTGCTGGTTGGCGCTCAGTGGCTAGTGCCGCAAGGATCAGTGCAAAGGTTGTAATTGTTTACCATTTACATGGATGATTTGGAGTTGGGGACCAAGTGTAGTGTGTCAAAGTTCATAGATGATACTAAAATGGGTGGTAGAGCAAAGTGTGCAGAGGACACTGAAAGTCTACATAGGGATATAGATAGATTAAGTGAGTGGGCAATGGTCTGGCAGATGGAATACAATGTTGGTATATGTGAGGTCATTCATTTTTGGTAGGAATAACAGCAAAATGGATTATTATTTAAATAGTGAAAAATGGCAGCACTCTGCTGTGTAGAGGGACCTGGGTGTCCTTGTGCATGGATTACAAAATGGTAGTTTTCAGGTACAGCAGATAATTAAGAAGGCAAATGGAATAGTGCCCTTCATTGTTCGAGGGATGGAGTTTAAAAACAGGGAGGTTATGCTGCAGCTGTACAAGGTGCTGGTAAGGCTACACCTGGAGTCTGTGTACGGTTTTGGTCTCCTTACACGAGAAACGATGTACTGGCACTAGAGAGGGTGCAGAGGAGGTTCCTTAGGTTGATTTGGCGGTTGAAAGAGTTGACTTATAGGGAGAGATTGAGTAGACTGGGAATACATTCATTGGAATTTAGAAAGATGAGAGGGATCTTATAAAAAAAGACAAATGAAATTATGAAGGGAATGGATAAGACAGAAGCCGGGAGATTGTTTCCATTGGCAGGTGAAACTAGAACTACGGAGCAGAGGCTCATACTAAGAGGGAGCAGATTTAGGACTGAGTTGAGGAGAAACATCTTCACCCAAAGCGTTGTGAATCTGTGGAATTCCCTGCTCAGGTGAAGCAGTTAAGGCTACCTCATTGAATCTTTTTAAGGCATTGTTAGACAGATGTTTGAACAGTAAAGGAATTAAGGGTTATGGTAAGTGGGTGGGTAAGTGGTGCTGAGTCCACAAAAAGAACAGCCATGATCTTATTGAATGGCGGAGCAAGCTCATATTGCTTACTCCTGCCTCTATTTCTTATGTGGGAGAAAGTGAGGACTGCAGATGCTGGAGATCAGAGCTGAAAATGTGTTGCTGGAAAAGCGCAGCAGGTCAGGCAGCATCCAAGGAGCAGGAGAATCGACGTTTTTCTGCAGATTCCTGAAGAAGGGCTCATGCCCGAAACGTCGATTCTCCTGCTCCTTGGATGCTGCCTGACCTGCTGCGCTTTTCCAGCAACACATTTTCAGCTCTATTTCTTATGTGCTTATTTAGGCAAATAGTATGTGAGGAGATAGACTATCTGTGTGCATTTTTGGTCTCGTAGTCTGAGGAAGAACATTCTTGCTATTAAGGAAATCCATATCATATTAAATGGTGGTGTAGGCTCAAAGGGCTGAATAGCCTACAATTGCACCTATTTTCTATCTTTCTATGTTTCCAAAACATCTGCTGTGTTCTCATTCAGGCAACCAGGCATGGCTTGGTCATGATAACTTCAATGATGGCCAACACTATCTCCGTCAGGCGATAAGCACAGGTATGTAATAATGGTCACCTACAAGTTAAGTACAGTGACTTCTGATTTGGGTCACTGTGTCTTAAAATATAATGGAGAGTACATTGACAAGTGCAGATCAATGCATTTGGGTGATGTTCATGTCACAGTTGAATGGCTTGTATTTTGTCCAACAGCATGATGTGTGGATGAAGCTTGCAGTATTTTCGAATTTGAATTGTGAGCAATAAAGACTAATGAGGGGTAATTGAAAGGATGCATACAGCATTGAACAGTTTCTGAGGCAATTGTTCAACTGTAAGGAAATGGCATTTAAATATGTATACATTAGCCAAGACCAAATGTAACCAACATTCTTTGACACTCAGTGATAGCATCATCACTGAATGTCCCACGATCTAGCACTCCATGGAGGTAATCATTGACCAGAAACTGAACTAGACCAGTTATCTAAATACTATAGCCATAAAAGTAGGTCAGAAGCTAGGGATTCTGAGTCAAGAACTCAATCCCTATTGTCATAACTCGATTGGGAAAGTGTTCCAATATCAAGTTCAATGGTAACTTGACTGTAATATTCAGTTTAAAAGGAATACACACCAGGTACTTGCCATCAACAAAAAAAAAGCTGTTAATTATAAACAAACTGACTTTCATTATGAATAGCAGAACAAAAGTTAATTGCTAATTTATGATGACACAACTTAAACTTCAACCCTTTAATTTTCTAAAAGCTGGTATGGGATATGGCCATTGCTGGCATTTGTTACCAAATGTCTAGTTGTTCTTGAATAGCTTGGCTCTCTAGGCAACTTCAGTCGGCAATTCAGAGTGAACTACGTTGCTGTGGGTCTGGAGTAACATGTAGACCAGCCCAGGCAAGGATGGCAAAGTTCCTTCCCTCAAAGACATTAGTAAACTAGATGGGTCTCATGTCAATTGACATTGGTCACGCAGACGTCAGGAGAGTAGCTTTCAATTCTAGAATTTATTGAATTCAGATTTCACCAGCTGTCATATTGGGATTTGAAACCACATTCCCAAAACCTAAGCCTGTGTTTCTGGATGGCTAGTTCAATGATACACCAAATAGAAACAGGCTCATGCTGCAGAAATTCACCAAAGCTTCTCAAACAATACCTTCCAAACCCACAAGTGTCTAGAAGGACAATGGCAGCAGTGACAGGGGGACACCACCACCTGCAAGTTCCCCTCCAGACCACTCACCATCCTGACTTGGAAATATATTACCATTCCTTCAGTGACATTGAGTCAAAATCCTGGTATTCCCTCCCTAGTGGCACAGTGAGGGTCTCTACAGCATATAGACAGCAGCAGTTCATGAAGGCAAGTTCACCAATATCTTTGCAGGAGCAACTAGGGACAGGCAACAAAATACTGTTCCAGCCTGGGCACCCACATCCAATGGTAAACTATCTTTACTATTTTCAATGAGATCGCTTTTTCCTTTAATACACAAGGATTTCTCTTTTCCCCAGTGTCTATCCCTCACAGATTGATTTTTCTTATTCATTTGTGGTATTAGGGTGTCACTGGCTCGGCCAACATTTATGGCCCATCCCTAGTTGCCCAAAGATCAGTTAAGAATCAACTGCATTGCTGTGGGTCTGGAGTCACATGTAGGCCAGACTTGGTAAGGATGATAACTTAAACCTATGCCCTCAAAATTTGGACTCTCCCATCCTTGGAAAGAGACCTTGGCTATTCACCTTATCCATGACCCTCATGATTTTATAAAGGATTTTCCACAAGGTCACCCCTCAGCATCTGATGCTCCATGGAAAAAAGCCCCTACCTATTCAGCCTCTTCCTACAACTCATGGCAAAGATGTTGTGAAACTTGAAAGGGTTTACAAGGGTGTTGTCAGGGTTGGAAGGTTTGAGCTATAAGAGAGATTGGAAAGGCTGGGGTTATTTATCCTGGAGAGTTGGAGGCTGAGCGATGACCTTATAAAAGTTCATAAAATCATGAGGGACATGGATCGGGTGAATAGTTGAGGACTTTTCCCCAGGTTAGGAGAGTCGAAAATTAGGCAGCATAGATTTAAGGTGAGAGGGAAAGATTTAAAAAGGACTGAAGGAGCCACCTTTTCACACAGAGGGCGATGCGTGTAAGGAATAAGCTGCCAGAGGAAGTGGTGGAGGCTGGTGTACAATTCCAACATTTAAAAGGCATCTGGATGGGTATATGAATAGGAAGGGTTTAGAGGGATATGGGCCAAGTGCTGGCAAATGGGTCCAGATTAACTGAGAAAATCTGGCCAGCATGGATGAGTTGGACTGAAAGGTCTGTTTCCGTGCTGTACATCTCTATGATTCTATGACTCAACTTGCTGCACACTCTTCCCACACTTAGAATAATATTGCCTTTCCTTCAATATGCCTCCATCAAAATCCTGTAGCTCCCTTCCGAACAGCACTGTGGTTGTAACTGTATCCCATGGACACCTACAGTTTGAGGAAGCAGCTCTGCAGCCACTGCCTTCAGAGCAATTAGAGATGGTCAATAAAAATGAATCCATGGCCAAGGATGGCATTATCCCATGAATGAATAAAAATAAAGCTGCCATCTTTATTTGGTCTGGGCTACAAGTGAGTCCAGAACCACAGCAATGTTGTTGTCCATTAACTGCCCTCTAAAATGGTCTGGCAAGCCATTCAGTTCAAGGACCATTAGGTTGGATGAGAAATGCGTATGCCCACTTCCTATGAAAGGATAAAGCAATGGTAAGGACACAGAAGTATTAACCAAAATGGAACCAGTATAAGCAGCTACACAAAAATGAGATAGAGAAAAAGCAAATGAAAACAGAAAACTTTGATGGTCCCTGATACACACTGAAAATCCTGTGACCAGAAGGGATTCAGTCTACCAAAAGAAGTTTAAATTGAATGGGGCTAATTATAAGCTCTAAAGAAAAGTGCGGGTAGCGATATAAGGAATGTTGATGATGAATAGGTGCTGGATGATCAGGTAATATGAGTTCATAAGGCGACTTAAAGTAAAATGCAAGTGAGTGATTTGAATATTGGAGTTGTACAGTTCTGTGAAAGCTAATTTTAATGCTATTATTTTCACACATTTTTGCCTGGCACCTTATGTGCGTGGGTCCATATTATTCCAATGCTTCATTTACCCAATTCAAATCGTAACTGCTAGCTCTGCAGGTGGAGCATTTAAAATAATTATCTTCCCTATAAACGCTTTATCCCATGATAACAGCGCTGATTCCTTTGGGGTCCACCTAATCCAGCTGCAGGGCATGCTAACATGTTGTAAATACATAAATAGAGATGGAATCGGGAGAAGGCAATGATCATAGTGGCAATTTAGACTGTGTTCATGAATATTGCATAAGAGATTATTTTACAGCAAAAAGCATTTTAATCAATTCATTGTGCAACACATCAAGGTTTTATTTATGGAGATTTAAATTACAATTGTTATTTCTCTTTTTCAATTGATTACACAATTAAGTTAATGGCTCTGATTTTCCTCTTTTTGGTGTTAGCTTCGATTCTGACGGCTGGATCCAGCGCTTGACTTCCGACAGAGAACAAAAAAGGCTCGCTTTTATCCTCCAATCCCAAACTTGTTCCAGACAGATAAAAATCCTTTCATCTTGCTCCCGTCCACATTATAACCATTTCAAATTTGCATGCAAGGAACAAAGGGACAAAGCAGGAATTTATTTATAAAGATTGTATTTTGTTTGAACTTCTACAAAAATATTTCTGTTTAAATCTTCTGGCTTTTTCTGTTTTGTTTTTACCCATATGGTTGTGAACCTTTGGAATTCTGTACAACACAGAGCTATGGGAGTCTATTCGTCAAGTACATTGAAGAGAAAGATTGATGGATTTCTGTTTACTGGCTTATTGCGATGGGCAGATAACTGGCATTTGAAGTATTCAATCAGCAATAATAGAGTTGAATGGCAGGACAGGCTTGATGGGCTGAATGGTCTTCTCCTTTTCCTGTGTTCCTATGCAGCTCACAGGTCACATTCTCACTCAAATCCTGAAAGTAGAAGAAAATATTCAAGGCCCATATCCAAAGGATGAATGAGAATGGTACAACTTGACATACAGACATTCAGATGAAACATTAAGATCACTCCCTTCTCAGATGGGTGTAAAACATCCCTGGGTAGAGGTGATTAAATACAATAAGTGTTTTACTAACATTCATCGTTCCACACTGCTGGTTGTTGGAGATTGCTATGTGCAAATTGCATGCAGTATTTCTTACATCACATTGATAGCTACACTTCAGACCTACATCAAAGTTTTTTTTTCTATCTGATTATGCTATATCTTGGTCTAATATGTAGCACCCTGGATATTTTTGTCATAGTTGGTAGCAGGGATCTATTGATTAATGGGCCAAGGAAAGAAGTCACAGGTCCTGGTGCTTTTCCTATTTTGAGGTACTTTATTCACATCCTACCGTTCATCTCTAGCCCACTCCCTTAAATCCTTCAGATGCCCAGAATTAGGAATGATACCCACAGTGATGTTGAATCATTTCGTATCAGTTTAATAAAACATCTTGCTTTTTGTAATCTATGCCTCTCTATGTAAAAGCCCATTGACAGTGGAGATTTCAGTGTGATGCACTATACATTTACAGCTGTGTCAGACGATTACACAAAACTTGATTGTTCATAATGTGCATCCAACTCTGTTTTTCTGAATCAGAATAATGGAACATTAGCGATTTTTGAAAAGATTTGTAGCTCAGGTTGAGGTTCTGGTTGTAAGTATGCCCGCTGAGCCGGAAGGTTTGTTTTCAGACGTTTTGTCACCATACTAGGTAACATCATCAGTGAACCTCCAGTGAAGCACTGGTGATATGTCCTGCCTTCTATTTATGTGTATAGGTTTCTTTGGGTGGGTGATGTCATTTCCAGTTCACTTTCTCAGAGGATGGTAGATGGAGTCCAAATTGATGTGTTTATTGATAGAGTTACGGTTGGAATGTCATGCTTCAAGGAATTCTCGTGCATGTCTCTGTTTGGCTTGTCCGAGGATAGATGTCTTGTCCCAGTCGACGTGGTGTCCTTCTTCATCTTTAAGTAAGGATACTAGTGATAGTGGGTCATGTCTTTTTATGGCATGGTGGTGTTCATGTATCCTGTTGGCTAGCTTTCTTCCTGTTTGTCCAATGTAGTGTTTGTTACAGTTCTTGCAAGGTAATTTGTAAATTACATTCCTTTTTCTTGTTACTTGTATATGGTCTTTTAAGTTCATTAACCGCTGCTTTAGTGTGTTGGTGGGTTTGTGGGCTACCATGACGCCAAGAGGTCTCAATAGTCTGGAGGTCATTTCAGACATGTCTTTGATGTAGGGTCCAGTGGCTAGGGTTTCTGGGCACATTGTGTCAGCTTGTTTGGGTTTGCTGCTAAGGAATTGCAATTAAGTGTCTAATTATAGAATCTCTTGCGTGGAAGCAGGCCGTTCAGTCTATCAAGTCCACACAGACCCTTTGAAGAGCAGCCTACCCAGACCCACCCCCTACCCTCTTTCTGTAACACTCCCTTTCCTATGGCTAATCCACCGAGCCTGCACATCCCTGGACACTGTGGGCAATTTGGCATGGTCAATCCACATAACGGGCACCTCTTTGGCCCGTGGGAGGAAACCTGAGTACCCAGAGGAAACTCACCCAGACATGGGAGAATCTGCAAACCCCACACAGATGACCATCAAACCATTGTCAATTGCTGGAAAAATCTATCTGCTTCACTAGTGCCCTTACTGGTCTAGCATCCAGACCTACAGCAATGTGCTGGGCCGTTAACTAGGGATAGGTAATAAATACTGGCCTAGCTACTGAAACTCTCATCTAGAAATGAATAAAAAAATGAAGCTGATAAGCACTGAAAACAAAAATCTGATTTATTGTGTACTAACCATCCCATTTTGTACAACTCTGGTTTCTTTTCCATGTTTAAATATGGTAAGAACGTCCAGTCAATTAGCATAACAAATTCATCGACAATAATATATTTTTATCCACATAAATGGGCTTAGATAACAGAAAACCTTCAATTGAGGAGTAAACATTTTACTGTTTTAAATTGAAACTAACCACACTTGCAAATGACTAGCATGGAGCATAATTCAGGAGATAAAGCATTGCAGATTGTGAACACAAAGTCCTGAAAATATTCAGCAGCTCAGACAGTAGCTATGGAGAGAGAAACAGTGTCAACATTTCAGGCCCATGATCTGCAGTTATTCTGAGGAAGGGTCATTAATCTCTGTTTCTCTGCGATCAAATGCCAAATAATTTCAATATTTCCCATTGCTGCTGTAATGAAAATAATCCCTTTTGCTTCCAAAAAGCACTCAGAGGTCTGTGAGCACACACATTACCTTTCAGCAAGAAACCCAGCAGTAGGTACCTGAGAACCAGTTTGGCAAAACATTAACTACGAAAAGGTAAGTTATGGATAAAACATGAACAATGTTAAGCAAACAAAAAATACACAATAAACGGATATGTAAAAGAAATAAGTAATTAATAAAAATTACCATTAAATGATCCCAAGCAGTAGAGCTATGTAATAGAACTATGTTTGCTTTTTTGCTTAAGAAGTTGAATTGGAATGAGACAGATTGGACTCTGAAACTGGAAAAACAGTGGGGTGTGGATTTAAACTAAGAGGTTACATTTAAGAAATAATAACCTCCATTCACCTCTGATGGTGTACACTCCCAGCTGGCCTCAGTGAAATCATGGTAAATTGGGGTTAAGGCAGGTTGCCTTTCAGGTCAGGATTTTCCTTTGAGGATGGCTACAGTGTGGAAACAGGTTAGTTCTACACTGAACCTCCCCCATCCCATCCTCACATTTCCTATGGCCATGGCCAATCCACACATAGAACATAGAACAGTACAGCACAGAATAGGCCCTTCAGCCCACGATGTTGTGCCGACCATTGATCCTCATGTATGCACCCTCAGATTTCTATGACCATATGCATGTCCAGCAGTCTCTTAAATGTCCCCAATGACCTTGCTTCCACAACTACTGCTGACAACGCATTCCATGCTCTCACAACTGTCTGTGTAAAGAACCCGCCTCTGACATCCCCTCTATATTTTCCTCCAACCAGCTTAAAACTATGACCCCTCGTGTTAGCCATTTCTGCCCTGGGAAATAGTCTCTGGCTATCAACTCTATCTATGCCTTTCATTATCTTGTATACCTCAATTAGGTTCCCTCTCCTCCTCCTTTTCTCCAATGAAAAAAGTCCGAGCTCAGTCAACCTCTCTTCATAAGATAAGCCCTCCAGTCCAGGCAGCATCCTGGTAAACCTCCTCTGAATCCTCTCCAAAGCATCCACAACTTTCGTATAATAGGGCGACCAGAACTGGACTCAGTATTCCAAGTGCGGTCTAACCAAAGTTTTATAGAGCTGCAACAAGATCTCACGACTCTTAAACTCAATTCCCCTGTTAATGAAAGCCAAAACACCATATGCTTTCTTAACAACCCTATCCACTTGGGTGGCCATTTTAAGGGATCTATGTACCTGCACACCAAGATCCCTCTGTTCCTCCACACTGTCAAGAATCCTATCCTTAATCCTGTACTCAGCTTTCAAATTCGACCTTCCAAAATGCATCACCTCGCATTTATCCAGATTGAACTCCATCTGCCACCTCTCAGCCCATCTCTGCATCCTGTCAATGTCCCGCTGCAGCCTACAACAGTCCTCTATACTGTCAATGACACCTCCAACCTTTGTGTCCTCCAACATCTTTGGACTGTGGGTGGAAACCCACACAGACATGGGGAGAATGTGCAAATTCCACACACTTGCCCAAGGATAGAATTGAATCTGTATTTCTAGTGCTGTCAGACAGCAATGCTAACCACTGAGGCCACCATGCCACCCGAAAATCCTCTCCTGGCTTAATGTGTGGATAGGGAGGACAGATGACAGGAAGTTTGTGTCTGTGTGTCCAATTCACTTGTAGTCTCAGGATTCAACACTCTCTCACACTTTTCTCATTCACTCACGCATTCATTCACATACTCACTTGCACATTTACAAACACTTGTAATAAAACAAAAGACTCTGGATGCTGGAGATCTGAGAAAAAAACCATCTTCACTAGTAGTCACCAGTCTTGAAATGTTAATTTTGATTTTTCTCTCTCTGTAGATGCTGCCAGAACTGTTGAGATCTGCCAGCTGTTTCTGCTTTTGTGACATATACATATCTCTCTTGTCACACTATCAAGAGATAGTGGATCAGTTCAGGAAGGGCCAAGAAGAGGTCAGGGTCAGGGTAACACACTGCCAAGGCTGGAGCTTGAGCAGGGCCTTCTGGGCTAGAGTTGAATCAATAGGTATTTTACCTTGCCTTGCACTTCAGTAGAATCTAGCCAGGTCTGAGGGAAGAAAGCTCCAGAACAACTGTCCTGACATGAGTTCCACATGAACTAAACAAGAAAGATAAAAGGGACTGAGGAATTTGGCATAACGTAATTAACCAACGATTTTGCACGCTGAACATCCAGAACATGATGGGCTAACTGCTTTAGCATTATGCAATCTTCAATTTTTCATGCTGACATACAGACTTCACCTTCAATACACCAGTCAATTGTTACTTCAGCTGTTCACTAGAATTTAGAAGAATGAAGAAGGAATTTAACAGGATTAGACAGGGTCAATGTCGGAAGGACGCTGTTGATGGTCAGAGCATTGACTATAGGAGTTGTGGCTGTACTGTACAGGACATTGGTCTGGCCACATTTGGAGCACTGCCCACAGTTCTGACCACCATGCTATAGGAAGGATGTTATTGAATTGGAAAGGATGCAGAAAGGTTTATAAGAATGTCACTGGGATTGGAGGGTTTGAGTTATTTGGAGAGGCTGGATAGGCTGGGGCCTTTTCCTCTGGAGCGTTGAAGGGTCACCTGATAAGGTTTATAAAATCATGAAAGGCAGAGATAAGGTGAAAAGCCAAGACCTTTTCCCTAGGGAGTTCAAAATGAGAGGGCATATATTTAAGGTGAGAGGTGAAAGATGTAAAAAGAACCTAGGAGGCAACTTTTTCACATAGAAGATGGTGCATGTACGGAATTAATTGCCTGAGGAAGTAATAGAGGCGGGTACCATTGCAACATTTAAAAGACAATTGGACAGGTTCATGAATAGGAAAGGTTTAGAGGCATATGGATCAAATGCAGAAAGATGGGATGAGTTTAGTTTGCAAAATCCGGTCAGCATGGATGTGTCGGACCAAAGGATCTGCTTCTGCACCATGTGACTCTGTGACTCTAAGTGTGGGGAGTCCAAAGCCAGGGGTCACAGTTTAAGAACAAGGGGGTCAGCCTTTTATACAGAGATAAAGAGGAATTTCTTCACCTAGGGTGTAGTGAGCCTATGGTGTTCTCTGCCACGGGAAACTGTCGAGGCCAAAACATTGAAGACTCCCAAGAAAGATGTAGTTATAATTCTGAGCACTAAAGGGATCAATGGCTATGGGGAGAAAGTGGGAACATGTACTGAGTTGGATCATCAACCATGATCATATTGAAAGGCAGAGCAGACTCAAAGGGATTGGGATTCTCCTGCTCCATCTATGGGAGATTAAAAAAAAACTTTCCTCAACTACTCACGGAATTGTGATGGCGCAGAAGGTTTAACACCCTGAAGTATTTATTTCCATTAGGTTTTCAAATATTAAAATTTCAAAATATTAATATTCCTATAATTAAATATTCACTGTTCACAGATGTTAACTGAAAAATATTGGATTTTCTTACACCTTCAACTAATATTTCACAAATCATTTGAAGTAACAGCACCAAACACAATAACTTAACCATTAGCATTTTTTATTGATGTTCCACACCTTTTAATTCGTGTCAATTTTTTTCAAGATAATAAGTGAATGGAAGGAGAAAGTAAAGCTGTAAGACCCATAAAAGCAATACAGAGTTTTTAAAAATTTCCTTCATATCTTGAAAGTTCAATCTTTAGGGCTGAGTGAGATTCCTTTGATCAATCCATACACTGTTGAATAGACTTCAAATGATTGAATGAAAATGGAACAACTCTTTGGCAAGGAAGGATCTGATTGTGGTTTCATTCCACTTGTGTCTCCTCTCACCAATATGGCTGATAGTTTCCCTTGAGAGACCAACAGTTCTATTGCAGAAAATCAGCAGGTTTGACAACATTTGTGGAGAGAGAAACAGAGTTCATGTTTTGATTCTTCTTCAGAACTGTTCTATAGTTCTGGTCATGCCTGAGTTTAGAGATAAGGCTTAATGAATGCCTAGAAGCACCTCTAAGCTAAAGGTCATGTGACTATGACCTTAGTAGTCACATGTAAATACTCTGCTGGACTGTTGGAGCCTGTGTAACACAGACTATTCTGTAGCTTTAACTTCAGGAATAGTAATAAACATTGCTTGAGAGTGAGGTGGCATGGTGGCTCAGTAGTTAATGCTGCTCCTTCATAGCGGCAGGGAGCTGGGTTTGATTCCACCCTCAGGCGGCTCCTGTGTGTGGAGTTTGCAAATTCTCCCTGTGTCTGTGTGGGTTTCCTCCCACTGTCCAAAGATATACAAGTTAGGTGGATTAGCCATGGCCATGGGAAATGCAGGGTTACAAGGGATAGGGTGGGATGCTCTTTGGAGGGTGAGTATGGACTCAATGAGCTGAATGGCTTGCTTTCACACTGTAGGAATTCTATGATTCCAACCTAGAAGTGTGGGCTGAGCTGATAGGAAGACTTAAAGAATCCATAACAGAACAGTGCTGAAGGGAATCACATAGTGACAACAGTTTGAAAACTTAGGAAGGGAAAACAATCATTCTAAGTTAACTCTTTAAAAATCTGGGCTTGTTTGGAATTTTGTAAACCCTTTAAACAATTTCCAAATGTATTTATTTAATTTTTTAAGTTACATTTTTAACTATAAACAATTGAATTTTGTTCATTTGTGGGGAAATAAGTTATGTGATGCAAGTACATTTGTACACCACTAAGATTGCACAGTGCATAGCTTATTCTAGGTACTTAGTACTTATATCACAATAATAAACCACTCAAACAATAACGTTATCCCGATGTTTGTACTAAACATGAACTTCCTCTCACCTGATTTCATCTCACCATATCTCCCTCATGCTTTTATCTAACTTTTCATGTAATGCATTGATGTAAATAAAATGACATTGTTAATACTGACCATAAAGAGGTAATATCATTGTCTTGATATTAAATTATGAAACTATAGATAACTTAATATCCAGATCCCTTATATAGAGCTTATCATTGTTCGAGAATTAAAATAACAGTATTTAAAATTACTTTAGTCAGTCATGTAAAGATCACATGTTTTTATTTTTCTTTATTTCAGACTGTTCGCCTAAATTGGAAAAGACCTGTTTTAAACCATATACTGCAGAAGGAGTTTATGCTCTTTTAAAAGCAATTTACTAGGGCTCATTGTGACACTTCACTAAATCTCGCGGACTGGTGCTACTGAACTGTGTTTCTCCAATATGTTTCCTTTCACCAATAACATCTGTGTGTGTTTATTTGTCTGCGACTGTCTACATGTGCGTATAGATTTATCAGAAGGGGATGGAGTTTCATCCAGCAGAGTTACATGTTGTTAAATTAGACTTTGTTTTTTGTGGCTAGAACTGATTTCTTTATAATAAATAGTAACTTCATGTTAAGCACAGGAACCTGGTCAGTGTCTTCTGTTTGCCTGAGTCTCTCAGATAGGGGGTAAAACTGGGGATTTTTTTTAATTCACTTGTGGGACGTGAGCGTTGATAGCTGAGCCAGTACTTATTGCATGTCTCTAGTCCCCTTAGGAAGATGGTGATGAGCTGCATTCTTAAACCTCTGCAGTCCATGTTCTGAATTTATTTGATTAAATCTTTAACTTCGGTGATGATCCCAGGTGTAGTGGGGCTCAATTATCAGTGTACTTTTTTGAGCAGGTCATGATGGTCATTATATAAAAGTTGTGTCAGTGTTCACCAGTCTAGTGGAATCAATTTCAGTTACCCACAACTTGTATTAACTGCTTCCTTCCCATAATGACAAGGCTACAGCCTTAACATCCCATTTTGTGTCTCCTCCACCATAGCATTGCCAGAGAAGAATTTGCAAAGTTCATGAGACTGAAGTGTCTGAGCTACCAGGCTTGCCAGAGTCATGCTGGAATCTGCGTAGCTTTGTACCCTACAAATGGGGGATCTGGCAGGACGGGTGGGAGGAGTGGAGATGATAATTTGAGACATAACATGATGGCCATCCATATGGCTAAACTAAGGTGCAGTCCACCTTGTTAAAAAACTGTAGCTGCATTTCGACACTGTCCATTCTGAATGCAGCTTTGAATTCTTCTATTCAAGGACATATTGAGAGAAATTTTGAATGATATCTTGACTGTATTCCAACCAGACTGCAGTCAGTCTGAAGCCAACAGAGAAAAGTGGCAGTTTTAGACATACCATAGTAGCTGACAGTTACGTAGGTAAGCAACTGTATCTCAGGGGCCAGTTTCACGTTGTGGGTTAGACACAAGTCAAGCCATGATTTAATTAAATAATGGTATGGCTTGGGGAACTGAGTGGCCCACTCTTATCTCTGTGTTACTAGGAGAAATGTTGTTCGTATTTTCACATAACTTGGAGAAAAGTACAGTTCATAAATAATTTGTACTGAGCACATTTCTACTAAGTGCAGATAAACGCAAATTGTTGTAAATGCTACAAGTCTGAAATTAAAAGAGAAAGAACTACGGCAACTCAGCCTCTGTGTGAGAGAAATAGAATTAATATTTTGAGTTCAGTGACACTTCTTCAGTATGGGATACTAAATTCACTCGTCTGTTTATAGTTAAACTAATCTGTCAAGTGGTTCATGAGCTACATTGCATTGAAAGTGCACGCATACAAACAAGAAACGAGAGTAGGAAATGTGTTGCTGGAAAAGCGCAGCAGGTCAGGCAGCATCCAGGGAACAGGAGAATCGACGTTTCGGGCATAAGCCCTTCTTCAGGAATGCAGAGGTTCCTGAAGAAGGGCTTATGCCCGAAACGTCGATTCTCCTGTTCCCTGGATGCTGCCTGACCTGCTGCGCTTTTCCAGCAACTCATTTCCAGCTCTGATCTCCAGCATCTGCAGACCTCACTTTCTCCTCAAAGAAACGAGAGTAGGCCATTTGGCCCATTGAGCCTGCTTTGCTATTCAATGAGCTCTGGATCTCATTACATTCAGTAAGACCTTAAGAATTAGCATAGGATTTGGCTGTTTAGCCCCTCTGCCATTCAATGGGATCACAGCTGATCTGACATTCCTCACAATAACATTCCTGCCCTTTCCCTGTAACCCTTGATTCCCTGATCAAGAATAAATCTGTCTCAGCCTTCGATTTACACAAGGAGTCTGTCCTCACAACTCTCTGTAGCAAGGAGTTCCAAAGACTTTCTTCCATATTGACCAGGTTAATGGATGATGGAACTTTGATGATCAAAGTTTGGGAGAAGACTGGTAGCCCGGGTGCTCGTTGTTGTGGTTCTGTTCGCCGAGCTGGGAATTTGTGTTGCAGACGTTTCGTCCCCTGTCTAGGTGACATCCTCAGTGCTTGGGAGCCTCCTGTGAAGCGCTTCTGTGATCTTTCCTCCGGCATTTATAGTGATTTGTACCTGCAGCTTCCAGTTGTCAGTTCCAGCTGTCCGCTGCAGTGGTCGGTATATTGGGTCCAGGTCGATGTGCTTATTGATTGAATCTGTGGATGAGTACCATGCCTCTAGGAATTCCCTGGCTGTTCTCTGTTTGGCTTGTCCTATAATAGTAGTGTTGTCCCAGTCAAACTCATGTTGCTTGTCATCTGAGTGTGTGGCTACTAATGATAGCTGGTCATGTCGTTTCGTGGCTAGTTGGTGTTCATGGATGCGGACTGTTAGTTGTCTTCCTATTTGTCCTATGTAGTGCTTTGTGCAGTCCTTGCATGGGATTTTGTACACTATGTTGGTTTTGCTCATGCTGGGTATCGGGTCCTTCGTCCTGGTGAGTTGTTGTCTGAGAGTGGCTGTTGGTTTGTGTGCTGTTATGAGTCCTGGTTATTTGGTTGTTGAATATATGAACAAATCAACGTCACACCCATGGGCTCATCCATCTCTGGACTCATAGCAGAAGCGGTAATGCAAAGGTTAGAACAAACAGTCTTACCGCAAATTCAACCCAAACTCTGGGTCAGATATGTGGATGACACCTTTGTAATCATTAAAAACACAGAAATAGAGAACACACACCGGATCATCAACTCCACACTCACAGGAATCCGATTCACTAGAGAGGAAGAAAAGGACAACCAACTCCCATTCCTAGACGTGATGGTACAGAGAACACCGAACGGAGAATTCACCACAAAGGTATACAGGAAAGCCACACACACAGACCAAGTCTTAAACGACGAAAGCAACCACCCCAACACACACAAAAGAAGTTGCATCAAGACACTGTTCAAAAGGGCCACAACACACTGCAGTACACCAGAACTGCAAAAAGAGGAAGAAGAACACCTATACAATGTATTCATCAAAGACGGATACCCTCGCAATTTCATCAACAGATGCCTAAGGGAAAGACAACGGAATGAGGACATGTCACAACCCAAAGGATTAACCACACTACCATACATCAAAAACATTTCTGAACTGACAGCCAGACTACTGCGACCACTAGGACTCATAACATCACACAGACCAACAGCCACTCTTAGACAACAACTCACCAGGACGAAGGACCCGCTACCCAGCATGAGCAAAACCAATGTAGTGTACAAAATCCCATGCAAGGACTGCACAAAACACTACATAGGACAAATAGGAAGACAGCTAATGGTCCGCATCCATGAACACCAACTAGCCACGAAATGACACGACCAGCTATCATTAGTAGCCACACACTCAGATGACAAGCAACATGAGTTTGACTGGGACAACACTACTATTATAGGACAAGCCAAACAGAGAACAGCCAGGGAATTCCTAGAGACATGGCACTCATCCACAGATTCAATCAATAAGCACATCGACCTGGACCCAATATACCGACCACTGCAGCGGACAGCTGGAACTGACAACCGGAAGTGGCAGAGACAAACCACTATAAATGCCAGAGGAAAGATCACAGAAGCGCTTCACAGGAGGCTCCCAAGCACTGAGGATGTCACCTAGACAGGGGACGAAACATCTGCAACACAAATTCCCAGCTCGGCGAACAGAACCACAACAAGAACTTTGATGACAAGGGGCTTTCTGTGGGAATAAGTGGTGGATCTCCAAAGAGACATGTGACATAGAAACACAAAAACAGAAGTGTCATTATCATGGAAAAATAATGCAGCTCACTCCAACAAATACATGGGGCACATTTTCCTGGAGGCTGACTATAATTCTTCCTTTTCCGTTCACAACCTGTATTCCTTCCAAACCTCAGACACACTGCGAAATGGAGACACATTTCCATTCCCAACAACAACTGATTAAATCTCAAAAAACTGAGTAATAGATTCTATTTTTAAGCCATTTCTTTCAGAGTGCTGCTGCCAATGCTCTTCGACAATTTACAGATATACGGTTCAGTAACCCTCTCTCTGGGAGGGGGAGGGGTCTGGGCAACCTGCCCCATCATTCAAAAGAGTTATCAAAAGAGATAAGTTGCTCTTCTCTTCCCATCAATTTCATCTTTAAAAAATAATCATGTGCTGGAGGGATAATAACTATTGATACCACCAAGAGTATGGTCGTTAAGATCTTGTTGCAGTTTCAACAAAGGGATCGAGACAATAGAGCTTTGCAGTAAAGCACTTCAGGTCTGAAACTCACTAACAGCATAACGCTAGACAATATAGCTATTGCCTTTTTTTTAGTTTATGAATTGTTGATTCCATGCAACAATTCCCTTGCACCTCCTGAAAACATATGAGGGATGATCGTTTTCTGTGCCTCATCCTACAGCAGTTGCTCATCAGGCAGAATAAGTTTGACATGAATCGGAGAATTAGGACCTTATTGCTGAGCCTTATTGTGTTGACCAAGGTTATTAGCATATCCTGGGACCAATCTGTTCTTCCTCCAGGCTGCAAATGTTGGAGAAAATTGCAAGTTTCCAAGCTGACGTTTTTATAATGTAAAGGACTACAGGGAATTGAAGAAAAGGTGCCTGGAAAGTGTTGAAGAGCAGGTCAGCTCTAACTTAATTGAATGATAAACCAAATTTGAGGGGATGAATGAACTGATTGGGTTTTTTTTTCAACTCCTGGGTTTAAAGCAAAGATAAAACTGACATTCCAACTGTGCTGTTCCTCATTGAGATACTCCCTGACCCTTCTCTGACTCCAACTGAAACAAAGTCTCAGTTCTGGCTCTGTCGAGTTCCCTAACAGATACCATCATATTTTCCATAAACTAATACCCAAACCAGCAATCCTCCAGAAAAAAAAACAATCTGCAATAACAATGTTGATTGATCAGTTTATTTCCTACTATCATGCAGATGAAGTCGAAAGTGGCACTCAGTTAGATAATTAGTACAACACTGCCAATCCTTTACCGTCGTTGGGTCAAAATCTTGGAAATCATTTCTTAACAGTGTTGTGTGTATTTACACAATGTGGAATGCAGCAGGAAAGCAACTTACCAGCACTTTCTCAGAGCAACTGGGGATAGCAGATGCCAGTGATGCCCACATTCCGTGAAAGAGTGAATAAATAAACAAGCTGGCCGATGGAATAAATAAATGGGCAGGCAAGGAAAGGAAAGGAAAAGCTTTATATTTCTACACTGACATCCTCCAAGTGTTCTTAAGCCAATCAAGTATTTTTTGAAGCGTGAACACTTCCGACCTGCTCAATTTACCCATGACTGGGCACTAAAGACAACATTAGGTAAATGACCTCATCAGTTATGTCAGTGATGTTGGTTGAAGGATTGATAATGGTTAGGTCAAGGAACACTGCTCTACTCTTCACAATAACATAAGAAATTAGAGCAGGAGAAAGCTATTTGATCCCTTGAGTCCAATTGCTCCATGGTTAGTCTGCTTGTGGCCTTAGCTCCACTTTCTTGTCTGCCCTCCATAAACATTTAACAACTTTGGAGATCAAAATTTGTCCAATTCAGCTTTGAATATATTCAATTATCCAGTTGTAGCATAATGACTATGGTTCTGAAAGGGTAAATACAGAAAAGTGCATGAGGCTCCAGTCAATATGATGATTCCTCAGGACTTGCGTGGGCAGTACGACTCTGCATCTTAAAGGAGACAGACTTACCATTTAAGTCTCCCAACAGTCTTAGCAACCATCTCAATAAAACTAATGTGATTTGCGTCTGACTTATATGATTAACTACACCATGATTAAGAACAGTTTTCTCATTACATGACCACCCATCACATCAGAATGACATTTTATCCAAATCCCTTAGTACAATAGTGCTCATGGAATCATAGATTCCATACAATGTGGAAACAGGCTGTTTTGGCCTAACAAGTCCACACCAACCCTCCAAAGAGTAACCCACCCAGAGCCAATCCCCTATCCTATTACTCTACATTTACAAAGAACAAAAAAGAACAGAGAACATTACAGCACAGGAAGATCCTCTATCTAAACCTGCTGCCTATTTTCTAATGATCTGTAACCTTTTGCTCCCTGCCCAATCTGTCCAAATATATCTTAAATGTTGCTATCGCTGCCGGCCCTACCACCTCCGTTGGCAACACATTTCAGGCACCACTACCCTCTGTGTAAAGAACTTTCCATGCATATCTCCCCAAAACTTTTCCCCTCTCACTTTGAACTCATGGCCTTTGGTAATTGAATCTCCACTCTGGGAAAAAGTTTCTTGCTCTCCACTTTGTCCACACCTCTCATGATTTTATAGGACTCAGTCAGGTCCCCCGTCAACCTCCTTCTTTCCAACGAAAACAATCCCAATCTACTCAACATCTCCTCATAGCTTGCACCCTCTATACCAGGCAACATCCTGGTAAACATGCTCTGCACTCTCTCCAAAGCAGCCACATCCTTTGGTAATGTGGTGACCAGAAGTGTTCCAAATGTGGACAAACCAAAGACTGATATAACTGTAACATGACCTGCCAACTTTTGTACTCAATACCCCAATGAGGGAAAGCATGCCATATGCCTTCTTGACTACTCTACTGACCTACATTGTCACCTTTAGCGAACAATAGACCTAACACCCAGATGTCTCTGTATATCAATTTTCCCAAGGACTTTTCCATTTATTTTATGTTACTCCTGACTAATGCACCGAACCCACATATCCCTGAACACTATGGACAATTTAGCATGGCCAATTCACCCAACCTGCAAATCTTTGGATTGTGGGATGAAACTGGAGCACACAGACACGGGGAGAATGTGCAAACTCCACACAGACAGTGACCTGGGGTTGGAAGTGGAACCGGGTCCCTGGCACTGTGAGACAGTAGTGCTAACCACTGAGCTACCGAGCAGTGTTCTGCAGCATCGCTCCATTTACATTAGGTTCTGCTTTTCTGTTCTTTACACATGAATGGACAAGGTCACATTTTCCCAAAGTAAACTATGTTTACAAAATTTTACTCAATCACCTATTTGTTCTTCCCTTGCAGAATCTGCATCATAAGAACATTAGAAATAGGAGCAGGAATAGTGGGCTGTACTTTCTGTTAACCTGGGTCTAAAAGGTAGGTAAATCGGGGCAATGTTGAATATTTAAACAAAAACAATTTCAAATTTTATGCTCGCTGGTGGAATAACAGGGTTTGTGCTCCAGCACATTACACCAGTGTGGCGTAACGTTAGCATACTGAAACTCCTAATTTTTCTTTTGTTTAGTCATGACTTGCTCATTCCTGCAATGTTCCAACAATCTGCTGGTCTTAAACTGATCTTCACAACATGTTACGCTTTTGTTTAAAATTTAATACCAACCTTCATCTAGTTTGTTAGTCATAGAAGCTACATTCCTCTCTTAGAGTCTTTCTTCTTCTCAGGAATACATCTTGAGAGTTATGTAAGACCTGCACAAATGTCAACTACTTCTTCTCTATCAACTTCCTTTTTAACCGTTTTCCGAATCAATTGTACCCAGCTCCAGCTTTATGCGTAAGCAATCACCTTTATTTAAGTTTAAGAGACTAGTTCTTGGCCCAAATTTCTCACCCTTAAAATTGATATAAAATTCTGATTTGTCATGACCATTCTTGCACAGGGCGTGAAGTCATTAATTAATCTTGTTTCTCTATGCAGTATCTAGTGTGAAATAGACTTTTCCTTGTTTAGTTTCAGATCTGTTATACCGAGAAATAGCACTGAATTCACTTCATGAACTCATCCTTGAAGTTATCTTTGACAATTTGCTTTATATAATCTACTTGAAGATTAAAATCACCCATAATCTTTGGAACCAGCCCACATTATTTCTTGATGTTAGCTCTGTCCTACAAGATGGCCAATTTTAGTGATCCAGAAGCTAGTCCCACTACTTCTCACCACTCCTCATCCATATAGAGTCACAGAGTTATAGAGATGTACAGCACAGAAACAGACCCTTCGGTCCAACCCGTCCATGCCGATCAGCTATCCCAACCCAATCGAGTCCCACCTGCTAGCACCCACCCCATATCCCTCCAGACCCTTCCTAATCATATACCCATCCAGATGCCTTTTAAATGCTGCAATTGTACTGGTCTCCACCACTTCTTCTGGTGGCTCATTTCATACATGTACCACTCTCTACATGAAAACGTTGCCCCTTAGGTCTCTTTTATATATTTCCCCTCTCACCCTAAACCTATGCCCTCTAGTTCAGGACTCCCCCACCCCAGGGAAGAGACTTTGTCCATTTATCCTTTCCATGCCACTCATGATTTTATAAACCACTATAAGGTCACCCCTCAGCCTCTGACATTCCAGGGAAAACAGCCCAGCCTAATCAACCTTTCTCTATAGCTCAAATCCTCCAACCCTGTGAACATCCTTGTAAATCTTTTCTGAACTCTTTCCAGTTTCACAACATCCTTCCGATAGGAAGGAGACCAGAACTGTATGCAATATTCCAAAAGTGGCCTAACCAATGTCCTGTACGGCTGCAACACGGCCTCTTAATTCCTGTACTCAATACTCTGACCAATAAAGGAAAGCATATCAAACACATTCTTCACTATCCTATCTACCTGCAACTCCACTTTCAAGGAGTTATGAACCTGCACTCCAAGGTTTCTTTGTTCAGCAACACTCCCAGGACCTTGCCATTAAGTGTATAAGTCCTGCTAAGATTTGCTTTCCCAAAATGCAGCACCTCACAGTTAACTAAATTAAACTCCAACTGCCACTTCTCATCCCTTTGGCCCATCTGAACAAGATCCTGTTGTAATCTGAGGTAATCTTCTTCACTGTCCACTACACCTCCAATTTTGGTGTCATCTGCAAATTTACTAACTATACCTCTTATGCTCACATCCAAATCATTTATATAAATGGCAAAACGTAGTGGACTTAGCACCGATCCTTGTGGTACTCCACCGGTCACAGGCCTCCAGTCTGAAAAACAACTGTCCACCACCACTCTCTGTCTTCTACCTTTGAGCCAGTTCTGTATCCAAATGGCTAGTTCTCCCTGTATTCCATGAGATCTAACCTTGCTAACCAGTCTCTCATGGGGAACCCTGTCGAACGGTTTACTGAAGTTTATATAGATCACAACGAAAAAGAAAACCAAGCACAAAGAAAATTTACAGCCCAGGAACAGGCCCTTCAGCCCTCAAAGCCTGAGCCAATCCAAATCTATTGTCTAAACCTGTCGCCCAATTCCTAAGCATCTGTTTCCCTCTGCTCCCCACCTACTCATGCATCTGTCCAGACGCATCTTATATGAATCTACCCATGTCTGCCTCTACTACCTCTGCTGGCAACGCGTTCCAGACACCCACCACCCTCTGTGCAATGATCACGTCCACCGCTCTGCCCTCATCAATCCTCTTTGTTACTTCTTCAAAAAACTCAATCAAGTTTGTGAGAGATGATTTCCCATGCACAAAGCCATGTTGTCTATCCCTAATCAGTCCTTGCCTTTCCAAATATATGCACATCCTGTCCCTCATCCTTGCCAACCATATACTTTCTCATTGCTTAACAGATCTTATCCTTCATTAACAGAGCTACCCATCTTCCTTTCCCTTCCCTTCCTGAGTGTCAAATATCCCGGAATATGCAGTTTACAAACTCAGTCATGTTGCTGGCATGGCTATCCTATACATCCATTTATTTCTCTTTATGCAACCAACATATCCACTTTGTTACTACTGTTATTCAGATAAAGATCCTTTCATTGTATGTTTTAAATATTTCCTGATTCTCAGTCTTCTTAGTTTCTTGTTTGCACATTCTGTCCCTTTCTATCACACCCTGAGTAACATTCCCTCATTCGCTACCCTGCTGCAGTGTCTTATCCTTTTTAGGTGAATTTCTAAATTTCTCTTCCCCCTCTCACAATCACAAATCTCCCACCCTCCCACTGTATAATTTTTAGCCTTGCCTCCTGCCCTAGTTATATGAATCTGTCCCAGTGCAGATTGAGTGAAAATTGTCACAATGGTACAGCTTCCTCTTTCCCTGCTGTTGATGACTCAGGCGTTAATACTGCTGCTTCACAGCACCAGGGACCCAGGTTCAATCCCAGCTCGGGCGACTGAGTTTGTGGAGTTTGCACATTCTGCCTGTGTCTGTGTGAGTTTCCTCTGGTTGCTCCAGTTTCCTCCCACAGTCCAAAGACACGCAGGTTAGGTGGATTGACTATGCTAAATTGCCTGTAGTGTCCAGAGATGTGCAGACTGGGCGGATTAGCCATGGGAAATGGCAGGGTTGTGGGGCTAGGTGGGATGATCTTCAGAGGGTTGGTGTGGACCTGATGGGCTGAATGGCCTGCTTTTGCACTGTAGGGATTCTATGATGCCAGGAATTGAAACCCCCATTTCTCCCATTCCAATCTTTTAGTCCCACATTAAACCTCCTGGTTTTATTTGTCCTTTGCCAATTTGTTTCTGTTTTTTTCTTGAAATGTGTCGCAAGTGCAACATTTGTTGCCTATCCCAAACTGCCTTTGAACTGAGTGGCCTCATTGACCAATATAGAGGGCAGCTAAGAGTTAACCACACTGTTGTGAATTAAAGGTCAGATGGAGGCCAAACCAGTAAGGATAACAGATTTCATTCCCTCAAGGATATTAGCGATCCACTGGGTTTTTACAACAGTTGATGTCAGTTTCATTACCACCATTCTGGAGACAAACTTTCAATTCAAAATTTTTTAAATTGAATTTAAGTCCCACCAGCTGCAATTTGAACTTGTATCCCCAAAGCACTGGCTAGCAGAATGAATAATACAGTGATATAACCATTACAGCACTGTCCAATCTGTCCAATCCTAAGATTAATACCTTTATAGTTTTTTTTCTAAAACAAAATGAGCATCTAATTGCTCAAACACCATTAGTAGAACTTCCTCCTTCATCCCACTTACAATGTTGACAGTCTTATGGACTGTAATAACTGAATATATCCCTTCCCAGTTCAAGTTATTTTTCATCCTCAAGGAGAAGTGCTGAATCTTGGAACTAAGTAAGCAATACAGCCTTTAGGACTCACACAGCTACATCAAACAGGATTATTCCTCAAAATATGTTGTATCCCTTTACAAATACATATTTTTAGCTCCCTTGCTTGAATGGTCTGTACTCCATGGTGCCATAATCAGTTAGCGCAACTTCCTAGTAGTCCCTGTACTTGAATCTGATGGGACAAGAATCTCAAATATATTGGTCAACAGCAAGGACTGATAATCCTGTAATGCAACTATGTAAATACTCCCTCACTCATTGTCATATTCTCATATCTGGAGTACCTAACCTCAGGGTTGTGACTGCTTTGTGGTACAAAGTGTCATGTAATCTTCCAACTCTCTGATGTATTGCAGTGTCTGATGCTGGGTCTCCACATCATGAAACCTGGCCAGAGTTTCCTGAGTTGCAAATATTTACTGTGATGTAGTTGCCGTGGACCACATAGCATCCAGCAGCGCCTACATGCTACAGCTGCAATACATCATGTCCTGCACACCTTTACTGGATTTTGATTAATGGGATTCAAATTTAGAAACATTACTGAATTATTATTTATATTAAGCAGGATAATTGGCCAAGATATAAGCCTTATATACTACTTACACCTCCCCGATACTATCACAGTTTACAGAAAACTGGAAACGGAAAACCTCAACAACAATCAATTACCTGCTAGCCAAATTAATGTTTCTGCACTTCAACACTAAGGTTTCTATGTGTGCCAGTCCCTTTTTTGTTCAAATTCCTAACTGCAGCACACTATAGCAAAGATCTGTGCTGCACACTATAGCAAAGATCTGTGCTTCCTTGAAATAGTAGCAGAGGATCTTTTGCATCCACACCAGCTGAAAAACAATATCTCCAACATTGCAGGACTCTCTCAGAGCACTACAATGAAGCAACAGCCTTGATTAGGTGCTCAAATTTTAACTGGGGATGGAGCTGGATTCCATGACATTCTGTTTCAAAAGAGAAGACTGATATCTACTAAGCAATGATATGATTTAGATTGCAAGTATATTAAACATGAATAAGCCTAAATAACAGTTCCTGTACTACAGAGGAATACTGTTATGATACATCCACCAATATCTCCTTAAAATTACAAGCATACAAATTGGGAACAGGAGTAGGCCAATCATCCCCTTGAGCCTGCTCCACCATTCAATGAGATGCGTTTACTCTGTGTTTCCATGTACCTCTGATAACCTTTCACCTTTGCCTTAAAAATATTCAACGTCTTCTTCCAATTTCCTAACAGAGTTCTAAAAACGAACAAACCTTTGTGATTAAGAAAAATCCTTATTTCTGTCTTAAAGGGACCATGCCTAATTTTTATACCATAAGCACCCCCCACCCCTTCCAGCTTCTCCTTCGAATTAAGTCTATGTATTCATGAATTACCAGTTCGAACTGAACATTGCTACAAAGTAATGTTGCAATTGTCGCAACTGTGTTAAATTGTTGAAGGACAGATGAGTCCAACCCAAAGAGTTTATTCAGAATTTCATGAAATGCTGCTTTGGACATTTCATGCATTTGAACTAAATTAGCTTTCAAAGTGTATAGCCTTGAAGTGCTCTGAAACATCACTTCATTGATCGTATAAATAAAAAAAGATAGAAAATGTAATCAGAACAGAATGAAGCCAGGTGTCTGTGAGGGTTTTAGACACAGCAAGAAATCTTGAAATGAGAAAATTTGCAGCCGCCGAGATGTTTTCAAGCAGAATTCACTTTTTTTTTGGAAATAAGCAGTTTGAACCTGGTTCTTTTCAGAGCAGATTAGCGATCAACCCTCTTTTCTTTTGGCAACCTGTTAAACAAAGCAACAGTTATGGGAAATAGGCAGATCACCATAAAAGGAACCCTACTGCGTTTTTATTTTGTACACTGGACCAAAGCCAAATTTATCTGCACCTGCTAGGTCAGTACAAGGCATTTTTAATTCAAGGGACGAATATAAAGCAACAGCATCCAAACACATGGAGATGCATGAATGAAGACAAATTGCCCATGGAATGATAACATGAAGAAACTCAATTAAATCACTGCAAATCAGATTGCAAGTTTGACTTGATTACAGCTTCGAACTTCCACGTTAATAAAGATTATACTTGTCTCACAATCGGATTTTAATTTCCCTTGAATTTAATTTTCTGTGTAATTCTATTGGTGTCGCGGAGAGGTGTGAATTAATTTGGATGCTGATATTTTAGCTGGGGATCATTATGCAGGACTCTGTGACCCAATCAGAAATAAATAAAGGAGTAAACCGGCCAGATGAAACACAAAAAGAGATGGTGCAGGTCTGTTAGATATTTCATTTCTTGATTTGAGCAGCTAATACTGAATATTACTGAACTCCAACTAAAAATTGGAGATTTTGGCAATTGATCCTGTGGCAAACATTGCTCCCAAGCTATTACCAAAAGGTGCCAAGAAATAACTGAACATGTCACAGGAAAGGCAAAGGAAAATAATCGTCATCATGAGATGTTCATCTGCTACTAGATCATTAAAATGGAAAGAGGGGAGGCAATGGCCTAATGGCATTATCACTAGACTGTTAATCCAGAGACCCGTAATGTTTGGGGACCTGCATCTGAATCCTGCCACGGCAGATGGTGGCATTTGAATTCAATAAATACTTGGAATTAAGAGTCGAATGATGACCACAAATCCATTTTCTGGGAAAAAAAAACTCCATCTGGTTCACTAATGTCCTTTAGGGAAGGAAGCTACCATCCTATCTGGTCTGGCCTACATTGCGACTGTAGATGTATAGTAATGTAGTTGACTCTGAACTGCTCTCTGGGCAATATGGAATTGGCAATAAATGCTGGCCTAAGCAGTGACACTCATTCCCTGTTAATGAATTAAATAAAGTCTGGCATCAATTTCAGTGAGAAGATTAGGGTGATTGGAGGAAGGTTTGGGGAGATGTCAGAGATCATTTTTTCACACAAAGAGTGGTGGGTGCGTAGTATGCATTGCCAGCAGTGGTAATAGAGTCAGACACACTAGGGACATTTAAGCGATTCTTGGATAGGCACATGGATGATAGTAAAATTAAGGATATGTAGGTGAGTTTGATCTTAGAGCAGGATAAAAGGTTGGCACAACATTGAGGGCTGAAGGGTCTGTATCATGCTATACTGTTCTATGTTTCATATTATCCATCTTCTTGCCCTGAGCCATGGGGGATATTCAGAGAAAGCAAACAGAGGAATTAAGATAAATATTTGGAAGGAAATTAGTAATTTTGCAGCAACAGGATGAATAATAGAAACATTGAAATATAGAAAAAATACAGCGCAGTACAGGCCCTTTGGCCCTCGATGTTGCACCGATCCAAGCCCACCTAACCTACACTAGCCCACTATCCTCCATATGCCTATCCAAAGCCCGTTTAAATGCCCATAAAGAGGGAGAGTCCACCACTGCTACTGGCAGGGCATTCCATAAACTCACGACTCACTGAGTAAAGAATCTACCCCTAACATCTGTCCTATACCTACCACCCCTTAATTTAAAGCTATGCCCCCTCGTAATAGCTGACTCCATACGTGGAAAAAGGTTCTCATGGTCAACCCTATCTAAACCCCTAATCATCTTGTACACCTCTATCAAGTCACCCCTAAACCTTCTTTTCTCCAATGAAAACAGCCCCAAGTGCCTCAGCCTTTCCTCATATGATCTTCCTACCATACCAGGCAACATCCTGGTAAACCTCCTCTGCACCCGTTCCAGTGCCTCCACATCCTTCCTATAGTATGGCGACCAAAACTGCACACAATACTCCAGATGCGGCCGCACCAGAGTCTTATACAACTGCAACATGACCTCAGGACTCCGGAACTCAATTCCTCTACCAATAAAAGCCAATACGCCATATGCCTTCTTCACCGCACTATTTACCTGGGTGGCAACCTTCAGAGATCTGTGTACATGGACACCAAGATCCCTCTGCTCATCTACACTACCAAGTATCCAACCATTAGCCCACTACCCCATCTTTTTGTTACTCTTCCCAAAGTGAATCACCTCACACTTACCTACATTGAACTCCATTTGCCACCTTTCTGCTCAGCTCTGCAGCTTATCTATATCCAGCTATAACCTGACACATCCTTCCTCACTGTCAACAACTTCACCGACTTTCGTATCACCCGCAAACTTGCTCACCCAACCTTCTAGCCTCTCCTCCAGGTCGTTTATAAAAATGACAAACAGCAATGGTCCCAAAACAGATCCTTGCGGAACACCACTGGTAACTGCACTCCAAGATGAACCTTTACCATCAACTACTATCCTTTGTCTTATTCCAGCCAGCCAATTCCTAATCCAAACCTCCAACTCACCCTCAATGCCATACCTCCGTATTCTTTGCAGTAGCCTACCATGGGGAACCTTATCAAACGCCTTACTAAAATCCATATACACCACATCTACCGCTTTACCCTCGCTTTGCCTTCATTCTCTGATTGGAACATGAATTTCTTTATAAACAGACTGTAAATCCGGCAGTTCAAGGCTTCAGCTGAACGTCTGGGCCTCCTGATCATGGTGGATCAACTTAATTTGGCTCCTTTCCTACTCCAGCAATCTTGGCTGATAGTTGATAAATCCAATTTATGCTGAAATCGTTCCAATTTAATGTACGTTATCAAAAAGAACAAAAACTGGAACTTGGCCTATGCAGATGAATGTGAATTTAAAGCCACACTGTCAAGGGCAGGAACTGGAACCCAATAATGTAAGATTTAAAATGTGCATGTTTTGTCTGAGTAAATTTTTGTTGAATTGTTCATCAGTTGGGGAATCAAGATCTATGGGGAAAAGGCAGGAAGGTGGAGTTGAGGATTATCAGAATAGTCATGATCTCATTGAATGACTCAATCAGCTGAATAGCCTACTTCTGCTTCTACATCCCATGGTCAAATGACCCTCTAAGATACCTTCCTGACCACAAAATATCCCCTCTCAATAAAATCGCAAAAGCAACTGAATTGTGGCTATTGCACATGGGAAAGTAAATAGATTTTATAATGTTCCACCATCGCTACGATAATAGAGGCATGCATCCATTTGAAATACATGGATCATTGATTCCAAAAAGAAGCAGAGAAATGAGTGTATCATCTGGACTTCACACATGAAAACCTGATTTTGTTTTTATTCTTCTGTACAGTGAGGGGAGCACAAGTCTAACCATTAACCATGATGTTACTGCTTAATACAATTCATGTTGGATATTCCCTGCATCTGGTATTAATCCAAGAGGTGGACGCTATCACAAAGCCATGATATTTCACATCAACTACTGCTCAGATTGATTCACAACAAAATAAATCAGAAAAGCAGAGACATTGGAAAAATAAGCATTGTACAATTGATACTTTATAATGCATAAAACTAGAATAACTTTTCAAAGTAATTCATTGTTCACACATGATCTGGCAAAGTCCTGGAACAATTAAGTGCCTAGTGCTAAATTTGTAACTTTCCCTGATAGAATTCCATGTGCTACCAACCCAATTCAGCTACAGCAAACTAAATGATTATGGGAGAATGGTAGCTAACTGATTATGTTACCAGAAGAGTAATCCAGAGGTATCCCAGAGTTTCCTTCTACTGTAAAAGCTTGAAAATTTAATTCAGCTAATTAAATCAATCTGGAATTAAAATGTGACTTTCAGTAATGGCCTTCAGGGAAGGGAATCTGTTATCCTTACCTAGTCATGTCTATATCGTGACTCTAAACTCATGTCATTGTGCTGGTTCTGAAGTTCCCTCTGAAATAAGCAACAGCAGGAGGAGCTGATCCTATAGTCCATCATCAAGATGAACTACAGGGTCAGCTCGTGCTGCTGTTGCTTATTTCAGAGGGAACTTCAGAATCAGTGCAATAACATGAGTTTGGAGACACAATCTTGCTGATATTCAGCTTCAGATCCACTTTCCCATCTGTTCCCCAAATCCCTGATTCCCTGTGAGACCAAAAATCTGGCTGTTAACCTTCGATAGAGCATCCAGACACTGCCAAGATGTAACATTCCAAAGAGTCATAACAGTTTGAATGAAGAACCTTCTTTTCACCTCAGTCCTAAATGACCAGTCTCTTATCCTGTCACTGTGGCTTCATGTTTTAGATTCCCTGCCAGAGTAAATATCCATGCAGCACCTACCCAGTCAAGTACCCAATCAGAATTCTGTATGTTTCAATGAGGTTGCCTCTCATTCTTCTACACTCCAAAAATTATAAGCCGAACTTATACAACTGCTCATCATTAGACAACTCTCTCATCCCCATGACCAATTTAGTTAACCCTCATGATACCACCTCCAATACAAACATATTCTCCCTCAAATATGGAGACCAAAATTGTGTGCAATATTCCAGATGTTGTCTCACAAATACCCTGTACAATTGTAGAAAGACTTCTTTAGTCTTGTGCTCTATTCCCCTTGCAACAACATGCCATTTATTTTCCTAATCATTTGTTGTACCTGTGTGCTAACTTTCTTTCTTCCTTGTGCAAGTATGTCTAAGACTCTCTGACCATCAGTATTTTCAAATTTCCTGCCTCTTCTATTCTTACTGCCAAAGTACAGAACCTCACTCTTTCTCATGTTATACCCCTTCTACCACCAGATTGCCAATTTATATGTCTACCTCTTCATGCCTTCCTGAGAATGCCCTTTCCCACCTGACTTTTACAATGATTTTAGACACATTGGCCACAGATTCTTTGTCAAAGTCATGAATATAGATTGTAAATTGTAAGGCCCCAGAACCGATCCTTTTAGCATGTTTTTAAGTTGCAGTCCGTCAACTTGAAAATGTTCTGTTTGTCCCTACTCTTTGCAACCTATCCATTAATCAACCCTTTATCCATGCTAATATATTACCCCCGCAACTCCATGTGTCCTTATTTTGGGTATTAACTCCTTGATATGGCACCTTATCATTTGACTTTTGGAAATCCAATTATTACTGCAATTACTGTTCTATCCGACTAGTTATGATTTCCTTTTCATAAAATTATCTTCACTTTGATCATATTATGGTTTTGGAGTAATTTGTTACCACTTCTTTAATAATGGATTCTGCCACCTTCCAGATGACTGATGTCAAGTGAATTGGCCTGCAGCTTCAGATTTTGATTGGACATATATTTTTGAATTGTGCTGCAAATCGTAAAGATGTAAATATTGATCTTATCAGTGATGCCCACATGCTGAAAAAAACAGTACAATGCTTTTGTACTTGGTTAATGTAGAAGAATTTGATAAATTATCAAAATTTATAACATTCATGAGGGAAAGATGTGAAGGCATTATAAAAACGACTGAGAGGATTCATTCAGATGGCTCCTTGGATGAGGAGCTTCAATTACGAAGATCAATTGAAAAAGCTAGGACCATTCTCTTTCAAGCAGAAATAGTTAAGAAGAGATTTGATGAAGGTGTTCCATGAGGAGTCTTCACAGAATTAACTGTTTGCTTTGGTGAAAATGTCAAGAACCAGAGAATACTAATATAGAACATTGAACATTGGCAAAAGAAGCAAAGGTGAGATGAAGAAATGTTTTTCTCATGGAGCAAGTGGATAGGATCTGAAATGTACAACCAAAGAGTGTTGGTGGAGGCAGATTCAATGTTGACTTTCAGAATTTGATCTGAACAGGAATTTCTGCACCACTATGGGGCAAGAGCAGGGGCAGTCTATTTGAATTGCTCTTACAGAGTGTCAGCGCTGACACAATGACCAAATGTGATCCTTCTCTGCTATAATCATTCTATTATTCAAACTGGTATCGTAGTGTTGCAGCTAAAGCATCTGACTGTAATTGGTTTCCGTGCACGTGACTAAGACCAGGAGGCCAGACAGCCAAGATACAATAAGACAAAGCTGTCAACACTGTCTTGATAACAGGGTTAAGTTGGGAGATGGACAATATAATTAATTCCGATATGAATGTTCTTCATTTCCATAATTCAAGGAAGTTAATCATTTCAAGTATCTTTATCAAGTCAATAATTTGAATAGAAAAGACTTTGCCTCAGAAATATCAGCTGGGTCTCAGCTTCTGATTGCTTTACAGCTAATAATGTCAATTGTGACAGAGAACAGCATCGACTGGGGTGGCTTCCACGAGTGGATAGCCCGGAACCACCCATTCTCTGTCTCAGTTCAGCTTAGTTAAAGTTGTTGGAAGTTGCCGTTGTACTGTGTGACAACAGGAAAGAAGTGGAGAGCAGCAGAAAAAAGGAAGAAGCCACTCAGCTTGGATTTTTAAGATTGATGTCAATTTGACTGCTGTGGCAATGAATTCTCAGCAGCAATAAGGCAAGATCAATTGGAAAATCCAAGCCAGCAGAAAATATTGAAGCACTTGTGGTACCAACTGTAGTCCAGTTGATGCTCTGAGTTACAAAGATAATGGAACATGTACTTACACAGTTTTTACTTCCTGATAAATCAGGACAATGTTTCACAGATAAAGTGAGAAACAAGATGAGAAACAATTTTAGCATCCCCTTATTAAAAAGCAGCCACCAAATGATGTAGATTTTGTTCAGTTAGGAAGTGACCGTGTAGCCTAGATAAACTGATCACATAAACTAGTCATGATTTCCTTGATTATGGGTCACGGTTATACTGAGACACAGGCAGCACAATATTTTCTGGCATGAATTCTTTTCATTTCCATAATTCAAGGAAATTAATCATTTCAAGCATCCTTGCCAAAGTCAATATTTTTACTGAGGACAACAATATCTCAAAGGACATTGCCTGAACACTATTATTCAGAGACACAGCTTGGGTGGAGTGTGGAATTTGCGGGGCAAAACAGCTCATGATATTTTTTGCAATAAAGATGCCACTCATATATCTAGAGTAGGAACACTCTATTTGAATGTTACAAAATTATTCTTGCCCACATCTCAGTTTCTAATATTTGTTGCGTTCACAATGACACAGAACAACAACCAATATTGAGATTAAACTAGCTCCATTCTTTCAACACATACTTTAACATTTCACTTTCAAATGTCATTAAAAAGGCTCCAGCTGTTTTCCCTGCAAATATTTTGAACTTCATTAACCTACAAAAATCAGTTAAACAAGACAGTGATTGTGTGGTAAAGAAAATTAGATATGATTAAATTGCACAAGCCTTAAAAATAACTGTAAATTCAAATATTTAGCATCCCAGTTGTCATATTTTTGTAACAAATGCACTATTTAGGTCCACTTTGCTTGGCTGTTCCACCTTGCTCTATTATCATGCTTCATTTCTGTTCTGATAGTTCTATTTGTCCGCACTGCGGGAGATGACTTTGAGACAGGTGATTCTGAAGCCAGAAAGGAATTAGCTATCAGCAAATTGCCCCTTACACCACTTACTGAATACTAACAACATCCTCGGCATTTACAATATGGGCAATCAACAAAGATAAAATTGTAATTTATTTATTTGTTTAGTCCTGCATTCAGAATGTGGACACATTCCTGACTGCACATAGGTGACAAATTGACAGGTCCATCAGAAAATGTCTCATTCATTGGTGTTCCCTTGCTAATGCATTGTATGTTAAGATGTAGTTGATGTCAATTTGCTCAGTCATAACATCTTTAATGGCTCGTCTTTTCCCAGTTGGTTGAACACTAATTTTGATAATAGGTGTATTATCATCAGAGATGTTCTGGCTAAAAGATAGAGAGGAAAATCCATCTTGCTTCCAATTCACCACCCTCCCCTGCCCATCTCCCGTCAAAATTTTATTAAATTGTAAATAAATATTGAAATTATTACAGCCTGTTTCGAAAAAAAAAGAATATATTGCTACACAGGGAATAAAGCCATAATAAACAGAATTACACATAATTAGGAGCACAGGAACATAGAAGTACGGCATTTTAGCCTGCTGTTCAATTAGAGTCAGAGAGTCATAAAGATGTACAGCACAGAAACAGATCCTTCAATCCAACTCGTCTATGCCAACCAGATATCCTAAATTAATCTAGACCCATTTACCAGCACTTGTCCCATGTCCCTCTAAACGCTTCCTATTCATGTACCCATCCAGATGCCTTTTAAATATTGTAATTGTACCAGCCTCCACCACTTCCTCTGGCAGCTCATTCCATATATGCACTACCCTGTATGTGGAAAAATTGCTCCTTAGCTACCTTTTAAATCTTTTCCCTCTCACCTTAGAACTGTGCCATCTAGTTCTGGACTCACCCACTCCTGGGAAAAAGACCGTGTCTATTTTATCCTATCCATGCCCCTCATGATTTTATAAGGTCACCCCTCAGCCTCCAACACTCCAGCCTCAGCCTATTCAACCTCTCCCTACAGCTCAAATCCTCCAACCCTGGTAACATCCTTGTAAATTTTTCTAATTCCTTTCAAGTTTCACAACATCCTTCCGATAGGAAGGAGACCAGAATGGCACCCAATATTAGAAACAGGAGTAGGCCATTCAGCCCATTGAGTCTGCCCCACATTCAATACAATCATGGCTGGTCATCCATTTAAATGCCATTTTCCCACACTTTTCCTGTATTCTTTTATAACATGGGTATTTAGAAATTTTATCAATCTCTACTCAAAGCATACTGAATGAGTGAGCTTTCTGGGATGAGAAATTTCAAGCAATCACAAACCACTGAGTAAAAAGAAATCTCCTTGTCACGGTCCTTTTGTGATATCCCCCTTATTTTGAAATTATGACTATTACTTCTGGACTCCCCAGGCAGGGGATACATTTTACAGTCAGCCCTTGGGTTGTAAATGGGTTCTGTCCTGGAGTCCAATTGCAAGGTGATTTATTCGCAAGTCAAAACACAATCCAGGACAATACAAAGCAGCTGCTCATAAGTCCAGGAAATGTTCATATGTCAGGTCTTTAAAATTACACCATGAATGGGATCACGTCCATAAGTCAGATGTTTGTAATTCAGGGACCCCATGCTTTCATCCACCCTGCCTGTCCATTTGAGGATTTTGTAAATTTCAATGAGATCACCTCTAATTTTGCAAGACTCGAGAGAATACAGGCCTCCTTCAAGAGAACTGGCCAATCTCTCTCCACAGGACAATCTCAGGGAATCTTGGGAACAAATCTAGTGAACGTCCTTGCTCAGTGCCACTAATATCCTTGCCAAGGTAAAGGGAAGTGTAGACAATAACCAAGGTGTGGTCTTTCTAAGGTTCTGTAGAATTGAAGCAGGTTGTAACAATCCTATGCTCAAATTGTCTTACAATAAAAGCTACCAACCCATGATTTTCCCTACTAACCTACTGCACCGAAAGGTTAATCTTTAGTGATGTATTGCTCAGTTGGCTGGATGGCCAACTTGCAATGCCAGCAACATTGGCTGAAGTTGCCATGGAGACTATGGCTTCTCAATACTGTCCTTCACCTGAGGTGTGCTAACCCTCAGGTTAAACTCACCACCAGTTGTCTCTCTGTCTAATGAGAGAATTGGACTATGGTGACTTTCCCTATTGACAAGAGGTTGATGGTAGTTTTCTGCTTCAGCATTACAGCTCTTGGTGCACTTACCTAAAACAAAGCTATCAATCACTGTCTTGAGTGTTTCAACCAATCCTCAGCATCCTCTGTCTTTGGTGGGGGCGGGGGGGCGGGATGGGGAGAATTCCAGAACTCCACCATCCTTTGAGTGTGAAAGATTTATTCAAAATTTGGTTTCTGTATGGTCAAACACTAATTTTAAGATTAGACCACTTTGCTTTTGATGTCTCTACAAGAGGAAATAATGATTGAGGGGAGCTTTCTGGTTTAACACTGATCCAGGAGTACAGACACGAATGTGATGCTTCAGTTACAGCATATCGCTGCGGTCCAGTACTCACATAGCAATAAATATTGGCCCTTTTCAGTGTGCACCATGTGACGTTCTCACAAAAGAAGAATTAAAATCATTTCTCTTTAACACATTTCCCAAGTACGACTGTTATTGACAAGCTCAGTGGGGCGGCACAGTGGCTCAGTGGTTAGTATGCTACGTCATAGTGTTAGGGATCCAGGTTTGATCGCAGCCTTGGAGTGACTATCTGTGTGGAGCTTGCACATTCTCCCTGCGTCTGAGTGGGTTTCCTCCAGGTGTTCCAGTTTCCTCCCGCAGTCCAAACATGTGCAGGTTGGGTGTATTGGCCATGCTAAATGTGAGATTGTGGAGCTGGGAAGGGGTTGCTGGATCTGGGTGGGATGCTCTTTGAAAGATTGGTGTGGGCTAAATGGACTCTTTCTGCACTGTAGCGATTCTATGATAAGATCAGCATTCATTGCCCCCTCTCTTGAAATGGTAGCCAAGAAATTTCATTTTTAACTTTAGTTCATTTCGTGAATATACCCCACATGAGTTCCAGGATTTTGACCCCTCAACAGTGAAATGACAGTGATAAATTTCCAGGTGAGAATCATATGTGAAAGGGAGGGAGATTTGGAGCTGACAGTGTTCCCTTATGTCTGGGCCCTTGTCCTCCTCGAGTGATGTGCATTGTGGTTTGCAAGATCTTGACAAAAATGGCTTGTCAAAATGTTTCAGTGCATCCTGTAGTTCTGAGTGACAAATACTGATCTTCTCGATGCCCGTCACAATCAGTACTCCATATACAGAATGAAAGGTCACTGGTGATTTTGTGGTTCACTTGGATGATATTTCAATTAAAGGGTTAGTCTTGAAGATAAAGATCCATAATGTGGAGGAAGCATGCGGATAATTGTGGGGGAAAATGTTTCTAACATGAAATATTCCCTTTCACTCACATACGTTTGTACAATACGCTCTCAAAATATCAATAACCTTGAATTATATTTACAATGTTCTCTTTACTTTTGATCAATCAATATGGTTTTTCAGTTGGGTGCCTTGCTGTATGTAGAAAGTAGAACCAATGTAAGTATAATGCAAATGTCCACAACAGCATCTTGAGGTCATAAATGTCATAGTATATGAACAATATTCACTGGTACATAAACATCGACTAGTAGGATGCTTTGTTCGGATAGGTGATTTAAGAATGAAATAATATGTACAAATTGTTCAAAATACATAGAATTTACAACACAGGAAACAAGTCCAATTGGCCTTTGCCAACTTTAAACTCCACACCAACGTCCTCCCCAAATAATGTCATCCCACTTTATCAGTATCTCCTTCTGTTCCTTGCCCTGCGTCGTAGTTATTTTGTTTCCTTCTAAATGCCTTTTGCTGCTCATTTCAGTTGCTTCTTGTGGTAGCAAGTCCCACTTTCTCTCCAATCTCAGAGTAAAGAGGGTTTTCCTGAATTTCCCATCAGATTTATCAGCTCAAGTATTCGATACTTTCACAAATGGAAACATGTCTGAGTCTACACAGGTCATGCATCACACATCTTGTACCTACCCAGGTCTGCTATGCTTCATGCTAGGCCTTTTCTCATTGGAACGGAGAAGGATGAGGGGTGACTTGATCGAGGTGTATAAGATAATCCGGGGAATAGATAGAGTAGACAATCAGAAACTTTTTCCCTGAGTACAACAGAGTGTTACAAGGGGACATAAATTTAAGGTGAAGGGTGGAAGGTATAGGGGATATGTCAGGGGTAGGTTCTTTACCCAGAGAGTGGTGGGGGCATGGAATGCGCTGCCTGTAGGAGTGGCAGAGTCAGAATCATTGGCGAACTTTAAGTGGCAATTGGATAGGTACATGGATGGGTGCTTAAGCTAGGACAAATGTTCGGCACAACATCGTGGGCCGAAGGGCCTATTCTGTACTGTATTGTTCTATGTTCTATGATCTATGGAAGAAAAGGTAAGAAAGGTTTGCACTCAGTGGAACCTTTCACAACTTTGGGTCATTGCAAGATGCTTTGTAGCAATGCAGTAGTACATTGGGATATTTGCTACCTACCTGAAAAGAAAGAAGGCTTGATACCTCATCTGAAATATTGTTACTAGTTCAATGCTCCTTTGGCACTGCAAATACAAAAATAGCAGAGACCTCATGCATTCGGAGGTCCCACAATTTTGGAATTTATTCGAAACCATATCATGATAAAATATGACATAAAATAAGGACAGACTTACAAATTAGGACTAAATTACATCTGTACATTTTGCTCCAATTATTCCCCATGCTACAAATTGCCTCAGCTAAAAGATTCTAAGTACATCAGCAGGAAAATGTCAGATAGAGTTTAGTGTGAGGAAATGTGAAATAGAGTCATAGAGAGGTACAGCATGGAAAAAGACCCTTCGGTCCAACCCATCCATGCCAACCAGATATCCTAACCCAATCTAGTTCCACCTGCCAGCACCCGGCCCGTATCCCTCCAAACCCTTCCTATTCATATACCCATCCAAATGCCTTTTACATGTTGCAATTGTATCAGCCTCCACCACTTCCTCTGGCTGTTCATTCCATACGCGTACCATCCTCTGCGTAAAAAATGTTGTCCCTTAAGTCTGTCTTATATCTTTCCCCTCTCACCTTAAACCTATGCACTCTAGTTCTGGACTACCCCACCCCAGGGAAAAGACTTTGTCTATTTACCCTATCCATGCCCTTCATAATTTTGGAAACCTCTATTAGGTCACCCCCCCAGCCTCTGACGCTCCAGGGAAAACAGCCCCAGCCTGTTCAGCCTCTCCCTGTAGCTCAAATCTTCCAACCCTGGCAACATCCCTGTAAACCTTTTCTGAACCCTATCAAGTTTCACAACATCTTTCCGATTGGAAGGAGACCAGAATTGCATGCAATATTCTTAACAGTGGTCTAACCAATGTCCTGTACAGCCGCAACATGACCTCCCAACTCCTGTATTCAATACTCTGACCAATAAAGGAAAGCATACCGAAAGCCTTCTTCACTATCCTATCTACCTGCGACCCCACTTTCAAGCATCTATGAACCAGCACTCCAAGGACTGTTTGTTCAGCAACACTCCCTGGGACCTTACCATTAAGTGTATAAGTCCTGCTAAGATTTGCTTTCTTAAAATGCAGCACCTCACATTTATCTGAATTAAACTCCATCTGCCACTTCCCAGCCCATTGGCCCATCTGATCATGATCCCATTGTAATCTGAGGTAACCTTCTTCGCTGTCCACTACACCTCCAATTTTGGTGTCATCTGCAAACTTACTAACTATACCTTATGCTCGCATCCAAATCATTTATATAAATGATAAAAGTAGAGGACCCAGCACCGATCCTTGTGGCACTTCACTGGTCACAGGACTCCAGTCTGAAAAACAACCCCCACCACCACCCTCTGTCTTCTACCTTTGAGCCAGTTCTGTATCCAAATGGCCAGTTCTCCCCGTATTCCGTGAGATCTAACCTTGCTAATCAGTCTCCCGTAGGGAACCTTGTCGACCACTTTACTGAAGTCCATATAGATCACATCTACCGCTCTGCCATCATTAATCTTTTTTGTTGCGTCTTCAAAAATCTCAATCAAGTTTGTGAGACATGATTTCCCACGCACAAAGCCATGTTGACTATTCCTAATCAGTCCTTGCCTTTCCAAATACATGTACATCCTGTCCCTCAGGATTCCTTCCAACAACTTGCCCACCACTGTCATCAGGCTCACTGGTCTATAGTTCCCTGGCTTGTCCTTATCCCCTTTCTTAAGCAGTGGCACCACGGTAGCCAACCTCCAGTCTTCCGGCACCTCACCTGTGACTATCGATGATTTGATCTACTTTAGTAGGACACATGAGAAAGGAAAATATTTCTTCAAAGGTAAGAGTTGAGTATATGTTGGTAGGCAGATGTGTTTGTGTGTTCTTGAAGGAAATCACAGGACATTAAGGTGCAGGTACAGCATGCAATTCAGAAGGGGAAAGTCATGTCAGCCTTTAGGGAAATGGATTTGGAGTCAAAGTGTATGGATGTCTTGTTGCAATTAATTTGGATTTTGATGAGACTGCACTTGGATTTATGTGTACTGTGGACCTTAACTGAAATTATGGGAGGTTTGATTTAGATATCCAACGAAATAATCCACTGGATTATTTCGTTGGATATCTAAATCCACTGGATTATTTCGTAGGATGAGAGGGACGAATTGAGTGAAGGGGTTCTATACTTTCAGGAGACTAGAAGAAAGTGATCTCATTGAAACATTTAAAATTCTCAGGGGGCTTGACTAGATCAATGCTGACAGGACAGTTTCCACTGCTTAGAGAATAATTCATTACCATCTAAGAATACAAATATAAGAACTAACAGCAGGAGAAAGCAATTCAACCACTCGAATATGCTCCGCCAATTAATGCTATCATAGCTGATTTCATCTTGGCTTCAACTCCAATTTCTGGCCCATTCTCCACAGCCCTTCAACACGTTACTAGTTAAAAATCTGTCAATCTTCTCCTGTCTATTTATTCAGTAACCCTCGATCCACCATACTCTGTGTAATGAATTCCACAGATTCACAACCCCGTGCGATTCACAACCCTCTGAGAATGGTAATTCAATCTCATCTCTATTTTAGATCTGCCACACCTGAACAATGAACAAAGAACAAAAATAATTACAGCACAGGAACAGGCCCTTTGACCCTCAAGCCTGCACCAGTCTAGATCCTCTACATAAACCTGTCACCTATTTCCTATGGATCTGTATCCCTCTGCTTCCTGTCCATTCATGTACCTGTCTAGATCCATCTTAAATGACAATATGGTGACTGTCTCTACTACCTCTGTTGGCAATGCGTTCCAGGCACCCACCACCGTCTGCATAAGGAACTTTCCTTCACCTGAAATTATTACCTCTTGCTCTGGGTTGCACAGAAAGGAGAGACACTACGCCCACTTTGACAATCCCCCTCAGCATCTCAATGGGATCTCCTCTCATTGTCCTAAACTCCAGAGAGTGGAGGCCTAAACTGCTCAATTTCTCCTCAAAAAGACAAGCCTTTCATCTCTGGAATTAATCTAGTGAACTTTCTCTGAATTGCCTCCGATGCAATTACATCCTTCCTCATGTGTAGGGACCAAAATTGTACAAAGTACTCCAGATGTGGTCTCACCAATGTTTTGTACAGTTGCAACACTTCCTCACTTTTATACGTTTAAAAAGGTCTCAACTACTTAATATTGAGAGGAGAAATCTCTTCATTCAGAAGGAAGTGCATGGTTTGGAATTCCCTACCTCAGAGAACTGAAGATGCTCAGTCATTTTGGTTACGGAAAATTGAGATTAACAGATAGTTGCAGATATTAAGTTTACAAGATTGACTTGGTTTTGGGATAGTTTCCTTTATTTAAGATAAATTGAAGGACTGATGTGGGTCATACAACCTGATCTGATCTCTGAACAATAATAAGTGTTCCATAGTCATCTGGGACTAGAAACATTAACCCTGTCTTTCTGCATAGATGCTACCAAACCTGCTGAGTTTCTCCAACACTTTCTGTTTTTATTTAATAAGCTTGGGTGACTTAGTTGCTAAAGGAGAGGGTTGGGTGGTGGGATTGGGTGTTTACCTGGGTAAAGGTAAACAATGACAAGACCACTTAATTGTGTTGGGTGTCTAGAGGATAACAAGTTCACATTTCTACCAGGATACACAGGAACAGGAGTAGGCTATTCAGCCCCTCGAACCTGTTCACCATTCAATGACAGAAGTCACATGACATCAGGTTATAGTCCATCAGGCTTATTTGAAATCACAAGCTTTTGGAGCGCTGACCCTTCATCAGGTGAAGTGAGAGAGATGCACACAGACACAGAATTTGTAGGCAGAGAGATTAATGGATAGAGACATCAAAAGATCATACAATGGTGTGAGTGGAATGTCGAAGGTCAAGTCTTTGCAGGTGATCAGAAGTGTCAGATGGTGTAAGTAAACTTTGATCACCTGCAGAGACTTATTATGTGACACGCCACTCACACCAATTGTACGATCTTTTGATCTTCCAGCCTATGAATTCTGTGCCTGTGTGCTTCTCTTTCACTTCACCTCATGAGGGGGCTACACTCTGACAGCTTGTGAGTTCAAATAAACTTGCTGGACTATAACCTGGTGTCGTGTGACCTCTGACTTTGTCTGCCCCAGTCCAACACCGGCACCTCCACACCATGACCATTCAATGAGATCATGGTTGATCTATTGCCTAACTCTGGAAACTATCTTTCAACCCCTATCCCTTATTGCCTTTGCTTAACAAAAAACGCTTAACGAAGTCCATATGACGAATGTTGCTATGGTAATAAAGTTTGGAAAGGGAGACATTCATTTGAAGCCTAAGTCCCTAATACTCTTCAATTAAGGAAGGCTTCACCTTCTCTTTTTCCTGGCATTTCTTGCCTTCCTCTATCGAAATTGGTCTGACTCTGACCCTTTTATCTCCTTCCAGATCTGCCTGCACTCTTTCTGACTCTTCTGTCTTGATTCCAGCCCTACTTACACCATATCATTCTTACCCGTCTGCCACAGAGCTCAGGGGTTTTACTGCTTCCTGTAAAGCTTCTGAACCTCTCAGAGTTCCAGGCCTCATAGCTGCTTCCTACTAGTTCAATTCCACCGAGTCTTCCTTAGACGCTGTTACATGTTTTGCTGCTCCCTGTAGAGTTTCCAATTTCTTTTACTACCTGCATTTCCTGCTGCTCGCTGATGGCTTTCTTGAGCCTCTCCAGCTGCTCTAGACTTTTGATTTTCTGTTTGAGGGGTACATTTGTCCATTAGCCAAGTCATTTCCCACTAAAATATCTATCATGCCATTGGCAAGCTGTGATGGCCTCATTGTTGCCAGACTTGGGACAAGTTCATTGTCGAAATATGTTTTTAACCAGTGACACCACTTTATTCTTTACCATGAATCCTGTGATGAACAAGCTGGAATTTAATTTGCTTCCAGGTGGAAATTCTTTTATTTTCCCCATTAGCAAGGTCTGTAAGAATCCAATAGTTTAAGAGTTGCTGATTTCTCACTCTGGCTGTTCAAAGTAGTTGGTGTCACTATACCTGTTAACACACATATCTATCCTGGTTGACCTTCATGTCTGAGTGGACACTCAACCACCGTCAATGCTGATCTTGCAGTTTGACTTTCTGGGGAAATGCTGAAACCAAATATTATCCCTGACCTGCCCAAACATCCCACCCTTAGGTTGTTTTCCATTCCTGCCTTCTATCCCAATTTCTTCTGTTAACAGTAGGAGATAATTCTGTCTTCTTTGTCTAAACCCCAAACTATTTTCTCTCCAGTTCTTCTCCATGGGATTTCCCTTGCTCCAGGCTGTAGCAGCTTCCTTGGGTTTATGGATCTGTTTGGTAACTCACACATCAACCAGAATTGTTGCTAGCTTGGATCCTGCTACCCTCTGCTCCTCCACATAACTCCAAATTAGAAAGGGTGTGGTTTTCAAACTCCTCAATGTTTATTACATGACAAAGATTATCATGATTGGCTTCAATCTTAAGTGTTTTGTCTACTGGTCAAAAGCAGCTTAAGCTGTAAGCACTCCCTGCCTGGTCAGGCTGTTTCTTAAGGCAATGGAATTATTGCACCTGGTACCTTGGGAGTTCTGAATAAAAATCATACTGGACTTGAAATGTTACCTCTGTTTGGCTCTCTACAGCAGCTGCTTCCAGACCTGCTGAGTTTCTCCAGCACTTTCAGTTTTTATTTGTCTGGCAATAACTGGTACACACTCAAAATAGCCCTAAAACTGTCTCATAGTCAGGACTAGGAGTTGCAGTTTAAAGCTTGCAGTGTTCTTAGGCGTATAATCTGAGTAACAACAGTTTCGTTGTTGTTCTGTTTCCTCAGAAGAAATGAAGCTTCCAGACAATCTTGATTTTTCAATGGATGGCATTTTTTCCAAGTTGCCTTTTCACTGGCCCGGATTCTAAGATTGAGAGAGGGGGAGATATCCTTACTCTTATCAATCTAGGTTGCTTTTTCTCTCTTGTTGCAAAACGACTATTGTTGAGAACAGTTCCTTTGCAGATTCTGGTGTTTTTGTCTTGTTTCATTCCAACTTGGATAGTTGTAGGCAAACTTTCATCTCACAATGTGTGAGCTTGTCATTGAAGTGTGAGTAAAACAAGAGATTAGAATTACTTGACACCTTGCTGAGTTTCAGTCCCTCTTGATTAATTCCAAAGCAGCTGATTTCACATTTTCCATGTGGGTGGCTGGGCTTGTCAAGTAATCACAGCAGCCATTTTAAGTCTGTACTGTCCTCCTTTCAGTCTTCCTTTAGTCCATGATAAGACTCAGGCATTAAAGTGAATGTTGAAAGTTGAACATTGATAGAGAATTTTAACTATGTTCACCACATTTTATTGATTGGCAAAGCAAGCTCAAGGGGCCAAACTTTCAGTAAGACAATTTTCACAAAATGCAACACATTATACAGATAATGGACTAAAGAGTAACAATTCTCTTAAGATCTTGTTCAGACACAACTTGCCGTGTGTATTTATTTCAATCATCTTGTCTATTGACTCACTGTGCAACGGAGAGTTTATTTGGTACTTTAACAAATGGAATGTCACTTATCACAATAACATTTAGCAGAGATGTTCTTGACAATAAAGTCATGGATGCTACAAAGTATTAACAAGCTCTGTTTTAAGCTTGCACATATTCTAAATGAAGCAAGGACAGCACATATAATAATGATGCAGAAATTAGCGTGAATGACCAAAATGTAAAATAGTATTGTGTCATGACCTGACTCAACAGCAGAGTTCAGGATCCAACATGCCATAGTTTCATTAAAAAAATCATCTCATGACAAGTGTATGCACTTAGACCCTTGATGGAGAATTTACATTTCTTTTAAACTGGCTCAGTCTAAAATGATAGCCCTTGTAAGAAAATGAAAACTGATGCACGAATCCCCTGAATGTGTGAATTATCGTATGTTTGTACATTTAAACATGAAGTGTCATCAATGGCCATACAAAGTTTGAAATGATAACTCTAATAAAGACACACTGTCCCTCATGAAATTGTCAGGAGTCACACGACACCAGGTTACAGTCCAACAGGTTTATTTGAAATCACAAGTTTTCAGAGTGTTGCTCCTTTGTCAGGTGAAGTCACTTCAGTACTGGTGAGATATAATGACCAAACATCTCAAAGATTGGTTGAATCGCACAATGTGTTCCTTTGGTAGTTCATAAGAGGCAGAGTACAGACCATACTCAACCAGCCCAAAAGCAAAATATGATTTTGTGATTGATCAACACTTTCTGACCAACCTTTAGTGTGTCAACAGTCACTCTAAAAATTAATTGAAGAGAATCAGTTGAGGTCATAATGTGGCTCCTGTAACTGGCAAAATATATTCAAAAGCAATGTATTCAAAAGTGGGGACATAGGATAAATAGACAAAGCCTTTTCGCTGGGGTGCGGGAGTCCAGAACTTGAGGGCATAGGTTTAGGATGAGAGGGGAAAGTTATAAAAGGGACCTAAGGGGCAATGTTTTCACACAGAGGGTAGTACATGTATGGAATGAGCTGCCAGAGGAAGTGGTGGAGGCTAGTACAGTTGCAACATTTAAAAGGCATTTGGATGGGTATATGAGTAGGAAGGGTTTGGAGGGATATGGGCCGGGTGCTGGCAAGTGGGTTGGCCTATCTGGTCGGCTTGGACGGGTTGGACCAAAGGGTCTGTTTCTATGCTGTACATCTCTATGACTCTATGTCTCCACAAATAAATGGAATTTGTATTGCATTGCCATAGTCTTACCAGACCATAGGGCTTCATCCTCATTAGAGAGAAGCAAGTGGTGGTGATTTAACCTGAGGGCCACCACACCTCAGGCAAGGGAAGAGGTTGAGAAGGAAAGCCCTACATGGTAACCTCAAATTGGTGATGGGAATTGAACCCATGCTGTTGGCAACACACTTCTCTACAAATCAACAATCCAGCCAAATGAGTTAAAACAATCCCCAATAAATGGAACATGTTCAAGCCTTGCACCTTTTATGAAATGCCCAGGTATTTGCAGAGTGTACAGTGCCCCAAGGCTTTCAGCAAAGCAATGCCATAACCAAAAAGTCAACCAATAAGTACCCTTTCCTTTTGTTGTTAACTTTTTGTGATCATTTGAAATTTGGCATTCTTGGGTTTGACCTGGTGAGGGCCAGGCCAAAAGCTTGACAATATGTCTCTCTTTTCACCAAAAGTATTTATAATTCACAGATTCACAGGGTTATTTTGATCACACCCATACTGGCTATCACACCATTTTAAAATAATGCCTTTTCCCCATCACCCTGAACTTTGGATATCAATTAATTATCTAATGCCCTCTTGAATGCCTCAACTGAACCTGCCTCCACCATATTTCCAGCCAGTACAAACCATACCCTCAATATTCACTGTGTGAAAATGTTTTTTTCTCACCTCACATTTGCTGCTTTGGCAAATCATTTTAAAACAGTTCCCTCTAGTACTGTTTATCAACATGATGTGTAAATTGTTAAGGATATCCTTCATCACCAATATCACATCACTCAGTAAGCAGAAATGCTTTGTGCTGGATTCAGAGAGATAATTGTAAATGATGCCATAGGTTTTATAGGTAGGGATGTTTTGTGGCTGCTTCTCATACTTAGAACAAATGCATAGACCGATGTCAGTATGATAAGACCGAGGTTCACAGTAGCGGCACCAAAGGTTTTAATTTTCACTTGAATGAAGGAAAGTACAACAAGAAAGGAGATTGAAAAGCTTTAAGCTTTCATTACAGTGTCACAAAGCAAGACAGTGCATGTGTGCTAGTGTCCTTCTTACTGAAAGAAAGCTGGAAAGCAAAAAGAAGTAAGATTTTGCAGGTGCTTTACTAAAGGCATTAAGCCCTCTGTCAGAGGTCAAAACATTCATTGAAACATCATGTTGGCAGGAGCAGGAACAGTGATGCTTGTGAATTCAACACTTGGAACCTTGCTTCTCTATGTAATTGACCAGCAGTCACAACAACCCAATGATTATCATGGATGAACAGTGTTTAAGAAAGAGGAGAGTGAGGGGCAATTAAAATAAATGACTGAGTCTACAGCACCCAGATTCTGTCAAAAATTGTAATTAACGTCGGCATTCTCTCTTTTTTTTATATAGTGGCGTTAAACAGCCAATAACAGCAATTACCTCAACTTTAAATTATTGCCAACAATTGATACTTGCTCCTTAGCACAACGGTTTTATTAGATCCTTTAACAAAACGAAATGTCAGTATCAGGGGCTGAGACATAATTTCAAAAACAACATTTCCTCTTCAGGATGTGAAGCTATACACAAATGGAAATCTCTCCAAGTATATTTAACACAATGGGGTAAATGTCCCATGCAATAGAGGTCCTTGCCTTCCTCAGCTGGGCTGGTAGCACAATGGAGCAATTGTCAGTCAAGCCTCAAGGCTAGGAAGTGGACAAAGGCCAGGCTATGAGCACCTCCATAGTTACAATTGCAGGTTGTAAGATGCTGTGTACACAGTCGATTCTGCTATAACGCGATAGTTCTGTTCTCGTGCAGTCTAGCGTTATAAGAAAATCACGCAATAGCAGTGCCATTTAAACTAATGGAGCTGGAATCCCATTATAACTAATACGCATTTTAAAAGTTGGTGCGTTAGAAACAGTGTCCCCAGTTCGTCAATAGTGTTAATGAATTCGCGATAACTAAATGCACATTATAACAGAACAACTTGTATTTTAATTTTTTTATTGGGATGTGATCATCACTAGCACTTTCTACCCATCCCTAAAATGTCCTTGACTATAAACTGGTGTTGTTTGACTTCTGACTGTGCCCACTCCAGTCCAACACTGGCATCTCTACGCCACATCCTTGAGAAGGTGATGGTGAACTGTCATGGAGAGTTGTGGGATTTTTACCCACAATAGTGAAAGAACAGCAATATTGTTCCAAGTCCAAATGCTGCGTGGCTTTTAGGAGAACTTGCAGGCAGCATTACCTCTTGCCAGCTGCATGGAACACTTGAGGCTCATGTGGGGTAATAACTTCCAGAATCAGAAATCAATTTTGATATCAATGTACTGACGCCAATCATCATACATAAACATTGGCGTGGTAGCACACACATGCAGCTTAGAGGGAGCACTGCTTACAGAAGGTGGTCTTCCTATGCATCTACTGCTCTTGTCCTTCGAGGTGATAAAGGTTGTGCATATTTTTGTTCAAGGAACATCTTTATCATGGCCAGTGAATATAAGTGATTCTTCTGCTACAGAAATGCACTCAATCTCAACTATTCTGATTTCCAAACAAAAATGGACCTGTGCTTTGGGCTACATTTGTGTTAGACAGAAACATTGCTAAACCACCCCTCAGCTGATTAACAACATTGAGTAAATGTGAAATACACACAGAAAGTGTTGGAGAAACTTAGGAGATCCAGAAGCAGTTGTAGAGAGATAAACTGTCAACATTTCAAGTCAAAAGTCTCTTCTTTGGAGCTAATGTGTCTTTTGTCTTGAAACGTTTACTCTGTCTCCCTCTGCACAGATGCTGCCAGACCTGTAGTGTGCCTGTAACATTTTCTCGGTTTTTCTTTTGCTTTTCAATCTAATTTACAATTATTTTATTGCTAGCATCCATGGTATTTTGTTTTTTGGGGGGGGGGCAAAAATTGACAAGCTAGAGTCTTGTAGAAGTATGGGTTCAACCAGTTAGTTTTTAAAAGTTAATTATTTTGTAATCCTCCTATATGGAACAGGGTCTGGGTGTCCATGGCCATATTCACGTGCCTTAGACATGAGGTAAGAGCAAGAGCTGGTGTACTTCATTAAAAGTCAACTATAACACACCCAGATTCACATAGGTTTATCTTAAAAGAATGGAGAGAACTATGAGGCAGTCAATATAGGTCTTTCACCCTGAAGCAGCGCTCACTCAGAATGGTGAAATGTGACAAGTACAGAAATTACTGCTGAAACTCAGCATATCTGGCAGCATGGAGAGAGAAACAGAGTTAACATTTTGAGTCCAGTGTGACTCTTCTTCAGAACTGCAGAACTTCCGGAATGAAATGCACAGGGCTACCCAAATGCCGTATGAATCGGATTTGGGCAATGAGAACCTGCCCTCAGTGAAAGCTAATGGTAAAACCCTGCCCCTAATTATCTAGATAGAGTCATAGAGTCATGCAGGACAGAAACAGACCCTTTGGTCGATGCCAGCCAAGTTTCCCACTTGCCTGTGTTTGTCCCACATGGATGTGGTCTCCTCTACGTCGGGGAGACAGGACGCCAACTTGTGGATCGTTTCAGAGAACATTTCTGGGACACCAGCACCAAACAACCCCACTGCCCCGTGGCTGAACACTTTAACTCCGCCAAGGACATGCAGGTCCTGGGCCTCCTCCATCGCCAAACCCTAACCACCCGACACCTGGAGGAAGAACACCTCAACTTCCACCTTGGTCCCTCCAACCACACAAGATCAATATGGATTTCACCAATTTTCCCATTTCCCCTCCCCCAACCTTATCCCAGTTCCAACCTTCCAACTCGGCACCGACCTCTTGAATAGTCTATCTGTCCATCTTCCTTCCCACCTATCCGCTCCACTATCCTCTCCAACCTATCACTTTCAACCCCACCTTCATTTACTTATCGCATTCCCAGCTACCTTCCCCCCAGCAGCACCCCTCTCCCATTTATCTCTCAGCCCCCCAGCCCATAAGCCTCAGTCCTAATGAAAGGCTTATGACCGAAACCTTGATTCACCTGCTCCTCGGATGCTGCCTGACAGACTGTGCTCTTCCAGCACCACACTCTTCGACTCTGATCTCCAGCATCTGCAGTCCTTACTTTCTCCATATCCCCCCTAAACCTTTCCTATTCATGTACCTGTCCAAATGTTTTTTAAATGTTATATCTGTACCTGCATCATCCACTTCCTCTGGTAGTTCATTCCATATACGAAACACCATCTGCTTCAAAACGTTGCCCCTCAGCCCCCTTTTAAACCTTTATTCTTTCACCTTAAAATATGCCCACTACTTATTAACTCAGCCACCGTAGGGGTAAAGACATTTATTATTCACCATATCTATAAAGTCACCCTTCAACCTCCTATGCTCCAGCGATAAAAGTCCCAGCCTATCCAGCCTCTCCTTATAGCTCAAACTCTCCAATCCCAGTAACATCCGGAAAATCTTTTCTGAACCCTCTCCAAGTTAATCATATCTTTCCTATAACCAGAACTGCACACAGTACTCCAAACGTGGCCACACCTCTTCTACAACCTCAATATGACATCCCAACTTCTATACTCAATGGTCTGAGCAATGAAGGCAAGTGTATGAAACAACTACCCCAATTGTGATGCAAACAGACCCCATTGTGACAGCAGGACTGAGGGGAAGCTTGAATCTACTTGTCACTTGAAATGGAAAATATTTTGTTTCTCAAAATTAGCATCCTCGTTTTGATCCCGGTGACCTTATTATTTGTAACTGGCTGTTGGTCTCTTCCATTAGACTGCTATCAACTTACATGAGCTGCCAAACTATAAGCTGTGACAGAAGCTGGAAAGGGTCAATGAATAGAGTAGAATTCAATTCAGTCAAGCTAACATAAGAGTTATAAGAGTTAGATTTTCAACATTTCCAGATGCCAACTGCTCTTGACTTCAGTTGATACCAATGGGTCATCCTCAGGATGTAGCAATTATCTGTCTGTTCTTGCTTCACAGGAGAAACAATTCTAAAGGAAATAATCAAATGATTACCTTCATAATTTTCAATATACCACTTCATTCAAAGCATTAACTTTTTTCAAGTTCCCTGTGCATTATATGATAAACCCCAGCAATTAGACAAGCCAATTGCTTTATCCCAGGTTTCCATCTGTCATAGAGTCATGGAAATGTACAGCATGGAAATGTACAGCATGGAAATAGACCCTTCCACCCAACTTGTCCATTCCAACCCGATGTCCTAAATTAATCTTGTCCTTTTTGCCAGAATTTGGCCCATATACCTCTGAACTTTACCTATTCCTGTACCCATCCAAATTCCTTTTAAATGTTGTAATTGTACCAGCCTCCACCACCTCCTCTGGCAGCTCATTCCATACACGCATCACCCTTTCTGTGGAAAAGGTTGCCCCTTAGGTTATAGACGCCCCAATAGTAAGAGGGAAATTGAGGAAAAAACTTGTAAAGAGATCTCAGCTAGCTGTAAGAATAATAGAGTAGTTATGGTAGGGGATTTTAACTTTCCAAACATCGTCTGGGACTGCCATTGTGTTAAAGGTTTACATGGAGAGGAATTTCTTAAGTGTGTACAAGACAATTTTCTGATTCAGTATGTGGATGTACCTACTAGAGAAGGTGCAAAACTTGACCTACTCTTGGGAAATAAGGCAGGGCAGGTGACTTGAGGTGTCAATAGGGAGCACTTTAAGGCCAGTGACCATAATTCTATTCGTTTTAAAATAGTGATGGAAAAGGATAGACCAGATCTAAAAGTTGAAGTTCTAAATTGGAGAAAGGCCAATTTTGATGCTGTTAGGCAAGAACTTTTGAAAGCTGATTGGGAGCAGATGTTTGCAGGTAAAGGGACGGCTGGAAAATGGGAAGACTTCAGAAATGAGATAACAAGAATCCAGAGAAAGCATATTCCTGTCAGGGTGAAAAGGAAGGCTGGTAGGTACAGGGAATGCTGGATGACTAAAGAAATTGAGGGTTGGTTAAGAAAAAGAAGGAAGCATATGTCAGGTATAGACAGGATAGATCGAGTTGATCCTTAGAAGAGTATAAAGGAAGTAGGAATATACTTAAGTGGGAAATCAGGAGGGCAAAACGGGGACATGAGGTAGCTTTGCCAAATAGAACTAAGGAGAATCCAAAGGGTTTCTACAAATATATTAAGTACAAAAGGGTAACTAGGGAGAGAATACAGCCCCTAAAAGATCAGCAAGTAGGCCTTTGTGTGGAGCCACCGAAAATGGGGGTGATACTAAATGAAAATTTGCATCAGTATTTACTGTGGAAAAGGATATGGAAGATATAGACTGTAGGGAAATAGATGGTGACATCTTGCAAAATGTCCAGATTACAGAGGAGGAAGTGCTGGATGTCTTGAAACGGTTAAAAGTGGATAAATACTCAGGACCTAATCAGGTGTACCCGAGAACTCTGTGGGAAGCTAGAGAAATGATTGCTGGGCCTCTTGCTGAGATATTTGTGTCATCGATAGTCACAGGTGAGGTGCCAGAAGACTGGAGGTTGGCAAACATGGTGCTACTGTTTAAAAAGGGCGGTAAAGACAAGCCAGGGAACTATAGACCGGTGAGCCTGACCTCGGTGGTGGGCAAGTTGTTGGAGGGAATTCTGAGGGACAGGATGTACATGTATTTGGAAAGGCAAGGACTGTTTTGGAATAGTCAACATGGCTTTGTGCGTGGGAAATCATGTCTCACAAACTTGATTGAGATTTTTGAAGAAGTAACAAAGAGGATTGATGAGGGCAGAACAGTAGATGTGATCTATATGGACTTCAGTAAGGCGTTCGACAAGGTTCCCCATGGGAGACTGATTAGCAAGGTTAGATCTCATGGAATACAAGGAGAACTGGCCATTTGGTACAGAACTGGCTGAAAGGTAGAAGATAGAGGGTGGTGGTGATGGGGGTTGTTTTTCAGACTGGAGGTCTGTGAGCAGTGGGAGTGCCACAAGGATCAGTGCTGGGCCCTCTACTTTTTGTCATTTACATAAATGATTTGGATGCCAGCATAAGAGGTACAGTTAGTAAGCTTGCAGATGACACCAAAATTAGAGGTGTTGTGGACAGCGAAGAGGGTTACCTCAGATTACAACAGGATCTGGACCAGATGGGCCAATGGGCTGAGAAGTGGCAGATGGAGTTTAATTCAGATAAATGTGAAGTGCTGTGTTTTGGGAAAGCAAATCTGAGCAGGACTGATACACTTAATGGTAAGGTCCTAGGGAGTGTTGCTGAACAAAGAAACCTTGGAGTGCAGGTTCATAGCTGCTTGAAAGTGGAGTCAAAGGTAGATAGGGTAGTGAAGAAGGCATTTGGTATGCTTTCCTTTATTGGTCAGAGTATTGAGTACAGGAGTTGGGAGGTCATGTTGCAGCTGTACAGGAAGTTGGTTAGACCACCGTTGGAATGTTGCATGCAATTCTGGTCTCCTTCCTATCAGAAAGATGCTGCAAAACTTGAAATGGTTCAGAAAAGGATGTTGCCAGGGTTGGAGGATCTGAGCTACAGGGAGAGGCCGAACAGGCGGTGGCCGTTTTCCCTGGAGCGTTGGAGGCTGAGGGGTGACATTATAGAGGTTTACAAAATTATGAGGGGCATGTATAGGATAAATAGGCAAAGTCTTTTCCCTGGGGTGGGGGAGTCCAGAACTAGAGGGCGTAGGTTTAGGGTGAGAGGGGAAAGAGATAAAAGACACCTAAGGGGCAACTTTTTCACGCAGAGGGTGGCACGTGTATGGAATGAGCTGCCAGAGGTTATGGTGGAGGCTCGTACAATTGCAACATTTAAGAGGCATTTGGATGGGTATATGAATAGGAAGGGTTTGGAGGGATGTGGGCCGGGTTGTGGCAGTTGGGACTAGATTGGGTTGGGATATCTGGTCGGCATGGACGGGTTGGACCGAAGGGTCTGTTTCCATGCTGTACATCTCTATGACTCTAGGTCCCTTTCAACATGTTTCCTCTCTCACCGTAAACCTATGCATTCTAGTTTTGGATATCCCTTTCCTGTGGAAAAGTCCGTGGCTATTCACCTCATCCTCCTGTTCACGTGGAGACAACTTCTAAATCATTTCCCTCACATATAAATTACTCTCCTTCCTTGTTCTCTGCTATCATATCAGAAACTTGATATCAGAAACAGATATTGTATCTGTTAACAGCAAATCCTAGTTTTCCATCTCACCCTACATTTATTCTGTCACTCTGTCGGCTTCTGTTCACATTATATTTTGCTTCGTGAGCATTACAGCCCTATTGCATCCCTCTTTCATGATGAACCAAAAGTAGTAAATTTATTTTATTTCATGAATTGGTTGTTGCTCTATAACGTTCAAAATTACAGATTTGTGGAAAATATTTAGAAGGGGAGCGTGCAGCAAAATAATTTAAAGACTCTTAAGGTAATGCTACGGTCAAATGTTTCAGAACATTTGTAGCCAGTTGAATGTGATTGATGTTTCTCAGTGCTATCTCTGCAAAATCATGTTCTCCATGACAAATTCTTACCTTAGAGTACATAACAACTGTCAAAAGTCCAGTCCATGCACTTTCACAGTGTTTGGGGAAAGCTCGCTATGCAGATTGAGCCTTATAGAAATTGAATAATTTCCAAACTTTGTTTTCATCTCTGCCTTGAGCTTGTGCAGCAATGTAGCTGTGCAGCTCCCAAGTGGCCAAAATGTCAATTAGATCATCATTCAGAGCTGAAGTAACAGAGGACCAATCAGATGAAAATTGTTTTGCAATAATTGTTGCCCCAGCACTGATCTCTATGACAATCCACTTGGTATATTTGGCCATCATTAAAATGGTACTTTATGCGAACTCTCTGTCTTCTATTAGTTAGTCAATCCTCTTTCCAAGCTAATATATACTACCCGAACACCTATCCTATTCAGTAACCTTTTATGCAATACCTTACAGCCACAGAACCATAGAATCATACAGCACAGGAACAGGCCCTTCAGCCAACTATGTTATTGCAGACCAATAAACACCAAACTACACTAATCCCATTTTCCTGCACTTGGTCTATAGCCTACTTTGCCCTAGAATTATAAGGGTTCTCTCTGATGCTCCTTAAATACTATGAGAGTATCTGCTTCCACCTCCTTCTCAGGCAGAACATTCCATATTGCTACCACTCTCTGCTTGAAATTGTTTCTCAGATCTCCTGTAAACCACTTATTCCTCGCCTTGAATTTGTGCCCTCTGGTCTTAGACACTTCTGCCATGGAGAAAAGGTTTTCATGAACTACCCTAATTGTGGCTCTCATCATTTTGTATATCCCAATCAGATTGCCCCTCTTCGCCTCCTCTGCTCCAAGGAAAACAAACCCAATCTATCCAGTCTCTCCTCATAACTGAGACTGTCCAGCCCAGGCAACATCCTGGTCAATCTCCCCTGCACCCTCTCCAATGCCACATCCATATCCTTCAGATAGTGTGGCAATCAGAACTGCACATAGAATTCCATCTTAGGCAGAATCAATGTTTTATAAAGTTGTAAACGGCTTCCTTGCTCCAATATCTTATGACTGTCGAATAAATGCATGCATCCTGTATGCCTTCTTCACTACCTCGTCTACCTGGGCTGACATCTTCATGAATCTATGGAAATATACGTTAAGGTGTCTTTGATCCTCAGTACTCCCTAGGGACCTACCATTCATTGTGTGTATCCTTTGCTTATTAAACTTCCAAAAATGCATCACCTCACATTTATCGGGATTAAATTCCATCTGCCCTTGTTCTGCCCAACTTACCAACCGATCAATCTCAGATTGCAACCTGAGACCATCCTCCTCATTACAAAACAACATCACTAATTTTCATGTCATCTGCAAACTTACTAATTATACCTCCACACTCACATCCCTAGTTGTTGATGCACATAAACAGCAAAAATCCCAAAACTGATCCCTATGGTACATTGCTGGTGACAGGTTTCCAAAATCAAAAACAATACTCCATCATCTACACTTGCATCCGATCTGTAAGCCAATTTTGAATCCAATTTGCCAACTTGCCTTGGAATCCATGGGCTCTTACCTTTTGGACCAGTCTTCCATATGGGATCTTGGCCAAGGTTTTACTGAAGTCTATGCAAGCCTTATCAATTGCACTACTCTCACAAATATATTTGGTCACATTTTCAAAAAGTCAATTAAATTACTCAGACAGGATCTCCCTCTAACAAATCCATGCTGACTACCCCTGACCAATCACTGGCTTTCAAAATGTTGATTAATCTGGTCCCTCAGAATTTTTTCTCAATAATCTCTCTACCATTGACATTAAACTAATTGGTCTATAATTACCTGGCCTGTCCCTCAAGCCCTTCTTGAACAAAGTTAATACATTAGCTATCCACTAGTCATCTGGCACTTCACCAGTAGTCAGACAAATATTAAATCTCTCTGCTAGGGTCTCAGCAATCTCCTCCCTTGCCTCCCATAGCAGCCTGGGATCCATCTCACAGGCCCAGAGGATTTATGCATCTTTATGCCTGTTAAATCATCTAATACTAAGGCCTTATTAATCTTAATGTGTTATAGAACTTCACCATCCCAACTGAAATTTCCAGCTTCAATGTATTTGTCCTTTATGAATTTAGATGAAAAATATTCATTGAAGATCTCACTCACATCCACTGGCTGCCTGCACACATTACAGCTTTGGTCTCTAATAGCTCCCATCCTTTTCTGGTAATCCTCTTAATCTTAATACACTGATGAAAAGCTTTAGGGGTATTCATGATCCTATCTGCCAAAGACATTTCGTAACCCCTCTTTGCCTCTTAATTTCGTTTTTAAAACAACACCCTACACTTTCTAAACTGTTGAAGAGTTCCCCCTGTTTTTAACACACTGTACCTGACTTATGCTTCCTTTTTTCTCTTCATAAAACTTTCAATACCCTTTGACATCTCGAGTTCCCTAGACTTCCTGCCCTAACCCTTCAGTCATAGAGGTCCTGAACACCGCACTACTTTTAAAAGGTGGCCACTTTCCGAATGTAGACTTACTTGCAAGCAGCTGATCCCAGTCTATGTTAACTAAATCCTGTCTGATGATCTTCCCCCAATTTAGACATTTAATTTCTGCACTCTCCTTATCCCTTTTCATAACGACTGTGAAACTTACAGAGTTCTGATCATCATCCTCAAACTGACCCACTGTCACTTAAACCACTTAATCCTCATTCCCTAGTACTGGGTCTTGTACTGCCTCATCTCAGTTGGATTATCGATGTTCTAGCACAAGAAGCTCTCCTGGATGCACTAAAAAATTCCACCCCATCCAATCTTTTCTTACTAAGGCAATCCCAGTTAATGTTAGCAAAGTTATAATTTCTCAAAACTATAACCCTGATTCAATCACACTTGCCTGCTCCTGCATGTCCCTCTGATCTTTGAGAGGTCTGTTGCATAAACCCAGCAAGGTAATTGCCCCTTGGCCACCCTGATATAGGAAGGATAACATTAAATTGGAAAGGGTGCAGAAAAGATTTACAATGATGGTACTGAGACTGGACGGTTTGAGTTATAAGGAGAGGCTGTATAGGGGAATACTTCTTTCCCTTGAGCTTAGAAGGTTCAGGGGTGACCTTATAGAATTTCATCAAATCATGAGGAGCATAGAAAAGGGGAATAGCAAAGGTCTTTACGTTTGGGTAGGGGAGTTCAAGACTAGAGGGCATAATTTGAAGGTGACGGGGAAATATTTAAATGGGACCTAAGGGTGGTTCCCATGTAGAATGAACTACCAGAAGAAGTGATAGCTGCAGGTACAGTTCAAACATTTAAAACACATTTGGACAGGTGAATGGAAAGGAAAGGTTTAAAGGGGTATGGGCCAAATGTAGGCAAGTGGAACTAGTTTAATTTGGGAAACCTGGTCAACATGGACGAGTTGGAATGAAGGGTCTGTTTTCATGCTGTATGTCTCTATGACTCTCAGCTCTACCCAGTTGGCCTCATTTGCAGACCCTCCTACGCCATCCTCCCTCATTATGGCAACGATAGTTTTCTTTACCAATGATGCATCTCTTTGACATACCCCCTTATTGTACCTGAAACTCCCAAAACCAAGATTATTGAGCTTTCATAAAACCATAAGATATTGGGGCAAAATTAGGCCTTTTGACCCATCACATCTTTGCCACCATTCGATCATGACTGATACGTTTCTCAGCCCCATTCACTTCTCATTTCCCTGTAACCCTTGATTCCCTTACACATCAAGAACCTGTCTATCCCTGTCTTAAAGACACCCAATGACTTGAGCTCAACTGCCTCCTGCGGTAATGAGTTTCTCAGGCTGACAACTCTGGGTGAAGAAATTTCTCCTCATCTCAGCCCGAAAAGATTTATCTTTATCCATTCACTATCCTGTGATTCTGGACTCACCCACCATCGGGAATATCTGTCCTGCATCTAACCTATTTAGGTCTGTTAGAGATTTATAGGTTTCGATGAGATAGCCCACTCATTCTTTTAAACTCAAGTGAATACAATTCTAACTGACCTTATTTCTCCTCGTGCACAGTTCCACCACACCAGGAATCAACTCAGTAAAAACCTCCAGTGCACTCCCCCTGGAGCAAAGTGGTTTGCCTTCTTTACTGCTTGCTGCACCTGTGCCCTTACTTTCAGTGACTGGTGCACAAGAACACCCAGGTTTTGTTTAGCATTCCCCTCTCTCAATTTACAGCCATCCAAATAATAATTCACCTTCCTATATTTTGCGACCAAAGTGGACAGCCTCAAATTTATCCCCAATATACTGGGAGAAAGTGAGGACTGCAGATGCTGGAGATCAGAGCTGAAAATGTGTTGCTGGAAAAGCGCAGCAGGTCAGGCAGCATCCAAGGAGCAGAAGGATTGACGTTTCGGGCATGAGCCCTTCTTCAGGAAACTGTGTACTGTGCCTGCCATGCATTTGCCCACTCAACCAGCCTGTCCAAAACACACTGCAACATCTCTGCATCCTCCTCACATCTCACCCTCCCACCCAGTGTTGTGTCATTTGCAAATTTTGAGATACTACATTTAGTTCCCCCATCCAAATCAATACCATTTACTGTGAATAGCTGGGGTCCTTGTACCGATCCCTGCAGTACCCCACTCATCACTGCCTACCATCCCACAGAAGACCTATGTATTCCTACTCTTTGTCTCCGGTCTGCTAACCAATCTTCCATCCAATACAATACACTTGTTCAGCTTAAACCAGAATATTGCATCCAATTCAGGACACCACCCTTAGGAAGCAGAGAGAGTACAGAGAGATTTTTGAGAAAGGTTCCAAAGGTGAGTGACTCCCAGTTACAAGGATATATCAGAGAAGGTAAAGCTGTTCTCCATAGAAAAGAGAATCTCGAGAGGAGATTTGATAACGGTGTTCAAAATTATGAGGGGTCCTGAGAAAATCGATAAAGAGAAATTGTTCCCATTGGCGAAATAATCAGGAACAGAAGGACGTCGATTTAAGGTGATTGGCAAAAGAACCTTAATGAGGAATAATGATCTTACACAGAAAGAGGTTGGTATCTCTTACAAACAGTATTGAGTAAGGTCCCAATAAAAGATAAAATCTCCTCCCATCCTGCCCCCTGTAAAAACGCCATCCCATTCTCCCAATTCCTTCGTCTCCGCCGCATCTGCTCCCAGGAGGACCAGTTCAAAATACATACAACACAGATGGCCTCCTTCTTCAAGGACCGCAATTTCCCCCCCGACGTGGTCGACGGTGCCCTCCACCGCATCTCCTCCACTTCCCGCTCCTCCGCCCTTGAGCCCCGCCCCTCCAACCGCCACCAGGACAGAACCCCACTGGTCCTCACCTACCACCCCACCAATCTCCATGTACAGCGCATCATCAGCCGTCACTTCCGCCACCTCCAAACAGACCCCAGCACCAAGGATATATTTCCCTCCCCTCCCCTATCAGCTTTCCGTAGAGACCACTCCCTCCGCGACTCCCTTGTCAGATCCACACCCCCCACCGACCCAACCTCCACTCCCGGCACCTTCCCTTGCAACCGCAGGAGGTGCAACACTTGCGCCCACACCTTCCCCCTCACTTCTCTCCAAGGCCCCAAAGGAAACTTCCATATCCGCCACAGATTCACCTGCACCTCCACCCACATCATCTACTGCATCCGCTGCAGCCGGTGTGGCCTCCTCTATATTGGGGAGACAGGCCGCCTACTTGCGGAGCGATTCAGAGAGCACCTCTGGGCCACCCGGACGAACCAACCCAACCACCCTGTAGCACAGCATTTCAACTCCCCCTCCCACTCCACCGAGGATATGCAGGTCATTGGACTCATCCACCGCCAAACCACAACAACGCGACGGTCGGAGGAGGAGCGTCTTATCTTCCGACTGGGAACCCTCCAACCACAGGGGATGAACTTGGACTTCACCAGTTTCTTCATCCCCCCTCCCCCCACCTTGTCTCAGCCGAATCCCTCCAGCCCGGCACCGCCTTCCTGACCTGCAGTCTTCTTCTTGACCTCTCCGCCTCCATCCTACTCCGACCTATCACCCTCACCTTGACCTCTTTCCACCTATCACATTTCCAACGCCCCTCCTCCAAGTCCCTCCTCCCTACCTTTTATCTTCTCCTGCTGAACACTCTCTGCTCATTCCTGAAGAAGGGCCTGTGCCCGAAACGTCGAATCTCCTGTTCCCTGGATGCTGCCTGACCTGCTGTGCTGTTCCAGCAATAAAGTTGCAACTTTGATCTCCAGCATCTGCAGACCTCACTTTCTCCCCAATAAAAGATAACATGCTAAGCCTTTGGAAAGACCTGGGGTCAGGGATGAGCCCAGATACTCTTGCAAAAAACCAGCACTGATACTTGGGCTGAATTACCTCTTTCTGTGTTGTAACCAATTCTGTCCATTAGTGAACACTGCCTGACATCAAATGGAGAGTTGTTATTATTGGTACATAATGTTTCTGGATTAGAATGTAACTGTAAATTCCTAGGTCCAGGCTAAGGATGAATGCACAGCTCAAAAAAAAACCTATCTTCTCACATATATTTAAGTTGTCAGAGCAATTTACATAAATCACTCTCCAGTGTCACAAGCCATTAACCAGTGTATGTTACACAGTGACATTATCATTAAGAAATAGCAAAAAAAATCTATTGACTTAGAAATCATTGCCCATACAGTTTGACAATTGCTTTGTAACATCCTCAGCTCCAAAGGTCACTGACTCAACTGTATAAAAAAATAACATCCCACATTGTTTCACATTGAAAGGGAAATTTCAATTTAAATGTTTCAGTGATTTTCTATCAACATTCTGCCCCAGAAATTTCAATTGCAATTATGTCTCTTTCAAAGACCCAAGACATGGAAGATGTGTTGTATGGTTTTTGTCTATCACATACATCTATACATAGGTAGATTATTTGACCATAAGATGTAGGAGCATAAATTAAGCCATTCAGCCCATTGAGTCTGCTCTGCCATTCAGTCATGGCTGATAAGTTTCTCAACCCCATTCTCCCTCTTTCACCCCGTAACCCTTGATCCCCTGGACAATCAAGAACCTTTCTCCCAAACAAACTTTTTATGTAATTGTTCCGAAGGTTTGCTTTATGACCCACATCTCCAACACGCCAATATAAACAAGAAAATAAATATATTTTAATTTTATGATGCATGAGTGGATTTTTATGGTGTTTAATATTTCTCTAGTTCTGAACATGTTTTATATTAAATTTCACTTGAAGGACTGAAGGGTTTGTGGATAGTGGATTTGTTTGTAGAAATACCTGGAGAGATTTCTTGAAAAGATGTGCTTAAAAGTTCACTGTGGACATTGGAGATATTTCTCTAGCTAGGCTTCTTACAGATCACGTGGTTAATGGCTTGTTGTGCTGTAATGCCTGTTGGGGCTCTTTTGAACAGAGATGGCTTGCAGGAGATCTTGCTTTATCTTGGTCAGTTATTGAGAAGCCTACTGAGAGCAGGCTGAATTGGAGGCAATTCAGAGGGTTCTGAGGAAGGGTCATCGGACCCAAAACATTAACTCTGATTTCTCTTCACAGATCCTGCCAGACCTGCTGAGCTTTTCCAGCAACTTCTGCTTTTGTTTCTGATTTGGAGGCAATCCTACTTAGAGAAAGCTGAGTTGGATGAAAACATGCAAAGAATGAGATGCCCAGCTGATTTCTTGCACTTCTGAAAAGAAATCCCTTGTGCTGAACAAAGGGTAGAGCCTAATTGTTGTTTTCAGAGAGTAGTTGAAGAAACATTTCAAGATTGTTTTTCCTGAGGAAGCTGTCTGTAAAACCTCAGAGACAACTATACATAGTTAGTGATCTGATTTGATTTGTCATTGTCACATGTAACGAAATAGAGTGAGTATTGTTTTGAGTGCTGATTAGATAAATCATACCTTATTTAAGTAAATCAGGGTTATAGATCAGAATGCAGAATAAAGTGTTACAGTTATAGAAGGTGCAGAGAAAGGTCAACTCTAGTGTATGATAGGTCCATTCATAAGTCTGATAACAGCGGGGAAGAAGCTGTTCTTGAATCTATTGGCAAATGTTTTCAACTTTTGTATCTTCTGCCCAATGGAAGAGGATGTAAAAGAATATAACCGGGGTGGGAGCGGTCTTTGATTATATTGGCTGCTTTCCCGAGGCAGGGAGAAGTATAGGTGGAGCCAATGGAAGGCTGGTTTTCCTGATGGACTGGGCTGTGTTCACAACTCTCTAATCTTTTGTGGTCTTGGGCAGACTCGTTGCTGTACCAAGCAGCGCTGCATCCAGATAGGATGCTGTCTGTGGTGCATCTATAAAAATTGGTAAGCATTATTGAGGACATGCCAGATTTCCTTAGCCTGCTGAGGAAGTAGAGGCAATGATGGGATTTTTTTTTACTGTAGCATCGGCATGGATGGATCAGAACAGATTGTTGGTGATACTTACTCCTAAGAACTTGAAACTCTCAACCATCTGCACCTCAGCACCATTGATACAGACAGGGGCATGTCCTCCAATTCACTTCCAGACATCAATGAGCAGCTCCTTCATTTTCCTGACAGTGAGGGGGAGATTGTTGTCTTTACACCATGTCACTGAGCTGTCTCTTTCTTGTACTGGGCCACATCGTTGTTTGAGATCTGACTGACTACGGTGGTGTCATCTGCAAATTAGTAAGTGGAGTTAGAGCTGAATTTGGATAAGGAGTACGGTAAGGGGCTGAGTACACAGCCTTACAGGGCACCAGTGTTCAGGATTTTCATGGAGGAGGTTTTAGCTTGACCATGCGACAGGGTGATAGAAATCATTGAATCATAGTTCACGGAAGAAATCCTTTGGCCCTTCCAGTCTGTACCGCCAAAAATATACAAAATCTACACTAGTTGCACTTTCCCATAGCCTTCAAATGCTCATCCAAATACCTTAGAAAGATTGTGAGATTACTTGCCTCAACTGCCCTTCCAGGTAGTTCATTCCAGGCATGCACTATCCTCTGGGTTAAAATCTATTCCCTCAAGTTCTCTCCAAACCTCCTGCCTTTCACCCAAAGTAATGACTCTTCTTAAAAAAACCCTACCGTGTGGAAAAAGGCCCTTCAGTCCAACATGTCCACACTGACTCTCCGAAGAGTATCCCACCCAAATCTATTCCCTATTACTCTATATTTACTCCTGACTAGTGCACCGAACCTACACATCCCTGAACACTATGGGCAATTTAGCATGGCCAATTGACCTAATCTTTGGATTGTGGGAGGAAACCCACAGGCAAATTCCACAAAGACAGATGCCTGAGGCTGGCACTGTGAGGCAGAGGTGCTAACTACTGAGCCACCGTGCTGCCCCAACTCTCGTCACTGACCCTTCAGTTAAGGGCAACAACTCCTTTCTATCTGCACTCTGTTCATGCCATCATAATTCTTTTATTTTTAATCATTCAGGGGATGTGGGCATCACTGGCTAGGCCAGTATTTATTGCCCATCCCTAATTGCCCAGAGGACAGCTCAGAGTCAACCATATTGTGGGCGGCACGGTGGCACAGTGGTTAGCACTGTTGCCTCACAGCGCCTGAGACCCGGGTTCAATTCCCGCCTCAGGCGACTGACTGTGTGGAGTTTGCACGTTCTCCCCGTGTCTGCGTGGGTTTCCTCCGGGTGCTCCGGTTTCCTCCCAAGATGTCCAAAGATGTTCAGGTCAGGTGAATTGGCCATGCTAAATTGCCCGTAGTGTTAGGTCAGGGGTAAATGTAGGGGTATGGGTGGGTTCCGCTTCGGCGGGTCGGTGTGGACTTGTTGGGCTGAACGGTCTGTTTCCACACTGTAATGTAATCTAATCTAATATTGCTGGAGTCACATGCAGGTCAGGCCAGGTAAGGTTGGCAGATTCCTTCCCTAAGAACCTAAGTGAACCAGATGGGTCTTTCCAACAATTGAGAATGAATTCAGGGCAATCATGAGACTCCTAATTCCAGATTTTTATTGAATTCATATTCCACTATCTGCTAATAATGCTAAGCCATTGTCTCCTCTATCAGGTTCCCCTTCAACCTTCTGTATTTCAAAGAAAACAATCCAAGCTTATCCAGTCTCCCTTCATAGCTAAGTTGATCAATTCTAGGCAATATCCTGGTGAATCTCCTCTGCACCCCCTCCAGTGCAATCACATCCTTCATATAGTGCACACAGTACTCCAGCTGTGACCTCACCAAAGTTCTACAGCTCCAGCTTAATCTCCCTGCTCTTGTAATCTATCTCTCGACTGATAAAGGCAAGGATCCCATATGCCTTCTAATATACCCTATAAACTTGACCTCTTGCCTTCAGGAATCTGTGGTCAAGCATCACAAGATCCTTCTGATTCTCTGAGCTTCCCCAGTGCCCCAACATTCATTGAGTATATTAGTGGTGCAATGGTAATGGTACAGGACTTCCAATCCAGAAACCCAGGCCAATGTATTGAGGCCATGGCTTTGGATTTCATCATGGCAGATGGTGGGATTTTAATTTCATTAAAACAATCTGGAATTTTAAGCAAAATGCTAGTCTAATGGCAACCAACTGTCTATTTCTGTCAAAAACCCGTCTGATTCAGTAATGTCCTTTAAAGAAGGAGATCTGTCATTCTTACCTGGTCTGGCCTGCATGTGACTCCATGACCACAGTAATATGGTTGACTCTTAACTGCCCTCTGGGCAATAAGGGATGGGCAATAAATGCTGTCTAGCCAGAGATGCCCTCATCCCATGAATGAATAAGAGAACCAACGGAATCCAGAATATTCTGTGTTTTTCATTATCTTCAAGAATATCCCTTTGATCAAAGTTTCTTTTATATCAGAAGGCTGTCTGCAGAGAAATCTGATTACTTATCCCCTAAAGAGTCACTTTAATCTCACTACTTTGTAAGCTTTTGATATATTTTAAAGAATAAGCATTTTTAATTGTATCTTTATTAAATAAGTTTTGTTTTGATAATAAACCAATAAAAGTATTTCTTAAGAATACAAGTTGACAGGCTTTGTTGTTTAGAACCTGATGTAGACATTTCAACAGCCATTTTAGTAAATGGAAAACATTTTATTCATATGATCATGGAATCCCTACAGTGTGGAAGCACACTGTAGGGTCCACACTGATCGCTCCAAAGAGTATCTCACCCAGACCACCCCATCCCTGTATTTCCCATGGCTAGCTTGCACATCCCTGGACACAATGCAAAATTTAGCCTAACATACACATCTTTTGACACGGGGAGAACGTGCAAACTTCACACGGTCACCCAAGCGTGGAATCAAACCTGGATGGCTGGTGCAATGAGGCAGCAGTGCTAACCACTGAGCCACCATGCTGCCCATATGATGCTGTGACCCATGGAACTGTGAGATTAAAGTGAAAGTGCACTCCTCCAGCCTCAGTCTTAACACCATCCAGACGTAGCAAAGAAGTAACAAAGGATTTCCACAGAGTTGAACAGTAGGTCTTCCTTGTTTGCATTTCAAAATGGCTTTGAAACAGTTGTAATTTGTTCTCATCATGGAAAAAGATTTGAGGTGTTTTTTCTGACTCCACCATTGCAGTAGGCTAAACACCTGTTCATGTTGGTTTGGTGAGGTCGAGGTGTTTATATTCCTGTGATTAAACCATTCGTGACAGTAGGATAAAAGCCAGAATACTCAAAACCTTCATCAACAAATGGCTCTAATGGTTGCAGCTTAAGCAGTCAGTTGATGTCAGAATTGTATTTTTTATTGTGCAGGTCCTGTCTGACCAGTGAAAATTACAAGTGCCTGCTGCATGATGACATTTATCCACACTATTACATTAATTTCAATTATATGCACTACAATGTCACTTCTGTTTGAAAAGGGCTTGATTTTAATTATCTTTGCGCAGAGAGCTGTGATTTTGTGAAATGCACTTGAGCAAGATTATGAAAAGAGTTTTATTCCAAAAGTGAACAGTTTAAAGACCAATTAGTGAATAAGTGGGCTGGCTTAATGCTAACATGAATGTACTAGTTTCCATCTGAAAGGTTCTTAATTACCCCCAGATTCTCTTGTTGCAAAGTAAAATTGCTTGTTATCTTTGCAACAAATTAATATGCAGTCTCCCACTTTTTGTAAATGGAAGTTTTTTCTTCTACAATAAGCTTTTCACACTGACTGCTCTGTTGTCTAAAAACTGAAGTGCAGCTGTCCAAGGTTAGCATAATTAGGAAAATATTGGTATGTCCATATTCTATATCCATAGTTTTGCATCTCCCGTGGAAAGGTTTGTGGTAAATCAAAGATAGACAACCATAGTAAAAGGAGGCCATTGCACCCATCATGCCCAAGCAATCTCTTTGTAAGTAACACTGAAATAACTAGCCCCAGTCCCCTCTTCTTTCCTCATTAATGTGCAATAAAAATGCATCACCTAAGATGAAGCATTTACACGCTGTTGTCTTTTACCCTTCAGTTTGGTAGCTATGAATGCTGCAGGGATAACCTGTAACTGAAGACGATGCGCAGCCTGGTCACGCTTTTAAAGTATAGACGAAACCTATAAGATTTATAAATCTATGTAGAGGAAACCAACACAAATCTTTCTTTTCATTAAATGTTTTTGCATCCTGAAGAAGAAGTGAACATTTGCCAGTCAGAAGGCAGTATTTTTGGTTTCTATGTCACAAACATACTCTTTCAATTGTTATGAAGGTTACACTCCAGCAACAGAACTTAAGAATCCTGCTCCAGTACTTGCCACTCCCCAAGCCAAGCTGTTCCAATCCAGTTACAACACTGGCACTTATCCAACAATGTGCAAAATTGATCGGATATGTCCTATACACAAAAAGCAGGACAGATCCAACCTGGCCAATTTGATCATCAGTAAAGTGATGGAAGGTGTCATCAACAGTTTAACAAAGAAGCACCTGCTCAGCAATAACCTGCTCAGTGACACCCAGTTTGAGTTCAGCCAGGGTCATTCAGCTCCTGACCTCATTACAGCCTTGGTTTAAGCATGGACAAAAGAGCTAAATACCAGAGGTGAACTGCGAATGACAGCCGTTGATATCAAGGCTGCATTTGACTGAGTGTGGCATTAAGGACCTTTAGCAAAACTGGAATCAATGGGTATCAGGGGGCAAACTCTCCAGTGTTTAGAATCATACCTGGCACATAGGATGATGGTTATAGTTGTTGGAAGTCAGACATTTCAACTCTAGGACATCTCTGCAGGAGTTCCTCAGGGTAGTGTCCTCAGCCCAACCATCTTCAGCTGCTTCACAATGACTTTCTCTCCATCATAAAGTCAGATGTAAGAATGTTCACCGATGACCGCACACAATGTTCAGCACCATTTGTGACTCCTCTCTGAAACAGTCCATGTTCAAATACAACAAGATCTGGACAATATTCAGGTTTGGGCTGACAAGTAGGAGAAAGTGAGAACTGCAGATCCTGGAGATCAAAGTCAAAAACTGTGGTGCTGGTAAAGCACAGCAGGTCAGGCAGCATCCAAGGAGGAGAATCGATGTTTCGAGCATTAGCTCTTCATCAGCTTTTCCTGTTCAAGGGCTTATGCCTGAAACGTCAATTCTCCTGCTCCTCGGATGCTGCCTGACTGGCTGTGCTTTTCCAGCACCACACTTCTTGACTTTGGGCTGACAAATGGCAAGTAACATTCATGCCACACAAATCCCAGGCAAACCGTCACCAATGAGAGACAATCTAACCACTGCCCCTTGACATTCAATGGCATTGTCATCACTGAATCCCCCACGATCAATATCCTGGGATTATCGTTGACCAGGAACATAACTGGACCCGGTCAGAGGCTAGGAATACTGCAGCGAGTAACTCAACTCCTGCACTCCTCCCCAGAACCTATCCACCATATACAAAGCACAAGTTAAGAGTGTAATGGAAAACTCCCTACTTGTCTAATGGTTGCAGTTCCAAGAATACTTAAGAACGATGGCACCATTCAGGATAACTCTACTCTTTTTGAAATAGCACACACTCACTCTGAGACTACCTGGATGCTCCTAACGTCCCTGCCCTGCATTGTCTTGAACTTGGCTTTTGCTCTGTTCCCCCATCAGCCAGAAATATCAGGCTCACATTCCTTCAATGTTGCCAAGCCATTTAGTGCAGACACAAAACCAGGAAACTTGTCAGTAGTGATCAGTCAAGTCAAGAGAAACAGCCTTTGGCCAGAGTGCGCTGGCATTAAGGAGCCCTTGCAAAACTCGAATAAATGGGTATTAGGGGCCGCATCTGAAAATAGCCCAGGGGTTTGGACACAGTCAGTCAGTCATTCGAGGAGGTCAGAGTCAGGAGCAAGGAGTTCAAATGTTATGTAGTCCACCACCTGAGAGCACTTATAAGCAAGCAGCAGGGCAATTTGTTAGGTTGTAGAATCTCCAGGTCACCAAAGTTTGCAGAAGCCCCTTAGCTCTCAGAATTGTAAAGGACTCCAGGTCCTCAGAACAGAAAAGACGATTTACAAACTGTTTCAGTCATCCAAGAAGGCAAATGGGAAAAAGTCAGTTAAACAAGAAGTGAAAGAAGTAAAATACGAGTGATTTTTCTCTGACGTTGAGAATCTGAAAAGGATATTGCTGGGAAAAAGGTTGAATCAATAGACAGAATTTTCCATAAGCAGAGTAGGCAATGGTGAGAAATTTGGTAAAAATACTGAGAAAATGAAAAAAAATCAGGTTCTCGATATTAGTAAACAATTTATCATTTTCCCCTTAAGGTTTAAACAGTGAGTTCATAATCTCTCCAATGAGTGTTGAGCACCGTATTTCCATGTATCTGTATCTCAAGTGTAGCTCATTTCTTTTCAGATCCCCAATCTTCCTCTCCTTTCTGGCAAAACCAAGTGCTGTCAACTTCTGTGATGGGGGTTACTTGGTGGCAATAGCTCATCACTTGCTTCTCCAGGTCTTTAGGTAACACTGTCTTCATCTCCTTGACCTTGCATGTTCCATGAACAACATTCTCCTCCACCCTTCATTCAAGCAAGTTTGCAATGGCAAACCCAGCAGGATCAAAACTCCTCCCCAGCCCTGATTGCTTAGAGACTGAAAATAGCAACACCTCTGCTGTTATAGCCATAAGACCTTAAGACATAGGAGTGGAAGTAAGGCCATTCAACCCATCGAATCCACTCCGCCATTCAATCATGGCTGATGGGCATTTTAACACCACTTATCTGCACTCTCCCCATATCCCTTAATTCTTTGCGAGATTAAGAATTTATCAATCTCTGCCTTGAAGACATTTAACGTCCCGGCCTCCACTGCATTCATGGCAATGAATTCCACACAGGCCCACCACTCTCTAGCTGAAGAAATGTCCCCTCATTTCCGTTTTAAATTGACTCCGTCTAATTCTAAGGCTGTGCCCACGGGTCCTAGTATCCCCACCTGATGGAAACAAATTCCCAGCATCCACTCATTCTAAGTCATGCATTTCCCAAACCATATTCCCCACATGAACCCGCTTATGGCTATATCCCTCTCAAGTCCGCAAGCACCTGAACAAAGTGCTCACCAAAAGTCCCACAGTGACACCAATCCAAAGCTTCGATATTGCGATGGTCTCTCAACAAGGTGGGTGAGAACTCTGTATTTCTGACAGGAGGTTCTGAGCAGAAGTCCACCAGAAATGCAGGACAAACTTTAAATCATACAAGTCCCTTGTAGTGCCAGAGAATTCAGACCATGTGTCCTTTTTTGTGGCAGTTCTGGCCTTACTTTGAAAATTCAAATGTCCAGCATCAGAGAGAGCCTCTTTAAAGGCTCCTATGAAATAATAAGCTTGTAATTTAAGAGTAAGGATTAGACACCAGGTATAGAGGCTGCCAAGCCGCAAAGTAGAAGGGAGCAAGGAACGTTACAGATTTCCTCGGATGTTGATGGCTAGCACGAGGGGACATCGCTTTAAACTGAGGGGTGATAGATTTAGGACAGATATCTGGGGTAGTTTCTTTACTCAGAGAGTAGTAGGGGCATGGAATGCACTGCCTGCAACAGTAGTAGACTCACCAACTTTCAGGGCACTTAAATGACGATTGGATAGACATATGGATGAAAATGGAATAGTGTAGGTTAGATGGGCTTCAGATTGGTGGCACAGGTCAGTGCAACGTCGAGGGCCGAATGGCGTGCACTGCGCTGTAATGTTCTATGTTCTATGTTCTCGATTGTCAAGAGTATATTGGAGTGGCTGGGGAATATCGGATCCAGTAAGATGCAGCAGTGGCAGATCCCATGGGGACAGGGAGGGTTATGTCAGGTCCTAGTGACTGTCAGGTTCCAGGGAGGCACGGTGTGTTGGGTCTGGTGACAGCAGGGGATTTCCTGGGGCTTGTGGTGGATGTTTGTTGAAATCCAGGTGGAGGAGAGTTGTAGAGTGCTGGGAAGAGAGGAGGGGTGTGACAGTGAAAGAACGGTGATATATTTCCAAGTCAGGATGGTAAGTGGCTTGGTGGGGAGTTTGCAGGTGGTGGTGCATGTATCTGCTGTCCTGTCCTTCTAGATGGAAGTGGCCGTGGTTTGGAAGGTGCTACTACTGAACGTAGGTGTTAAGGGAGTGGAAGTTTGTGAACGGGGGGCCGATCAAGTGGGATACTTTGTCCTGGATGGTGTATTGTTGTATATTGTTGGAGCTGCACTCAGCCAGGCAAATGGGAAGTATTCCATTATACTTGTGCCTTGTCGGTGGCGGACAGGCTTTGGGGAGTCAGGAGTGAGTGAAGAAGAGAGGGAGAGATCAAAGTGAACATAGGCCCCTTAGAAAATCAGTCTGGTGGTATAGTTGTTGAGAACAATGAGTGGTGGAGGAGCTAAACAATTATTTTGCATGAGTCTTTATGGTGGAAGATCCTTCAAATATCTCATTAATGCTAAAGAATATGGAAGACAGATTAGGTACAATCTCCATCACAATAGGAATAGCATTAGACAAACTAAAGGCAGATATGATTTGGAGATGCCGGTGTTGGACTGGGGTGTACAAAGTTAAAAATCACACAACACCAGGTTATAGTCCAACAGGTTTAATTGGAAGCACACTAGCTTTCGGAGCAACGCTCCTTCATCAGGTGATTGTGGAGGGCTCGATCGTAACACAGAATTTATAGCAAAAATTTGCAGTGTGATGTAACTGAAATTATACATTGAAGAATTGATTGTCTGTTAAGCCTTTCATCTGTTAGAATACAGTGATAGTTTCACTTCTTTCATGTGTAAATCACAAAACCCTTTTTTTTAAAGTTGCATTCTCAGGTTAGCTGTTAACAATGGTGATAGCTAGACAATGTGTTGAAGGTGTTAGCCCCCTGTGTTCTCTGTCTATGACCTGATGTTTAGATCGATTCCAATCTAAAAAGTGAAATAACAGAGTTTTACATAAATTCATGCAGTTTTTGAGCTCAGAGTTCGACATGAATCTATGTGGTTTTTGAGCAAAGTAACTTTGTACCAAAAAAATTCACCACTCACAATATATATGTGTGCATGTGGGTCTTTGTCTGTCTGTGTGTGTGTCTGCCTGGGGTGGGGGTTGTGAGTGTGAGAAAGTGTGTGTGTGTGTGTGTGTGTGTGTAGTGAGTGCAGAGTGTCTTAAGTCTGTGAGGGGGTGCATGTGTGGGAGTCTGTGTGTCTATAAGGGTGTGTGTGGGTGTCTGTGTGCGCGTCTGTGTGTATCTGTGTCCGTGTGCATGTGAGAGTGTGTGTGTGTGTAGGAATATCTGTGTGTGTGTGTAGTGCAATGGTGATCACCTGTAATGTGACATGAACCCAAGGTCCCGGTTGAGGCCCTCCCTATGGGTACCGAACTTAGCTATCAGCCTCTGCTCGGCCACTTTCCTCTGCTGCCTGTCCCGATAAGTCAGATAAGTCTTCTGGTCATGATGGCTTGCGTCTGAGATCCTAAAATAAGTAATTAGAGTTGGTGGATGGTTGGTTTGTAATTTTCCAAAATTCCTTGGATTCTGCAGAAGTATCAGATGATTGGAAAACTACCAATATGACACCTCCATTCAAAAAGGGAGGCAAGCATAAAGTGGGTAACTATGAGCCATTACCTTAACATCTATTGTTGGATAAATGTTAAGGAAGTAGCACATTTGGAAAATCATCATCTAGTGAAAGAGAGTCAGCACGGTTTCATGAAAGGGAGATTATGTCCAAGTAATTTCCTTGAATTTTTCAATGAAGTCTCAACCAGAAAGGAACCAGTAGATGTGTTGTATTTGGACTTTCAGAAGGTGTTCAACAAGGTGCATCACAAAAGGTTAAGTCATGAAACAAGAGCCCATAGTGTTGAGGGAATGGATAGAGAATTGGCTATTGGGCATCAAACAGTAATTTGGATAAGGGGTTCTTTTCCAGGTTGGTAACCTGCAACCAGTGGGGTTACATAGGGATCAGTGCTAGGAGTTAGGAAGTGCTATTGCAACTATACAAGGTGTTGGTGAGACTATATCTGAAGTACTGTCAACAGTTTGAGACCCCTTATTTCAGGAAAAATATTGTTTCACTAGAGGCAGTTCAGAGAAGGTTTTCTAGGATGATCCCTGGTGCGGAGGGATTGTCTTATGAGCAAAAGCTCAACAGGTCGGAATTGTACTCACTGGAGTTTATGATCTCCATTTGACCAGACCACCGGACCACTCAAATGTAAGAAACCTGTGAGGAAGGGGTGTAAGCGTGCCAGTCTGCTAGTATGACTGAGATTACGTGGTTTCAAGACCCCCCTTCCTAGCTTACTCCTAGCAAAAGTACAATCTCTGGAGAACAAGATGGACAAACTCAGATCACAGCTCAGCTTCCAGCATGAACTGTGGGACTGTTGTGCACACTGCCTCACAGAAACCTAGTTCAACCTATCTACTCCCGACTGCGCACTTTAGTCTGCTGATGGTTTTTCTATCCCATTGTATGGACCATACAGCATCCTCGGGTAAGACAAAGGGTGGAGGGGTTTGCTTTTTAATGAATAATTTGTGGTGCATGGACATTGCAATCCTGGGCAGCCATTGCTCCTCAAACCTTGAATTCCTCGCCATCAAATGCTGCCTTTTCTATCTACCACTGGAATTTACCGCTGCTATACTAACTGCTGTGTACATACACCATAAGCAAAGGTTGAGGAAGCTCTAGATGTGCTGTACTTCACAACTATCACCCTGGAGACGGAACACCCCAAGGCCCTGTTTATTGAAACTGGTGACTTCCATCAAGCCAGTCCACGGAAGGTGTTGCCCTCCAGCCTACCACTCCACCCACTGCCCTCATTTCAGAACTCCAACCCTAATGCTGTGTTTCTTCTTCCGGCTTACAGGCAAAAGTTCAAGCTGGAGACCCTTTGTGGATATAGGTTCAGTGCTGGTTGAAGGAGGCAGGGGATCAACTCCGGTGCAGTCTGAAATCGGCTGATTGGGCCGTGTTCAAACAGTCCACAGGTACCTTGGATGAGTACGCCACCACCGTCACAGACTTTATCAGCAAGTGTGTGGAGGACTGCATACTGAGGAAGTCAATCCAAGTGTTCCCCAACAGGAAACCCTGGATGAATCAGGACATACAGAATCTGCTAAAAACCAGGCGTGAACCCTTCAGATCAGGAGACCCACTCAAACATAAGGAATCCAAGAATGACCTTCGCAGAACCATTAAGACAGCCAAGGACCAATACCGATCCAAACTAGACACTCAGACAGACACGCGGCAACTATGGCAAGGACTGAATGACATTATAGGTGCTAAAAAGAGACAGTGCAAGATAGCAGATGATGACACATCCCTCCCAGATCGTCTCAATACCTTCTATGCTCGCTTTGCGCAGAATTTCATTGGAGAGGTAACACCTATTCTGACAAGTCCTGACCAACCTCTCCCAACAGTCACTGTATCAGAGGTCAGATCAGTTTTCCTTCTTGTGAATCCAAGGAAAGTGATGGCACCAGACAGAGTACCAGGCCGTGCACTCAGAGCATGCGCAGATCAACTGGCAGAGGACTTCTCGGACATCTTCAACCTCTCCCTGCAGCAGGCCACTGTTCCTGCCTCTTTCAAGAGGGCCAACATCACCCCTATGCCTAAGAAGGCTCATGCAGCATGTATCAATGACTACCGGCCAGTGGCCCTAACCTCAGTGGTCATGAAGTGCTTTGAAAGGCTGGCTATGGCATTAATCAACTCCAGCCTCCCCACTACTCTTGACCCACATTACTTTGCCTATTGGACCAACAAATCCACATCAGATGCCATATCACTTGCCCTTCACTTCTTCCTAGAACATATTGACACCAAGAACAGCTATGTAAGAATCCTACTCATTGACTACAGTTCAGCCTTCAACATTATTATCCACTCGAGACTGATTACTAAACTTAGTGATCTCGGACTAAGACCCACAGGCCACAATCAGTGAAGGCTGGGGACAATAATTCATCCTCACTCACTGGAGCCCCCTAGGGGTGCATATTCAGCCCCTTACTGTACTCACTGTATACTCATGACTGTGTTGCCAAATACCAGACTAATGCTATTTACAAGTTCACTGATGAACCACCATAGTCAGTCAAATCTCAGATGGTGATGAAACAGACTACAGACGGGAAATAGAAGACCTGGAAAAATGATGCACTGATAACAACCTAGCTCTCAATGCTGGCAAAACCAAGGAACTCATTATTGACTTTCAGCAGGATGTTACCATTGCCCCCCCTATACATTAACAGCACAAAGGTGGGGGGTGGAGAGTGTCAAGCTCCTGGGAGTGATCATCCACAACAAGCTTTCTTGGACTCTTCATGTGGACGCACTGGTTACAAAGGGCCAACCATGTCTCTTCTTCCTCAGGCAGCTGAGGAAATTTGGCAAGACAGCGAATACCCTTGCCAACTTTTATTGGTGCGAGAGCATTCTGTCTGGATGTATCACTATCTGGTATGGCAACTGTACCATGGAGCTTCTAGAAGTTTATAAAATCATGAGGGGCATGGATAGGATAAATAGACAAAGTCTTTTCCCTGGGGTGGGGGAGTCCAGAACTAGAGGGCATAAGTTTAAGGTGAGAGGTAAAAGATATAAAAGAGACCTAAGGGGCAATTTTTTCACTCAGAGGGTGGTACGTGTATGGAATGAGCTGCCAGAGGAAGTGGTGGAGACTAGACGAATTGGAGCGAAGGATCTATTTCCGTGCTGTACATCTCTATGATTCTATGACTCTGTACGATCGGAAACGGTTACAGAGTGTGGTGAACCCGGCCCAGACAATCACAAAGGCCAACTTCCCATCTATAGAATTCATCTACCACGCCCACTGTCAAGGAAAGGCTGCCATCATTTTTAAAGATCTATCCCACCCTGGCAATGTTTCTCTACAACCTCTACCATCAGGGCGAAGGTACAGAAGCCAGAACACATGCACCAGCTACTGTTGTTAGAATACTGAATGGACTCTCAATCTCTTAACATTCACCTGTACCTGTGTTTTTGTTTTTGCCTTGTTTACCTATTATTTACTTATCTATGCGACTTAACTCTGTAATCTGACTGTATCGCTCGCAAGACAAAGCTTTTCACTGTGTACATGTGACAATAAATTCAATTCAATTCAATCTCATTGAGACATTTGGATTCTTAACTGAAGTGACAAGGTAAACGTTGAGAGGGTGTTTCCCCTCATGGGAGATTCTCGGACCAGAGGGTATCATCTCAGAATAAAGGGGCACCAATTTGAAACTGAGATAAGGGGAATTCCTTCTCTCAGAGGGTTGAGTCTTTGGAACTCCTTACCACAGAGAGCTGTGGGGGCAGAGCCCTTGTGTATATTTAAGGCTGAGATAGATAGATTCTTCATCAGTAGGGGAAATCAAGGATTATAGGAAAATGCAAGAAAGCTGATGTGAGGATAGTCAGATCAACCATGATGCTATTGAGAGGCTCGAGGTGCTAACCAGCCTGCTCCTGTTCCTATTTCTTATGTTTAATCAATGCCACAAGTATTGGTGCTGGGTCCTCTACGTTTTGCCATTTACATAAATGATTTGGATGCGAGCATAAGAGGTACAGTTAGTAAGTTTGCAGGTGTCACTAAACTTGGAGCTGTAGTGGACAGCGAAGAGGGTTACCTCAGATTACAACAGGATCTCGACCAGATGGGCCAATGGGCTGAGAAATGGCAGATGGAGATTAATTCAGATAAATGTGAGGTGCTGCATCTTGGGAAGCAAATCTTAGCAGGACTTATACACTTAATGGTAAGGTCCTAGGCAGTGTTGCTGAACAAAGAAACCTTGGAGTGCAGGTTCACAGCTGCTTGAAAGTGGAGTCGCAGATAGATAGGATAATGAAGAAGGCATTTGGTATGCTTTCCTTTATTGGTCAGACTATTGAGTACAGGAGTTGGGAGGTCATGTTGCAGCTGTACAGGACATTGGTTAGGCCACTGTTGGAATATTGCGTGCAGTTCTGGTCTCCTTCCTATCGGAAAGATGTTGTGAAACTTGAAAGGGTTCAGAAAAGATTTACAAGGATGTTGCCAGGGTTGGAGGATTTGAGCTATAGAGAGAGGCTGAACAGGCTGTGGCTGTTTTCCCTGGAGCATCGGAGGCTGAGGGGTGACCTTATAGAGGTTTACAAAATTATGAGGGGGGCATGGGTAGGATAAATAGACAAAATCTTTTCCCTGGGGTGGGGAGTCCAGAACTAGAGGGCATAGGTTTAGGGTGAGAGGGAAAGATATAAAAGAGACCTAAGGGGCAACCTTTTCACGCAGAGGGTGGTACGTGTATGAAATGAGCTGCCAGAGGATGTGGTGGAGGCTGGTACAATTACAACATTTAAGAGGCATTTGGATGGGTATATGAATAGGAAGTGTTTGGAGGGATATGGGCCGGGTGCTGGCAGGTGGGACTAGATTGGGTTGGGATATCTGGTCGGCGTGGACAGGTTGGACCGAAGGGTCTGTTTCCATGCTGTACATCTCTTTATGACTCTATGACTCTATGTGCTCTGCAAACTCCCAACAGCAAATAAGTGAAAGTAAATGACAACGTTGAATCATAGAATCCCTAAAGTGTGGAAACAGGCCCGTTGTCCCAACAAGTCCACACCGACCATCAGAAGAGTAACCCACCCAGACCCATTCCCCTATCTTTACCCCTGATGAACGCACCTAACCTACATATCCCTGTACACTATGGGCAATTTAGCACGGCCAAGTCACCTAACCTGCACATCTTTGCATTATGGGAGGAAACCGTAGCACCCAGAGGAAACCCATGCAGACACGGGGAGCATGTGCAAACTCCACACAGTCGCCCGAGGCTGGAATCAAACCCAGGTCCCTAATGCTGTGAGGTAGCAGTGCTAACCACTGAGCCACCATGCCTCCCTACAAATTGATATTACACATTTCATGCTTTTTAAAAATAATGCCAGGAAGTTGTTCAGTCTTGGGACATTCTTTCAAAAGCTAAATAGAAACTCTCATCATTGATGTACTTTGTCTTGTTTTGCTCCATTTCGAATTTACTCCCAAAAGCTGAGCAACGTTTTTGTGCTAATTCTGTACTCTCTGGAGCTTTGTAAAAACTTAACAATTTCCTTTAATTTTATTCCCTGTTTCTATGTTATTTGATCAATAGCACTATTATCTGGATTCTTTCTTCCGGAACTATCCAGTCTGATCACTGCTCATTCTCAAAAATACTGTCTCATAATGGAATTCTAAATTTCATATAAACTATAAAAGAGCCATAGATACAGCACAGGAAGCAGTCATTTGGCTTGACATTCTATCCAATTGGCCCCGCTCCTACCTTATGGTTCTGTGATTTAACTTCACCACCTCGGGAACTAATCATAGAATCCCTACAACGTGGAAAGCAGCCCTTCAGCCCCACAAGTCCACACCGACCCTCCGGAGAGTAATCCCATGCAGACAGAGGAAGAATGTGCAATCTCCAAATAGTCACCTGAGGTAAGAATCAAAGCCAGGCCCCTGGTGCTATGAGCCATCAGTACTAACCACTTAAGCCACCATGCCCTTGAAAGTTGTGCTTCAATCTGCTTCTACTGTCCTGTCAGGCAGTACATTCCTGATCACAGCAGCACATAACAATGACAAATAGCTTACGTTGGTTCATATTACTTTGAAAACTTGTCCTAAATAAAATTGTGCCTCAGTTTTAATGTCTCATCTAATAGAGGCAGGTGAGCAGAGCACAGCACAGCACCTAACACTGTACAATACTGAAGAATCAGTCTAGATTTTTGTACTTAAGTACTGGAGTAGGACTTGAATTCCAAACCTTGTAACTTAGTGTTGGGACAGTCCCAAATTTATCATTTTTTTAAAAATATGGGAGCATATTTGTACCCATATAATCATCCTTTTTAAATAAATTTATAATTACAGCACGTACCTCAGCATTGATGATAAATGGCAGCTTTCTCTTTACAACTGGGAAGAACACCACTTTGACTGTTCATATATATCTTTCTTCCATTGGCATACACTTCTGTCCAGAACATTAGATACATCTAAATTAATTTGGGGGACACTATGTGCAGCTGCCAGCTATTAAACTGTTACTTATCATCTGTGAAATAATTCATTTGGATTTTATCACTCTTTGTCCAGTAAAAGTAGCAGTCTTTCCTGGCAGTTAAATCAAATTGTTATTAAACTTAGATTAGGGCTATTCTGAAGTTGAACAGTTCTTGTACTCGGTTCACAGGGACTTCGATTTCAAAGGTCAATTCTTGCAGAAAGAACTTTAATAAGTGAAGAAAGTGTTGAAAAGCTTGGCAAATAAGAAATTATTTGCTTTTGTTGCTAGGCGCTGGAAAATACATGAGGCCTAAAGTTGCCTGAGTTTGTTCAAGTCTCTTGTCGTCTCTTCAGAGCTCTTTCTCCAAGCAATGTTCAGACAATCATTAGCAGCCAGGCAATGCAATATTCCCCTAATAACTTTTCCCAAGAACTCGGTGTGACTGAAACCCATTGTTTATCTCTTTATTGGGCTTTTTGTTCACCCTGGCACGTTGACCCTGTCTGGGCTGCTTTACCCCTTCAAAATCTATTTTATACCACAACGCTTAGATCAATTAGAAGCACCTTCTGAACATTTTAAAGTCTTTTTACTTTTTTTTTCACAAAATGATGTTCCAACAGCAACGGATCTGTGCAATAAAAACACTGACAAAATACACAAGTTGAATTTTGCAATTAATGAGCGTCTGCTGATAACTTTGGATAAATTCCAACAGCAAACGCTCATCTCCGATTTGTTTTAAGTAGCATGCAGAATATAAAGCTAATCTTTAAAAATTAAAGTAAATTCTAGTTTATATTTCAGATGGTTTTTCTTCATCTTCTATGTTTTTATAATTTTGTTTTCATTTTTAAGAGTTTGTAAGGTTTTTAACAGTGGTTATTTCAGAGATTTGGCTGCACCAGCTCATTCCTGGTTGGCAGCAATAATTAATATTCCAGAAGTTACAATTGTGGAATGCCAAAAAGGCTGTAGTGCAAATACTTGGTTCAAGTTTGCACTCAATCTCCCCATAGTTCACAGGGGTGCAATTTTCCTGCTGGTCATGGAGAGGATGGCAGGACAGAATATCTTTCTTCTGACATACTTAATCATGTCGATTGCTGGGATAGCATTGAGGACATCATTACACAGATGTGCACAAGAGATGGACCATTACTGCTAGTTAAGCAGGTCATAAATAGATTGAGGCTGTGGCAGTGATAGAATTAAAAAAGGAAGCTAATAAACAAAAAAAGACATGCTTATTCTTCGAAATAACAAAGCTTGGTAAACTTTGGATCTTTAAAGATAGTTTAGAAATCAAAGAGAAGGGTTGCAGTGAATCAATCAATTATTTGTTTGTCAATTCAACTGAAAAGCAACTGATCCACCCAGGCAGACTTGTAAGCATAAAATGTAATGTTTAAGAATATACAAAGGAACTTGCATTTTGTAGCACCTGTCACATCACACGGCATCCCAAAGTGCTTTAAAACCAATAGAAGTGCAGCTGCTGTTGTAATGTGGGAAACATGACATCCAAATCACAGAGTTATACAAATATAATGGCACAAAGGGAGGCCATTTGGCCCATTGTGCTTGTACCAGCCCATTAAATAACCATCATGACCTCGTGCCGATCGCATGCTTTTTCCCCATACCCTCACACATTATTTTTATTCAAATAATCATCCAATGTCCTCTTGAATGCACCATTTAAACCTGCCTTCCTGACACTTGCAGACAATGGATTCCATACCCAAACTTTTGGAATACTGCGTTCAGTTCTGGTCTCGCTGCTGTAGAAAAGATGTCGTTAAACTTGAAAAGATCCAGAAAAAGATGTTGCTGGTGTTGGAGGGATTGATCTATGGGAAGAAGCTGAGTAGCTGGGGCTATCCATCTGGAAGGGTACAGAGAGTCACAGGGATGTACAGCATGGAAACAGACCCTTCGGTCCAACCTGTCCATGCCGACCAGATATCCCAACCCAATCTAGTCCCATCTGCCATCACCCGGTCCATATCCCTCCAAACCCTTCCTATTCACATAACCATCCAAATGCCTCTTAAATGTTGCAATTGTACCAGCCTCCACCACATCCACTGGCAGTTCATTCCATACACGTACCACCCTCTGTATGAAAATGTTGCCCCTTAGGTCTCTTTTATATCTTTCCCATCTCACCCTAAACCTATGCCATCTAGTTCTAGATTCCCCGACCCCAGGGAAAAGACTTTGTCTATTTACCCCTATCCAGGCCCCTCATAATTTTGTAAACATCTATAAGGTCACCCCTCAGCCTCTGACGCTCCAGGGAAAACAGCCCAGCCTGTTCAGCCTCTCTCTATAGCTCAAATCCTCCAACCCTGGCAACATCCTTGTAAATCTTTTCTAAACCAGTTCAAGTTTCACAACATCCTTCTGATAGGAAAGAGACCAGAACTGCATGCAATATTCCAAGTGGCCTAACCAATGTCCTGTACAGCTGCAACATGACCTCCCAACTCCTGTACTCAATACTTCTTCACTATCCTATCTATCTGTGACTCCACTTTCAAGGAGCTATGAACCTGCACTCCAAGGTCTCTTTGTTCAGCAACACTCCCTCGGACCTTACCATTAAGTGTATAAGCCTTGCTAAGATTTGCTTTCCCAAAATGCAGCACCTCACATTTATCTGATAGGAAGAGTTAGAGGGATATGGGTCAAATGCTGGCAAAAGGGACTAGATTAATTTAGGATATCTAGTCAGCATGGATTGGTTGGACTGAAGGGTCTGTTTCCATGCTGTACATCTCTATAACCAACAAGTAGTACATAGCAAGGTCCCAACAAAAAGATAATAATCAGATATTTTTGAGATGTTATGAAGGATAAATAGTAACCAGAGAGGATAACTCTTCCATTCTTCTTGAAAATAGTGCAATAAGAACTTCCATGCCCATCTGAGAGGGCAGAAAGGACCCTTTCGAGATCTCAAACAAAAGGCAAGACCTTCGACGACCCAGCACTCCCACATAAATGTACTGGATGGTCAGCTGTGGTTTTTGCTCAAGTCTCTAGAGTGGGACTCAAAGCCACAATCTTCTGAATTAAAGGTGAGACACCCAAGTAGTTAAGGGGAGTGATGACCTAGTTATATTATCACTGGACTCTTAATCCATAAACTGAGGTGATAAAACATAGAACATAGAAAAGTACAGCACAGAACAGGCCCTTAAGCCCATGATGTTATGCCAAGGATTAATCCTAATGTAAAATATAACAACTTAACCTACACACCCCTCAACTCACTGCTATTCATGTGCATGTCCAGCAGTCGCTTAAATGTCCCTAGTAACTCTGCTTCCACCACCACCGCTGGCAACACATTCCATGCATTCACAACTTGGGGTTGTTTTCATTGGAGAAAAGAAGGTTTAGGGGTGACTTGATAGAGGTTTACAAGATGATTAGGGGTTTAGATGGGGTTGACAGTGAGAATCTTTTTCCACATATGGAGTCAGAAATTACAAGGGGGCATAGCTTTAAATTAAGGGGGGGGTAGGTATAGGACAGATGTTAGGGGTAGGTTCTTTACTCAGCGAGTCATGAGTTCATGGAATGCCCTGCCAGTAGCAGTGGTGGACTCTCCCTCATTATGGGCTTTTAACCGGGCATTGGATAGGCATATGGAGGATAGTGGGCCAGTGTAGGCTAGGTGGGCTTGGATTGGCGCAACATCGAGTGCCGAAGGGCCTGTACTGCGCTGTATTCTTCTATGTTCTATGTTCTAACTCTCTGTGTAAAGAGCCTACCTCTGATATCTCCTCTCTACCTTTCTCTGAATATCTTAAAACTATGACCCTCGTACCAGTCAATCCTGTCCTGGGGAAAAGTCTCTATCTATTCCTTTCATTATCTTGTACACCTCGATCAGGTCTCCTCTCTTCCTCCTTCTCTCCAGAGAGAAAAGTCCGAGCTTATTCAACCTTTCTTCATAAGACAAGCCCTCCAGGCCAGGCAGCTTCCTGGTAAACCTTCTTTGCACCTTCTCCAAAGCCTCTGTATCTTTCCTATAGTAGGGCGACCAGAACTGGACACAATATTCCAAATGTGGTCTCATCAGGGACTTGTAGAGCTGCAGCAAAACCTTGTGATTCTTAAACTCAATCCCCCTGTTTATGAAAGCCAAAACACCGTATGCTTTCTTAACAACCCTATCCACTTGGGTGGCAATTTTGAGGGATCTATGCACTTGCACACCCAGATCCCTCTGTTCTTCCACACTGCCAAGAATCCTGTCTTTAATCCTATATTCAGCATTCGAGTTCAACCTCCAAAAATGCATCATTTTGCATTTATCCAGGTTGAACTCCATCTGCCATTTCTCAGCCCATGTCTGCATCCAGTCTATCTCGCGCTGCAGCCTGCAATAGTAATGTTCTGGGGATCTGGGTTTGAGTCCCGCTGTGGCAAATGATGGAATTTAAATTGGATAGACATATGGAAATAAGAAACGAATAATGGCAGTGTCGATTGTCAGGAAAAACCCATTTGGTTCATTAATTCCCTTTAAGGGAGGAAACTTCCATCCTTACCTTGTCTGGCCTACATGTGACTCCAGATTCAATGTGGTTGACTCTTATCTGCCCTCTGGGCAAGTTGGCATAGGCAATAAATGCTAGTGTGTCCAGAGAAACCCTCATCCCATGAATGGATCATTGTGGCACAACGACAACAGAAAAATACCTGAAAACATGTGAAAAGCATCATCAAATGCAATATAAGAAGTTGAAATCAATAATATTACATTACCATTCTTATTCAAGCCTTGTGTGCCTATATATTATATATCCAAGAAACATTGGAACGATATGTATGGAATATAGAAACAAGAGATAATAGGAACTATCCTTCATATATATAAATTCAGGCTTTCCACCAAATGCCAGCAAAACGTTTCCACTCTGCACATCTTTGGTTAATAGAGACTATCGCTATTCAATGTGCTGACCTTCAGTTCAAAGCAATATTATTAGTTGTCGCTGTTGCTAACGGCAACTTATGTGGTGAACATAATTGCAGCAATTTGTAAAACACCATGGTGACCTGGATTACAGCTAGATAAATACTTATTTCTTTCACCGTATCATCAATTTCAGAAATAGCTGAAGTCAAAGGCTGCTGGACAAATGAACAAACAATCTGTATTTGTTTTGTCTGAACAGAATGTAAAATTGATACTGACAATCAGAAAAAGCAACCTCTTCTGCAATGTTTAAGCTGATCTATTGCAATTAGGAGCATCTGCAATAAATCCTCATATTTCATCTCAGAGATCAAACATCCATACTTCAAGTCTTTGTCAGTCACCAGTTTTTTTAACCCTATGAATATGCAGAAATTTTACAGCTTCTGAATGTAGAATCTTTAGCATGTAGTTTCTTACAGAACAGAAGGGAAACCATTCACCCCATTGAATGTGTGAGCAAAAGAGCTGTCATATTAGTCATCATCCCTTTCTGCCTACCCTTGCAAATAGTTGTCCAATTCTCTTTGGAAAGTCATTACCAAATCTGCTACCACCACCCCTTCAGGCTGTGCATAACATGATGTAATATCAAGGAAGGTACTGTACATTGTGAAGTGAAACGAAAGACATATTCTGAATATTAGCCGATTTTTTTGTTCGCAGCATTTAATGGTTAACCTGTAAAGTTTGAACATTTTAAAGGGTTAATTGTACTCTGTTGTCAACCTTCCATCACTCAATTGAACTGAGTATAAAAAAATAGACTCTTGCTCGTGGACAGATACTCAAACCATCTAGAAATACAAAGAAAAATATGAAAATGACAAAACTACAGTCACACTTCGTTTTAATGGCAGCACAGTGGCTCAGTGGTTAGCATTGCAGCTTCACAGCACCAGGGACCCAGGTTCAATTCCAGCCTCGGGCGACTGTCTGTGTGGAATTTGTACATTCTCCCCGTGTCTGTGTGGGTTTCCTCTGGATGCTCTGGTTTCCTTTACACTCCAAAGATGTGCAGGTCAGGTGGCCCATAGTGTTAGGTACATTAGTCAGAGGGAGCTGGGTCTGGGTGGGTTGCTCTTTGGAGGGTCGGTGTGGACCTGTTTCCACACTGTAGGGAATTTAATCTAATTCAGTCATGGGATGTGGGTACCACTGGACTGACCAGTGTTTATTGCCCATCCCTAATTGTCAAGAATTAACCACATTACTGTGGGTCTGGAGTCACATTTAGGCCAGACCAGGTAAGGATAGCAAATTTTCTTCCCCAAGAGTCATTTGTGAACTAATGTTTTTTTCTTAATATGACAATCGACATGGTCTCCAGCTTTTACTGAATTCAGGTTTCACTCGATGCCACAGTGGGATTTGAATTCCTATCCCAGAACTTTAGATTGGGTTTCTCGATTACTAGCCCAATAACAATATCACTACACCACTACCTTTTTCCATTTTGTATATTTAAAGTTGGCTTTGTAACTTTGCTGGACGTTTTGTACATCCCTGTCAAATTCCAGATCAAAATTAGTCTCATTTATCTTGTGTAAAATTATGCAATCAAATTCCTTTTTTAGAAAAATTAAAGACCAATTTATGAATCAGCACAGAACTGGATTAATATTACGTAGCAGCAAGAGGAGAAGACTCTGCATTGCAAACTCTCTTTTCACCATTTATTTTTAATCTTTCTCTGTCGTCAACCTTGACCAGACATCAGGAAACAGGAAGGACTGTGAAATCATTACATTAGTGATCTAAAGGTTATAATATGAGAATTTGGGAATGATAGGGTCAGTGTTCAGATCACATCTCACATTCTCAAACCTCCTACAGTCCATGAACTTGCTACTCTCAAACTGTTTGTCCAGGAAAATAGGTTAAGGCAAACGAACTGATTGCAAATACCATCACTTTTGGCAAATTGAGCAGCATTGAGAGTTGGTTTAGCTAAAATCTAGAGTTTGGGATGAGCAATGAACACTGGTCTTTCACCATTTAAATCTTCATTGGCGAACAAAGGACAATATTTCACGGCAATTTCATTTTCAACACGACAGCTACAACAACCCACTTTTTTGCTGTGGTTCAACTATACGCAGAAGATTAAATCAGTTTATTGTGAAAAAAAATAGAAATAGTCTGAAAAGAAACCATTTATTTTTAAGTCAATTGTTTTGTCTTACATGGCTGGAGCATTTTTATATTATACTCTGCTTTAAGTAAGTGGATTCTTGTCTTGTCAACACTGGTGTTTGAAGCCTGATGTTTGTCGTCATCCGTTTTGTGAAGAACATTCAGAGTGTCTGAGTGGTAATCACAGTCATACTGTGAGCTCTTTTTTCAGTCAGCACCTCATTAACTGCTTTACATCCCAAGTTCTCCCCAAAGAATACTCAGCTCTTAACCCATTAAAATAATAACCTGCTATATGGAAAGTAGTACTGTCAAGTAATAACTTACAGCTGTTTGTGTAACTCCAAAAAAAAAGTGACACTCTTCCTCTTCTAGACCGAGCATGCTGCCGTTTGTTAAAACGTTTTAATTTCAACATTATCAAATGTGTTTACACTTAAGGTGCCAGTAATGAAGTGTTTACATTACTGGGCTTGTAATTAATAGAGGGAATGTCAACTAAAATCCCAGTTTGAGAATTTGAGTTTAGTTTTAAAATTTAACAAAATATAAAAACTAGCAACAGTAAACAAAAAATGACCTTCAACTATCATAATTCCCCAACCCCTCTAACATTAGGGGGGGGGGGGTGATAGCTTAGTGGCATTATCGCTGGACTGTCAACCTAAATAACATCTGGGGACCTGGGTTTGAATCCTGCTCATAGCAAACAATGGAATTTGAATTCAATTTTAAAAATCTGGAATTAGGAGTCTAAGGATTACCATGATCTATTGTTGGGAAAACACCCATCAGGAAAAAGTGAGGGCTGGAGATCAGAGTCAAGAGAGTGGTGCTGGAGCAAGTCAGGCAGCATCTGTGGAGGAGAAGAGCTTATGCCTGAAATGTCAATTCTCCTTTTCCTCAGATGCACTCTCGACACAAAACACCCATCAGGTTCAGTCATGTCCTTTGAGGAAGGAAACTGCCATGCTTTACATGGTATGGCCTGCATGGGACTCCAGACCCACAGCAATGTGGTTGACTGTTACCTGGCTTCTGGGTTATTGGGGATAGGTAATAAATTTTGCCCGGTTAGCGACAACCTCATCTTGTGAATGAATATATGGAAAAAAATGCACTTTGGGGGGGAAATGAATATGGTGTTCCAGCTGGCCCTTTACATGGCTACAGACTGCAGCAAAGTGGTAATGCTTTTATTTGCCACTAAATGGCCCACCAACCCAGTCTCTTTACAATTTCTGTTGATGGACTAAACTTAGTGGGTTGCCTTTAAAGACTGACAACACAAAGAGAGAATGGAGTGAATGGCTTCCTTCTCTGCTACAACCATTCAACGAGTCAAATTTTCATTTGAAATGATTGAACTAGAGGACTCTGATTAAAAATTGGGAGTCACCCTTTTAGAGTGGTGAGAGATGTGCAAATTTGTGACTCTCTATAAAATAAAAAGAAGAGCTGGGGATGTTGGAGGTCTGAAACAAAGAAAAACAGAAATTGATGGAGAAACTCAACAGGTCTGGCAGCATTGGGAGAGAGAAAATAGAGTTAATGTTTGAGTCCAGTGACCCTTCTTCAGGATACAGAAGAAGGGCCACGGGACTTGTGAAACATTAAGTGCTTTCTCTCCACAGATGCTGCCAGACCTGTTGAGTTTCTACAGCAATTTCTGTATATGTTTGAGATTTTCCAATTTGGGGCAGAAGAAATGGAGTAATTGAACATTTTTAAAGTTAAAAATCACACGTCACCAGGTTATAGTCCAACAGGTTTACTTGGAAGTACTAGCTTTCAGAGCACTGCTCCTTTATCAGACAGCTGTCTGATGAAGGAGCAGCTCTCTGAAAGCAATGCTTCCAAATAAACCTGCTGGACTATAACCTGGTGAGGTGTGATTTTTAATTTTGTCCAACCCAGTCCCAACACCAGCTCCTCCACATTGTGAATATTTTTAAGGCAGGGATAGATTGATTCCCTTGCCTAATAAATATTGAATGTTATTAGGAGTAGGTGGGATTGTGGAATTTGAAACACAAACAGATCAGCAGACTCAAGAGGCTGAGTGGCCTACTCCTCATGCACATGTGTAAAAGAAAATAGCTTCTCCATGCACTTCTTGCCCAAAATCCTAAATCTGTGTCCCCCTTGTCCTTGTATCATCAGCTCAAGGAAATAGCTTTTCCCTGTAGATCCTATCTCGCACACCTCCATCAAATCTTCTCTCAACCCCTTTTATTCAAAGAAGAACAAAACATAACTTCCCAACTTAACCTTCTGATTCAAAAGAAAACCCGACCTAGAGGAGTTTAATTGATAAAAATGTGAAGCATTGCATTTTGGTAAGGCAAATCAGGGCAGGACTTATACACTTAATTGGTAAGATCCCGGGGAGTGTCGCTGAACAAAGAGACCTTGGGGTGCAACTTCATAGTTCCTTGAAAGTGGTAGACAGGTAGACTGGTAGACAGTGATAGGTAGACAGGGTAGTGAAAGCGAAGTTTGGTACGCTTACTTTTATTGGTCAGTGCATTGAGTATAGGAGGTCATGATGCGGCTGTACAGGACATTCGTTAGGCCACTTCTGGAATACTGCGTTCAATTCTGGTCTTCTTGCTAGGAAAGATGTTACTAAACTTGAAAGGTTGCAGAAAAGATTCACAAGCATATTGCCGGGGTTGGAGGTTTGAGCTATAGGAATAAGCTGAGGCTATTTTCGCCGGAGCGTTAGAGGTTGAGGGGTGAACTTACAGAGGTTTATAAAATCATGAGAGGCATAGGTAGGTTAAACAGACAAGGTTTGTTCCCCAGGATAGGGGAGTCCAAAACTAGAGGGCATGGGTTGAGGTGAGAGAGGAAAGATATAAAAGGCACCTAGGGAAACTTTTCCATGCAGAGAGTGGTGCATGTATGGGATAAGCTGCCAGAGGAAGTGGTGGAGGGAGGTACAATGACAACATTTAAAGGCATCTGGATAGGTATATGAATAGGAAGGGTTCAGAGGCAAGGGGGCATATAGGATTAGGTTAATGTAGGATATTTGGTCAGCATGGGCAAGTTGGACAGAAGGATCTGTTTCTGTGCTGTACATCTCTATGACTCTATGACACCATCATGGAAACTCGCTTCTGCAGATTCTCAAAGATTTCTGCATTTTTCTTAATTACTGGCTGCTCACACGATGCTTACAATTCAAGAATAATATTTAAGAAGAAATACCATGATCAGTTGAACAAGTTCAAATCATTCATACAATCATAACCAATCTTTGTGTACGATAAAAGTCATTACTTTCTTGATCCCTACAATAGAGTCTGTTTGTCTCAATTCAAACATTTAGCTTAGAAATAAGAAATGTCAAAAAATCGAGTACAGTAAATCTTAGCGAACAAAGCTGCTATCGTTAATTAATCAAATAATTGTTTTGACAAGTAACTGGCACAGGAACAATACAAAATTATACACACATCTAATCAGCTTGTTCTTCTAAAGCCAACGTTAGGTCTTAATAACAGTATACCTAAATTGTAAATGTAATTGTTGCTTATGAGTTTGACAACTGACACATATAAAACTGCCAGGGGACTTGTGAATACTAACAAGCTGGATGTCATTCAGTATGACCTGAATACATTACTCTGAACACTGTTAACATTTTCATCAGCCAATTCTGCTGAGAAAGGTGTTCACAGACTCGGGAAAGTGCTTAGCTCTGTTTGCCAAAGGGTTAATTCAATGTTTTTGTTTAGTTTGCTGAGGGTTTGTATCCTGGATTTTGTCGTGATTCTTATCCTGTCTTTAATTAATATTACTGCATAGCTATACAAAAAAAAACCTTGCAGCTAAAATAAATTCAACCCACTCATAAATTTAACAAAAGAGAAAGCAGCTGAGCATTTATTAATTTAATTTAATACTGTATGCAATGTGCAGTTAGAAATAAACAAAATAAACAAGATGACAAACTTGGCTGTTAATCATGACTGAACGCCTGAGTAAAGATAGAGAGGACATGTATTTACATAATGCCTTTCACAACCTCAAAATTCTAAATTGCCAAATAGTCAATGAAGCATTTGACAGATGTTATTATTGTCATGTATGAATGGCAATAGCCAATTGCCACACAGCAAGATCCCACAAACAGTATCGGTGGTCATTTGTGCCTTTTAATAATGCCAATTTGAGGATTAAATATTCAGGATTCAGAGAAGTCAGGTGAGGAGTGATTGGGGTAGAAGTGTCCTAGATTCAAATCCCTCTCTTGTTATTTCTAGTTTGTTTAAAGCCCAGACTTGCAAAGTGCAGTATGATGGAGAATGAGCCAGTCTCTATTTCTTTTCAGCTCACAGATACCTCCTTGTGGTCAGAACAGGGATTGGCACCAACATCGGTAATGAAGTTAATCACTGATGTGCCATGTTGCATTCCCCCTGAGCAGAAATAGTGATGGGGAACATTTGGAAACAAACTAAAATCCAGGCTCAGCCATCCTGTAAAAAATGTCTTCTAGCATCGTTTGTAAGTGATTGCATTATTTATGAATGGACCAAATTCATAAATAAACTCAAACACGAAGGTCATAAACTTCAGCTGTGGCGTGCAGCTGTTTTCAGAGCTACATTAGCTGGGTAACAAAGAAAATGAGATGGTGTCCGCTACTGTAGGTAGAGTGTGATGTCAAACATTCTATTCAACCTACACCACTCAGCCCCCTGAAGTCAGTGTTAATTCAACACTGAACCAATCTCCATGCAATGTTTATGCTCCAGTTACGTCTTCTCTTATCTTTCCTTGAACTTTCTCTGTAGTTCATTCTCTTTCATTAACTTGTCCACTTAACAGCACCTATATAGAATTATATAATCCCCACAGTGTGAAAGCAGCCCATTCGGTCCATTGGATCCACAATGACCCTCTGAAGAGCATCCCACCCAGACCTGCCCTCTACCCTACCCTTGTAATGCTGCATTTCCCATGGCTAATCCACTTAGCCTGAATATCCCTGGATACTATGGGCTATTTAACATATCCAATCCACCCAGCCAATACGACACAATTGATACATGATCCACCTGTATAATTCAATTTAACCATTGGGAGAGCTGATGGTACAGTGGTATGTTATGGGAATCTGGACACATGGAATCAAATCTTCATGCCTTCTGTCAGAGGGTGCTTAATCTGTGGAACACATTGCTGCAGAGGCCAATTTTTTGAGTGCATTTAAGACTACTTCTTAGCTTCTTGCTTAGGAAGAGGATCAAGGCTGACGGGGAGAAGGCAGGAGAGTAGGGTTAAGAAACATATTGCTGAAAATGTGTTGCTGGAAAAGCACAGCAGGTCAGGCAGCATCCAAGGAACAGGAGAATCGACGTTTCGGGCATAAGCCCTTCTTCAGCAGGAATTGAACCCAGGTCTCTGGCACTGTGAGGCAGGGGTGCTAACCACCGTGCCACCATGCCGCCCACAGGAATTGAACCCAGGTCTCTGACACTGTGAGGCAGGAGTGCTAACCACTGTGCCACCATGCCGCCCACAAATTAAGAAACATATTGGCCAGGATTGAATGGCAGAGAATGACAGAGAAGCTGAATGGCCTAATTCTGCTCCTATGACTTATGGTCTTACCAATAGTGTACAGGGATATGGGGATAGTGTAGCTGGAAGAAATTGAAATGTTTGATCAGCATTACTGTATCGATGAGCTCAATAGCATACTTCTGTTCCTCAATACATTCTTCATGATCAACTGAGTTCTCCCTTCCCTCAAAGCGACAGACTTATCTATTTATCTTGTATTGACATCACAAGGAGAGGCAGTGGGGGGCTTTATAAGACATCAGTAAGAAAGTAGTGAAGGTGGAAACACAATTACACAATACATCAACTCAGAGCACAAAAAATGAACAGCTTAAGGACTTCTAAACTATAAATTGCCTTTTACAAAAGTTCTGAAATACAATTAAAATACATTCATTAATAGAATACCACTTCATTGAAATAAATATTTCTTACACTCTGGGATACTGTAGCTTAAAGTCCTTAACAATTTGTGATGATGCTTCCAGCATCAAGGCAAAGTAGCAAAGATGTACTGTTTAAAAAAAGCAGTTAAGAAGTCTATTAATATTGGTAATTATGTCAGAGAGGTTTTACTTTTTTCTATATAGTGGAAATAATGCACTCCTTAAACACATAGAATATATTGGGTCAGTGAAGTTAAACAAAGATGAGAGATATGTCATTTCATAATAGTACTAATGGTGAATGAGTCACAGTTTTGAATTTCATAAGGACTGATCAAAAATCAATGTTACCAAGTGACACCAAAAGGCCATGCTTCCATTACAAAATGAAATCAGGTTAACAGGGCTCAAAGGAATAATGGATTTATTCAAGCTAATGTCATCTTTAGTCTACAAATCTAAACATAAACCATCAAAGTACACAGGAAATATGCGTGCAATAAAGCAAAAGAAATTCACGATCCATATCCAAGCACTTTTAGCATCCATCACCGAGCTGTGCAAATATACATATGAATTCATGTGTTCAAGACAAATTACAGCAATTTGAGGGACATGTTTGCCGTATATTGAGCCTATCAGCAGATTACAGTTAAAAAAAGATAGATTTGATTACGTTTGTCGGGATGACGAAAGTACAATTTGACAATCTCGTTCGAAACGATTCCCACTTTATCAGCTAGTATTTCAGATTAAAATTGGCAAAGAGTAGGCTTAATGTGCTGTCATAACTGAGATAAAGTTAAGAAATAATTAACAAATGGCATTGAATGCTGAATTTCTTCTGTCATCAATGAATGTGTCAACAAAAGCTATATTGTCCCATAAGTAATTATAATATGGATAGAGAACTCCAACTTAAAAAATAATATTAATTTGGTCAAAAAGTTGAAAGTTGGCATCAATTATTTACCACTTGGCTTCTGTTTACTGCAGTTGAGAGAGAAAAAAACACCATGTTATATATATATATACAAATATTATTCCTTAAAATTAACTTCAACAGCTGCTCCAACATCTTGGAATCGAGGGCAATTAGGATTCATTGAAAACCATAGCTGGCAGAGGTTTTCACTGTTAAAAAGCAGCACATTGACATCACATCTTTTTTCTCAAGTACTTCATTACAGGTGAAAGCCAAGTCAAACCAGGGCAGTATACATTTGATGGTTCGTAACATCACACTGCTCTATTCTACTGAACACTTTCCAAAATGAATAAAAATCAACAGAAATCACAATGCTAAATAATCATGGTGGGTGCTGTCCCATCCTACCACCCATTAAGTTGTGACACCCATAAAAATTGTGTTTTATTAGACTTTACAAAGCATTATGATTACTTGAGTGTGCAGAACTGCATTAATATTCAAGTAATGACTAATTTTGTTTTGTATATTTATGTGGTTATTTATGTCATCTTTGTTTTCAAATCCTCCCACAGCCTTGTCCATCCTTACCGCTTAAAGTATTTTCTAGTCAAAGAACTCTCCAAGATCTTTGCATTCTTCCTATTCCTCTTGTGCACCATCTGTTTTAATCTTTGCACCAAAGGTGCCCATGCCTTCAGTTATCTGGGCTCGAGCTGTGGAATTCACTCCTATCATTTTCTACATCTCTAATATGATCCCTTTAAAATTCTCCTTTAATTCAACTACATTGACCAAGGTTTTGTTATCTGTCCTAATATCTCAAGTGGGAGAAAGTGAGGACTGCAGATATGAGAGATCAGAATCGAAAAGTGTGGTGCTGGAAAAGCACAGCAAGTCAGGCAGCATCCAAGGAGCAGAAGAATCGATGTTTCGGGCATAAGCTCTTCATCAGGAACAATGGCATTCCTGATAAAGGGCTTATGCCCAAAATGCTGATTCTCCTGCTCCTCAGATGCTGCCTGACCTGCTGTACTTTTCCTGCGCCACACTTTTTGACCAATACCTCAAGTGGTCCAGTATCACATTTTAAGATTTCACTCATGATAATAACTTGAGACATGATACTGCATGATGGCTCAATAGTTAGCATTGCTGTCTCACAGCATCAGGGACCCGGGGTCAATTCCATCCTCAGGCAACTGTTTCTATGAAGTTTGCATGTTTTCCCTGTTCGTGCAGGGGTTTCCTCTGGATAGTCCAGTTTCCTCCCACAGTCCAAAGATGTGAACGTTAGGTTGATTGATGATGCTAAGCTGCCCATAGTGTCAATGGATGTGTAGGTTAGATTAATTAGCCATGGAAAATACAAGGTTACAGGGATAGGGTAGGGGGGGGGGGGGGGGTTGGGTCTGTGTGGACTCGATGGGTTGAATGACCTGCTTCCTTACTGTTGGGATTCTACATTTAAATGGAAGTTGCTGTTGTTGTTGATGGTAAATAAACAGGCAATTATTCTCACTCAAGGTCAAATAGATATACATTCTCATAGGATGGATCTTTACTGAACTCATTCACGTGCTGCAAAATTGCTTTTATCACATTATCTTAGAAATCTGTACCTGAAAGCTGTTTGAGACATATACTTTGGTGATGAAATAGAAAATCAATGCACGGTGTCATCTTTACACCCAAAACTTTGACTTCTCCATCTCACATGCTGCCTGACTTGCTGTGTTCTTCCAGCCTTCTGCTTGTCTACCTTGGATTCCAGCATCCGCAGTTTACTTTTGTTTGTCATAGAATCCTTACGGTGTGGAAACAGACCATTTGGATCAATAAGTCCACACTGACCCTAAGAACAGTAGCCCACCCACTCCCAGTCCTCTACATTTACCTCAACTAATGCACCCAATCTACACATCAGGCAATTTAGCATGGCCAATTTGCCTAACCTACACATCTTTGGACTATGGGAGGAAACCCACACAGGCACAGGGAGAATGTACAAACTCCACATAGACAATCACCGAAGGCTGGAATTGAACCCAGATCCCTGACACGGTGAGGCAGCAGTGCTAATCACAGAACCACTGAGCCACCTCTAACATCTTTGACAGAAAACTTTAAGGCTGGGGATGTTGCATTGGTTCACCAGCAAGGCGAAAGTAACCGTATATTTCCTGAAGTGCACAGATTAGATGTGGTCCAACTGAAGTGTTTCCAGGTGATTAAAGGATTCAGTAGTTTCTGTCTGCCCACTAACCCACAAGGGATTAGGGTGTTAAGGGGTACTTCTTCCCACAAAGGTTAGTGGAAATTTGCAATGTCCTTTCCCCAAAAAACTGTTGAGGTTGATTGGTGGGTGTATGTAAAAGACACATAAAATGAGTATGCGTGTATGAGAGAGATTGAGATTAAGAGGAGGGTGTTAGTGGAGAATTTTAGGACAGGGAATAATGATGAATATTTTTATGTCGGATTGAGAGTTTTGAAACAAGGTGGGTAAATAGGGTTAGGCTGTAGGTGAGCCATGATTTGGGGGGTCCTTAATTACTCTCAACTCTTAAAATCCACTTCATTTAACTTACCTCATTTGGTTCTGTGCCATAATTTAGTATAAAAGTCTTGTATGTTTTATTATATTAAAGATTCATTATAAATAAATTATTGCCACTTTGATGGCGTCAGCAGTGAAGTCCATTCAAGAACAATTGAATTATTCACGTGCAGCAGTTTTCTGTATGAATTACCATGGGCTAGTTGCATTCCAGGTTTTAAATGTACCTCTAACCATGGCTGGGTGGTTAAGGCAATTGACTAGAAACTGGTTATGCTTTCTCCATGCAAGTTGTAATGCATGCAAAATAAAACCTTTCAATGTACCTAGGTACATGTGACAATAATTAATCAAATCAAAAAAATCTTATTGACTGTACCAAATCCTATCAATCCTGCACCAGTGTTCACATTCCACCTGACCTGCAGATGTGACATAAAATGCCTGAAAAAAGCTGATTAAAAATAATTGTTTTAAGTTCTTACTTTGTAAAGTCGTTATTATTTCCCTTCTACATATTGCACACTTTTCGATTGCACACCTCGGGATTCTTAGCTGAAGTTGAATCTAGGATCCAATACCTACAAGTCCTGGAATCGCTGAAGCTTACAGTACAGAAAACGGCCATTCAGGCCTTGTGTGTGTACCAGCTCCTGAGCTACCCAGCTAGTCACAGTCTCCAGCCTTATCTCCATAACCATCTAAATCTATCACCTTCAAATATAGGTCCAGCTCACTTTAAAAACCTCCCATAGCTTTTGGCCCATCAAGTCTGCACCAACCTATTGAAGAGCACCCCACCCAGACCCACCTCCACATCTCTGTTACAGACCAGGCCAAATCTCCTCAAAAGGTATCAAGGAGATAGCCTTTTTATTTAATTTAAAGGCAAGTATTAGTGCAACAAAGCTGGTCCCTTTTTTTTCCTAAAAGCTGTTCCTTGGCTCAAGGAGACTCTGTCCTTGAATTTTTTCAGAGGGCTAATAAACCAGGCCAGGCTCCGATCAGTCTGGTTTGCTACAGAGATGAAAAGGATTTTGAAAGGCCTTTTGTTTATATGTAAACAGATGAGACTCCAGGCCAAAGTGGTCATGTTAGAAGTGACCTGTATAAAGACAGGGGAGTAGTCAGCTCTCTCACTGAGCTGAGTAGTTTAGTTCAGTCTTGATCTGGTAAGGAGTTCAACAGGGAGCTGCAGAGAAATTCTCTCTCTGTCTTTCTTTCCTTCAACTTCAACCTGTAAGCATGTGTTCCATTTATACCGGTTTTTAAAGGGAGTTTGTTATTGGAACTGTTGTGTATATTCAGAACAGCTTAATTAAGGCTAGTTGGATCGGTTGAGTTCTGTAGGTGTTCTTTATTCTGTTCCTTGTATTTCATTGTGTAATTTTGTGAATACATTTTTGTCTGTTTTAAAATCTAGTAGTCAATCTAGCTAACTTAATCCGGGTAATTTTCACTGTACACTTACCAAAACAAATTGCAACGTTATGGTCTGAGGTGCCTGCTTAAGAATGTTTTGAGTGGTCTGGCCCAGTCCATAACATAATGCACTGTGTTCCAGATGTGATTCTACTGGTCTAGCACAAGGCTTTAAGCAAAACACACTTTATTCTTACAATATAATTAAAATATTTTTTTAAATGGTTATAACTTTACTCTGTTGAAATATTTAATAAAATAATATTTAATTTAACTATTAATCATCACCGTAGCAGCAACCCATAAGCGCACCCTTGGCAAAGGCAAATTTAGCAAAACAGATTCCAGGAGAAAGGAACTCTGAAGGAAACAATCTAGCAGCAGAGAGAGACCAACCTGTATCTGTCAGCTTCAACAGCTTGCTCCAAACGCCAACTGGAAGCAAAACTAAAACCCTGGGTAAGTGCAAGCCTGACTCTACCTATCCATGCTCCTTTTGTCCAATTAAAAGAACACTGAAAGAAGTCAAAGTTGTTTATCTGCTGCTTCTGAAGCAGATGTCCCGTCACCACTGTGGCAACATCCCTCAGCAAGAGGAACAGCACTGAACAAATCTCTCTCAAAGGCACAGTACCATCACACCCCAACCCTATAACCCTGCATGAGGTTTTACCATAGCTTAAACATGCACATCCCTGCATACTATGTGCAATTTTTAGCATGGCCAATCTGCCTATATGAACACCTTTGGACTGTGGGAGGAAACTCATGCAGACACAGGGAGAATGTGAAAATTCCACACAGTCGCCAGAAGGTGGAATCGAATCAGAGTCCCTGGTGCTAAGGCAGAAATGCAAACCACTGAGCCACCATGCTACCCTTCTTTCTTCATTACCCTAAATTGTTCATAATTTTGAATGCTTCAATAAGGTCACCTCTTAATCTTCTCTGGTCCAAGGTGCTAGCGAGATTTGGGGTGGCACAGTGGTTAGCATTGCTGCCTCACAGTGCCAGGGACCCAAGTTTAATTCCAGCCTCAGGTGGCTTTGTGTGAAGTCATAGAGATGTATAGCATGGAAACAGATTCTTCGGTCCAACCAGATATCCCACCCCAATCTAGTCCCACCTGCTAGCACCTGGCCCATATCCTCCAAACCCTTCCTAATCATATACCCATCCTTTTAAATGTTGCAATTGTACTAGTCTCCATTACCACCTCTGGCTCCACAGACACACCACCCTCTGTGTGTGAAAACGTTGCCCCTTAAGTCTCTTCTATATCTTTCCACTCGCACCCTAAACCTATGTTCTCCAGTTCTGGACTCCCCCACCTCAGGGAAAAGACCTTGTCTATTTACCCTATCCATGCCACTCATGATTTCAGAGTTTGCACATTCTCCCCGTGTCTATGTGGGTTTCCTCCGGGTGCTCCTGCTTCATCCTACAATCCAAAGATTGGCCATGCTGAATTGCCCATAGTGTTCAGGGATGTATAGGTTAGAGGCGTTAGCCATGGGAACTGCAGGGTTACAGGGATAGGGATGGATCTGGGTGGCATGCCTTTGGTAGGGTTGCTGTGGATTTGTTGGGCTGAATGACCTGCTTCCACACTGGTGATCCTACATCAAAATGTTTTGCTTCTTCGATACTTAAAAGGTAAGTTAATGGGGAGTACAGGTCGGCCATTCAACCCCTTGAATCTACTCTGCCATTTAATAGGATCGGTTTTTACTTCAAATTCCACATTCAAATCTACACCCAATACCCTTTCAGTCCCCCAGTGAACAAGAATTGATTCATCTGCCCCTTAAAAATTCTCCACCATATGGAGGTGCTGTGTACCTGATGCAGGAATGAGGCTCTGAAAGCTTGTTTTCAAATGGACTATATCCTGGACTGTATCCTGGTGTCATGTGATTTTTGACCACATTTTGAGTCAGAGTTGCAGAGTCCAACAACCCTCAGAAAAAAAGTCTCCTTATTTCTGTCCCAAAATGGCAATCCCGAATTTTCCAAGTGTCTTCCCCAGTGCTAGACTCACTCTAATCTAGAATCTTTGCCACATCCACCTTGCCAATAATGCTCAGGACCTTACACACTTCATAAAGTCACCCCTCCCTCTCCAATGAAAACCAATAAAAGCCAAAATACTGTGGATGCTAGAAATCTTAAACAAAGGCAATCAGCTGCTAGAAAAACCCAGCAGTATCTGTGGGGTGAGAAACAAAGTTGATGCCTGGTGGGACTCTTCTGTAGTGAAAACAAGCCCAGTCAGTCCAAACCTCCCTCATAAGACAACCTTTTCATTTCATGCAAACTTCTAAAGCTGAATATCACAGAGTTATTCCCGTGCAGGAAGTAGCCATTCTGCCCATCGAGTCTGTACTGGCTCTGTCCCAATATCCTGGCCTTCTCCCCACCTGCTGGTACACCATAACTGTCCAATCGTCCAATGCTCTCTTGGATGTCTTAATTGAACCTGCCTTCACCACATTTCCAGGAATTTGCATTCTACATCTTAACGACTTGCCACGTGAAGAACGTTTTGTCGCACATCACCCTTTTCTTTGTTTGCACCTCCTCCATTGCATTCACATGCTTCCAAGTGGACCAAAACAACAGTGTGAATAATGTGGTCTCACTAATGACCTGTACAGCTGAAATGTAACATCCTTACTGGTACGTGCAATTTCCCCCATAATAAAGAATAGGATTCCATGAAACGCCTTAACCACTTGCTTTATCTTGCACATTACACACTTGATCATGCAGTTGTTCTCCATTAATTTTTTAATTCTTCCTTCCAAAGTAAGCAACTTCACTTTTTCTCACATTGTACTCAATTTATAAATATTTTGCCCACTCGATCTATCCATATAAGTCTTCAACCTCCTAGTTGCTCTTCCCTGCATGCTTGCCTACCTTCGAAGTTAACCATTGTGCCTTCACTCATCATCTAAGCAATTGATATGTACTGTAGAAGGCTGAGATCCCAAAAACAGACCCCAATCATTATCCTCTGTTGACCAGAAAATCAACTACTCATGCCTACTCTGCCTTCTGAGGGCTAGTTATTTTAAAATTTCTTCTCATAAGTTACCACCTCTTCCATGTGCTTCAACTTTACTCAATAACTTCAGACTTTGTCCAACGCCTTCTGGAAACTCACTTTACAGGGTCGCCTATCGAAATGCATGCTACTCCTTCAAAGAACTCCTATGAGCTGGTTATACATCACTGCCCCTTCACAAAACTAAAATTAACTCTTCCCAATGACCTTGGTTTTTTTCTCCCCCCCCCCCCCCAAGTAGCCAGTCCTCTTAATGACCGATTATAACACCTTCTCCATGATAGATAGCAAGCTAAACGACCTCAACAGTTGCAATTTCCCATAGTAGCAGCTTGAAGTACTCAGGCTCATCATAATTTAAAGTTAAAGACATTCTCAATTCTGAAATGCAAACCAAGTGCTACAGAAATTCAGCAGGTCTGGATGCATCCGGGGAGGGAGAAAGAATTAATATTGAGAACCTGATATGACTCTTCTTCATAACTAAAGAGATCAAAACACTATAAGATATAGGAGTAGAATTAGTTCATTTTGGCCCATCAAGTCTGCTCCACCATTCAATCATGGCTGAGATGTTTCTCAAACCAATGAGACATTTAAGTAGTACCTGTTTCCTTAGACATACGTGCAGGAAGTACAGCTGTTCGCGGGTGATCCTGAGAAAAAAATGGGAAATGACATCACCAACCCAAGGAAACCTACACACTTACATAAAAAGCGGGCCATACCACCAGTGCTTCAGCTAGAGGCTCACTGATGTTACCTAGAATGGTGACAAAACATCTGAAACCAAACCTTCCAGCTCAGCGAGCAAACCTACATCTAGAACTTCAAGCTGAGCTAAAAATCTTCTCAAAACTCACTGCCAACTTTACAATTATACTTGAACCTCCTTCAAATGCAGAAATGCCTTAAAGTTCTTTGAAATGATGAATGCAAAACAACGGCCTTTATTGACATGTAAATAATTTTAATATACTCCAATAGAAAAGAGCAAACTGCAGAATTCATAAAAGATTCTGCTATGCAAAAAAATAAATCCAAAACCTGCATTCATTGTTTTTTTTAAAGACCATGATCACTGTACAATTCTGAACAGGCATAGCAGCAGATATAGTAAAATGGAATGGCCCATTGCTAGACAGTACTACAGAAATCATTGCCACTATTTTCACATTTTCATAAATTCAATAGGGTGACAAAAATTACATTAAAATATCAAGAGGCAAACTTATATACAGCCCTGCAAGATGGAACTTTCATGCCAATATGTTTTATACCACAAGACATGACTTTTACAACAGCGATTCTGCAGTATTCAAGTAGTTAATTAGTGGTGCAGAGTGTGAGTATTGCTAAAAAAAAAGAAACATGCCGAAGGTTTTTAACTTGCACTCAGGACAGAAGATCGCTAAATTTCAAAAGGGAACAACGTTTTAGACTGCACAGGGTGATTAGTCAGCGAAGGAGATTTCTTGTCAGCCACGCACTACCCTTTCCACTCGAGCATTATAAATTGTAGGTCCCACTGAGAACTGGTATTCTTGCTTCTACCCTGATGAGCACAAGATACAAAGCTTTGCCAAAATGTTTCTCATTTTCAGCAGTATTCAAGTAGTACTGGTTTGACTTTTAAAATGCAATCCCACAACTGAAAACATTCACTGTTCCAGTTACTGGACAAAGTAACTCCTATGCTCACAACTGTGCATATCCAATGCTCCCCTGAAGACACCAGCCTCATGAATCTATCCCATGGGATTAACATCAGCCACACTGCAACACCTACCTACCTCAGTTGTTGGTTCTTCTGATACAGCCATGTACTGAAATAACTCCACTCTGATATGCAAACTATTATTATTCTCAAATTGCCAGCTTATTATTCTCGCTCTCGCACAGAGATTTTACATACAATTCATTTCCCAAGTTTCACCTTCAGAACTGTTCAAAGAAAACACCGAATCAGCCAACTCTTCATCCCAAGCAACAAATAACTCCACCAGAAGGAATAATTAATTTCCTATACATCAAGATGAAAAATTACAGTACAGACAAATCCACGTGCAAAACAAAAGGGTTTTGTTTCATCTTTCTCATCTAAAACATCTCAACACATTAGTAAGTCATTTTGCTTACGTACAAAAGGTATCAGTTACAAGGCCGCAAAGGTTTTAACAACAATGTAACTAGGAAAAAGGCCACCAACTTCTGCTCTTTGGAGCACAGCAATTAACTTTTTAAAATTGAAAGCTGACGTGATCGATTAATGCCTCTGCATCATTTTTCCTTCACACATGAAGGTGTGCAAGAATAATCGATTCCCTTGTGCTTAATATTGGATCCAACACACTTGTTTTGACACTTTTCCTTCATGTTGTTAACGCAATAACCTACAGAAAGTGCTGGACAAACTCTGGTCATTGGACTCAAAATGCATTTCCTCTCCTCAAATGGTGCCAGACATGCTGGGATTCTCCAGCACTTTTTGTTTCAGATCTCCAGCATTCGCAGCTCTTCATTTTCTATTAAGCTACTTTAAAGTTCCTCTTATATAGCACTGCATGTAATATACTGACCTACCACAAAATTTATAGTAAATATTGCACACAGCATATTATTCATCTATCTCCCCTTTACTATACAGCATGCATTGCATTGTTGTGGCAAAGAAAAGCAAATCTGGGGTCCAGGGAGACATGAGGGAAGGGGTTAGACAAAGAGTCACTGGACTCGAAAGGTTAACTGGTTTTCTCTCCACAGATGCTGCCAGTCAGCAATGTTAGAGGAAGGGGAGTCATCTTCATGGCAAATTAAAGACTTTTTCATTAAAAAGCAGCGTTGGCACTGTCTCAGAAGGTTGGACTCATCAATTTGGTTTCCATTCTCAGCCCATTTGGCGCCATTCCATACATACAGTGATGGTTCATTGGAGTTATAACTTCCTACTGACTTTCCGTAATATTGGAAAGCAGGTTGTGATGGGAGTTGAAATGAAACTTCCTCAATGACCAAGAGTGAATACCACAGCTGGGAAACAGGCATCAAGCCAATATGAAGGTCTGGGTCTTCAACATAGTCTCTTCAGGTTATCCCCCAGTGACAATATCACAAGTGGTCTACTTGGAGGGAAACTTGACTTTGAAAGCTTTGCATCAAAAAGAAATGCGACTCTCAACAAAATTCTGTTCCAACTATTATATTTTCCCCACTGTAATTATGAGGTGAGACAGGTATTTTCAATAACAGAAATATTCCTTTTTGACTTTCCTTCTCCATCAATTCTTCTCTGATAGAAATCGTTGGACTTGGAAGGAATTTCTATGCCATAGCCTTTGCATACGCCGGGATCCCATATGTGCAATGTGGATAAATGCATAATTTCTATAAAAATGTTAAAAGCTAACTGAGCTAATCATGCAATTTGGTAATGGCAGATAATTACTCCACTGGTGGCAACAATTATTAAACACTGCCAAACTATCCAAAGATTTCACATAATATTTTGCAAGTAAAGCATCAAAACATGAATTATCTTAATACACATATGTATATTACACAGGCAATATTTCAAATACCACAGTGATGCACAAATAAGGAAATATATTTCCACTAAAATAGTGCACTTCACATCAGTGCTATGGGAGAATATATTGTTTCAAAAGCACATTGTTGTTGCCAGGTCATTTAGATACGTTATTAACTACATTAGTTTTCTGTACAAATCAGTGTTCAGCAGCTTCATTAAACTTATCGAGATGTCTTAAAAACATAAAATAAGGTACAGAATGTTAAGTTGGAAACGGAAATCATCCCCTTTTGTCTCAAGCTTTCAGCTCCAGTCTTTCGGCTGGATAGTGTTATCATGGATTATCTTTTAAATTCAACACATTTTACAGTTGGTCACATTAAGATGTCGACATCTGCTTCATGGTCTTCCTCTGCCACTTTCACAGAGAGCACTTCCTCATTTAGAAATAAGCCACTCAGTCTCTCTTTCCTTGCTTGTCGCTGCTCTTTCAACTGACGCTTCCGCATGGCTTTCTGTTGCAGCTTACGCTGTTTGGATCGCTTCTGTTGAATAATTGGGAAGGATTGGGTTGAGAAAAGGTAGGAAGAAAGATACGAGTCGTCTCAGCACATTCATCCTTTGTTTTTTAAAAAAATGGTTGTCAGCTATTTAAGCCACAGAGTACTCTGTGAACTAGGTTTATTGACTGTCCAAAGATTAGAGATTGCAAATTGCATGTGTGTCTTTCAATAGTCCATTATTTTACATTAAAGTTAAGGCAATAAAAAGCAGAGTATCTCATTGATCAACTTGGTCCTGTGCACTGCAGGTAAAACTCGATAGTCCAAAGTGACGGACAAAGCTCAGAAAACATGCTGTTCTAAACCACTTCTTCCATGTCGCACCACACAACTCTCACTTTCAGAGCGTACAAACCCCATGTATTCTTCTTTTAAAATAAACCGATAAACAAATCTGATTTCTCCATCCGAAGGAGATCATGATATGCTCCTGCTGCTCAAAAGTGCAGTGCTTTGGTTTTCATGACATTGGCTCACATGTTTGAGTTTGGTGCCAAAGGAAGAAGGGTGTTGATTCAGATTTTTCTGACGAAACAAATTTCGCAGCATCTTTCCTGACGGATCTTCACCGTATTACTTGTGCAATCAGGGAGAAAGAACCTGTGGGAACATTTGCATGTTTTTCCCGACTTGCTCACATTCATCCTTTTAACTCAGCGATAGAAGTCCAGTTTATAAACAATTATTGATTTAGCAATATTGCAATACAAATATATTCTTTAAACAAAGGAGTCGGGATTGCTAACAATTTTCCCCAACGTACGGATATGAAAGAAAGATAGTGAAACATTAAATTTATTCGGTCAGATTTTAGTGTCTGAAACTGCACAGTTCTGTACAATACGCTCATTGCTACACAGACATCGAAAAGACAAACTGGATTACATACAGCACCAATGAAAATCAAAAGCACGGATGACCCATGAGCAACATCTAAACTTGCAAATATGATGGTTTGGAACTAATGAACCCCATACCTTTGAGTCTCTTATTCTCTCAGCTGCACTTGAGGACAAGTTACTGTCGCTGTGTGCTCGGCTCATGTTGGCACTTGAGGCAGATGCAGAATTACAGCCACTGGATCCAGTGCTGCTAGCTGAGCTTACCATGCTGCCACTGCTGCTACTGGCTCCACTCAAACCGCTGACCCCACAGCCAGCGTAACTACCTCTTCTCCAGCTTTCACGTACAGAACGCTGGCGGGCACCATGTTCTTTGATGTAATTTCTTACCTAAACAAGATACAATTGATTAATTGGAGCAGGTCACTTGCCACCATGGTCATGAATAGAATTTATGCTATTTTAACTATCTGCTGTAGCTTTTAAAACAAAAAGCTTCTATTTTGAACACTGCCAACCTATTCATACTTCAAAAGTTTCACATAATAACTGTTGCTCAAGAATCAAAACATGATTTATCTTGATACATATGTATACTTCACAGACAATATTTCAAATACAGCAGTGATGTACAAGTAATGAAACACATTTCCACTAAAATGATACACTTCACTTTAGTGCTATAGGAATAGAACACAAACCGGAACAACACATGGAACATGCCTTTTGGCCCACGATTATATGCTGAACATGACGCCAAATTAAATTACTCCCTTCTGCCTGCCCATGGTCCACATCCCTCCATTCCTTGCATGTTCATGTGTTTATCTAAAAGCCCCTTAAACGCCCCATCGTGTCTGCCTCCACCATCATCCCTGGCAGCGCATTCTAGAGTCTTACCACTCTTTATACAAAAACCTTTCCCCCCTCACCTTAAATGCATGCCCATTAGAACAGATATAGTTTCAAAAGGCACATTGTTATTGCCAGGTTATTCAGATACATTGGTGATTATACAAAGTTTTCTACTCAAAAATTAGTATTCACACTTAAAACATCTAAGCTTTCAACTCAACCTGTCTGGATGACTTGCAGTTTTACTTTCCAAGCAGGCTTTTCCATCACTGTTAGCTCAACAAAATATCAATTGAACGGAATTGTTTTCTGTCTGTATTACATGCTAAAACAAAACAGATGCATAGGAACATCACTACCTGTAAGTTCCCCTCAGGGCTGCACAATGCCATTCCTTCATTATCACTGGTTAAAATGCTGGAACTCCTTTTCTAACAACATTGTGGATTTGCCTGCACTCCAAGGACTGAACTGGTTCAAAAAGGTGACTTACTACCACCTTTTTTCAGGGCAATTAGGGATAGGCAATAAGTGCTTGCCCAGACAGTGAAAGCTATATTACAAATTTCGGATTAATTTCTTTTCAAATCATGGTAGTAATGCTTTATAATTTTCAGGTTGAAAACCTCTTCAAAACCAAATATTATCAGTAAGTTATAGTGAAATACTGCAACAAATACTAACTGGAACTGCTGGGATTCAGTTCCAGATCAAATAATATTTGGTCCCTTCTTGCAGGTCACAACTTACAAACAGCTGTACAAACTCCCAAAGACTTCCAAACCAATCCCACCCCCGGCCCCCCACCCCGCCACCCCTCCAGACCAGCGCCACCCCATTCCACCACCTTAAAATGTTTTTGAGAAATGCTAGTAAATACTGCACTTGTCGGCAGAGTGGCAGAATTTACATATTTGTAAGCAGGAAATTCCAGAAACTTGAACAGAAATTTGCAACAATAAGAGATTTAATTCTACTCACAAACACAGCACAAGCAAACCTTTACAAATAGTGGTAGCTTAAAAACAAACAGATAATAGTTATAATATATATTAATGATCTGGATGAGGGAAGTTATCAAGTTTGCTGACAACAAAAACAGATGGGAAGGCAAGTGGTGGGGCTGACACAGAATCTGCAAAGGGATATAGACAGGTGGGGAAAAACTTGGCAAATGGAATATTTGTGGGAAAACGTGAGGTAATGCAATGTGGCAGAAAAAAAAGAGAAGCTGAATATTATTTAAATGGGGCAAAACTGCAGAAAGTTGCAGCACAGAGGGATTTAGAGGGCCTTGTGCATGAACCTTAACAAGTTAGTGTACAGGTTCAGCAGGGAATAGAGAAACAAATGAAAAGTTGGGTCTTTATTTTAAATGGAATGGAGCATAAAAATAGGTAAGGCTAGGTAAAACTATACAAGGCACCAGGTGACATTTTCAAACATTCCTCCAAAGGTTTACATAAAAATTAGATTACTGCAATTGTTTGCTTGACTTGTCAACTGGATATAAAATTAACTTAATGGTATTAGACAGAGGATGGCAATGGAGGGTTGTTTTTCGGACTGGAGGCCTGTGGCCAGCAGTGTTCCACAGGGATTGGCACTGGATCCACTTTTGTTTGTCATTTATATAAACGATTTGGATGAGATCTTTGATTACTCTAGGTCAAGTTGCCATAAGGAGGGAGGAAGTGTTGGATATTCTAAAAGGCATTAACATGAACAAGTACCCAGGTCCTGATGGGATCTATCCCAGGTTACTGAGTGAAGCAAGAGAGGAAATAGCTGGGGCCTTAACAGATATCTTTGCAGCATCCTTGAACATGGGTGAGGTTCGGGAGAACTGGTGAATTGTTAACGTCTTGTTTAAGAAGAGTAGCAGGGATAATCAAGGTAATTACAGATCTATGAGCTTGACATCAGTGGTAGGGAAGCTGCTGGAGCAGATACTGAGGGATAGGATATATTCCCATTTGGAAGAAAATGGGCTTATCAGCAATAGGCAACATGGTTTTGTGCAGGGAAGATCATATCTTACAAACCTAATAGAATTCTTTGAGGAGGTGACAAAGTTGATTGTTGAGGGAAAGGATGTCGATGGCATATGCATGGACTTTAGTAAGACATCTGATAAGGTTTCCCATAGGTAGGGTGATGGAAGAAGGTAAAGTCGCATGGGGTCCAGGATGTTCTAGCTAGATGAATAGAGAACTGGCTGGGCAACAGGAGACAGGGAGTAATAGTGGAAGGGAGTTTCTCAAAATGGAGAACTGTGACCAGAGGTGTTCCACAGAGATCCGTGCTGGGGACCACTGTTATTTGTGATACACATAAATGATCTGGAGGAAGGTGTAGATTGTCTTATTAGCAAGATTGCAGATGACACTAAGATTGATGGAATAGCAATAGTGAAGGGAACTGTCAGAAAATGCAGCAGAATATAGATAGATTGGAGAGTTGGGCAGAGAAATGGCAGATGGAGTTCAATCCAGGAAAATGTGAGGTGAAGCATTTTGGAAGATGCAATTCAAGAGCCAACTATACAGTAAATGGAAAAGCCCTGGGGAAAATTGATGCACAGCGAGATCTGGGCATTTAGGTCCGTTGTTCCCTGAAGGTGGCAGCACAGGTCGATAGAGTGGTCAAGAAAACATACGGCATGCTTTCCTTCATCGGACGGGGTATTGACTAGAAGAGTAGGCAGGTCATGTTACAGTTATAGAAGACTTTAGTTCAGCCATATTTGGAATACTCAGTACAGTTCTGGTCACCATATTACCAAAAGGATGTGGATGCTTTGGAGAGGGTGCAGAGGTGGTTCACCAGGATGTTGCCTGGTATGGAGGGTGCTAGCTACAAACAGAGGTTGAGTAGATTAGGATTATTTTCATTGCAAAGGAGGTGGTTGAGGGGAGGCCCTGATTGAGGCCTACAAAATCATGAGGAGTATAGACGGGCTGGATAGCAAGAAGCTTTTTCCCAGAATCGGGGACTTAATTACTAGGGGTCACGAGTTCAAGGTGAGAGGGGTGAAGTGTAAGGGAGATTTGGGTGGAAAGTTCTTTACGCAGAGAGTGATGGATGCCTGGAACACATTGCCAGAGGAGATGGTAGGGGTGGGAACGATAGCAACATTTAAGATGTACCCAGACAGATACATGAATAAGCAGGGAGCAAAGGGACACAGACCCTTAGAAAATAGGTGGCAGGTTTAGATACAGGATCTGGATCGGCGCAGGCTTGGAGGGCCGATGGGCCTGTTCCTGTGCTGTAATTTCTTTGTTCTTTGAGAATAAAGGAGGCATTAGTTTGCAAATGCCACCAAAATTGATGTATAGCTAACAGTGAAAAAGGTTATCTAAGATTACAAAGACATCGTGAACAATTGGGTCAATGTGCTGAGGAATGGCAGACTGAGTTTAATTTGGAAATGTGAGGTATGGCATTTTGCTCATACAAATAACGGCAGGACTCGTACGATTAATGGTCAAGCCTTGGATAGTGTTGTAGAGCAGAAATACAGAGGGGTTCAAGTACATAATTCTTTGAAATTTCAATCACATGCATGCAGGATGGTTAAGAAGGCAGTTAGCACGCTTGCCTTCATTGGTCAGACCATTGAGTATAGGAATTGAAATGTCATATTAAGGTTGTACAGGACGTTGGTGAGGTTTCGTTTGGAGTGTGCTGTGTGCAGTTATGGTCGCTATGTTATAAGAAGGATATTATTAAACTGGACATGGTTCAGAAACGATTTACTAATACGTTGCCGGGAATGGGGGGTTTGAGTTATTAGGAGAAGTGGGGTAGGCTGGGACTTTTTTTCACTGGAGCATAAGAGATTGAGGGGTGAGCTTATTGATGAGGGGCAAATCATGAGGGGCATAGACAAAGTGAATGACAAGGGTCATTTCCATAGAGTGGGGGAGTTCAAAACTGGGGTATATTTTTAAGGAGAGAGGCATGAGGGGCAATCTTTTGACACAGACAATGGTTCATGTGTCGAATGAACTGCCAGAGAAAGTGGTGGATACAGGGTACAGTTACAATGTTTAAAAGACATTTGGGTAAGTCCACAAAAAGGTGATTTGGGGAGATATGGGCCAGGCACAGGCAGGTGGGACTAGTTTAGTTTGGGAACATGGTCAGTGTGGAATGGTTGAACTGAAGGCTCTGTTTCCATGCTGTATTACTCTACGACTCTAATTGGACGTGATTGCAAATGGTGATGTACAATTTGCATTCACTTGCTAATACAAAGTTTAATTCTAAATTGCAAGCATAAGGAGAATATTGACTTTGAGCCAGTGACACTCAGACTTATATTACAGAATTGAATGTGACAGCCAGAGAAAACAAATGAAACAAAAGAAGGCTGTCATCTTCATAAAAAAATGTTAAATACAGCATCTGTTTGAGTGCATTAATCCTTTACAGGGATATACACTTATGGCTTTCATTAAACACACTTAAATCTGATCTTCATAGTTACCTGTTTTAGCTTTTCATCTGTTAGACAGTTCAGCTCAATTATAAATTCACTGTCTGTAGGGGAAATCTGAGCATTTGGATCAATAATTTTAATAATGTCCAGCTGTTCCCGCAGACCCATCTCTGTACTGACTTTACGACTCAGATATTCAATATATTCAACCTGAAATGAGCAGAAATGATAAGGAGGAAAACATTTACAATCACTCGCAATTAAGATAAATTGTTCAATACATGTTCTATTTGCATTCGGTCGTATAGTGACAAAATTTCATTTTTATGATTTACTTTCTTCTCTTTGTAGTCATGCTTTTGAATTTTAAATCAGTTCTGGGAACTGGTTGATTACTGGATGCAACATTTATCATTGTTTGAGCAATGTCCCAGTTAATGAAAGTGAGCAAGGAATCGAAGTTGATAAATAACAAAGAGCCTTCACAATCAATGTTTTGCTTTAGAACTGGTGCAATGTTTAACTTATGGAACATTCTTATTAAAGATTTTTGAGACATTGTAGAAAATACTGCACTTGTCTGTAGAATGGCAAAATGTACATATTTGCAAACAAGAAACTGCAGAGATTTGAATTGGCACTGCAGCAATGAGAAACTAAATTCTAACCATAAACAAACAGCACACATAAAGCCCGACAAAAAGTGGAAGTTAAAAACCAGAAAGAAAATAGTTACAATCATTTATAATTATATATTAATGGCTTAGATGAGGGAAGTGAATGCACTGTTGCCAAGTTTGCCAATCACACAAAAAGGCAATTGGTGAGGTCTGCAGAACTGGCGGACTGTTAATCCAGAGACCCAGGTAATGTTCTGGGGACCAGAGTTCAAATCCAGCCACAGCAGATGGTGGAATTTGAGTTCAATAAAAATCTGGAATTAAGAGTTTCATTCACCATGAAAACCATTGTCAATTGTCAGGAAAAACCCATCTAGTTCACTAATGTCCTTTAGGTAAAGAAACTGCCATCCTTACCTGGTCTCCATGTGACTCCAGACTCACAACAATGTGATTGGCTCTTAACTGCCGTCTGGGTCATTAGGGATGGGCAATAAATGCTGGCATAGCTAAATACAGCTTCATCCGAAAAATGAATTTTAAAAAGTGCAGCAAGCAATAAGCAAAATAAATGTTGGCGTTCATTTCAAAGGAATGGTGCATGAAAACTGGGAAATCATGCTAAAACTACACAATGCACTTGTTGGACCACATCTGTGAACAATTTTGATCCCTTTATCTTAGGAGAGATATATGGGCATTGGAAGCAGTGCACAGAAGGTTCACTGGATTGATCCAGGTATGGAGGAAGTGAGGACTGCAGATGCTGGAGATCAGAGTCGAGAGTGTGGTGCTGGAAAAGCACAGCAGGTCAGACAGTACCCAAGGAGCAGGAGAATCGGCGTTTCAGGAAAGAAACCTTCATCGGGAATGAGGTTTGAGAGGCGTGAGGGTGGAGAGATGAATGAGAGGGAAGTGAGGCTGGGGGTGGGGGGAGGTAGTTGAGAGTGCGATAGGTAGACAGAGATGGGCTAATGATGATAGGTCAAAGAGGAGGGTGGAACAGATAGGTGGGAAGGAAGATGGACAGGTAGGACAGCTCATGAGGGCAGTGCCGAGTTGGAAGTTTGGAACTGGGATAAAGTGAGGGAGGGGAAATTAGGAAACTGGTGAAATCCACATTGATGCCGGGGGTTTGGAGGGTGTCGAGACAGAAGATGAGGCATTCTTCCTCCAGGCGTCAGGTAGTTAGGGAGTGATGATGGAGGCGGTCCAGGACTTGAATATCCTTGGCGGAGTGGGAAGGGGAGTTTAAGTGCCCAGCAATGGGCGGGGGGGTGCGGTATTGGTTGGTGCGGGTGTCCCAGAGATGTTCTCTGAAGCACTCTGCAAGTATGGAGGGACTATCATATGTAGAAGGGTGGAGTTGGTTAGGCCTATACCCTTTGGAGTTTAGAAGAATGAATGCTGACCTTGTTGAAACATAGAGGATGCTTAGTGAGCTTGACAAGGTAGATACAAAAAGCATTTTTTGCCTTGTGGGAGAGTCTAGGACCAAAGGGGATACATTCAGAGTCAGAGGTTACCCTGTTAAGACAAATGAGAAGAATTTCTTCTCTCAAGAGAGTAGCGAAGCTGTGAAATTCTTTACGGCACAGGGTACAGAGGCTGGGTTGTTAAGCTGAGATAGACAGATTTCAGAGCATTAAGGGAACTAAGGATTATAGGTATAAGTGTTATAACATGGGGTAAACTCTCCTGCTTAATTTAAAACCAGCAACGCAGAAAAGGTTTATCCCATGCAGTAATCGGTAAAAATCAAGTGGCCAAGAACTATTTAAAGTAAAAATTAACAGCTTTATTTCTGAAAGTATAACAGAATAATTAACTAACCATTATTTACAACTCACTTCTCTAACCTACCTTTTACTTTCCGTTCTATAATACTAGTCCGATAAACTACCAATTAAGATTTACAAATTTTTGAGAAGATTTGTAGCTCAGGTTGAGGTTCTGGATGTAGTTTTGCTCGCTGAGCTGGAAGGTTCATTTTCATTAATATTAGTATTGTAGTATGCACAGCCTCTTCTAGTTATATTGTTGGGTCACATGGTAGAGGATAAGGGCACAAGAAAGGAGAAATCAAATAATTTAGATATGCAAGCCCTTTAGAGCCTGTTGATAATACCAGCTTCTTAGTCTTTGAACTCATTTATACAGTCCGGGAGGACTGTTGATCACTGCTGGACTTTCCCATACAACAAAATAAATTATTCCAATAGTCTCTTTCATGGGGCGGCACGGAAGCTCAGCGGTTAGCACTGCTGCCTCATAGCACCAGGGTCCCAGGTTCAATTCCAGCCTCGGGTGACTGTTTATGTGGAGTTTGCACATTCTCCCTGTGTATGGGTTTCCTCTGGGTGTTCTGGTTTCCTCCCACGGTCCAAAGATGTGCAGGTCAGGTGAATTGGCCATGTTAAATTGCCCATAGTGTTAGGTGCATCAATCAGAGGGAAATGGGTCTGGGTGGGTTACTCTTTGGAGGGTCGGTGGGGACTGGTTGGGCCGAAAGGCTTGTTTCCACACTGTAGGGAATCTAATCAATTTCAAGAAAGAATTGGAGAGAGCTCTTAAGGATAGTGGAATCAAGGGTTATGGGGATAAGGCAGGAACAGGATACTGATTGAGGATGATCAGCCATGATCATAATGAATGGTGGTGCTGGCTCGAAGGGCAGAATGGCCTACTCCTGCACCTATTGTCTGTTGTCTAAGATGTCTGAACTGCCCAAAGACCTTTACACCCAATGAAGTACTTTAGCAAGTTAGTGACTGCTGTAATGTAGGAAACACAGCAAATAATTTGTAAACAGAAATAAACTGATGATCAAACAGTCTGTGATTTAAATTATGGAATGAAATACTGGCCAGGACACTGAGGGAATTTGCTTGCTCTTGAAAGCCATGCAACTTTCAGACTTAATAAAGTTCAGCTTTTTTTAGGTACGAAAACGAGACTCCCAGATGGTACGTTGCCTACCAGGTACTCGGGTCAGGGATGTCACTGATAGGTTACAGAGCATTCTAAAAAGGGAGGGTGAACAGCCAGTTGTCTTGGTGCATACAGGCACCAACAATATAAGTAAAAGACGAGATGAGGTCCTGAAAGAAGAATTCAGGGAGATGGGAGAGAAGTTAAAGAGGAGGACTTCAAAGGATTACTCAGGATCACTACCAGTGCCACATGCTAGCCAACATAGAAATGAAAAAATAGGCAGGATGAACACGTGGCTTGAGGGATGATGAAGAGGGAGGGGTTCAGATTTGTTGGACATTGGGACCAGTTCTGGGGAAGGTGAGACTATTACAAAATGGACGGTCTACATCTGAACCAGACTGGAACCAATGTCCTTAAGGGAAGTTTGTGCTACTGCTGTTGGGGAGGTTTTAAACTAATGTGGCAGGGGACTGGGAACCAGAAGAGAAAATAAGTCAACAGCGAGGTGGACACTGGAGACTGTAAGAATCATGAAGATAGCATTAATAAGGGGAAGAGTAGACAGAGAGCAGATGAATGCAAAAGAACTGGTGGCCTGAAATGCATCTACTTTAATGCAAGGAGTATAGTGGGTAAGGCAGATGAACTTAGGGCTTGGAGTGGTGCCTGGGAGTATGACGTTATTGCAATCACAGAGACTTGGTTGAAGAAATAGCATGATTGGCAACTAAATGTTCCAGGATATAGACACTTCAGACAGGACAGGGAAGGAAGTAAAAGGGGGGTGGAGTTGCACTGCTGGTCAGGGATGATATCACAGCTGTGCTCAAGGAGGACACTATGGAGGTCTTGGGTAGTGATGCATTATGGGTGGAGCTGAGAAATAAGAAGGGTGCAGTTACATTGTTGGGGCTGTATTACAGGCCTCCCAACAGTGAGCGTGAAGTAGAAGAACAAATAGGTAAACAGATTATGGAAAGATGTAGAGGCAATAGGGTAGTGGTAATGGGAAATTTTAATATTCCCAACACTGACTGGGATACTCTTAGCGCCAGAGGTCTGGATGGGGTAGAATTTGTAAGAAGCGTCCAGGAGAGTTTTCTAGAGCAGTATGTCAATAGTCCGACGAGGGAAGGGGCCAAATTGGACCTGGTACTGGGGAACGAGCCAGGCCAGGTGGTAGAAGTTGTGGTGGGGGATCTCTTTGGGAACAGTGACCACAATTCTGTAAGCTTTAGAATACTCATAGACAAAGATGAGAGTGGTCCTAAGGGAAGAATACTAACCTGGGACAAGGGCAATTATATCAAAATTAGGCAGGAGCTCGGAAATGTGGATTGGACATAGCTATTTGAAGGGAAGTCCATGTTTGATATGTGGGAGGCTTTCAAAGATAGTGCAGGATAGGCATGTCCCGTTGAAGGCAAAGGAGAGGAAAGGCAAGATTCATGAACTGTGGATGACAGGAGAAATTGTACAACTCGCCAAGAGGAAAAGGGAAGTGTACGTAAGGTCGAGGCAGCTAAGAACAGAATGGGTCCTGGAGGAATATCGGAAGAGTAGGACAAGTCTTAAATGAGGAATCAAGCGGGCTAAAAGGGGTCATGAAATAGTTTTAGTGAGCAGAATTAAGGAGAATCCCAAAGCATTTTATTCTTATATAAGAAGCAAGCGGGTAACTAGAGAAAGGATTGGTCCACTAAAGAATAATGAAGGAAGGCTCTGTGTTGAACCTGAGAGAATGGGTGAGATTCTGAATGACTACCTTGCATCAGTGTTCACTGAGGAGAGGAACATGATGAATCTTGAGATTAGAGATAGAAGTTTGATTAGTCTGGATCAAGTTGACATAAGTAGGGAAGATGTGTTGGGTAGGCTAGAGGTTATTAAGGTGAACAAATCCCCAGGACCGGATGGGATCTATCCCAGGTTACTGAGGGAGGCGAGAGAGGAAATAGCTGGGGCCCTGACAGATATCTTTGTGGCATCCTTAAATACAGGTGAGGTGCCGAAGGACTGAAAGGTTGCTCATGTTGTCCCCCTGTTCAAGAAGGGTAGTAGGGATATTCCGGGTAACTACAGACCAGTGAGCCTGACGTCAGTGGTGGGAAAGTTGCTGGAGAAGGTACTGAGGGATAGGATCTATTTATATTTAGAAAAGAATGGGCTTATCAGTGATAGCAACATGGTTATGTGTGGGGGAGACTGTATCTTACCAACTTAATAGAGTTCTTTGAGGAAGTGACCAAGTTGATAGATGAAGGAAGGGCTGTTGATGTCATATACATGGACTTTAGTAAGGTGTTTGATAAGGTTCCCCATGGTAAACTAATAGAGAAAGTGAAGTCACATGGTGTGCAGGGTGTTCTAGCTAGGTGGATAAAGAATTGGTTGAGCAACAGGAGACAGAGAGTAGTAGCTGAAGGGAGTTTCTCGAAATGGAGAAAGGTGACCAGTGGTGTCCCACAGGGGTCAGTGTTGGGGTCACTGTTGTTTGTGATATACATAAATGATCTGGAAAAGGGCACTGTTGGTATGATCAGTGAGTTTGCAGATGACACGAAGAGTGGCGGAGTAGCAGAAAGCATAAGGGACTGTCAGAGAATACAGGAGGGTATAGACAGACTGGGGTGAGTTGGACAGAAAAGTGGCAGATGGATTTCAATCCAGACAAATGTGAGGTGATGCATTTAGGCAAGTCTAATTCTAGAGCGAATTATACAATGAACGGAAGAACCTTGGGAAAAGTTGATGGGCAGAGAGATCTGGGAGTGCAGGTCCATTGTACCCTGAAGGTTGCTGCACAGGTGGATGGAGTGGTCAGGAAAGCATATAGTATGCTTGAGGAGAAAGTGAGGTCTGCAGATGCTGGAGATCAGAGCTGAAAATGTGTTGCTGGAAAAGCGCAGCAGGTCAGGCAGCATCCAGGGAACAGGAGAATCGACGTTTCGGGCATAAGTATGCTTGCCTTCCTTGGATGGGGTATTGAGTATAAGAGCTGGCAAGTCATGTCAAAATTGTACAAGATATTGGTTCGACCACATTTACAATATTGTGTACAGGTCTGGTCGCCACATTACCAAAAGGATGTGGACGCTTTGGGAAGGGTGCAGAGAAGGTTTAACGAGGATGTTGACTGGTATGGAGGGTGCTAGCTATGAAGAGAGGTTGAGTAGGTTAGGATTGCTTTCATTAGAAAAAAGGTGATTGAGGGGGGACCTGATTGAGGTTTACAAAATCATGAAGGGTATAAACGGAGTGGATACAGATAAGCTTTTTCTCAGGGTGAAGGATACAATTATGAGAGGTCACGCTCTCAAGATGAGGTGTGAAACGTTTAAGGGGAATACACGCAGCAAATACTTCACAGAGAGGGTGGTGGGCGTTTGGAACGCATTGCCAGCAGAGGTGGTAGATACAGGCACGGTAGATTCATTTAAGATGCGTCTGGACAGATGAATGAGTAGGTGGAGAGCAGAGGGATATAGGTTTAGACAGTAGATTTGGATCGGTTCAGGCTTGGAGGGACAAAGGGCCTATTCTTGGGCTGTAGCTTTTCTTTGTTTTTTGTTCTTGTTCTAGGTACCATTCAGGTCAACAGGTCAGGCAGCATCCAAGGAGCAGGAGAATCGAAGTTTCGGGCATAAGCCCTTCTTCAGGAATGAGGAGGGTGTGCCAAGCAGGCTCAGATAAAAGGTACGGAGGGGGGACTTGGGGCAGGGGCATTGGGAATGCGATAGGTGGAAGGAGGTTAAGGTGAGGGTGATAGGCCAGAGAGGGGGTGGGGGCGGAGAGGTCGGGAAGAAGATTGCAGGTCAAGAAGGCGGTGCTGAGTCCTCAGGTTGGGACTGAGATAAGGTGGGGGGAGGGGAAATGAGGAAACTGGAGAAATCTGCATTCATCGCTTGTGGTTGGAGGGTTCCTAGGCGGAAGATGAGGTGCTCTTCCTCCAGGCGTCGTGTTGCCATGGTCTGGCGATGGAGGAGGTCAAGAACCTGCATGTCCTTGGCGGAGTGGGAGGGGGAGTTAAAGTGTTCAGCCATGGGGTGGTTGGGTTGGTTGGTGCGGGTGTCCCAGAGGTGTTCTCTGAAACGTTCCGCAAGTAGGCGGCCTGTCTCCCCAATGTAGAGGAGGCCACATCGGGTGCAGCGGATGCAGTAAATAATGTGTGTGGAGGTGCAGGTGAATTTGTGATGGATATGGAAGGATCCCTTTGGGCCTTGGGAGGGAATTGAGGGGGGAGGTGTGGGCGCAAGTTTTGCATTTCTTCAGGAGAAGGTGCCGGGAGTGGAGGTTGGGTTGGTGGGGTTGTGGACCTGACGAGGGAGTCCCGGAGGGAGTGGTCTTTCCGGAACGCTGATACGGGAGGGGAGGGAAATATATCCTTGGTGATGGGGTCTGTTTGGAGGCGGCGGAAATGACGAAGGATGATACGATGTATCTGGAGGTTGGTGGGGTGGTAGGTGAGGACCAGTGGGGTTCTGTCCTGGTGGCGGTTGGAGGGGCAGGGTTCAAGGACGGAGGAGCGGGAAGTGGAAGAGATGCGGTGGAGAGCATCGTCAACCACGTCTGAGGGGAAATTGCGGTCTTTGAAGAAGGAGGCCATCTGGGTTGTTCGGTATTGGAATTGGTCCTTCTGGGAGCAGATGTGGCGGAGGTGAAGGAATTGGGAGTATGGATTGGCGTTTTGACAGGGGGCAGGGTGGGAGGAGGTGTAATCTAGGTAGCTGTGGGAGTCGGTCGGTTTATAGTAAATGTCCGTGTTGAGTCCGTCACCCGAGATAGAAATGGAGAGGTCGAGGAAGGAGAGGGAGGAGTCTGAGACGGTCCAGGTAAATTTGAGGTCGGGGTGGAAGGTGTGAGTAAAGTGGATGAACTGTTCAACCTCCCCGTGGGAGCACGAGGTAGCGCTAATACAGTCATCGATGTAGCGGAGGAAAAGGTGGGGGGTGTTGCCAGTGTAGCTGCGGAAGATGGACTGTTCCACATATCCGACGAAGAGGCAGGCATAGCTGGGGCCCATGCGGGTGCCCATGGCTACTCCTTTGGTTTGGAGGAAGTGGGAGGATTGAAAAGAGAAGTTGTTCAGAGTGAGGACCAGTTCAGTCAGTCGAAGGAGGGTGTCAGTGGAAGGGTACTGGTTGGTTTGGCGGGAAAGGAAGAAGTCCCTCCTCCCTACCTTTTATCTTAGCCTGCTTGGCACACCCTCCTCATTCCTGAAGAAGGGCTTATGCCTGAAACGTTGATTCTCCTGCTCCTTGGATGCTGCCTGACCTGCTGCGCTTTTCCAGCAACACATTTTTCTGCTCTGATCTCCAGCATCTGCAGTCCTCACTTGCTCTACCATTCAGGTCAACCTCAATAATATTATTTTATTTTGAAAAATCACAACTCCTAACACTTTTGAAAACTGCATCATTAACTGAATGAAAATTACAACATTTGCATGAGAGAGATGTTTAAGTTCTGCTCACATTAATTTTAAAAGCCGTACCTCCTTCAAGAAAATCAGGTTACATGACTGTGCTGTGATACTGATATAGAAGATAAAATACTAAATATATATCTTCGGTTGTTATACTTTATATATTTCTAAGCCAGCCTTTTATCAAGTGGAATTGTCTGTTCTCATTCATTGAAGAACAGCTGGGTCAATTTAGCATAAAACCTAGCAATCTCCACATTAAACAATAATCTTTGAAATGAATATCACCACCCCTCCCCCGAAATACCTGCTCATCATTAGACATTGCACTCCAAGGAAGCTCATCTAAACTTCTGTGCTGTTTGCTTCTTCGCTTTAGAACAGGGCAAGGAGAACTTGGAATACTCGGAACCACATCAGACAAGACATCACTTCCACTTGCAAAATCACTACCAGGCAGCTTTGAAAGGAAACAGAAAACCTCAAGATCAAATTAATATGAAATAGCTATAAAAAAAGACACGCCTTTGATGCTTACATTCAGAATAGTATCAGCGTTTAGATTTAATGCACAATCTCATGAAGTGTAAACTCTGCTAAAGACAAAACTATGATTGTGCATCAAGTGAAAAGGACTTTTGAAATCTTTCAACTCTTCAAGTCAGTAAGGCAAAGCTAAGGTGGAAAAGCCTCTGGCAACATACAGTAACATGCTCAATAAAAATTTCATAATCACAGCTCATTGACAATTTGCTATAACACTTACTCACATTGCAAAAGAAAGCAAGACAACATCCCAATGCTCCCCATCCATCTTTTGAAGGCGTTGATCTCTCACTGGACTACTGCTGCATTGCTGACTACCTTTGACAGTAAAGTCAGCAAGCTATTCCACCAAGGGAGCTTTGCAGCATGAAATGAGATGCATTTCTTCAAGCAGACATTTTAAGCAGAAAGGAGGGGCTGGAACTCTGAATCATGTTCTCTTGCTTACCCAGGGTGTCCAGACAGCAAACATGATCTGAGATGGGCTTGCAAGCACTGCTCCAAATCTAGGACCACTGCAGGTCTGAGATTGCCAGCAGCACATTTGATGGTTTGTTTTAAGGGGAGAGAGAACAACGAAAACACCCACTAAAACATCCGTTAGCCTTTTATACGTGATCTGATGTTAGCAGCAAGGCGTCTGCCAACCCACGCAACACAATAACCTGAAATTCTTGTTTTAATAAGCAACTGAGTATTGCTGCAAAGATAAAGAGATGGGCTGTTGAAGCTTTCCATCTTGCATTCACCAGGACAGATGCAAGAATAACAAATTTCAGGAGGAATAACAACTAATATCGAACAGCAAGCTGATCTCAACAGATTTGGAATTGTATCTTGGACCTCGTTGATCTTGGCTGCTCATGCAATAAAATTTGTCATGAAAGTGAAGAGTTGAGTTTATTTGCCTAATCTTTTATGGAAAAGAAAAATGCATTAATCACACATTTCTAAGCGAACTTGCTCAAGGAAAATTGGTAGTAATCGACCTATTCTGGATATGATAAAATCATGAGGGGCATGGATTGGATGAATAGCCAAGGTGCCTTTCCTAGGGTAGGGGAGTCTAAAACTTGAGGGTTAGGTTTAAGGTAAGAGGGGAAAGATGTAAAAGAGGCAACCTTTTCACACAGATGGTGGTGTGTGTATGCAATGAGCTGCCAGAGGAAGTGGTGGAGGCTAGTACAATTCCAACATTAAAAAGGCATTTGGATGGGTATATGAATAGGAAGGGTGTAGAGGGATATGGGACAAATGCTGGAAAATGGAGCTAGATCAGATTGGGATGTCTGGTCGGCAAGCATGAGTTAGACCGAAGGCATGGTCCTCATGTCGTACACTCTGACTCTAAAACAAATTTGAATCTAACCTACATTCAAAATTCCTTATAGCAGAGGTAAGGAAAACCTGCTTCAGATGAACATGACTTTGTACAGCATCGACTCTTGGGCACTCATTCTTGTAAATCTCACAAGAAACCAGTTTTCTGCTTGAAAATATTAAATGCATATTCATACCTCCATAAATATATTGATACAGAATGAAAGAAATCACAATGCAAATGGGTTCAAGTATGTGCTGCCAGCTTTTCAGCTCACAACCAAATCTCTTCTTTGCACTGATAGTCTTTATTTTCAAATTCTCATCCAAATCCACTTTAAGGGGTGCAAAACGTGCCTACCATAATGAACGATCAGAATATATCTCAAAGTATTTCACTGCAAACAGCACAGTAAATTTGAGCATAATAAGATTTCACAAACAGCAATGAGACAGCGACCAGATAATCTGGTTTAGGTGGTGATTGAGTGATAAATATTGGTCACAACATTGGGAGGACTCCTGCTTTGCTGAGTTTTTGCATCCATCAGAGATGAGCAGTGAGTCAAACAGCCATTTGAGAAACAGCAGCTCAAATAATGCAGCACTAATTCATCACTGTCCTTAAGTAAACCATGTGTGTGTGAAACCAGTCTGCTGCTTCTCCCAGTGGTGAGTTGTCTTAATTGCCAACTTACCAACAAATTCAACAATTCTTTCACTATCTACTCTTTAATAGATCCTCTCAATATAAACTTGAAAAGGAAATACTTCTGGCTAATTCCTTCAGGAAGTACTGGTGCAAAGAGCATAAAGGCTACTTTCCGAGCTGTACAAATATTCAATTCTACAATTGCAGGCAAGAAAAATAATTTTGGCTCACCTGCCATTCAAACTCACTGTCTGACCAATCCCAATAGGTACTGATTGATGAAGATACGTCACTACAGACACTACCCTCTGGAAAGAGGTCAAAAGATGCATTCTGAGTGAATTCCTGATCATCCAGCAGGGAATAGCAGTCTTCCTGATCACCGCACGAAACAGATGAGAAGAGTTCCTCACTGCATTCGGAGCTTGCTACACTTGTGCCACAGGAAGTCAAATTCCACCTATGTTTGAGCAGAAAAAAATGCTTTAATTTCTTGAAGTACTGGTGAAAGTTAATAGGCCTCATCATTCAATTTTAAAATAAAGACACCTTAAATATACTATACATATTTAGATCAGTGCTGGTTAAGTCAAGAGCTTAAACAAGGAGTTCTGAACTATGTTGGCAATTCATTTCTTCTTAGCGAGGAGACATTAAAGTGATTGCATAAGCTAGTGATCTCACTGGAAGACGAAAAAGAATTGGAAATTCCTTTTCACTTTTACTCAAAGAAACTATTCTCCTCCCTCACCGATTCACGCCAATCCAGAAATTGCTGGATGCTGCACTCAAGGATGTAGTAACTAAGACACCAACGTCTGAAGCTAAAACAAAGCTCAAATGCAGAATTTCCACCTCCAGCTGCATGGTTGTGTCTCCACCCCTTGCACAGACCTGATGAGGATTACCGATGCAAGCAGCAACACAGCTGTAGGCAAAGCAGCATTTAGCAAAACAATATGGCACTCATTAAACAACAAAACATATTACTGGAAACAGTCAGCAAGCGTGCCAGCACCTATAGAGAGAAAGCAGAGGCAATGTTTCAGGTTGAGGAACCCTTTTGGAGAACTGACACTCATTATGCTGTAAAAAAAACCTTGCCATCAGTTGATCATACTGACACCATATGGACCACGTACATGATGGGTGGCACAGTAAATAGTATAGATGGCAACCAAGTTGCACAGGGAAAGCGATAGATAAGGTGAATGGGCAAAAGCCAGCAGACTGAATGTAGGTGGTCACTGACTAAAAGCGTTTGCAAGAAAGATTGGATTGCAACCTTCATGGAAAAATAGAAGGAACTGGGACACAGGGCTGCCAGTCAAACTGCATCCCAACCCCGCCCAAATCCCCATATTAAAAAAAGCCCTTTCATTGGGAAAACCATCCCTTACTCTGATCTTGCGACCCTGTTGCCTTCCTCCTCCCAAACCTCTCCCTAAACAGAAAAGGCTGGGGTGGATTTGTGAGACTGGCATATTCAGGCAATGTTTCAATGTCTCAGAGCTCCTGTCTCAGATTATTTTAAGCTGGGGTCTGGGTTAAGGCCCCCCTACACCTCTAGGTTTATGACCAGGCTCAGAGACCCCACGCTGGGGCAACACGGGCAGAGCAGCGGGGCACTGTCACGCTGCAGTGACCCTTTTGTGGAGCCTCACTGGGACAATGCAGACCGGGGGAAGACAATAGGCTCTGGGGCTTGAGGGGACGCATCCTGGGGGTGGCCTTAAGGTTTGTAATTTTGTGCCACACCTCCCTTCTACAAGGACTCTCACCCCAGTCCCTACTGGAAGCTGTGCCGGCAGTTACTTCCAGCATAGGGCCCATTTGTGGTGTCCCTGGGTGTTGACACTGGTGTTGGGGGTTGGCCGTTGCAGGGAGCGACCCTGGGAGCTACTGAGGTTATCTTGGCAGCCTCGGAGATGGGGTATTTCTTGCAGACGTACTCTGCCCCCTTACACAAATGGCACTGCATTCCATCTGCCATCATTCGGGCACTGTAGACAATCGCTTCATGGATAACTATAAACATCCCCTCGGTCTCCTCCTCCAGGGCCAGGCTCATGTAAACCTGGCGTCAGGAAGGAATACACATAGTGAAGGAGGCACTTCGCGAGATTGATTGGGAACAGTGCAATCCCTGGTCTCACCTCTCTGAGCTGATGCAAATGGGGGAGGAGGAGTTCACCAACAACATAGGGCCCAATGTCAGAAATAACTACCCAACGTGGAAGCCTCTATGGGGTCGGCCAGCAAGTCCCACCCATGGTGAGCCCCCTCATGGGGATAGGTGCACCGCCTGATCGGTCCTCAAAAAGATACCAGCCTGATCATACATTTTCAACATGGCAACAATGGCGGCCAGGCTGATGACAGCAGCCATTGCCTTAGGGCACACCTTGATGCTCTTGTCTGGTTTCATGGAGGTCTTCAGTCTATGGCTGTTTGTAAATAACTGAAATGGTGACAGGATGTTGCCAGGTATGAAAGGTTTGAGATGTACAGAAAGACTGGGACTTTTTCCCACTGGCACATTGGAGGTTGAGAGGTGACCTGATAGAAGTTTATAAAATAATGAGAGGTATGGGTAGAGTTAATAGTAGTTGTCTTTTCCCTAGGATGGAGAATTTCAAAACTAGGCGACACATTTTTAAGGTGAACAGAGAGAGATTTGGAAAAGACATGAGGCAAACATTTACACAGAGGGTGGTTTGCGTGTGGAATGAACTTCCTGAGGAAGTGGTGGATGTGGTACAATTACAATGTTTAAAAGACATTTGGTTGGATACATGAATAGGAAAGGTTTGGAGGAATATGGGCCAGGAGCAGGCAGGTGGGAGTAGTTTAGTTTGGAATTATGGTCAGCATGGACTGGTTGGACCGAAGGGTCTGCTTCAATGCTGTATGACCATCGAGACGGTGGGGGCTGAGGAAATGCAGCTGCCACCAGTGACTCTGGAGTGGAAGTGGAAGTCACCGTTATGGAGAGAGCCTTGCCCACCCCTTAAAGAAACAGCTCTAACCAAGTGTAGAGTAGTTCAGATCCAAGTAACAATTCTTCCCAAGCCAGCCCAGCCTAGATAGCAGTTGCTTCTTAACTGCTCTTAGTACAAATAACAATGACTTCATCAAACAGTTATTTGTCTAAGCAACGCTTTCTAGTCCACATTGCAAGGTGTACCAAGTTCTCCAGTCCAAGCAGCAATTGCTTTCAAACAGCTCAAGCCAAACAGCAACAGATTACCGCAGCCCCAGACCAAGCAGCAGCAGCAAACCTCCACCTCCTCCTCAGCAGGGTGCCACCTGAACTCCAAGGTCTTCTGGGTCAGAGAGAGGACAACTAGTATTGCACTATCAGAGCCCTACTGAATTCAGCTCTTAGATATTTAGCCTGTTCAGAGATGTCATTTAACACCTCGAGAGCAGATGGGACTCCTGGTTCAGAGGAAGGGATATTACCAATGTGCTCCAAGAGTCTCTGTCCAAATACAAGTTTCAATGAGCATCAATCAACTCTGGAGCTCTTCTGGTTGACCTAAGGGCTCTTGTGGCCCAGTGGCAGTGCCCTTACCTTTGAGCCAGGAGGCCTGGGTTCAAGACCCACTTGCTCCAGAGATGTGTCATAATGTCTCTGAACTGGTTCATTTGAAACTTTTTGGCTTTTACCGCCAAACCCAGAGGCCTGACTCCAAATGACAACTGCTTCAGAAATATGTAATAATATCTTCTGAACAGATTGATTAGAAAATATAGTTGACATTCGAGGGCTCTTATGGTGCAATGCTATCGTGCCTATCTTGGGAGCAGAAGGTCTGGAATCAAGTCCCACCTGCCCCAGATATGTGTCATTTCATAATTCAACCCATTCAGGTATCTTCTGGTGGACTATTAAAAGTATCTTGAACACTGAATTTGTGTTTATTGCTTAGTTTGCTTTCCAAAACGTCAAAAATCACATGACACCAGGTTATAGTCCCATTTAGATTAGATTACTTACAGTGTGGAAACAGGCCTTTTGACCCAACAAGTCACACCGACCCTCCGAAGAGCAACCCATTCACCTACATTTACCCCCTCACCTAACACTACAGGCAATTTAGCATGGCCAAATCACCTAACCTGCACATAATTGGACTGTGGGAGGAACCGGAGCACCTGGAGGAAACCCACACAGACACGGGGAGAATGTGCAAATTCCACACAGACAATTGCCTGAGGCGGGAATTGAATCTGGGTCTCTGACGCTGTGAGACAGCAGTGCTAACCACTGTGCCACCGTACCGCCCAACAGGTTTATTTGAAACCGTGAGCTTTTGAAGCCCCCGCTACTTCTTCAGGCAGCTAATGAGAGAGAATACATCGGACATAGAATTTATACGTAAAATATCAAAGGGTCATACATCCTAGGTGAATGTGTTGAACAGATTTAGATGGCTATTAAGTCTTTAAACAGTTAGAATGGAGGTGCAGATTTCAATTGATTAATATGCAAATCCAAGAATTTCTTTCAAGTCACTGCTCCAAGATAACTTTAGGTTTTATTAGAATAAAGGTGACACCTCGGGTCAGACAATGCATTTTAGGTGTGAGGCCATGTTTCAAGTCTGTTTGTTTCTCAACCTGCAGTCAGACTGGCTTTATTTCCAGGTTGAATTTTTATTAGGAATAACTCGAGACTAACTACCAAGAAGAGAAAACACCCTGGGACCACAGGGAGAAGACCAGGCAATCATTGTCACGTGGATCAAAATCTAGTATGGTGGTGTATGATCATCCAGAGTTACGTTAAAGCACAAGATATTTAATTAGATTCACAGTGTAAATTGTTAAGTTTGTATTTTATTATTATAACATTGTGTTGAATAAAGATTATTATTATTAAGATGCAACTTGTAGTTTCTTTGCTAGGTATAAGAGTTAAATACACTATATGGCAGGCCCAACAAATTTATAAATTCCTACTTTGGAAATAAAACCAGTCTGACTCCAGGTTGAGAAACAAACAGACTCGAAACATGGCCTCACATCTAAAATGCATTGTCTGCCCTGAGATATCAACTTTATTCTGAAGTTATCTTGAGGCAGTGACTTGAAACAAATTCTGGGATTTACATACTATTCAAGCCCTTCCAGATGAAGGGCTTTTGCCCAAAACGTCGATTCTCCTGCTCCTCGGATGCTGCCTGACCTGCTGTGCTTTTCCAGCACCACTCTAATCTAGATTCTATTTAATCAAAACCTGTGCCTCCATTCTAACTGATTAAAGACTTAATAGCCATCTAGGCTTTTCAATACATTTGCGTAAGTTATACGATCCTTTGATCTTTTGCTTATAAATTTTGTGTCTGATGCATTCTCCCTCACGAGCTGACTGAGGAAGAAGCAGGGGCTCTGACAGCTTGCGGTATCAAATAAACCTGTTGGACTATAACCCTCACACTGTGATTTTTGACTATTGATTCAGGCTAGCTCCCCAGCCAATTTGGCACCTCTGCCTTTACACTCCTGTCTTCCAAAAAAAAAACCCATGACAAAATTATCTTTTTAAAGTGACAGCATTATCACAAACTTTCCATAACTGCTCATAAGATGGAGGTACAGATGACAAAGGTAGGTGGAAGAATACATAATGTTGAGGAAGTAGGAGGCTGCAGAAGGACTTGGACAAGCTGGAGAGTGGGTAGAGAGGTGTCACATGGAATACTTATTGGAAAAGGATGAGGTTTTACACTTTGATAAAAAGAATTGCACCACTGTAGCTGGTGAATTTGAACTTAATTAATACAATCTGGAATTGAAATCTAGTCTGAGTGATGATCACCATGACATCGTCTGCCATGTTTACTTATTCTGGCCAACATGTGACTCTGGAGCCACAGTAAAGTAGCAAATTCTTAACCTCCTTCTGAAGTAGCCGAGCAAGCCACGCAGTTCAAGGACAATAAACGATGGACAAAAAATGCGTTCCTTCTTGGCACACCCACACTCAGGAAGGAATAAAAGAAAGGTGACAGTGAAAACATTAGCATTTACAAAAGCAGCTTAATTCAGTAGGTAAGGGCAAAGGATAACTTATCCAAATTGAAATATTGTAATGAATACATATTTTAAAGGCCAGCCAATTCTACAAGAGTAAGAAAATAAACACGTTTAAGGCCAACCCAAGAAGTCTATTCCACGTACAGGTCGCTTTCCTATAATGTGCATCTCGTTCACGTGAATTTGCTGTAACGCCATTGACAAATTGGGGACACTGTTACTAAAGCACAAACTTTTAAAACATGTGTTAGCTGTAACGCAATTACTGAGCCAACAACTTAAGCGCTATTTCTAAGGCACGACTTTTCTATAACACGAGGTTGCACAAGAAAACAACCATCACGTTATCTGATAAAAGTTTTAGTTTAACTCAGGTTACGCAAATCTGCTTCTCTTGCAAACATTAAATAGAAACGAGTTGCCTCTCCTTAGGATAAAAACTGCCAAAGGAGATAACAGTTTACACAGTCATCTAATCTTGTACCATACATTACAGACAAATGGAGTAATAAGGCCACTTGGCATGAGTGAAGGTAATACTGGACAGTTGACTTGATGTTACCTACCTGTTGGTATGAAGTCTACGCAATGGATCAGTTCTGTGGCATGATGAAAGCTGGCAGCCAAAATCACTAATGTCAAGGCTGGCAACATCACTTGTGTGTCCCCTTTGTGGTAGCAAGGGGAATGGTTCATCTGGTGCTAGGAACTTGCCATACAAATCATCTGACATTTTTATGCAGGTAGGGACCTGTCAAGAACAGATAAAGGAAAGATTTCATACAGTGTTGATGTGAATATGTTAAACCTGCGGCCTTCAGGCACTGCCATCAACTCCACTACCAAAGAATCATACAGAAGGCTATTTGTTCCCTCATGTCTGTACCAGCTCCCCAAAAAGATACCTGGCTCATCTTTTTCTCCAGATGCCACGAATACCACTTTATAATGAGACCCATTCCCCTGCACATTTCCCCCTCATTATGATTATATGCCATGTTTCTATTTCACAGAAGCCTAGTGATCTGTAATTTCTTAACAGTGAGAATTTGGTTAAGCTTGTAAGACAGTTACTAAATTGGTAAATATCAATTGTAGACCCAGACACTTGAACCGAAAATCCAGGTACATACCAAGAGCAGGAGGAATGGAGTGCTGCACTGTCAAAGAAATCAGTTTTGAGATGGAGCATTAGGTGGACATTAAAAGCCCAATAGTACTGCTTCAAGGTGAAGGAGCAAATCTCTCCCCACTGTCCTGGGTACTACTGATCACTCAATCAACAGCACCAAAATCGGTTACTTGGCGATCAGCATAATATTCCTCCTGAAAATTTGCAGTCTGCAAATTGGTTGCCATCATTCCCACAACAGTGAAGTGTCCGTGAATACGAAGGGCGACTGGACTTGAAACATTAACTGTATTTTTGTCTCAACAGGTGCTGCTGAATTTCTCCAGCAATTTTTGTTTCTCTTCCCAATTCAGCCCAATAGTTAAAAATTCCACTTGTGATATGTAGATATTGTATGGGACAGGAGCTTCACCCCTCACTGTCAGTACATCAGGGAAGGAATTTATTTTATCAACACCTGATCTCTTTTTAAAAAAAGCACGAACACAAAGAACTATTTTCTCCAGTCAGACTTTCCTTACACCAAAATGCTTTTCAAACTAGTTGTACGTGTTAGAAGATGTAATCAAACTTAAAACCATATGGATTTAAAGAAAATGAAGTTGTGCGCTTACAAACGAAGTGAAAAGAATAGCAGTGTGGATGCTGAATGTCTGAAACAAAAACAGAAAATGCTGGAAATACACAGCAGGGTATTTAGTGTCAGCTTTTGCAACAATGGTCTTTCATCCAGACCCCACTTAATATTTTCCTAATGTCATGATTAGATATTTATTGTCAATGGTCTCAAGCAGGCTGACTGTACTCGAGTCATAGAGATGTACAGCATGGAAACACACCCTTCGGTCCAACCCAACCATGCCGACCAGATATCCCAACCCAATCTAGTCCCACTTGCCAGCACCCGGCCCATATCCCTCCAAACCCTTCCTATTCATATACCCATCCAAATGCCTCTTAAATGTTGCAATTGTACCAGCCTCCACCACTTCCTCTGGCAGCTCATTCCATATACTTACCACCCTCTGCACGAAAAAGTTGCCCCTTGGGTCTCTTACATCTTTCTCCTCTCATCCTAAACCTATGCCCTCTCATTCTGGACTCCCCGACCCCAGGGAAAAGACATTGTCTATTTACCCTACCCATGCCCCTCATGATTTTGTAAACCTCTATAAGGTCACCCCTCAGCCTCCGACACTCCAGGGAAAACAGCCCCAGCCTGTTCAGCCTCTCCCTATAGCTCAAATCCTCCAACCCAGGCAACATCCTTGTAAATCTTTTCTGAACCCTTTCAAGTCTCACAACATCTTTCCAATAGGAAGGAGACCAGAATCGCACGCAATATTCCAACAGTGGCCTAACCAATGTCCTGTACAGCTGTAACATGACCACCCAACTTCTGTATTCAATACTCTGACCAATAAAGGAAGCACACCTTCTTCACTATCCTGTCTACTTGCGACTCCACTTTCAAGGAGCTATGAATCTGCACTCCAAGGTCTCTTTGTTAATTAAATATTTAATGTCATGTCTCAAATATTTGTGGTCCCAATCTTGTCATAATGATACCTAACAGAGAGGCTAACTTTACGAACTGTGTTAACTCAATTCACCATAGTGACTTTTCAGCCTCAACCGTACTCTGCTAATTGGTGTAAGAGCATTCTACTATTCTTATCCCATCCTGCCTTCCACAGACCCCTTGCAACAGATCACCAGTGGTCTTCATGCTTTAACCCTTCCCATGCTTTCATGCTCTTTATTTACCATACTCTCAGCCCCAATTTCCTGCCTTCTCCTAGTAACCCTTAATCCACTCACTAATTAAGAGCCTGTTTGTCTTAAAGACACTCAATGATTTGGTGTCTCCAGCCTTCTGCAGCAAAGAGTTCCAGATTCACCACCTTCTGAATGAAGAAGTTCCTCATCTCAGTTCCAAAGGGTTGTTCCTTCATTCTGAGGCTGTGCCCTCAGGTCCTAGTCTCTCCTAATAGTGGGGAGATCTTCTCCCCATCCCCTCTATTCAGGTCTCTTAGCATCCCATTAGTTTCAATCTTCAGCCTTCTAAATTCTGAGTAGAGACCCAGAGTCCTCAACTGCTCCCAGACCTCAGTTCCTGTGATCATCCTTGTGAACCTCCTCTCGACCCACTCCATGACCAGCATAGCCTTCCCTCAGTCCAGGGCCCAAAACGGCTAAGAATATTCCAAATGTAGTCTGACCAGAGCCTCATACATCCCTGCTCTTGTATTCTAGCACTTCACTACTCCCAGATCTGTGCCAAAATCCTTCAGTAATCAGTAATGGTTAGAAAAGTGGCCTTGGGCTTTCATCTGACTCATTTCCCTGCTCCTTGTTCTGTGGAATTGTGTGGCCACATTGCACCTTTGCCATGGAATAGCAAGTCATCAGCAGCCAATGAAAACAGTTTCCAGGTCCTTGCATTACAATCAAATTATGCGAGGTGGCGCTGAACATTTTCTGCTGACATCGATGACTGTATCAGCGCCGCCTCGTGCTCCCACGAGGAGGTTGAACAGTTCATCCACTTCACCAACACCTTCCACCCCGACCTCAAATTCACCTGGACAGTCTCAGATTCCTCCCTCCCCTTCCTCGACCTTTCTATTTCTATCTCAGGCGACCGAATCAACACTGACATCTACTAAAAACCGACCGACTCCCACAGCTACCTGGACTACACCTCCTCCCATCCCGCTCCTGTAAAAACGCAATCCCATTCTCCCAATTCCTTCGACTCCGCCGCATCTGCTCTCAGGAGGACCAGTTCCAAAAACGCACAACCGAGATGGCCTCCTTCTTCAAGGACCGCAATTTCCCCCCCGACGTGGTCGACGATGCCCTCCACCGCATCTCTTCCACTTCCCGCTCCTCCGCCCTTGAGCCCCGCCCCTCCAACCGCCACCAGGACAGAACCCCACTGGTCCTCACCTACCACCCCACCAATCTCCATGTACAGAGCATCATCCGCTGTCATTTCCGCTACCTCCAAACGGACCCCACCACCAAGGATATATTTCCCTCCCCTCCCCTATCAGCATTCCGTAAAGACCACTCCCTCCGTGACTCCCTCGTCAGATCCACACCCCCCACCAACCCAACCTCCACTCCCGGCACCTTCCCCTGCAACCGCAGGAGGTGCAAGACTTGCGCCCACACCTCCCCCCTCACCTCCCTCCAAGGCCCCAAAGGAAACTTCCATATCTGCCACAGATTCACCTGCACCTCCACACACATCATCTATTGCATCCTCTGCACCCGATGTGGCCTCCTCTATATTGGGGAGACAGGCCGGCTACTTGCGGAGCGTTTCAGAGAACACCTCTGGGACACCCGGACCAACCAACCCAACCACCCTGTGGCTCAACATTTCAATTCCCCCTCCCACTCCACCAAGGATATGCAGGTCTTTGGACTCCTCCATCGTCAGACCACAACAAAACGACGGTTGGAGGAAGAACGCCTCATCTTCCACCTAGGAACCCTCCAACCACAAGGGATGAACTCGGATTTCAACAGTTTCCTCATTTCCCCTCCCCCCACCCCGTCTCAGTCAAATCAATCGAATTCAGCACCGCCTTCCTAACCTGCAATCTTCTTCCCGACCTCTCCGCCCCCACCCCAGTCTGACCTATCACCCTCACCTTGACCTCTTTCCACCTATCACATTTCCGACGCCCCTCCCCCAAGTCCCTCCTCCCTACCTTTTATCTTAGCCTGCTGGACAAACTTTCCTCATTCCTGAAGAAGGGCTTATGCCCGAAACGTCGATTCTCCTGTTCCCTGGATGCTGCCTGACCTGCTGCGCTTTTCCAGCAACACATTTCCAGCTCTGATCTCCAGCATCTGTAGACCTCACTTTCTCCTCAGATTTTCTGCTGACAGTCCAGTCGAGAAAAGCTTGAGTAAATCAGAAGCTACACAAATGCCTGAATATTTATTGCATTTTATAATTCTATCTGAGGTATTCTGCTTTTTTCCAATGTAGACATTTTTGGCGTTCTCTGGAGAGAACGCCAGAAGTAACATTTACCTCAAATTGTGGAATACTTGGAATGGATTGCAATTGTTGTTGCATCATTTAGTTGTAAGGTCTGGCTAATTCTATCTGAAGTACTTCAACCAAAGTATGTAAAGTTTGCAGAACTCATTTTAATATCTCTGCAAGTCTCCTAACTAACCTGGTTGTGATCAAGATATTGGATCAACTAAGTGGGAACATCTTTAGTGTAATCAAATTTATCCAGGTAGACATCTTTGCTGACAGAGAGTGAAGATAGGGCAAGAATGGGTTCAACCCAACGTAACAGAAAACGTCAGGACATTGTATTCTTCTATACTTTGATCGTGATAGTCCAACATAGTGTCCACTTGTATATTCTCCACAGGCCATTGGGCTATTTTTACTTGTAAACACATTTTTAAAAAAGTTAACATGAGAAAACATTTTTGTTAAACTCAAAGAGTTACTAAAGATCACAAACATAAAGTCACCACAGAAACTACATATGACTGGAACATAGGTCTGCTCCCTCATTAGAGAGACACACAACTGGTAGTGGTTTAACCTGAGGCCTCAGAAGAGGGGAGAAGTTAAGAAGGAGAGCCCTTCATGGTAATCTCAGTCATGAACTGAACCCATGCTATTGCTGCTACTCTGCATTGCAAACTAGCCATCCAGCCAACTGAGCTAAAGGACACCCAATATGATAGAGCAACACCAAGGCAATTAAGGGAGATGGAAATCAGGTGGGGAGTTGAAGACGAGCCATTATCTTGTTGAAAGGCAGAGCAGGTTCGAAGGGTCATTTGGCCTCGTGCTTGCTATTTATTTTACGAAGGGAAAGAGACAAGCAAGCCAGGCTTGAGATAATATGTTCCCAAAGGGCAAAGAAAAACACGATTTTGGTTTGAATAGGGAGAAAAGTATTTCTAAGGTGGATGGTTTTGAAAGATGATTGGGGAGGGGAAAGCACGGAGAATTGGCAGATTCAAGCCTGGGAATTAGCGAGCACAATGGCTGGCAGAAGCTGTTGTAAAGTAGGAATTCAGGATCAGAGAAGTACCTAGCAGTCTGGAAAGAAGATTCTCTTTTGAACACCCAAAAGAAATAAGACTACCTTGACGAGTCAGTTACAATAAGCTTAAATGTGGCCTACAAATGGGATGAGGTGCTGACATTCTTGGTGCATTAAAGTGAGGGAACCTATACAGCCCAGTCTATTTAGTTGGTCCAATAGTTGGCTTTGGGAGAGTGTCGGAAATTTTATTCGAGGACCCTTTAAATCATTTGCAGCACTTCAGTTAACTTAAAGGAGTCAGATATGTGTGAGGGAGACTCAAAGGTTGCTCAGCGACTAGCCAGCTCAGAGAAAACAATGAACTTTGATTTCACCTACACCGCTAAACATGGTAAACCAGTTTAACTGTGGATCACTTTACATGGAACAATGTTACCTAATGCTTGCCTTTAACTAATATATCAGCAGCAGCTAATCAATGGTGCTTTGGAGCCCATTTGGGACTCTCATCAATCTCCTTGTGCATGTATTTCATATCAGCCAGTTTTTTTGACTATTCACCCACTCTATTCAGGAAATCAGTGATAAAAAGAATTAAGCACAAAATAATGAGACTGGTACATTTATAGCACCTTTTATGATCTCAAGCTATTACAGAGCTCCTTACAATTAACGAGGCACTTCTAAAGAATAATGCAGCAAAACAATTGCACATAGAAAGATCCCATACATCAGCAGAATTGCTTTAGCTGGTGCTGAGGACTACAATGCGAGAGAGTTCAGAAACTCAAACTTCTTTTTTCACAGCCAGCTGAGAGGTAGAAATGCCCCACTTGCAGCCTACTCCCCTCTTCCCTCCTTTTTGCCCACCCACTCTCTTTTCCTCACTCCCTGCACAATCTCTCCCTCGCTTCCTCACTCATCACGTACTCTCCCCTTCCCTCCACTTCTTGCTCTCTATCCCATTCCCTGCTGCCTCCATCCCTTCTCTGACACCGACCCTCTCCCCTTCCCTACCTGGCTCACCTCTCAATCATCAGTCCCTCTCTTTGTCGTTCTCTCTCCACCCTCACCTCCCACACTCCTCTAAACATGCTCCCTTATTCCCTATCTGCACACTCCCCCATTCCAATCTTCCACCTTCACTACTCTGCTACTCTCCCCCTCCACCCCCTCCCTTTCTCACTTCCTTCTTTACACTTTCTCTTCCAATCTCTTCCCTCCTCCTCATTGACAACTTCCCATCCTCCCTTCTGTGGTACACCCACCACCCCTCTCCCACTCTCCCCCGCCTCCCTCACTCCATCCCCTCCAACCTTTCACTTCCCACTCCCTCTCCCCAAACTGCCTTCCAACCCCATCTCTCCCAAACCTCCTCACTCCTGCTCCTCCCTCATCCTCCCACCCTGACTCATACTCCCCAACCTCTCTTCACCGCCTTCTCTCTCATCTGTCAAACCCATCCCTTCTCTCCTCTCCCCTCCATCCCCAAACACCCACAACCACATTCTGCACTCAACACCCCCACCCGCCTCTCTTACCTGCACCTATAAGCCTCTCCTCCACATCCTCCCCTTCAACCCCTCCCCTCACGTTTCTTCCTTTCTCCTCCCACCTACCTCCCAAACCTTCTTTCAACCCATACCCTCTCTAACCCTAACCCTCTCCTCCTTCCCCTCCCTTCTCCCATCCAGTCCAACCTCCCACCCTTTACCCCCTTGCTCCCCCTCCTTTCCTCACCCTTCACCCAGCCCTGCCTTTGCCCCTCTCCACTTCACAAGTTCACCTTTTTCTTCCCTATCCCCCAACTGCCCCCCTACCACCGTTCCACTCCTTCCCCTCTCTCAGCTCCTATCCCAACCTAACCTCCTCAATCCCTATTCCAACCTCACCACCCCCATCCTCAGCCCCACCCTCAACTCCATCACCCTCACTGTCCCTCACCCTCAAATCCCCCCACCTCTAACCCCCCAGCCTCAACCCCTCCCACTTCCCTCAAACCTTACCCTAGAGCCCTCATTCCCCAACCCACTGCCACCCTCTATCCCCCAACCCCCTCACCCCCCTCCAACCCTCTATCCCCCAACCCCCTCCCACCCTCTATCCCCCAACGCCCTCACACCCTCTATCCCCCAAACTTCTACCCCCCAACCCCCTCCCACCCTCTGTCCCCCAACCCTCTATCCCTCAACACCCCTCCCACCCTCTATCACCCAAACCTGTATCCCTCACCCCCTCCCACCCTCTAGCCCCCAACCCTCTATCCCTCACCCCCCTCTTACCCTCTAGCCCCCAACCCTCTATCCCTCACCCCCATCCCACCCTCTAGTCCCCAACCCTTTATCCCTCACCCCCCTCCCACTCTCTAGCCCCCAAACCGCTATTCCTCACCCCCCTCCAACCCTCTAGCCCCCAACCCTCTAGTCGTCACCCCCCTTCCACCCTCTAGCACCCAACCCGCTATCCCTCACCCCACGCTCATCCTCCCACCCGCTCACCCCCCCTCCCCTCCTCCCAACCCCTCTCCCCCAAATCCCCCCACCCAACCCCTCTCCCCCTCATCCCCCCTCCCCCTCACCCCCCTACCCCCCCCACAACCCCCCAACCCCCCTCCCTCCTGACCACCCCAACCCACCCTCCCCCCTCACCCCCCCTCCCCCTCACCCCCCCCAACCCCCTCATCCCCCCAACCACCCCCTCATCCCCCCAACCCCCCCTCCCCCTCACCTCACCCCCCCAACCCGCCCCTCACCTCACCCCCCCCAAACCCCCCCTCACCTCACCCACCCAACCCACGCTCCCCCTCACTCCCCCCTCCCCCTCACTCCCCCTCCCCACCCCCCTCCCCCACCTCACCCCCCCCCTCCCCCTCACCCCCCCTCCCCCTCAGTCCCCCTACCCACCCCCCTCCCCCACACTCCCACTCCCCACCCCCCTCCCCCTCCCCACCCCCCTCACTCCCCCCTCCCCCTCCCCACCCCCCAACATCCCCAGCCCCACACCGCACCCCCCCAACACCCCCTCCCCCTCACCCCCCCCCAACATCCCCACCCCCACACCGCACCCCCCAACACCCCCTCCCCCTCACCCCCCCTCCCCACCCCCCTCCCCCTCACCCCCCCTCCCCACCCCCTCACCCTCACCCCCCCTCCCCACCCCCCTCACCCACCTCCCCACCCCCCCTCCCCACCCTTCTCCCCCTCACTCCCCCTCCCCACCCTTCTCCCACTCACTCCCCCTCCCCACCCTTCTCCCCCTCACCCCCCCTCCCCACCCTTCTCCCCCTCACCCCCCCCCCTCCCCACCCTTCTCCCCCTCACTCCCCCTCCCCACCCTTCTCCCCCTCACTCCCCCTCCCCACCCTTCTCCCCCTCACCCCCCCTCCCCACCCTTCTCCCCCTCACCCCTTCTCCCCCTCACCCCCACTCCCCACCCTTCTCCCCCTCTCCCCACCCTTCTCCCCCTCACCCCCCCTCCCCACCCTTCTCCCCCTCTCCCCACCCTTCTCCCCCTCACCCCCCCTCCCCACCCTTCTCCCCCTCACCCCCCCTCCCCACCCTTCTCCCCATCACCCCCACTCCCCACCCTTCTCCCCCTCTCCCCACCCTTCTCCCCCTCACCCCCCCTCCCCACCCTTCTCCCACTCTCCCCACCCTTCTCCCCCTCACCCCACCCCTCGCCCCCCCTCCCCACCCCTCTATCCCCCTCACCCCCCTCCCACCCTCTATCCCCCTCACCCCCCCTCTGTCCCCCTCACCCCCCCGTCCCCATCCCCCTCACCCCCCCCACCCTCTATCCCCCTCACCCCCCCCACCCTCTATCCCCCTACCCTCTATTCCCCCTCACTGCCCCCACCCTCTATTCCCCCTCACTGCCCCCACCCTCTATCCCCCCTCCCACCTCCCACCCTCTATCCCCCCTCCCACCTCCCACCCTCTATCCCCCCTCCCACCTCCCACCCTCTATCCCCCCTCCCACCTCCCACCCTCTATCCCCCCTCCCACCTCCCACCCTCTATCCCCCCTCCCACCTCCCACCCTCTATCCCCCCTCCCACCTCCCACCCTCTATCCCCCCTCCCAACTCCCACCCTCTATCCCCCCTCCCAACTCCCACCCTCTATCCCCCCTCCCAACTCCCACCCTCTATCCCCCCTCCCAACTCCCACCCTCTATCCCCCCTCCCAACTCCCACTCTCTATCCCCCCTCCCAACTCCCACCCTCTATCCCCCCTCCCAACTCCCACCCTCTATCCCCCCTCCCATCTCCCACCCTCTATCCCCCCTCCCACCTCCCACCCTCTATACCCCCTCCCACCCTCTATCCCCCTCCCACCCTCTATCCCCCTCCCACCCTCTATCCCCCTCACCCCCCCTCCCACCCTCTATCCCCCCCTCACACCCTCACCTCCCCCTCCCACCCTCTATCCCCCTCAACCCCCCTCCCACCCTCTATCTCCCTCAACCCCCCTCCCACCCTCTATCCCCCTCAACCCCCCTCCCACCCTCTATCCCCCTCAACTCCCCTCCCACCCTCTATCCCCCTCAACCCCCCTCCCACCCTCTATCCCCCTCAACCCCCCTCCCACCCTCTATCCCCCTCAACTCCCCTCCCACCCTCTATCCCCCTCAACCCCCCTCCCACCCTCTATCCCCCTCAACCCCCCTCCCACCCTCTATCCCCCTCAACCCCCCTCTATCCCCCTCACCCCCCTCCCACCCTCTATCCCCCTCACTTCCCCTTAACCCCCTCACCCCCCCTCTATCCCCCTCACCCCCCCTCCCACCCTCTATCCCCCTCACTTCCCCTTATCCCCCTCAACCCCCCTTATCCCCCTCACCCCCCCTCCCACCCTCTATCCCCCTAACCCCCCCTCCCACCCTCTGTCCCCCTCGCCCCTCCCACCCTCTGTCCCCCTCGCCCCTCCCACCCTCTGCCCCCCTCGCCCCTCCCACCCTCTGCCCCCCTCGCCCCTCCCACCCTCTGCCCCCCTCGCCCCTCCCACCCTCTGCCCCCCACGCCCCTCCCACCCTCTGTCCCCCTCGCCCCTCCCACCCTCTGTCCCCCTCGCCCCTCCCACCCTCTGTCCCCCTCGCCCCTCCCACCCTCTGTCCCCCTCGCCCCTCCCACCCTCTGTCCCCCTCGCCCCTCCCACCCTCTGTCCACCCCCCCCTCCCACCCTCTATCCCCCTCACCCCCCCCCCACCCTCTATCCCCCTCAACCCCCCCCTCCCACCCTCTATGCCCCTCCCACCCTCTGTCCCCCTCGCCCCTCCCACCCTCTGTCCACCCCCCCCTCCCACCCTCTATCCCCCTCACCCCCCCCCACCCTCTATCCCCCTCAACCCCCCCCTCCCACCCTCTATCCCCCTCCCACCCTCACCCCCCCTCCCACCCTCTATCCCCCTCACACCCCCCACCCTCCTCCCACCCTCTATCCCCCCTCCCACCCTCTATCCCCCTCACCCCCCTCCCACCCACTACCCCCCTCACCCCCCCTCCCACTCTCTATCCCCATCACCCCTCCTCCCACCCTCTATCCCCATCACCCCCCTCCCACCCTCTATCCCCATCACCCCCCTCCCACCCTCTATCCCCCTCACCCCCCTCCCACCCTCTATCCCCCCTCAAAACCTCTATCCCCCCTCCCACCCTCTATCCCCCCTCCCACCCTCTATCCCCCTCCCACCCTCTACCCCCCTCACCCCCCCTCCCACTCTCTATCCCCATCACCCCTCCTCCCACCCTCTATCCCCATCACCCCCCTCCCACCCTCTATCCCCCTCACCCCCCTCCCACCCTCTATCCCCCTCACCCCCCTCCCACCCTCTATCCCCCCTCAAAACCTCTATCCCCCCTCCCACCCTCTATCCCCCCTCCCACCCTCTATCCCCCTCACCCCCCTCCCACCCACTACCCCCCTCACCCCCCCTCCCACTCTCTATCCCCATCACCCCTCCTCCCACCCTCTATCCCCATCACCCCCCTCCCACCCTCTATCCCCATCACCCCCCTCCCACCCTCTATCCCCCTCACCCCCCTCCCACCCTCTATCCCCCCTCAAAACCTCTATCCCCCCTCCCACCCTCTATCCCCCCTCCCACCCTCTATCCCCCTCCCACCCTCTACCCCCCTCACCCCCCCTCCCACTCTCTATCCCCATCACCCCTCCTCCCACCCTCTATCCCCATCACCCCCCTCCCACCCTCTATCCCCCTCACCCCCCTCCCACCCTCTATCCCCCTCACCCCCCTCCCACCCTCTATCCCCCTCACCCCCCTCCCACCCTCTATCCCCCTCACCCCCCTCCCACCCTCTATCCCCCTCACCCCCCTCCCACCCTCTATCCCCATCACCCCCCTCCCACCCTCTATCCCCCTCACCCCCCCTCTGTCCCCCTCACCCCCCCCGTCCCCGTCCCCCTCACCCCCCCGTCCCCATCCCCCTCACCCCCCCCACCCTCTATCCCCCTCGCCCCTCCCACCCTCTGTCCCCCTCGCCCCTCCCACCCTCTGTCCACCCCCCCCTCCCACCCTCTATCCCCCTCACCACCCCCCCCACCCTCTATCCCCCTCAACCCCCCCGTCCCACCCTCTATGCCCCTCCCACCCTCTGTCCCCCTCGCCCCTCCCACCCTCTGTCCACCCCCCCCTCCCACCCGCTATCCCCCTCACCCCCCCCACCCTCTATCCCCCTCCCACCCTCACCCCCCCTCCCACCCTCTATCCCCCCTCCCACCCTCTATCCCCCTCACACCCCCCACCCTCCTCCCACCCTCTATCCCCCTCACCCCCCTCCCACCCTCTATCCCCCCTCCCACCCTCTATCCCCCCTCCCACCCTCTATCCCCCCTCCCACCCTCTATCCCCCTCACCCCCCCTCCCACCCACTACCCCCCTCACCCCCCTCCCACCCTCTATTCCCATCACCCCTCCTCCCACCCTCTATCCCCATCACCCCCCTCCCACCCTCTATCCCCCTCACCCCCCTCCCACCCTCTATCCCCCTCACCCCCCTCCCACCCTCTATCCCCCTCACCCCCCTCCCACCCTCTATCCCCCTCACCCCCCCTCTGTCCCCCTCACCCCCCCGTCCCCATCCCCCTCACCCCCCCCACCCTCTATCCCCCTCACCCCCCCCACCCTCTATCCCCCTACCCTCTATCCCCCTCACTGCCCCCACCCTCTATTCCCCCTCACTGCCCCCACCCTCTATCCCCCCTCCCACCTCCCACCCTCTATCCCCCCTCCCACCTCCCACCCTCTATCCCCCCTCCCAACTCCCACCCTCTATCCCCCCTCCCAACTCCCACACTCTATCCCCCCTCCCAACTCCCACCCTCTATCCCCCCTCCCAACTCCCACCCTCTATCCCCCCTCCCAACTCCCACCCTCTATCCCCCCCCCCAACTCCCACCCTCTATCCCCCCCCCCAACTCCCACCCTCTATCCCCCCCCCCAACTCCCACCCTCTATCCCCCCTCCCAACTCCCACCCTCTATCCCCCCTCCCACCTCCCACCCTCTATCCCCCCTCCCACCTCCCACCCTCTATACCCCCTCCCACCCTCTATCCCCCTCCCACCCTGTATCCCCCTCACCCCCCCTCCCACCCTCTATCCCCCCCTCACACCCTCACCTCCCCCTCCCACCCTCTATCCCCCTCAACCCCCCTCCCACCCTCTATCTCCCTCAACCCCCCTCCCACCCTCTATCCCCCTCAACCCCCCTCCCACCCTCTATCCCCCTCAACTCCCCTCCCACCCTCTATCCCCCTCAACTCCCCTCCCACCCTCTATCCCCCACAACCCCCCTCCCACCCTCTATCCCCCTCCCACCCTCTATCCCCCTCAACTCCCCTCCCACCCTCTATCCCCCTCACTTCCCCTTATCCCCCTCACTTCCCCTTATCCCCCTCACTTCCCCTTATCCCCCTCACCCCCCCTCTATCCCCCTCACCCCCCCTCCCACCCTCTATCCCCCTCACTTCCCCTTATCCCCCTCACTTCCCCTTATCCCCCTCACTTCCCCTTATCCCCCTCACCCCCCCTCCCACCCTCTATCCCCCTAACCCCCCCTCCCACCCTCTGTCCCCCTCGCCCCTCCCACCCTCTGTCCCCCTCGCCCCTCCCACCCTCTGTCCCCCTCGCCCCTCCCACCCTCTGTCCCCCTCGCCCCTCCCACCCTCTGTCCCCCTCGCCCCTCCCACCCTCTGCCCCCCTCGCCCCTCCCACCCTCTGCCCCCCTCGCCCCTCCCACCCTCTGCCCCCCTCGCCCCTTCCACCCTCTGTCCCCCTCGCCCCTCCCACCCTCTGTCCCCCTCGCCCCTCCCACCCTCTGTCCCCCTCGCCCCTCCCACCCTCTGTCCCCCTCGCCCCTCCCACCCTCTGTCCCCCTCGCCCCTCCCACCCTCTGTCCCCCTCGCCCCTACCACCCTCTGTCCACCCCCCCCTCCCACCCTCTATCCCCCTCACCCCCCCCACCCTCTATCCCCCTCAACCCCCCCCTTTCACCCTCTATGCCCCTCCCACCCTCTGTCCCCCTCGCCCCTCCCACCCTCTGTCCACCCCCCCTCCCACCCTCTATCCCCCTCACCCCCCCCCCACCCTCTATCCCCCTCAACCCCCCCCTCCCACCCTCTATCCCCCTCCCACCCTCACCCCCCCTCCCACCCTCTATCCCCCTCCCACCCTCACCCCCCCTCCCACCCTCTATCCCCCTCCCACCCCCCACCCTCCTCCCACCCTCTATCCCCCTCACCCCCCTCCCACCCTCTATCCCCCCTCAAAACCTCTATCCCCCCTCCCACCCTCTATCCCCCCTCCCACCCTCTATCCCCCTCACCCCCCTCCCACCCTCTACCCCCCTCACCCCCCCTCCCACTCTCTATCCCCATCACCCCTCCTCCCACCCTCTATCCCCATCACCCCCCTCCCACCCTCTATCCCCATCACCCCCCTCCCACCCTCTATCCCCCTCACCCCCCTCCCACCCTCTATCCCCCCTCAAAACCTCTATCCCCCCTCCCACCCTCTATCCCCCCTCCCACCCTCTATCCCCCTCACCCCCCTCCCACCCTCTATCCCCCTCAACCCCCCTCCCACCCTCTATCCCCCTCAACTCCCCTCCCACCCTCTATCCCCCTCAACCCCCCTCCCACCCTCTATCCCCCTCAACCCCCCTCCCACCCTCTATCCCCCTCAACCCCCCTCCCACCCTCTATCCCCCTCAACCCCCCTCCCACCCTCTATCCCCCTCAACCCCCCTCTATCCCCCTCACCCCCCTCCCACCCTCTATCCCCCTCACTTCCCCTTAACCCCCTCACCCCCCCTCTATCCCCCTCACCCCCCCTCCCACCCTCTATCCCCCTCACTTCCCCTTATCCCCCTCACTTCCCCTTATCCCCCTCAACCCCCCTTATCCCCCTCACCCCCCCTCCCACCCTCTATCCCCCTAACCCCCCCTCCCACCCTCTGTCCCCCTCGCCCCTCCCACCCTCTGTCCCCCTCGCCCCTCCCACCCTCTGTCCCCCTCGCCCCTCCCACCCTCTGCCCCCCTCACCCTCTGCCCCCCTCGCCCCTCCCACCCTCTGTCCCCCTCGCCCCTCCCACCCTCTGTCCCCCTCGCCCCTCCCACCCTCTGTCCACCCCCCCCCCCCCACCCTCTATCCCCCTCACCCCCCCCCCACCCTCTATCCCCCTCAACCCCCCCCTCCCACCCTCTATCCCCCTCCCACCCTCACCCCCCCTCCCACCCTCTATCCCCCTCCCACCCTCACCCCCCCTCCCACCCTCTATCCCCCTCACACCCCCCACCCTCCTCCCACCCTCTATCCCCCTCACCCCCCTCCCACCCTCTATCCCCCCTCAAAACCTCTATCCCCCCTCCCACCCTCTATCCCCCCTCCCACCCTCTATCCCCCCTCCCACCCTCCCACCCTCTACCCCCCTCACCCCCCCTCCCACTCTCTATCCCCATCACCCCTCCTCCCACCCTCTATCCCCATCACCCCCCTCCCACCCTCTATCCCCATCACCCCCCTCCCACCCTCTATCCCCCTCACCCCCCTCCCACCCTCTATCCCCCCTCAAAACCTCTATCCCCCCTCCCACCCTCTATCCCCCCTCCCACCCTCTATCCCCCTCACCCCCCTCCCACCCTCTATCCCCCTCAACCCCCCTCCCACCCTCTATCCCCCTCAACCCCCCTCCCACCCTCTATCCCCCTCAACCCCCCTCCCACCCTCTATCCCCCTCAACCCCCCTCCCACCCTCTATCCCCCTCAACCCCCCTCCCACCCTCTATCCCCCTCAACCCCCCTCTATCCCCCTCAACCCCCCTCCCACCCTCTATCCCCCTCAACCCCCCTCTATCCCCCTCAACCCCCCTCCCACCCTCTATCCCCCTCAACCCCCCTCTATCCCCCTCACACCCCCCACCCTCCTCCCACCCTCTATCCCCCTCACCCCCCTCCCACCCTCTATCCCCCCTCAAAACCTCTATCCCCCTCCCACCCTCTATCCCCCCTCCCACCCTCTATCCCCCTCACCCCCCTCCCACCCTCTACCCCCCTCACCCCCCCTCCCACTCTCTATCCCCATCACCCCTCCTCCCACCCTCTATCCCCATCACCCCCCTCCCACCCTCTATCCCCATCACCCCCCTCCCACCCTCTATCCCCCTCACCCCCCTCCCACCCTCTATCCCCCCTCAAAACCTCTATCCCCCCTCCCACCCTCTATCCCCCCTCCCACCCTCTATCCCCCTCACCCCCCTCCCACCCTCTACCCCCCTCACCCCCCCTCCCACTCTCTATCCCCATCACCCCTCCTCCCACCCTCTATCCCCATCACCCCCCTCCCACCCTCTATACCCATCACCCCCCTCCCACCCTCTATCCCCATCACCCCCCTCCCACCCTCTATCCCCATCACCCCCCTCCCACCCTCTATCCCCCTCACCCCCCTCCCACCCTCTATCCCCCTCACCCCCCTCCCACCCTCTATCCCCCTCACCCCCCCTCTGTCCCCCTCACCCCCCCCGTCCCCGTCCCCCTCACCCCCCCGTCCCCATCCCCCTCACCCCCCCCACCCTCTATCCCCCTCACCCCCCCCACCCTCTATCCCCCTCACCCCCCCCCACCCTCTATCCCCCTCACCCCCCCCACCCTCTATCCCCCTACCCTCTATCCCCCTCACTGCCCCCACCCTCTATCCCCCCTCCCACCTCCCACCCTCTATCCCCCCTCCCACCTTCCACCCTCTATCCCCCCTCCCACCTCCCACCCTCTATCCCCCCTCCCAACTCCCACCCTCTATCCCCCCTCCCAACTCCCACCCTCTATCCCCCCTCCCAACTCCCACCCTCTATCCCCCCTCCCATCTCCCACCCTCTATCCCCCCTCCCATCTCCCACCCTCTATCCCCCCTCCCATCTCCCACCCTCTATCCCCCCTCCCATCTCCCACCCTCTATCCCCCCTCCCATCTCCCACCCTCTATCCCCCCTCCCACCTCGCACCCTCTATACCCCCTCCCACCCTCTATCCCCCTCCCAGCCTGTATCCCCCTCACCCCCCCTCCCACCCTCTATCCCCCCCTCACACCCTCACCTCCCCCTCCCACCCTCTATCCCCCTCAACCCCCCTCCCACCCTCTATCCCCCTCAACCCCCCTCCCACCCTCTATCCCCCTCAACCCCCCTCCCACCCTCTATCCCCCTCAACCCCCCTCCCACCCTCTATCCCCCTCAACCCCCCTCCCACCCTCTATCCCCCTCAACCCCCCTCCCACCCTCTATCCCCCTCAACCCCCCTCCCACCCTCTATCCCCCTCACCCCCCCCTCCCACCCTCTATCCCCCTCACTTCCCCTTACCCCCCTCACCTCCCCTCTATCCCCCTCACCCCCCCTCTATCCCCCTCACCCCCCCTCTATCCCCCTCACCCCCCCTCACTTCCCCTTATCCCCCTCAACCCCCCTTATCCCCCTCACCCCCCCTCTATCCCCCTAACCCCCCCTCCCACCCTCTATCCCCCCCTCCCACCCTCTAACCCCCTAACCCCCCCTCCCACCCTCTAGCCCCCTCCCACCCTCTATCCCCCTCCCACCCTCCCACCCTCTATCCCCCTCACCCCACCTCCCACCCTCTATCCCCCCTCCCACCCTCTATCCCCCCTCCCACCCTCTATCCCCCTCACCCACCCTCTATCCCCCTCTATCCCCCTCACCCACCCTCTATCCCCCTCTATCCCCCTCACCCACCCTCTATCCCCCCTCCCACCCTCTATCCCCCTCACCCCCCCCTCCCACCCTCTATCCCCCTCTATCCCCCTCACCCACCCTCTATCCCCCCTCCCACCCTCTATCCCCCCTCCCACCCTCTATCCCCCTCACCCCCCCCTCCCACCCTCTATCCCCCTCACCCCCCCTCCCACCCTCAATCCCCCTCACCCCCCCCTCCCACCCTCAATCCCCCTCACCCCCCCCTCCCACCCTCAATCCCCCTCACCCCCCCCTCCCACCCTCAATCCCCCTCACCCCCCCCTCCCACCCTCAATCCCCCTCACCCCCCCCTCCCACCCTCAATCCCCCTCACCCCCCCCTCCCACCCTCAATCCCCCTCACCCCCCCCTCCCACCCTCAATCCCCCTCACCCCCCCCTCCCACCCTCAATCCCCCTCACCCCCCCCTCCCACCCTCAATCCCCCTCACCCCCCCCTCCCACCCTCAATCCCCCTCACCCCCCCCTCCCACCCTCAATCCCCCTCACCCCCCCCCACCCTCTATCCCCCTCACCCCCACCCACCCTCTATCCCCCTCTATCCCCCTCACCCACCCTCTATCCCCCTCTATCCCCCCTCCCACCCTCTATCCCCCTCCCACCCTCTATCCCCCTCCCACCCTCTACCCCCCTCCCACCCTCTACCCCCCTCCCACCCTCTACCCCCCTCCCACCCTCTATCCCCCTCCCACCCTCTATCCCCCTCCCACCCTCTATCCCCCTCACCCCCCCTCCCACCCTCTATCCCCCTCCCACCCTCTATCCCCCTCCCACCCTCTATCCCACTCACCCCCCTCTATCCCCCTCACCCCCCTCTATCCCCCTCCCACCCTCTATCCCCCTCTATCCCCCTCCCACCCTCTATCCCCCTCTCCCACCCTCTATCCCCCCTCTCCCACCCTCTATCCCCCCTCTCCCACCCTCTATCCCCCCTCTCCCACCCTCTATCCCCCTCACCCCCCTCTATCCCCCTCACCCCCCTCTATCCCCCTCACCCCCCTCTATCCCCCTCCCACCCTCTATCCCCCTCCCACCCTCTATCCCCCTCCCACCCTCTATCCCCGTCTATCCCCCCTCTCCCACCCTCTATCCCCCCTCTCCCACCCTCTATCCCCCCTCTCCCACCCTCTATCCCCCCTCTCCCCCCCCTCTCCCACCCTCTATCCCCCCTCTCCCACCCTCTATCCCCCCTCTCCCACCCTCTATCCCCCCTCTCCCACCCTCTATCCCCCCTCTCCCACCCTCTATCCCCCCTCTCCCACCCTCTATCCCCCCTCTCCCACCCTCTATCCCCCCTCTCCCACCCTCTATCCCCCCTCTCCCCCCCCTCTCCCACCCTCTATCCCCCCTCTCCCACCCTCTATCCCCCCTCTATCCCCCCTCTCCCACCCTCTATCCCCCCTCTCCCACCCTCTATCCCCCCTCTCCCACCCTCTATCCCCCCTCTCCCACCCTCTATCCCCCCTCTCCCACCCTCTATCCCCCCTCTCCCACCCTCTATCCCCCCTCTCCCACCCTCTATCCCCCCTCTCCCACCCTCTATCCCCCCTCTCCCACCCTCTATCCCCCCTCTCCCACCCTCTATCCCCCCTCTCCCACCCTCTATCCCCCCTCTCCCACCCTCTATCCCCCTCACACCCCCTATCCCCCTCACACCCCCTCCCACCGTCTATCCCCCTCACCCACCCTCTATCCCCCTCTATCCCCCTCACCCACCCTCTATCCCCCTCTCACCCTCTATCCCCCCTCCCACCCTCTATCCCCCTCACCCCCCCTCCCACCCTCTATCCCCCCTCACCCCCCCTCCCACCCTCTATCCCCCTCCCACCCTCTATCCCCCTCACCCACCCTCTATCCCCCTCTATCCCCCTCACCCACCCTCTATCCCCCTCTATCCCCCTCACCCACCCTCTATCCCCCTCTATCCCCCCTCCCACCCTCTATCCCCCTCACCCCCCCTCCCACCCTCTATCCCCCCCTCTCCCACCCTCTATCCCCCCTCTCCCACCCTCTATCCCCCCTCTCCCACCCTCTATCCCCCCTCTCCCACCCTCTATCCCCCCTCTCCCACCCTCCCACCCTCTATCCCCCCCCACCCTCTATCCCCCCCCACCCTCTATCCCCCTCCCACCCTCTATCCCCCTCTATCCCCCTCACCCACCCTCTATCCCCCTCACCCACCCTCTATCCCCCTCTATCCCCCTCACCCACCCTCTATCCCCCTCACTCACCCTCTATCCCCCTCTATCCCCCCCTCCCACCCTCTATCCCCCCCTCCCACCCTCTATCCCCCTCACCCCCCCTCCCACCCTCTATCCCCCCTCACCCCCCCTCCCACCCTCTATCCCCCCCCCCACCCTCTATCCCCCTCCCACCCTCTATCCCCCTCACCCACCCTCTATCCCCCTCACCCACCCTCTATCCCCCTCACCCACCCTCTATCCCCCTCTATCCCCCCTCCCACCCTCTATCCCCCTCTATCCCCCCTCCCACCCTCTATCCCCCTCACCCCCCCTCCCACCCTCTATCCCCCCTCACCCCCCCCTATCCCCCCTCACCCCCCTCCCACCCTCTATCCCCCCTCAACCCCCCTCCCACCCTCTATCCCCCCCCACCCTCTATCCCCCTCCCATCCTCTATCCCCCTCCCACCCTCTATCCCCCTCACCCCCCCCACCCTCTATCCCCCTCCCACCCCCCCCACCCTCTATCCCCCTCCCACCCCCCCCACCCTCTATCCCCCTCCCACCCCCCCCACCCTCTATACCCCTCCCCACCCCCCCACCCTCAATCCCCCTCCCACTCTCCCACCCTCTATCCCCCTCCACCCTCCCACCCTCCCACCCTCTATCCCCCTCCACCCTCCCACCCTCCCACCCTCTATCCCCCTCACCCCCCCCTCCCACCCTCCCACCCTCTATCCCCCTCACCCACCCTCTATCCCCCTCACCCCCCCCTCCCACCCTCTATCCCCCTCACCCCCCCTCCCACCCTCTATCCCCCTCACCCCCCCCTCCCACCCTCTATCCCCCTCACCCCCCCCTCCCACCCTCTATCCCCCTCACCCCCCCTCCCACCCTCTATCCCCCTCACCCCCCCTCCCACCCTCTATCCCCCTCACCCCCCCCTCCCACCCTCTATCCCCCTCACCCCCCCTCCCACCCTCTATCCCCCTCACCCCCCCCCCCCCCACCCTCTATCCCCCTCACCCCCCCCACCCTCTATCCCCCTCACCCACCCTCAATCCCCCTCTATCCCCCTCACCCACCCTCTATCCCCCCTCCCACCCTCTATCCCCCTCACCCCCCCCCCACCCTCTATCCCCCTCACCCCCCGCTCCCACCCTCTATCCCCCTCACCCACCCTCTATCCCCCTCTATCCCCCTCACCCACCCTCTATCCCCCTCTATCCCCCTCACCCACCCTCTATCCCCCTCCCACCCTCTATCCCCCTCTATCCCCCCTCCCACCCTCTATCCCCCTCCCACCCTCTATCCCCCTCCCACCCTCTATCCCCCTCTATCCCCCTCCCACCCTCTATCCCCCTCTATCCCCCTCCCACCCTCTATCCCCCTCTATCCCCCTCCCACCCTCTATCCCCCTCACACCCCCTCCCACCCTCTATCCCCCTCACACCCCCTCCCACCCTCTATCCCCCTCACCCCCCCCCCACCCTCTATCCCCCTCACCCCCCGCTCCCACCCTCTATCCCCCTCACCCACCCTCTATCCCCCTCTATCCCCCTCACCCACCCTCTATCCCCCTCTATCCCCCTCACCCACCCTCTATCCCCCTCCCACCCTCTATCCCCCTCTATCCCCCCTCCCACCCTCTATCCCCCTCCCACCCTCTATCCCCCTCCCACCCTCTATCCCCCTCTATCCCCCTCCCACCCTCTATCCCCCTCTATCCCCCTCCCACCCTCTATCCCCCTCTATCCCCCTCCCACCCTCTATCCCCCTCACACCCCCTCCCACCCTCTATCCCCCTCACACCCTCCCACCCTCTATCCCCCTCCCACCCTCTATCCCCCTCCCACCCTCTATCCCCCTCACCCCCCTCTATCCCCCTCACCCCCCTCTATCCCCCTCACCCCCCTCTATCCCCCTCACCCCCCTCTATCCCCCTCACCCCCCTCTATCCCCCTCACCCCCCTCTATCCCCCTCACCCCCCTCTATCCCCCTCCCACCCTCTATCCCCCTCTATCCCCCTCCCACCCTCTATCCCCCTCACCCCCCTCCCACCCTCTATCCCCCTCACCCCCCTCCCACCCTCTATCCCCCTCCCACTCTCTATCCACCGCACCCCCCTCCCACCCTCTATCCCCCTCTATCCCCCTCCCACCCTCTATCCCCCTCCCACCCTCTATCCCCCTCACCGCCCTCCCACCCTCTATCCCCCTCACCGCCCTCCCACCCTCTATCCCCCTCACCGCCCTCCCACCCTCTATCCCCCTCACCGCCCTCTATCCCCCTCTATCCCCCTCCCACCCTCTATTCCCCTCACCCCCCCCCACCCTCTATCCCCCTCACCCCCCCCTCCCACCCTCTATCCCCCTCACCCCCCCCCTCCCACCCTCTATCCCCCTCACCCCCCCCTCCCACCCTCTATCCCCCTCACCCCCCCCCCACCCACTATCCCCCTCACCCCCCCCTCCCACCCTCTATCCCCCTCACCCCCCCCTCCCACCCTCTATCCCCCTCACCCACCCTCTATCCCCCTCTATCCCCTCACCCACCCTCTATCCCCCTCACCCACCCTCTATCCCCCTCACCCACCCTCTATCGCCCTCACCCACCCTCTATCGCCCTCACCCACCCTCTATCGCCCTCACCCACCCTCTATCGCCCTCACCCACCCTCTATCACCCCTCCCACCCCTATCCCCCTCCCACCCCTCTATCCCCCTCCCACCCCCTATCCCCCTCCCACCCCTCTATCCCCCTCCCACCCCTCTATCCCCCTCCCACCCCCAATCCCCCTCCCCCCCCTCTATCCCCCTCCCACCCCTCTATCCCCCTCCCACCCCTCTATCCCCTCCCACCCTCTATCCCCCCCACCCCTATCCCCTCACCCCCCTCCGACCCTCTATCCCCCTCACCCCCCTTCCCACCCTCTATCCCCCTCACCCCCCCTCCCACCCTCTATCCCCCTCCCACCCTCTATCCACCTCACCCCCCCTCCCCCCTCTATCCCCCTCCCACCCTCTATCCCCCTCACCCCCCTCCCACCCTCTATCCCCCTCCCACCCTCTATCCCCCTCTATCCCCCTCCCACCCTCTATCCCCCTCACCCCCCCCACCCACCCTCTATCCCCCTCACCCCCCACTCCCACCCTCTATCCCCCTCACCCCCCCTCCCACCCTCTATCCCCCTCACCCCCCCCTCCCACCCTCTATCCCCCCTCACCCCCCCCTCCCACCCTCTATTCCCCCTCACCCACCCTCTATCCCCCTCACCCACCCTCTATCCCCCTCTATCCCCCTCACCCACCCTCTATCCCCCCTCCCACCCTCTATCCCCCCTCCCACCCTCTATCCCCCTCACCCCCCCCTCCCACCCTCTATCCCCCTCACCCCCCCCCTCCCACCCTCTATCCCCCTCACCCCCCCCCTCCCACCCTCTATCCCCCTCACCTCCCCCCTCCCACCCTCTATCCCCCTCACCCCCCCCCTCCCACCTCTATCGCCCTCACCCCCCTCCGACCCTCTATCCCCCTCACCCCCCACCCACCCTCTATCCCCTCCCACCCGCTATCCACCTCACCCCCCTCCCACCCTCTATCCCCCTCTATCCCCCTCCCACCCTCTATCCCCCTCCCACCCTCTATCCCCCTCACCCCCCTCCCACCCTCTATCCCCCTCCCACCCTCTATCCCCCTCTATCCCCCTCCCACCCTCTATCCCCCTCACCCCCCCCACCCACCCTCTATCCCCCTCACCCCCCACTCCCACCCTCTATCCCGCTCACCCCCCCCTCCCACCCTCTATCCCCCTCACCCCCCCCCTCCCACCCTCTATCCCCCTCACCCCCCCCTCCCACCTCTATTCCCCTCACCCACCCTCTATCCCCCTCTATCCCCCTCACCCACCCTCTATCCCCCTCTATCCCCCTCACCCACCCTCTATCCCCCCTCCACCCTCTATCCCCCCTCCCACCCTCTATCCCCCTCACCCCCCCCCTCCCACCCTCTATCCCCCTCACCCCCCCCCTCCCACCCTCTATCCCCCTCACCCCCCCCCTCCCACCCTCTATCCCCCTCACCGCCCCCTCCCACCCTCTATCCCCCTCACCCCCCCTCCCACCCTCTATCCCCCTCACCCCCCCCTCCCACCCTCTATCCCCCTCACCCCCCCCCTCCCACCCTCTATCCCCCTCACCCCCCCCCCTACCCTCTATCCCCCTCACCCCCCCTCCCACCCTCTATCCCCCTCACCCCCCCCCTCCCACCCTCTATCCCCCTCATCCCCCCCCTCCCACCCTCTATCCCCCTCACCCCCCCCCCTCCCACCCTCTATCCCCCTCACCCCCCCCCTCCCACCCTCTATCCCCCTCACCCACCCTCTAACCCCCTCTATCCCCCTCACACACCCTCTATCCCCCCTCCCACCCTCTATCCCCTCACCCCCCCCTCCCACCCTCTATCCCCCTCACCCCCCCCTCCCACCCTCTATCCCCCTCACCTCCCCCTCCCACCCTCTATCCCCCTCACCCCCCCCTCCCACCCTCTATCCCCCTCACCCCCCCCTCCCACCCTCTATCCCCCTCACCCCCCCTCCCACCCTCTATCCCCCTCACCCACCCTCTATCCCCCACTATCCCCCTCACCCACCCTCTATCCCCCCTCCCACCCTCTATCCCCCTCTATCCCCCCCTCCCACCCTCTATCCCCCCTCCCAACCTCTATCCCCCTCCCACCCTCTATCCCCCTCCCACCCTCTATCCCCCTCCCACCCTCTATCCCTCTCTATCCCCCTCCCACCCTCTATCCCCCTCCCACCCTCTATCCCCCTCACCCCCTCTATCCCCCTCCCACCCTCTATCCCCCTCTATCCCCCTCCCACCCTCTATCCCCCTCTATCCCCCTCTATCCCCCTCCCACCCTCTATCCCCCTCTATCCCCCTCCCACCCTCTATCCCCCTCTATCCCCCTCCCACCCTCTATCCCCCTCTATCCCCCTCCCACCCTCTATCCCCCTCTATCCCCCTCCCACCCTCTATCCCCCTCACCCCCCTCCCACCCTCTATCCCCCTCCCACCCTCTATCCCCCTCACCCCCCTCCCACCCTCTATCCCCCTCCCACCCTCTATCCCCCTCACCCCCCTCCCACCCTCTATCCCCCTCTACGCCCCCCACCCTCTATCCCCCTCTCCCCCCTCCCACCCTCTATCCCCCTCACCCCCCTCCCACCCTCTATCCCCCTCACCCCCCTCCCAGCCTCTATCCCCCCTCCCACCCTCTATCCCCCTCACCCCCCTCCCACCCTCTATCCCCCCTCCCACCCTCTATCCCCCCTCCCACCCTCTATCCCCCCTCACCCCCCCTCCCACCCTCTATCCCCCTCACCCCCCTCCCACCCTCTATCCCCCTCACCCCCCTCCCACCCTCTATCCCCCTCACCCCCCTCCCACCCTCTATCCCCTTCTCCCCCCTCCCACCCTCTATCCCCCTCTATCCCCCTCCCACCCTCTATCCCCCTCACACCCCTCCCACCCTCTATCCCCCCTCCCCACCCTCTATCCCCCTCACCCCCCTCCCACCCTCTATCCCCCTCACCCCCCTCCCACCCTCTATCCCCCTCACCCCCCTCCCACCCTCTATCCCCCCTCCCACCCTCTATCCCCCTCACCCCCCTCCCACCCTCTATCCCCCTCCCACCCTCTATCCCCCTCTATCCCCCTCCCACCCTCTATCCCCCTCCCACCCTCTATCCCCCTCCCACCCTCTATCCCCCTCCCACCCTCTATCCCCCTCACCCCCCTCCCACCCTCTATCCCCCTCACCCCCCTCCCACCCTCTATCCCCCCTCTCCCCCCTCCCACCCTCTATCCCCCTCCCACCCTCTATCCCCCTCACCCCCCTCCCACCCTCTATCCCCCCTCCCACCCTCTATCCCCCTCACCCCCCTCCCACCCTCTATCCCCCCTCCCACCCTCTATCCCCTCACCCCCCTCCCACCCTCTATCCCCCTCACCCCCCTCCCACCCTCTATCCCCCTCCCACCCTCTATCCCCCTCCCACCCTCTATCCCCCTCACCCCCTCCCACCCTCTATCCCCCTCACCCCCCTCCCACCCTCTATCCCCCCTCCCACCCTCTATCCCCCTCCCACCCTCTATCCCCCTCCCACCCTCTATCCCCTCACCCCCCTCCCACCCTCTATCCCCCTCTATCCCCCTCCCACCCTCTATCCCCCTCTATCCCCTCCCACCCTCTATCCCCCTCTATCCCCCTCCCACCCTCTATCCCCCTCTATCCCCCTCCCACCCTCTATCCCCCTCTATCCCCCTCCCACCCTCTATCCCCCTCTATCCCCCTCCCACCCTCTATCCCCCTCACCCCCCTCCCACCCTCTATCCCCCTCACCCCCTCCCACCCTCTATCCCCCTCTCCCCCTCCCACCCTCTATCCCTTCTCCACCTCTATCCCCCTCACCCCCCTCCCACCCTCTATCCCCCCTCCCACCCTCTATCCCCCTCACCCCCCTCCCACCCTCTATCCCCCCCTCCCACCCTCTATCCCCCTCACCCCCTCCCACCCTCTATCCCCCCTCCCACCCTCTATCCCCCTCACCCCCCTCCACCCTCTATCCCCCCTCCCACCCTCTATCCCCCTCACCCCCCTCCCACCCTCTATCCCCCCCTCC